>NC_079147.1:259611710-260268598 GCF_945859685.1 Eupeodes corollae | reverse complement strand
ATATTAGACTTTTCTGAGGACCTGGAATGAGAAAGTGAGAGCTGGCGAGGATTGGTACATATCTGAACCAAACCAGTATAGACCCCTTCCCCATCCTGTATCGTTTCACAACCAATTGGTTTACCACAAAAAGAAAATGCACCTTGCTACGATGACGTATGCAGAGGTTGCAGTAATGAAGATGAACACAACAGTTTAATATTCACCATTGCTGGGTGCCGACCATAAAGACATACCAGACAACTGTAAGGCAGATGAACTCGCCAGGAACGGTACAGTGCAGCCCATCCTACCACGTTTGGCACGTACTGGCATACCAATCGCTACTTGTAATCTGTTGCTAATGCAAGATGCTATAAGGAGGGTAGGCACCTGGTGGAACAACATCACCACGTGTCAGGTCACAAAAAACATCAAGGTGCTTGGTATCTCTAAGCAGATCGCATATAATCTCGATAATAGGTGTCACAACCGGACACTGTCTAATAGGAAAGCACGCCACGAGACTAGGTGTATTCTCAAATGACCTTTCCAGAAGCTGTATGGACGAGGAAGAGGAGGTAACAGTTTATTTATTTATTTATTTATTTATTTAATATCAATTAGAGTTTACAATCTCAAATAGACAAATGAAGTTTTTAAAATATTCGTTGAATCATTATAAAATTAAAGCTATATACAAAAAAAAATTACAATTATTTAATTACATTATTCAATTTGTTAAAAAGTACAAGTTTAACATATTTTTGAATGAGTTTCGACTCAAATGAAAATTAAAATCTATATTAAGTGATACATTATTAATCTCCCTAACACTGCGGGTTATGAACGTTTTCCCGGAATAATGTTCGAATTCTTAGTTCTCTAGAAGGAGCGTAAAGATCAATAAGCGATAATAAATAAGGACAATCAATATGATATGATTCATCTTCTCTGTACATGCCCTGCTCTGTCTCGAAAACTCAAGAGAGATCTAAATCACATCAGCACAATCAGCCTCTCACGTTTCGTAAGGGAATCAAACTGGTTCCATTTAGCTTAGGAGGAAGCCTCAAGATCCATGTGGCATCACAATAGGCGATTAAACTGGCCTAAGTGTGTCCATTTCCATCTTGGATAGCCACTTCAACCTAACCTTACCCTAACTATTGTGATCTTGTTGGTCCTATCCTGGAGTATTGGAGCTGTATATGGTATCCAATGTATGCTTCAATAAATAATATTGAAATTGTTTAAAAACTAATTTTTCTTTTCAATTGATCTTCTATTGATCCAAATCAACGTCTTACATCTAATGAACATCAACTGAATTTACGAAGCCTATAGACGCTGCAGAAAAAGAGTGAAATAAATGATGTGCTTTTCCTGTTTCAACTTGTATCACATATTATAGCATTCTTTCAATTGTTTTACTTTATTAAATTTTCATAGGCAGTTTTTATAATCCGTCCGATTTGTCAAACTGAAAATTTTTAAATTACTCGACGTTTCAAGGTCTAAACAATCCAAATTAAAGATTTTTAGAGAGATGTCTGTGTACGTCTTTGTCGTCTATATCTCAAGAACCAGTAGAGATATTCACAGAAAGATGAATCAAGTACCTTCAAACTAAATTTAATGGATGTTTTTAGTACAGACATTTACAAAAAAATTAAACTTTTATAAAAATCTAACAGTCAGTTATTTTCATTAAATTTAAAACCTACACAAAACTGGTCAAAATTGATGTTTGATGCTCAATATCTCAGGAATAAATGAAGGTATTGACTTAAAAATTATTTCAGAAATCCAATCTGTAATTTTGTGTATAAGAAATAAAACAATTCAAAAAAGATACTAACATTGTTAGAAATTGGTTTTCGACTAAAATTCTAGTTAACAAACATGTCAACTTTTATCTAATTTTTTAGAAAAATGCAAAAACAACAAAAATATGGATGGATACTGTTATGAATAGTTAGTTAAAGTTTTAGAAAATTCGACAGACGGGTACTGAAGGGAAGTTTTCAGTGTTGGTCGCATCCCAGCATCTTTTGATGATGAAAAACTTATAAAATTCGAACTCTAAGAATCTAAATTCTTTATTAAAGTATTGGTTGGTTCAGTGGGACATACAAAATAGATAACTTTTTTCGAGCAACTGAACCTTCCAGGCTATGATTAAGTTTTCTAGACCAATATAGCTTCATTCAGAATATAATGCCTTCCTTCATTCCGATCTTAGATACGAAAAATCTATATATATCTATAACTACACAATGGAGAGATGCTGATAACTATCTTGTACTGTACTGTACAACCGAGAGTATATACGAGAGGAGCTACAAGTAGCTCTATACCCTCTAGATTACTCCCCTGGGGTCCGCCCGCTATCGCTATCGCCATTCCATCCATCTGTCCGTCCATCCGATTTGTTATAAGGTACATATCAGTGGAATGCAGTGACCAGCTCTATGGAATGGCACTATGATTATGACGAACAAGATGCATTCCAGAATATAATGCAATCATTTAATATTTTGCTTGGTTTTTATTATTTATTTTTTATTGTTGGTGTTGTTGTTATAATAAAATATTTCTTTATTATAAAAAACTGTGCACATTATAAAGATAAATTTTAGGTGGGTGGGGACGGAGATAAATTGCATTGTAAACCACAACGACAAAATAAAAAAGAAAAGTCGACGGAGGACGGAGACGTCCGACGACCAACTATGATGTCACCACTAAAGGCTGCGTCCAGTATAAGATTCAAGCAGAGGTATATACGGAGTTGCAGAGAAAAGAAAAAAGGAAGGCTGGGAAATTTATAAAGAAAATTGAAATGGTCAGTGTTCTATACGATAAGACTATATGGATTGTATAGTATTTCTGAGATGCGATTGCTGGGGAGTTATGAAGCACTTAATTTAATTTCATATCATTTTTTGTGTTGCTTTGTTTTTTGAATAAAATAGAGAATTATAAATACCAAAGATACGAATATACATACAAAACAACAACCCTATACAACAAAATTTGTTTACAGAGAAAAAGAATTCTTTTGAGTAAGATTCCTTTTGCCCAGAAAACCCATGCCTTCAAATATTTGATTAATATATTCACTTTATTATTATATTATATTATCACTTTTAAAATATATATTTTTTGTTCTTCAAGCAACATAAAATTGTCCGTGGGTAAAACAGGGATTTGTGATGTCAAGGCCTACAAAATTTAGTGTCTGTCCCTGTGCCATATTGATAGACATAGCAAAACAAAGCTTTATAGGAAATTGTACTCGTTTAAATTCGATCGGGTATTCGTTAGTAATCATCGGTATTCTGGGAATGAAAACGATGGAGCTGAGCCGGAAAGAATTTTAGATTCATATTTGTGGTCAATCTTAAAAGTTTGACAGAAGCCCACAGAAACGACGATTTTAGGCAACCATTTATTTCTTCACTTTTTTTTCCTCTTGGCACAACTGGCAATTTTTGCTGAAAATCACAACACTTCTCTTCGGACGTTCATCAAGTCTTAAATCTCTAAGTGTACGATCCAGAGCTTCATTCCCACCTTTTTTTACCATAGTCGATTCGTCCCACACAAAAAACGTCGTTTCTTTAAGCACTTTAGCGAGCTTTGTTTCGAGATGCTAAAAAATAGACGCTCTAGGTTTTGCAAGTTTAAAAGCATTTTGCAAATCGCTTGTCGTCGGTTATTTTTTGTTCATTGACTGCTGAACATACATTCCGTCGCGTTTATTTTTAGACTCCAGATTATCGTTTTTAAGGGGAGCAAACAAAAATATGTTACTTTTATTGAAAAAAGCTATTTAAAAAAGTTTAACAAAATTGTATAAAAATCTTTTGGGCCATTTTTGATAAAGTTCGAATTTTAGATTTTTGATTAAAAAACGGCTAATTCGAATTTCCAACTTTGAAGGCAACCAACCAAATCGTTTAAGACAGACAAAAACGGCGGATATCTTGAGTTCGGAATTGTGTTTTTAAGTTCAAATAAAAAGTTATTGTAGTCTGTCGAATTGAAAATTTTGATATTTCTCGACGTTTCAAGTCCCTAGAGTCTTAACAAAAGATTTGTAGAGAGATTTCTGTGCGTAAGTGTGTACTGTACGTATACGTTCGGGAAGCTTTTTTCGACTTCCATATCTCAAGAACCAGTGGAGATATCGACTATAAATCAAATTTGTTATACAGATAATAATGCAGAAAGATGCAAAAAGGACTCTTAACAAAGTTCAGTGACTGTTTATTACCAAAGCAATTTAACAAAAATGAACATTTTGGTTAACCCAACATATCTCACGAAACAGATACGCTAGCGAGCGACTTGAATTAAATTATGTATTATATGTATATTATGACGTGATTTCAAACATCCAAAATTTTTGAAAAAAATCAACCAACAGTTTTTTTATTAATGAAAAAAAAATGTTTTTCACCTGAAATATTTTACGAACAACAAAAAACTCCAAAATAGTTGTATGCAATGAAGAATGACGTTTTCAATAACGCAAACATTTTGAGAAAAATCAAATCAACAATTTTTGTACAAAGAATAAGAACGTAAACAGAACATTAATTAAAAATTTCAAAATAAAGTTTTCAACTTTCAGTAAAATATTAAGAAAAATTGAATAGACAGTTTTCCTACAAAAAATACGGACTTTAAAGTTGGTAAAAATATATCTTTTCAAAAATTTAAGATACTGGCTTCAAACTAATTTCATCTTATAGAAAATATTGTGCTCTACACTCAATATTTTTTTTTTAAACTAAGATGTTCAAAAAATAGAACTCAAAATTGGTAAAAATTGATGTTTATCGATAATTCGTCAATAAATGAAAGTATTGACTTCAAAATGATTTCATTCTATTCCTAATTTTCTAAGAAAACAATACATAAAAAATACTAACTTTCAAAAAATGCTATTAAAATTGGCGGAAATTGCTTTTTGACTAAAAATCTCGTTAACAAAAATAGATTTTGAAATCAAACTGTTTTATTATATACAAACTATGGTAATTTATAGTTAATTTCTTAGAAAAATTCAATTAACAACTTTTTTTTACAAAAACCTACAAAACAACAAAAAACTAATAAGAAATGGTTTTCAACTCATCTCAAGTATTAAAAGTATTGATTTCAAATTATTAATCTCAGGCAAAATAATGTTATAAACATTTTGTTAAAGCTTTAAGCAAGACAAATCGATAGACGGGAGTGGAAATTATCAGCGTGGGTCGTAATTTTAGCCTCTTTTTTATCATAAAATTGGAAATATTAATACGAATAATTGGTTTTATTAAAACAATTTTTTTAAAAAGAGGCTGAGATGTGAACTACACTGATATCTTTTCACTTATGCCCTTGAAACGTCTACCTCATATTTTTTGTCACATTTCATGACAAGAATAACGTTTGGAGGATCTATCAATTTATCTGCAAGATGTAGTACCAACCGTCGAAGGCACTTACCATCATGTACGGGTACATTAGTCCCTATATGGATGTCGTAAGTAAAAATACTAAAAAATCGTTAAAGAATTATTAATTACTCACTAAAATGGCAATTTGGTCTTTTGGTCAAAAAGACCATATTTTGCTACCTTTTAAGCAATTTTATGATGGAATAGATTGCGTATCCAGTGGGGGGCCATAGAGGTCATGACCCCCCAGGAGATTATTTTGTTTCAATTTTCGTAGCAATTCCCTGGGACACAAAACTTATAGTATTGCGTTAATGGATATGATCTCCCTTATGTTTTGAGATATTTATTTTTTATGAATGAAAATAAAATTTAAATTTTACTGCTTTAAGGTTTGTTGCTAACAAACACTACTCGTACTTTTAACTGAGGACTGGAATAAGAATCGGAAATATGTCCATATTCTAATCGCTTAGCACACATTTCTCAACTTTTGACTAATTAACAATGCAGTGGGGACTTATGAGCCATAAAGCTTAAACAGTTTAGTTGTATAAGAAAAGATTTGTTAGAAATTTAACGATATTCACTAAAAAGCGATTTGCTTTCAAAAAACAACTAAAAACTTTGCTTTCACCCAATTTAAACTTAAAAAATACTTTAGTAGGGCTTTAAATTATTATCATAAGATCTTTTCAAAAAGAAAGATGTTCTTAAGAAGTAAGCTTGAATAAAAGATCGCTAATTTGATACTAAGTTGCCTTGAAATTTCTGAAACTCGTCTTTAATTTCTTCTTATTTTATTTTGACGCACATAAATATTGTTAGGTTATTCTTAAAGTGTTGTTTTTTTTTTTGAAAATTAATTTTCTATAAAATACAAACATTTTTAACATCTTAAACAAATTACTTAATCCACTTTTTTAAGTGAGTTTGCTTTGAATGCTCTAGAGCTGAGATTTAAACATGAATTTCAAGAATATAGATGTCCTAAACACTGCAAAAGTGACACTGAAAAACAATGAACGTTTCATATCTATTAAACGATTATAAATGCTTTCAATCTTTCGTTCACTGCAGTGAAAAGAGATTCTATAACGTGTAGTTTGTAAGTGCCACACTAAAGTTTCTTCCCAACTTATTATTATTTTGTTTTTATTTATTTTTTAGAGAAACTATGCACTTTAAAGCTTCTATTTTCCTTAATTCAAGAACCAAACATTTTTCTCTCTACAATTTGTTTGTTTTGTTGACTCCTTTAAGATCAAAATAATTTCAAAAAGTTTACGCAAAACAGTTATATTTTTAGAATTTGTCTTCTAGCATCAGCCCAAATTTATGAGTAAGCTGACTGATAACGATGGTAATAATAGACTTTCGAAAATTGAATCCGAAAAAAAGGAAAATTCTTTTTAACAGATACTGTTTCATTTTCCTACGAAAAACTGATCACATTTTGTGAAACTTTCTCATTCTATGGGTTTCTGCACATACATTTATTTTTTGTAGTGTTAATCGTATTTATAGAAATGTCGACAATTTTCATTTCTGCGTGAAATGCACTAAATACTTACTCTCTTAGAATGTAAAGATACATCTAAATTCAATAGTTAAACCATATCTTGTTGGGCAACAGTGTTCTAAAATATCTAATAACTAAAGTTGTATCTTTACCCCTTGTAAATGTAAGGTTCCTATTCCTATTCCTATTCCTTAAGATAAAATTAAAAGACATTTTTAATCGGTGCTCAAAAACGTATCTTTATGTTAAGTATGTGACAACCAACACCAACCCCCACCCCCCCCCCCTCCCTCATTGAAAGTCTGAACCTGCTTGGCTTTAAACTACTTTTATCTTTTAAAAAATATTTTTGTCAACGTTTAGTACACTGTTGAGGAAAATCTAATTGACAGTTTTTTTTTATAAAAAATAAAAACCTAAAAAAGCAATACTAAAACTTGGTAAAGATTTATTTTCGACTCAAAGAGCTTTACAAAAATTAAAAATATTGTCTTCAAATGAATGTTGAATGAATGTTTTTCAACTAAAAATCTATTGAACAAAACTAGATTTGATATGATATAAAAAATATTATTAATTTTAAAATTTGTAAGAATAATTTATCTAACAACTTTTTCAACCCAACACGAAAACCTACATACGTTTAAGCAAGACAAATAGACAGTCGGGATGGGAATTTATCAGTGTGGGTCGCATCACAACCTCTTTTGTTTCTTATATTAGAATTGAGCTTTGGAAACCTTTCTTTAAATATGTGAAAACGTGATTCCCACTTTAAGAAATCGTTTCCATTCATTAAACTTAGGTAAAGCAATTCATACCGACTTTTGACAGCAAGATTTGTTTTTGTTTTTAAATATTGTACTGAAAATCCAGTTCCAAAAATGTTCAGGCAATTGATGTTTAGAATCTTTTATGTATTGCAATATTGATATTTAAAAAATTTACCTCTTAAAGGAATTATTTTCATCTTTTTCCATTCATTCGAATAAATCTAAAACCTTTGCCAGTACCTTTAATTAAAAAAAAATATTTGACAAAATAATTATTATACATATTATAAATATTTCAAAAAAATATTTTTTAGTGTCAAAGTAGTTAAAATAAGATTGCTCCGAAGAAGATAGAAGACTGGGTTGGGTACTCTATAGCTTTACACCATTTGTACTAATCTATAAATAAAATTGTACGTTATTTTTGGGACGACCTTTAATGAGAAAATCTTTTTTTTTATTAAACTAAAACTTACAACTTTTATGTTGTAAAAACACTCTTCTCTATTGTCAACTTTAACATTTTCATATACTAAGAACAAGTTTCAACCTTATTTTTTAGAAGCTTGCATTTATCTTTAAATAGAACCGCGAACTTATTAACCTCGATCTTCTATATGACATTTACGACTTACGAGTGAGTGCCCGCTCCCGTAAAAGTCATAATGTTGTGTCAAATTATGTTTTATAGTAAGCCCTCATGATGACGGGTGACATTGTAATGTAATTTATTTTTTCATTCTATACAAAATAAAAATTAAGAAACCCTAATTTCTCTCAAAAATAAATTGCTTCCTTCGTATACTTTTTACTTTGTATACTTGTATACACACCCCTACCCTCATAATATGTCATATGCTCCTAAAAATGAAGGACCTTTGCTTTTTGTATATAAGTAATTGTGTATAGAACACAAAAGTAACAAACGATGATGCCAGCAACATATTGTTATATGAAAACCCTCTGGAAGTCTTTGTGAGGCCCACCATCATAATCATTATTTTGTAATTAACTAAATTATTTTATTATTAACTAGAAAATCATTTTTATCTCACGTTTTTCTGTGCTTCGTTATAATTTTGATTTTTATTCTTTCCGTATATTTTGTATTTTTCCATCTCATCTTCATGGTTGCTGCAAATTGGAACCGCACATTTTTGCACTTTTGTAATCTAGTTGCATGAAAGTGTTGTTGGTAGGTAAAGGTATCTAGGATGTAGGACTAAAGAGTGGGTCTTTTAGAATATGAAGGCTTAAAAAACTAACCATCATCACAATAAAAGTAAAGTGAAGATGAACAACAAAAAATAAGAAGAAGAATTTAATCCTTAAGGTACATAGATAAGATAGATACCTACCTAGATCTAAAAAGGATGAAAATATTCCATGTGATATCAGAGTTAGAGCCATCAACCGCCACCACCCTGTGCCTGTCTAGTGCAGAAGAATGAAGAAAAAATGTCGATGTCGATGTTGATGCCGATGTCGATGTCTATGTCGATGCCAAGAAGCCTTGAGTTTTGTATTCTGCATCTTCGTTCCTTTTTCTTCTATTTTTGTTGTTGTTTTTGTTTTGCTCCAAATTGCATAAGGGGATACAATCACTCTTTTTTATTTTCTGTTCTTTTGCTTTTCCTTGTTCATATTTTATTCTGCGTATTCGTATTTAATGTTCTGTTCTTTTTCTTCTTCTTCGTAGATACTAGGCACGTCGTCATCGTTGTCTGCGTCTATAGCTACTCCCAAACACCGAGAACAGCTGGATACGAGAAATCCTTAAGATGCACATCATGTTCTGGAACTAAATCTTTTCGCTTCATTTTTAAATCACATTCAGGAAATCTTGCCATAGACAATGTGCTTTCTCTTGCTGTTCATAGATTCGTTGTTAATTGATAAGAGACTGTTTGATATCCTGAATCCTTAAGCTACACATCACAAAAACCAAAAAAAAAACTAAGAAACAAAACATTAAGACCATTATCAAGGATATCTCTCTCCGTCTCTCTGGTATTCTAACGAGAACCTTGGATTAAGTGGGATTTTGGGGGTAGACCTATATATGAAGAGAATCCTGATTCCCTGTGGGGATGCCTCCATGTCCATATACTCTACATACTCAAACTTGTATGTATATATAAGAAATTTTATTTCGGCCACAAAACTTATGGTGACAAGTGACAGAGGTCTTAAGCTTTTCGTATTGTTTTTCTTATCAAGGAGATCCTTTAACGACTTGACGTATTAAACTAAGAAGAAGTAATGGTGTAAGCTATGTTTGTGGTATAGTCAGCATGTTATTGAATATCTAACCATCCATAAAAGACTTCTTCAATATAATTATTTTAATCCTCTCTACCAAGATCCTTGTCGATGAAATGATGTGAAATGCACTGAAATGGAAACAACATCATGACCTCTGCTTAAGAGTAGTTTTATTTTGTGAATTATTATGTGCGTCTGACTGCGTATTTGTTTAATTTCAAGACAAAAAAAGCTCTATAACTAAAGTGTCTTAGGACCTACCAACATGATTTTCGATGCGACAATTTTTAACTAAGTTTATTTGTAATTTTCTTTAAATATCCTTAAAAAAATTATTTAGTCTTGTGCCTTAAAGGTTATACGCAGCTATATAGTTTAATTATTAGTGATCAATCTATTTGACAGCTGTCAATTTATTATGCTCAGTTTGGTTTAATATTTCTTTATTTATTTTCGTCTTTCAATTAACATGACTTTATGGAGACTACAATCACATCAAATAATAATAAGATTTATAACATATGAGTTTAATATTATTAACTTAAAATAATACAGTTTATAACAAATTTAATAAATTTCTCTTAATATTTAACCTACTAATATTAAAATCAATACAAAAATCAAAGTTATTAAATGCAATACAGGAATCAGTAATTGGTTTGTGTTTGGCATAATTTGTACTATGAAAAGGAACATGTACAAAATTTCCAACTCTAGGTCTCAAACTACGTAAATAATAAACATTGATAGCAAAGTAGAACAATCTATGTTAGAATTCAAAACTTCAAAAGCAAAGAGTATCAAATATAGCTTTCTTCTCTGCACTAAAGGTTTAAAATGAATTAATTTACACCTGGTCTGATAAGATGGAATATCTGAGTTTCTGGAAACCTTACGTAAGACCAATGGCGGATCCAAGGGGGGGGTCGTAGGGGTCATGATCCCCCCCCTGAGCGATAATTTGTTTGCTTTTTCGCAGGAGTTCGCTTCAATTCAAAACTAATCGTATTGCGTTAATGGATATGACCCCCATTATATTTTGAATTTTTTATTTTTTGTATATGAAAACAACATTTGTATTTTACTTCCTTAAACTTTGTTGCTAAAAGTACTTCTTTTGACTGAAGATTGGACCAAGAACATAATATGAATCGGATATTCAGCCCTATTTCAAAAACACAGCACAAATTCATCATCTTTTGACCAATTGACGATCCAGGGGGGGTCACATGAGCCAAAAAGCTTATTTAAGCAGTTAAGTTGTATGAGTAAAGATTGATTTTAAAGATTTATTAGTAATTTAACGATATTCACCAAAATGTGGTTTGCTGTCAAAAACAACTCAAATTTTGATTTTCGCTCAATTTAGAATTTGAAAAAAACTTTAGTCATGCTTTAAATTACTTTCATAAAAATTGTTTCTAAGAAAAAGAGCAAATATTCAGGTTCTTAAGAAAAAACCCTGAATAAGAGATCATGAATTTTATATTAAATTGCCTTTGAATTCCTTAAACTCGCCTTCAATTTTATTATTACATTTTTTTGACACACATAAATAGTGATTATTGAAGTGATTTTTACTGCGACACATAGGAACTAAAAACAACTAGAGTTTTTAAGGTGGGTACCCCGATTCCTTTCATCTGTCTGTCTTTCCTGGCCCGTACAGTCCAAACAATTGTGTTGATTGAAATTAAGATTTTCAGTCAATTAATAGCCGCGTTTTATTATCACCATGATCTGATCCGGATCTTGGATTTACATGCATTACAACAACAACACAAGATCCTGCTTTGTGTTTGGATCTCAATTTGAGATCCAAAATTTAATTCTTTTTTTCACAACAAGGAGCGCTCTATCATTGTGATTTCACATGTAAATGTTGGTATCATTGCAAACAAATTAAATAAAACCTGTATTGCCATATAAACATTTCCATTTGACTGAAATAAAATATTTTTTTAAATAGAAAGTGAGAAGCTTTATATTTATTTATTTGGCATATAATCCATGAAATAATTAGATATTTTAACAAAACTTGATATTAATTGGTGAAATTCAAATAATTAAGTCCAAAAAAATGTATATTTGACATAATTTATGGGCATTCTTTTCCCAAAAAAAAAAGAACAAAAAAAATCATTGAGCAAAATGTTCTATGGGCAACCCTGCTTTAAACGTCAAAAAATATAAACAAAATCGAGAAAGCTGCAGCAGAAATGGGAGAAAATACAAATAAATCGTAAGTAATCTCTAAATTAATTTATTTTAGTGTCACATTTATCAAGTTCAATTTTATTAATAGGTCAAAACGAATCTGGACTACAGATGAGACGAAAGCGTTCCTGGATGCTTTTTTGAGTTTGAGAGTGCCAGACTCAAAAAGTTCGCAATGAGAAATGTCTTGGAAGATCTTACTTCGTTTGGAGTTTTGGTAGATATTAATCTTTAAATTTGATGTGACTCGTTATTTATATATAAATATTCATTTCTAATGTTTTTTGCAGACTCAAACGACAACCGAAGAGATGCTGAAAACAAAATTAAAAAACTCTTGAGGGCCTACAAATCCAGCATAGACCACAACAAAAGAACTGGAGAATCTTTTATTAAAGCTCCTTTTGCAGAGCAGATGGAAGAAATTTTTGGTTCGAAGCCCATAATGAAAAACAGCCACACCATAACTCTATGGGAGGAGACAACCGAAGGGCTGTCAATGGGAAGAAATAGTTTTCCACGACCAGGTAGCAACTTGAAACATATTGAACATTATGTGTGTAATCAAATGCTTTTTTTCTTTTATAGAATCAATCGCAACAACATCAGCCGCGTTGACTTCAACTTCCAACTCCCAGTCTGCAATACAAAACATTATTTGTCCACAAGCAGGTAACAGCTTCGAACATAAATGTGTGTTGTATGTGTGTTAACAAATTCTTCTTTTTTCCTTAATAGAATCAAGCATATCAACATCCAGCCCAGCAGCTTCTAACAAAAAAAACAGATTGAGTGTAAAAGAAAAATACTATTTAATGAAAGAGAAAAAGGCTGCCGAAAAAAATGAAATTTTAAGAACCTACACAGAAGAAAAATTGAAAAAAGTAGATGAGGCAGAACGAGCCAAGGAATCTCGTTTTGAAAGAAAAGAAAAGTTGCTAAGGGAATTTTTTAATAAACCATAAACTTTATATGCATTTGCACTATGCCAAAGTTTATTAAATAATTCTCGAAGCAACTTTTCTTTTCTTTAAATTCTTTATCTATGAAATGTGATGTTAAGTTCCTACTTGCTTTTTTGTTTGTTTGTTTTTTTTTTTTAATGTACATACATATCTAAACGTGATGCTTTTTTAATCTATGAAATGTGATGTTAAGTTCCTACTTACTTTTTTGTTTTTTTTTTTTTTTTTAATGTACATACATATGTAAACGTGATGCTTTTTTTAAGCTATGAAATGCAATGCGATGTTAAGTTCCTACTTACTTTTTTGTTTGTTTCTATTGATAGATAGATAGATAAGTTTTATTACTAAAATCCAAATTAAAAAAAATATAAAAAATAAAATCCAATCCAACGTCTTTACTTTTTTGTCGGTAGTTGTGGTTTTTTAAAAATTTAAATTTCAAACAAATTATATAAAAGTTCAAACAATTATTAGATGGAAATTTTTTGAAATAATTTTTTGAATTTAATAGAGTTTACGGAATCAGTTAGCAGACATAAATTAGAACTCAGAACCGTCTGAACCATCTCAATGAAGAGAGTAGTTATGAAATGACAGAGGGTTGTATGTAACACTTTTAAGAATTTTGTATGATTTTCTATCGAAATTCTTAAACGTGTTACATACAACCCACCGTCATTTCATAACTACTCTCTTCATTGGGATGGTTCAAACGGTTCTGAGTTTTAATTTATGTCTGCTAACTGATTCCGTAAACTCTATTAAATTCAAAAAATTATTTCAAAAAATTTCCATCTAAAAATTGTTTGAACTCTTTTTTAGAATCAAAAAATGTTCAAAATACTTTTACATGGGAATTTTTTGAAATCATTCTTTAAATTGAAAATGGTTGTAAGAAACACTTAGGTGACATAAATTAGAACTCAGAACCGTCTGAACTATCTCAATGAAGAGAGTAGTTATGAAATGACGGTGGGTTGTATGTAACACTTTTAAGAATTTCGATAGAAAATCATACAAAATTCTTAAAAGTGTTACATACAACCCACTGTCATTTCATAACTACTCTCTTCATTGAGATGGTTCAGACGGTTCTGAGTTCTAATTTATGTCTGCTAACTGATTCCGTAAACTCTATTAAATTCAAAAAATTATTTCAAAAAATTTCCATCTAATAATTGTTTGAACTTTTATATAATTTGTTTGAAATTTAAAACCCACTTTCGAAATGTCACTTTTGAAAGAAAGAATTTGACACTGCTACCAAACTTTAAATAATAAAAAATATGATGATCCAATGCTGTTTTATTATCATGATCTGATCCGGATCAGATCATGGTGATAATAAAACGCGGCTAATGTAAGGCGTTTTTTTTTCATTTTATTAATACGAAAAATAACACAAATTTTTTGGTTCAAGATGTGATTTTCCTAAAATTTACTCTTAATTTTGTGTTCTTAAATTGGCTTATTTCTACAAAAAAAACATATTTTCGTATTGCTCCATTCAAAAAACTTTAATTTTGTTTTTAAGTTTTCTCAAGAACTAATGGAACGATTTCAAAATTCTTCTTTTTTTGTGCAAGCTCTTGTCAATAATCAAATCGATGATGATTTTTTATGATCAAAAATATACTAATTTTGTTTACAAAACTCGATATTTCAGAAAGGAGATTTATTGACGAAATTGTAATGTAAAATGTTCATATATTTATAAGCTCTTTACTTAGTGCTTATACAAAAAATATTTTTAAGACAAAATTTAAAATGGTTTTCGAAAAAAATAGGTTAATCTAGACTTTTTGACAAATAAAATGGCATTTAAAATTTTGAAAAAAAACATATTTTGCAGGTACATTTTTAAATCTTAAAATATAGGAAATATTTGTAAACAGACTTTTTGAAAGAAATTATCAAGTTCTAGCGACCTAGTCGTGCGTTTCATTTCTTTCAAAATTGGTTTTTAGTTGAATACAAAAGATTTTAAAAAATTAAATAAATCTTCTTTTGAAGTGAATTTGCTTTGGATGCTCTAGAACTGAGATTCAAACACAAATTTCAACAATACAAATATCCCAAAAAAAATCAAGTGACACTTTTGTTAAATAAATGGCTAAGTGAAAAACATAATAATCGTTTCATATCTATTGATATAAATGCTTTGAAACGTGTAATTTGTGAGTACTACAAAACTTTTCTTCCCAACTTATTTGTTTACTTACTTTGTTTTAATTTTTTTTAGAGAAATTATGTACTTAAATGCAACTATTTCCTTAAATTCAAAAACCAAACCTTCTTGTCTCTACAATTTTTAAGTTTTGTTGACGCCATTATAAGATCAAAATACGAGTAAGCAAATTGATAACGAAAGTAATAAGAGACTCCCGGAAATTTAGTTCAAAAAAACTACGTCAAAAAAAGCCAGACATTTTTACATACCAGATCTTTTCTCATTTTCTGGATTTTTAAATTTTTGTAGCGTTCTTCGCATTAATAGAAATGAAAACAAGAAAAGTGCTTTCAAATGAAAGCATTCCAAGATTCCAACAGTTTTTTGTCTCTGTCTTCTGTCAAGTTCTGAGTCTTCCAAATTAAATAGTTAGACCATACCTTGCTGGACAACAGTGTTCTAAATAATTTGATAACTAAAGTTGTCATTTTAGTAATTAAAGAACATTTTTAAGCGGTGAGTAAAACTCATCTAAGTGTGTGACCCCCCCCTGATGAAAAGTCTGGATCCGCCCTTGCGTAAGACGAATTTGGTAAATCTTTTCTGAACTTTTTCAACCCTAAGGATACTTGATTGAGAAAAGGGATTCCATATAATGCAACCATACTCCAGCAAAGGTCTGGCAAGGGATAACTAAAGGGTTTTTAGAGTATATGGATCATCAAAGGACTTAGACCTTCTAAATATAAATCCCAACATCGCTTTAGCTTTAGAAATAACGTGGTCAATTTGAAACGAAAACCTCATTTTATAGTCAAAGTAACTCCAAGTATTTTTTGTCTCGTTAATCTTTGTAATGAAACTTAATGCAAATAGTATCTTAAAAAATGTAACAACATTGTATTTTTTAATATTGAAATATAAACCATTTATAGAACACCAGTTAACAATGCAGTCAATTTCATTATTTTACTGGCATCTAATAGAGATTTAACACAGCTTAAAATCTTGAAATCATTATCATATAAGAGACACTTTGCATAAGAAATATAATTTGGCAAACTAAGCAATAAAAAGGAGTGCCCAAAGGTGGCTGCCTACAGGAACACCTGAAACGTTTATTATTTTATTTGATAAAACATCACCAATTTTAACATATTGACTACGTCCAACCAAATAACTTTTAATCCAGTCAAGGAGAGCAGAGTAAAACCCTAGCAGCTCAACTTTTCAAAAGAATATTGGTTTGCACACGATCAAAGGCCTTTGAAAAATTAGTGTAAGTAAAGTCGACTTGCAAGCGATTTTCTAAACAACCAACGCAATAATTCGTAAATATTGGTTGCTGTCGATTTAACACTCATAAAGCCATGCTGATACAGTTTATTTTTAACAATTGCTTCAAATATTTTTGGAACTAACTGAAGTTTAGCAATAGGTCTATAATTTTCCACGGATCCCTGTGAAATATCTCACAATAAATAGACTTACTCCTAAAGAACGTTTGCAAATCGTGCAAATTTATTTTCAAAATAATGGTTAGGTTTGAGTGACGTCATATTGAAGGAATCTTTTGGTTAGGGCGTGGAATCCAAAATCTCTCGATTTAACACCGCTGTTAAATCGCATTTTGGGGTTAAATATTTAATTCAAATTATGGCATTTGATTTTTTACAAAACTCCAAACTTAAAAATTGAAATAGAAAAATAAAAATTCAAGGCTTGATTGCATGAAAACGGTTCGTGTGAAGACAATTTTTATTTGGACCTTTTTTGTTCAACATTTGATTTTGTACTACATAACAGTTTTAGCTTAAATTTTTCTGAGTTTTTGGAGCATAAACACATATATAGAATCTTGGCCATCATGTTGCATACAAAAGTACAAATACATTGACTTTTTGGTGTAGTTTAGGATATTCCTTTGGCTAAGTAGATCATTTGATTTAAATTTTTCAAAATGAAAACTTCAAAATAAAATAAAATTGCATTTGAGAATCTGAATTTTTTGACAAATTTTCGCTTAATTGCATTAACAAATTTATCACTTTTCAATTGTCTGTTTTACAGATGTGGTTTTTGATTTATAAAATTGTGGAATTCGTGTTAAAAATATTTTAATCAATTAAATTTGATTAAAACGAAACAAAGATACAGAATGCAGCTATTGTTAATTAGTTCTCATTTGACGATAAGAAATCATTTGTGCAATAAAAACTGTTGCAATAACCTTGCAATTCCTGCAGAAGTAACCAAAAAAGTTGAAACGTATGCTATATACAAAAATATAGATATAATCAATGAAATTGAATGTGATAGCTCACATTTTGAAGATCTTTAACTTTATGTATCTTAACTTAAGTACCTAATACCTATGTACCTATTTTTATATAATAATAATATATGAAATATTATTTGTTTAAATTAACTCGTTGAAATCCTTTTTTTATTTTTTATTTGTTTATAATTAATAAAATGTATTTATATTTTCATTAATGTTTGGTGTTTTGATATTTTACTTTTTTTTACTAGAAACCAAATTTTCAAGTATTTGCCTTTTTTTGACTTGATTTGGAAGAAAGTCAACAAGTCAGAATTGACTTTATTTATAATTTCGACTTTGCAACACTGCTTATAACCTTCCATTTCAACCAATTTTTCTTTAAAAAAAACTTTGATGTTGAAGATGTTTTCTGTAGTAATCTTTTAAAGTTTTTATTTTTAACGACAAAATAGTCTTCCATTGGGCGCGAAAAAACTCAATTTTCGTATTAAAAATCAAATTTATCAATATGAAAAATCTCATGAAAAATATTTGTTCTCAAATTATTTTATTATTGAACTCTCATATTTTATGTGTCACGCAATGTGTGCTAGCGTGTTGACAGTATCTCTCTTAACAATATTTTTTTCCTAAACACTGCCTTTTTTAAATCTCAATTTTTTCATGAAAATCAAAGAAATATTTAAAAAAACACAAAAAAAAAGAAATCAATCTAGATTTTACTAAAAACTCTGAAAGTTGTTTTTTCAGATAAAGTTTTTGAAAATACCTATAGTTCACATTTACAAAACTTTCAACAACTTAATGTTAACAGTTTATTATCGTTGTTTTTTTTAAATTAAATAAAGGTCATAGCCGACAGTTCGAGAAAAAAAATAAACAATCAGACCTAAGTCTGTTGCACGGAGCTAATTAATTTGAAATATTAGAAACTCATAAGTCGTACGGATTCAGCAAAACATCGTTTATAAACGTCAAAACTTTAAAGAAATGTTAGTACCTTTTTGGAGCACTGTGTTTTCTGTTCCCCCGAAATCCAAAGAAAGCGAACCACTGAAGTTCCGGAAAACTACAGGGGAATCTCGTTTTTGAACTCGTCATATAAGATATTTACATCGATTCTGCTCAGTCGTTTAAATGGATGGATACATCCTGTTTAGTGAGCTTCAAACTGGCTTCAGATCAGAATACTCCACCACCGATCACATTTTTGTACGCCACGCAATTGCTGACTCGTTTCTATCGAGAAAGAAGAAACTTTAAGCATTTTTCGTTTATTTCAAAGCTGCTTTCGACACCGTGGATTGCAATGCCATATCTTACAAGCTTTTCCAGATAGGAATGTCGTTTAAGTTTGGTACAATATAGCAAAATTTATACACGACTACCAAAGCATCAGTGTGGAATGGACAATACTTATCAGAATGGTTCCAAACGAAATCAGGAGTTAGGAAGGGCTGTGCACTCGGTCCAAGCTTGTTTGCACTCTTCTTTTCGCTGACGACATTGTTCTGCTCCCTTATACTCTGCAGTCCCTACAGTTAATGATAAATAAGCTTGCTGAATATTATAAAAGGTGGAACCTAGTGGAAAATCGGGTGCGCTATAATGGTGAAAAAACATCTCACCGACAAACTTGTTAATGCAAAAATAGTTAAAAACGTATCATGGAAGCAATGTTTTAATAATAAGGAAATTACGCTTACCAGTAAATTCAGTGTCTTCGAAGCTGTATCGGAAGGTCGGAAATATGAACAAGTGGAAAAACTGCTCAGATTTTACATAAAACGGACTTTCCACCTTCCTTAGTACCCCAAACTACATGATCATGCTAGAAACGGGTCTCTCATCTTTATTTATAAAAACACTAAAGCAGCAGGTCGATTACATCCTCAAAGCTCTGGATATGCGAAGTTATTGTCTTCCAAAGAAAGTAGTTCTTCAAACAATCCACTCCCGAAGTGGATGGTTTAAGGTCTGGATAGAACTAGATGAGCAGGTTGATGTTGACCTAAGCTATAGTAACCTTGCCTTTTAAAAGCCATCTTTATATCGCTTAATAACTCGTCTGGATGAAGCCTCAAGAACGCAATACACTGAGCAAGCCAAGAGCTCACTCTACCGCATGATTTACAGTAGACTAGACTAAGATCTCCGGAAACGAAACTACTTCCACGACAAATATACCATTGAATACATTTCGTGCATGTTCCGGCTAAGAGGAGAACTCCGTAATCTGAACTACATTCCTCACCGTGAGGACTTACCGATTTAAGAGCAAAGATGTTTTTCATTTTGTTGGACGATGTGCGATATTGAGAGAAATAAGAAGACTTCTTGTAGGCAGTGACTTTCTTTCAAATACTGATAACATAAGCGTTCTATAGGAAATGGATGTCTATATATGCCTATTGCAAAACAGCAATTAAATATAGATATCAAATTTTAACTGAAGCGTTTTAATTTTAAACTGTACATATGGGACTTCATCTGCAGTCAACTGCATTCTTTGAACGAAAATTTGGAACAAGGCAACTAGAACTTTGCTTTATTATCCTCTACCTTTAGTTGATCGTGCTAAAACCATTTTTGTCTACAAAACACTTCTAAGGCAAGCTGCAAGTCCATCAGTTTTGTATTTTGTATTGTTTAGAAATATACATAACTTATTAATTTTTCAATTTGACAAGGAAACCGAAACATTTAACAGAATTGTGCAGAAAACAAATAAATTACAAAGTAATAAATTAAGGTCCCTGATTAATTAAAAAACAGAATCAGCTGTCATTTTGACATAAATGGACTTGACTTGATAGCCAAGGAAATTTTTTTGACTAACTTTCCAATAAAGTTGCCTAAACTGGAAAGCAATTTTTTGCAAGCTGGCCAATCAGATACTAGAAACTTAACTTACCAATAAGTGCTTTATGTCGTCTGAACCTGTCCATTTACTCAATTCTCGGCTTTTCCAAAGTGTCACTTTTCTTTAGATTTTGACAGATTCGTTAAGTTTCCTAATCGGCATAAAATTTATTATTTTATTTAAAAATGATTTGTATTTTGATGTTAAAAACTAATTTCAAGCTTAAAGTGCAATCAAATCATTAATGAATGGAACTTGAGTTAATTCATGTGGCCAAGGCGGGCAAGATTGCAGATCTCGAATCGTTGCACCCAATATACGGTTTTCCATTACTCGGTCACACACAGCACGCTTTTTCGATATTGACAGATAAGTCAAAGGATGCGTTCACAAATTAAATTGAAAGTTGTCAAGAAGATATTACTTTTTGTTTTAGAATGGGTACCTGATAGAAACTAGTACATGTTTCGATTAATAAAATGTCATACTTCTTTAAATGAGGCCAGACTCCAATGTGAATAACTCTACTCTATCTTTAAGTAGTATCAAGAAAATGTATTATTTCTATGCGAGTATAAACTTGAAATTATGATTTTGACAAAATTTATCTAATTTTGAAATCTAAACGGGATGTTGTGTAATCTCCTAAGTCCGTCATCAGCTCTATACGTAAAATGCATTTGAAGTTAAATCACCTAACATTATATCTATACCACAATTCCTACCCTGGCAGTGCAATTTCGAAGAGGAAAACTCTGTCGTTGTCGTATTCATGTAGTCTACGTTCTAGTCGAGTTGTTGGCCCAAAGAAGTTCAAGGGATGATTTTGAGAGGGAGGTTATGTTTTGGATGTTGGTGTGTTGGCCGGTATGTCTGTGCTGCGCCTTAAAAACAAGACAGTGCAGAATGAACTGCTTAAATTTTTAAGTTAGATGCAGAAAATTAAGTTGGTACTTATACAAAATACATATCTCCAACTAGGTACGAGTAGGTACCATATGAAACGCCTTTTGTCTCATCACACAAAGGACGAAGTTTTTTTTCACTTTAAGAACATTATCAAGGTAGGAATATAGGAACCTATCATATGGGTAAAGGTATTTACTATAACATAGGTTGTTAGTACATCGAATAATGTCGACTTCCGTCAGTTATAGTTTTTGTTGTCATTCTTTCCGATGCGATGCAAAGCTGTTGCATATATGTACGTGGGTACCTTTTACAGCACCAGCCTTTGAATGGATGATGTAAAATCGTTCAAACACCCTATACAACTATTTCCCATAATAATTTCACCTTTCCACCCTTTTCTAAGAAAAGAGCTCATATCAGAGGACATTGAGGACAACATCTAGGAGTTTCGATAACGCCACTCAATTTAATTTTGCCACGGCCGACGCTGCCAGGCCGCCCACCATTGCCGCCTAACCGCCTTTGGGATTGGGAGTTTTATCCTTGGCAATTTTTTAAAATCGATTTAACTTCCATATGGTTGGTTAAAGAATGTTTTTAAGCTCGTTCTCTTTTTCTCTCTCTCTGCGTGTCCTCGCATTTTATGTTAGATAGATACTTTCAACTTTTGGGTGCATTGTTTGATTTTTCCAGAGATTTTCCTTGTTTGGTTCTTTTTTTTGTACCACCCATGACTCATGTAACAGGTGGAACTGAAGACATTCACCATGTCGTGATGTGGATAAAAAAAGGCACAAGCTTGCAAAAAAAAAACTTTAAAAAGTTCATCGCATTGCTGTCGCGTGAACACAGCGTTTTCGAAAGTAATATTTCGTTTACTTTGGGTCATAAATCTTTCTATGGTATAGCGTAGTTGGCGTGCGTAACACAAAATTGAGTAGGGTTAGGTATACCTCTAGATATAGGTATATAGAAAGCAGATTCATATTTTTTTTATGATCCCAAATATAGACCATACGGACACATTAAATTTTGAATACTAATCACGTTTTTCAATATTTATAACTACCCATACGTTTATTTTATAGAAAACCTATTTTCAGTGAGCTTTTGGCAGACAGATGGGATTTCAATCACATTCACAATTTTGAATTATTCGTTTAATTAAATAAATATTAAAACTTTAATTCAAAGTGATTTTTTTTTTCTATTTTTGTTGCCATATTAACAAAGGTAGATGTACTTTAAGGGTTACTTATGAATTTGAAAAAAAAAAATGGATACTGGATTTTTAAACAGGTTTAATGCTCTAATAATTTGGCGGTAATAATATGGTTCATTTGTATCGCAGCTTCCTTAGCTGCGAGTTACAAGAATCTTAAATATGGGATATTCAAAAAATTTGGTTTAAAATACCAGAAATTGGAATACATAGACAACTAAAAATTAATCGTTTAGGTTTCACAAAGTCATATGAGGTCTTAAGGTATGCGGGATATTGACAAAAGGCTTTGGATACTTGTTCAAAAAACATCAAGCTGTTTCCGTAACTGGTCATAGGAAATTATTAATCAGTGATTGAATTATTTAAAAGGTCATCAGAAATCTTGATCAGCTTATTTGGGATATTGGCAGAAAACGGCTGAGTTTGAGAGAAAATTATTTTAATAATTCTGGTTTGAGTTTGTCAAACTTATCGGACATTTTTAACAACTCATTTTCAGGTCAGTTGGTAAGGATGAAGTTTTAGTGTCCAAACTAAATTTGCTACATAGTTAACAGCCTTGTTTGGTTTTTTTTTTTTGTGTGTTTTTGTGTATTGTGATGGCTGGAAAGTTTTGTTTTCAGTATATCAACGTTCGTGGGCTTAGGAAAAATTTAAATGCAGCATACGTTCATACTGTTTTGAACAGGCCAGCTGTTTTGGAACTAAGTGAAACTCAGGTTGGTGAAACCACTGACCACTCGGAGTTTAACCTTAACGGTTATATCTTAGTGCCTTTATTCTTTTCTCGTCATGGTCTAGTTGTATAAGTACGGAATGGTGTTGCCTATCAACTTCTACCACGATATGGTCAGTGCACCAACACAAATTTTAATTATATGTGGTTTAAATTCACCGTCCAAAGGCGCATCATTCACTCGTGTTTTATTTATCGTAGCCCAATTCTGGATAGAAATTCGACTTCTAACGAATTCTATGCGCTGTTCGACTCTATCCAAAGAATTGTATCCCATTTTTCCCACAGTGAGATCGTTGTTACGGGCGATTTCAACGTACACAATTCTTCGTGGCTGCGCTATTCTGATCAGACAACATCCGAAAGAAGGTGTGTCGAGATTTTGCTGAGTTAAACCGCCTGATTCAGTTAGTTGACGAGCCAACTAGGATTCTTGACGGTGTAGGTCAGTGCGCTATCACTCAAGACTTATTTCTTAACTCTGATTCTAATAAATAATCGGTTAGTGTATTATCACCTCTAGTCACATGAGACCATTGTGTCCTATCTGCTAATTTCTCATGCTACAACACCCCAGTTAAAGAGAAAAACCCTACGAGAACCATATGGCTATATAAGAAAGCCATTTGGAACGGTCTCAAAGACTTTTTCAGGAATTTCAACTGGTCACTGTAATTCCTCGATAGTGACGTGTATTCCAGCGCAGGTATGGTTAAAAACTTAATTCTTTTAGGAATGAGATATTTCCTGAATAAGATAAAATCTATCAAACCTAAAGAAAACTCATGGTTTGATTCGAGCTGTTAACAGGTTATTAGGATCAAAGATTTAAGTCAAAGTCCCAAAGGTAGTAAAAGCGTAAACTATTCCATGGGGACGAATATTCTTTCGCACTCGTACAGTTGCTACAGTACTAAAAGATCTTGACATTCACAAATCCTCTGGCCCGGATCCCCGCTATTGTTCTGAAGAAGTGTTCTTCAACGCTGGAAAAACCACTGCGTAAGCTTTTTCATCTGTCTACAGGTCTCTTCCCAAGTGGATGTAAAACTGCATTTGTCCAGCCTGTCCCTTAAAAAAGGCGAATCTTTCTTCCCATCTTACTATCGTCCAAATGCTTTTACATCCCTTCTTTCGAAGGTCATACTTAGGTCCTCAGACCTTTTAAGTCCGTTGGGAATCCCTTAAGGGACATAGGGCCTCTACTACGCCTACGCCCCATCATGTACGGTTTCCAGAGATGTGTTTCAGCTCCCTCTAACTCTTGCCTAGTGACGCTGATTCCGCCTCGACTGTCCTGCGTCATGTGCTTGTCGGTCGTCCAGCTCTTCTTCCTTCTTGTGTGAGCTGTTTCCACTGCATTCGAAGCGTATGTCCAATCCATTGCCACTTACGTCTTTGTATTATAGATTCTATAGGTTTCCAACCTGTCCTTCTATGAAGGACCTCATTTGTAATACGGTTTGGCCAGAAAATCCTTAGGATGTTACGAAGACATCTATTTACGAAGGTTTGCAGCATTCTTGTCATGGATGAAGTAACCTTCCAAGTGCTACACTCATAAAGAAGCACAGATTCGACATTTGTGCAAAACAGTTGTAGCTTTGTTCTTAAGCTGATATGGGGATAATGATTTTGTGTTTTTTAAAAGTGTGGGATTTTTTTTTTAGAGATTTTGAACTTGGGCATTATGTCGGTATCCCGTGTTTTAAGCCATATTAAATTCGTTTTATATGTCATATTCACAAAAATGTGTGTCCATGGTCTAAAAAAGTTAAAAAGTTTTATTTATTGGTCAGCTATGCGAAATTTGTAATTATATTTATATATGACTTCATGGGATATTTGCTAGGAGGATTGCGAATGGGATGTTCGCAAAAGCTTGCTTAACCCTTTTACGCCCGCTGTCCTCGTTTGCGGACAGGTTTTAAAATGCCGTTATTTTTGTTTACAGTTTTCTTTTCCTTTGTTCAAACGTGGTTTTGCATTGCCAAGGAGTGTGTTTTAGTGAAAAGATGTACTTTTTCGTCATTTATAATTTATTTTGCAAAAAAAAAATATTTTATTTATTTCTTGGAATAATCCGATTATTGACCAAAAGGTAAACAACATTTTTTTATATTTATTTTGTTAGATTGTTCCTAATTCGTGTATTTTTATTCGGACAATATGTTAAATGGTAGATGTTTTCGTTTTCGTATGTTCTATTGCAGTAATTGACTGCAATAGGAGGTATTTTGTTGTGATGTCCTCAAATGGGTAAAATGGCCTAATTAGTAATACAACACACATAATATTTGCAGATTTGTTTGAGGTAAGTAAAATGGCTAAGCGACCATTCCAAGCTGTAGGTGAGTATCGGCGACTGGAAGAAGCAATTGAAAACATTTTCAATGAAGAAGATAACCAGAAAGTAACCTACGAAGTAATAGCCATCCCCCCAGAACCAAGAGTTCTGACGGACAATGAGGACGACGAAGACAATTTTATGGAAAATATTCCTCCATCTGATAACCCTGGAAACGTGGAGGTATTCAAGTCCCGAAATAATAATGAAAAATTAGATGAAGAATGGGATAGCAGTAATGACGAACCATTGGCAAGGTATAGAAGGGTCGAGGCATTGGAACCGCGGTGGCTCAAATGCGACGGTTCGTACGATGCTAGGTCTTCTACCTCAACAACTAATAATGTACAGACCCGAACAGATTTTTTAAAAAATGAGCCGAAGGATCAAACACCGGCCAGTATATTTGAAAAAATATTTGATACGGAAGTCTTTGACATGATCGTTTTGAACACGAAGTTATATGCCGCACAAAAAAATAATCACGAATTTCAAATAACTGTGGATGACCTCAAATTGTTTTTTGGCATTCTACTATTGACAGGTTATCACTCACTTCCGCGAGAAAGGTTGTACTGGTCCTTGGATGAAGACTTACATGTTCCCAGTGTGTCTAAAGTTATGTCAAAGAACAGATTCATGGATATAAAGAAATACTTGCATTTTTGCGACAATGACGCTGCTTCTCGGTCCACCGATAAGCTGTTCAAAGTACGACCACTTGCTGATTTGCTTATCAAGAAATTTCTCCAGTTGGGTGTTTTTCATGAAAATTTATCTATATATGAATCTATGATAAAATATTTTGGACGACACCCATCGAAGCAGTTCATAAGAGGCAAGCCAGTGCGATTCAGTTACAAAAACTAGATGATTGCAAGTTCTGATAGTTATTGTTTCGCTTTCAATATATATATTGGGGAAAATCAGTATACAGAGCAGTAATGAGCCATTGGGAACACGTGTTGTAAAAGGCCTCTTGAACAAAGTGAATGCTATTCCGCAACAGCATATTGTTTTCTTTGATAATTTCTTCACCAGCCACGCCTTGCTGCGAGATCTGCGTGATGCTGGCTATCGTGCACATGCACTTTGAAGGAAACAAGAACGAAATGATGCTCACTGCTTTCCATCAAGGATATGAAGAAAAAAAACGAGCAGAATTTGACTATCGGTTTGATACAGCAAATAAAATATTGTTCCTACGATGGCTCGATAACAAGGTTTGTACTATGGGAACAAACTACGACTTTGTTTCTTGACAAAAAAGATAAAGTTTCTTCCATAATTCACATAAAGGTATTAGTTATTGGTTAAAAAATCATTAAATGGTTGTAATTTATCAAAATTATAAGAAAATATGGAGCATTACATTCAAATGGGATATTTACATTAAAGATCCGAAATTGGTGAAATATTGTGTAGACAACCGTTGAAATTTTTCAATTTCATCAGATTTAGGAAATTATTTAATATTTGGGATTTTCGAATTAAAGAATTTTAAAAGTAAGTCGAAAATAGAATTGAAGAATTGAAATAGATAGAACATTTTAAATCACTTTTCTTATAAAATAACAATCTATTATCTAAAAATAAAATTGGTATTTTTATAAGCTAATCATGAATATAAGTTCAAAATAATTAAATGATCCAAGGTTATTGAAATTGAAATGAAAGAAAATTGTATTTCAAGACTTTTTTGACAACATGCACATTTTATCGAATATCGTACCATCTAGATATCAAAGTCTTGGAGCTTGAAAATTCATTCCTTTCAAGGATACCTTTTAAAGCCTATTCTGTTCTTCAAACTTTCCTAAAAGCAAATCACTTCTCCCAAAGCTTAACTTTGGACTCAAAATTAATTCTTCAGCCCAAGTTGACTATGCGGTCGGTTAAGTACATGCGACCATATAACTAGACCTATTGAATTTATTTTCTTCTCTTTCCAAATATGCTAAGGCCATAAAATTATGGTTGCATTCAAAATTCCATTCATCGATTTAAAATTATTAGATTTTTATTTGGTTGGTAGAGAAGCGGCTGGCCAAGCGGGTGAGCTACAACTTTATTGGCTTGGCAGAGTAGAGTAGGTGGCACATTCCACCATCACTCACCGCCACCGCCATCGCCGCACCACTTCTATTTGAAACTAATAAATCGGTTTCACAATTACGTGACCTATGGATTTTGCATATCAGAATTCATTTATAGTGCGATGGGAAAGGAGGTGTGCGGGCGGTTTTAGAGGTAAATACTAGTACGTATATAAGGGTACTTGCTAGTTCGCGGACTTTGTTAGTTGTACTTTAATATTTTACATAACATAACTTAATTTGGGATGCTCTGATAATAAATTTTGTTGCTATGCGTTTATTTGTTAGGGAATACCATTACTTTGTATATAGTATTACTGTATACGCAGTTCATATGGCACAGCCGCCGTTAACTATGTTTATATTGAATTATAATCGATGTTGAAAACGATAGAAATTTATGTGTCGATAAACTGCAATTTGTGTGCCATGATTTTAGCGTTTATTATGCTATTAAACTCAAGCCCAGACAAGCCATACCTATGTTAATAATTAATTTAGACATTTTTTAATTTTTTTTTAATCTGTCAGACATTGTGTGTCATGATGGGGCTTTGGATGTTGTTTACAATGTTTGCATATTTGATGTGATACAAATCTCAAAAAGAGGATGGGATGCGAACCACACTGATAACTTTGCACGTTTGTCGATATTTCTAAAAGTTTAACAAAATATTAATAACAACATTTTGAGTAAGATTAAAAAGGTTTGAAGTCAATATCTTTCTTTGTGTAAATAAATATTTAAGTCGAAAACCGTGTCTAATTAGTTAGCAGATTTTATTTTTCTAAAAAAAATGTATTATTTTATAATAATTTTGAAGTCAATATTTTCGTTGACTCTTGAGATATTCAAGTTGAAAATCAGTTTTTTAACAATTTTCTGTATCAATTTTTGTACATTTTTTAAAATTAAATTACTATTGGATTCTTTTGAAAATGTCAATAAATGTTGAAAACCATGTTATTTATCAGATAAAATTTCAGAATCTTAAATTATCACCACAATATTTGAGTCGGAAATCACTTTTTAACAACTTTTAGTAGTATCTTTTTAGGTCTTTATATTATTGTGAAACGTAAGCTGTTGGTTGATATTTTTTCTAATATAGGTACACAAATTTGGAATCCCTACACAATGTATGTATAATTAATTAAAGTCACGAGCTTCATTGGTTCGACATATTATATTTGTTATCAAACCAGTTCTGTACTTTTTTAAATTGCCATAATAAAAATCCACAAACTCCATTTTGATGAAAGTCCTTTCTACATCTTTTGGTGTTATTATTTTTAAAACAAAATTGATTTGAAGGCGATATCTCTACCAGCTCTTGAGATATGGCCGACGAAAAAATGTATTCTGAACGTACGGACGTACATACGCATATACTGACATTTGTCTAAAACTTTATTATTTAGTTTCTAGGAACCTTGAAACGCCGAGAAATGTCTAAAATGTGTAATTCAACAAATAGGAACGATTACAATAACTTCCTAAGGGGAGGTAAATTAGCGGAACTGCCAATCTGTCCTGTATCAGACCGCATCTATCTAAAAAGAGGAATGCTTTTGGGGAATGAAGCCGCTCAAGCGTGCACTCTCTAAATACACGTCATTCGGATAGAACGCCCCAAAAATTAAATTGTTGGTCGAAGACATAGCTCTTGCAATGTGACCTCGAAAGAGTTTTATTAAGTAATTGTCAATTCTGATGATTCGAGCCCAGTTGTATAGGACCTTGTTGGAATAGTAATGCAGGAATAAGTATAAGATCTATATCCTCTCCTCTTTGGCGAAATGTTTCGAGTAAGTTCCTCTTTCTAAGCTACCAAAGGTTAACAAATTGGCAGCGTAATTGTCGTCTTGAACCTGGGGGCTGGGCTGAGAAGACTTTCTTGGCTGGGCCGTTGTCGTCCATTCGCTCGATGTGGCCGAGCCAATGTAGTCGTCTTTTCTTGGCCTTCTGGACTACATCCACACCGTGGTACAGCTCATACAGTTCTCGGTTGTATCTTCTTCTCCATTCGCCATCGTCGCATACGGGACCAAAAATCCGTCGAAGAATTTTTCTTTCGAAAGTGCCCAGTATCAATTACCCCTTTTTCCTTATCGTCCAGCACTCGGCGCCGTAAAGTAGGGCTGGTAAAATCAAAGTTTTGTACAGCAGACACTTTTTCTTTCGAGTGAGGAGTTTTAAGCCCAGTTGTTTGGCCAAACCGAAGCAGCAGCGGTTCGCTAGGGTAATTCTTCTTCGGACCTCCACTAAGATGTCGTTCGTGGGATTGATGTTTGTTCCAAGGTAGGTGAACTCCTTAACTACCTCGAAATTGCTGCTACCAACAGTGATGTTTTGTCCTAGGCGGTGGACAGATATTGCTTTGTTTGTTGATAACATGTACTTTGTTTTGTCCTAATTCACTTTAAGACCAACTAGTTTCGCCTGTTCTTCAATCGCTGTGAAGGCCTCAAGTACATCTCTCTTGGATCGACCGATTATGTCTATAACGTCCACATAGCCTAGGAGCTGGGTGAATTTATTAAAGATAGTGCCCTCCGTGCTCACACCTATCTTACGCACTATCTGCTCCAGGACTATGTTGAAGAAGTCACATGACAACGCATATCCTTGTAACCCTGCGTAAGTTTGGAATAACTCGGATGAGCTATTACCCATTTGATCACTGCACGGCGTATTCTTTAGCGTCATGTGGCACATCTGGATCAGTTTGTTCGGGATCTCTTGGTGGTGTATGCTATCATATGCAGCTTTAAAGTCGATGAAAAGATGGTGGGTTTCGACTTAAAATTCGTTGGTCTTCTCCAGGATCTGCCTCAGTGTTAATATTTGGTCTATAGTTGTTCTGCCTGGCCTAAAGCCACACTGGTACGTGCCGAAATTTGTGTTGCAAAAAGGAGTAAGACGCTCACACAGTACGTTGGATAGGATTTTGTATGCAACATTAAGCAGGGATATGCCACGGTAGTTTTTGCATAACATCGAGTCGCCTTTATTTGTAGTTAGGGCATATGGAGCTTATCGACCAGTCAGTGGGTATGCATTCTTCCTCCCACACCTTGGTGATGACCTGGTGCATGCGGTTTATCAAAACATTTCCTCCATGTTTAAAGGCGGGTATGCCATCTGACTCGGTGGACTTGTTTTTTTTTTAGCTTTTGGATGGCTCTATCTACCTCTTCTCTGCTGGGGGCTGGGACTGGGTCTTCATTGACTGGTCTTGCTTCTCTTTCGTCATTATCTTGCTCGACATTTTGCGCATTCAGCAGCTGTTGGAAGTGCTGCTTGAAAACATCTACAATTTCCTGTGCTTCGGTGACTAGTTTTCCTTCACTGTTTCGAAGAGCTTGTGTCCCGGTTCTAAAACCAGAAACTAATTGCTTCGACCTTTTAAAGAAACGTCGGGTGTTGTTCTTGGCCCGAGACTCCTCTAGATCTTTGAGCTGAGAAACTGCGGATGCTCTTTTCTTCCGGGTCTTTTTCTCATTTCTCCTTTTCGTGCGGTACTCTTCCCTTGCTGCTCTTATTTTCCGTTGCAGCATCTGCACACGTGCATTTTCCGTCTCTCTTTTCAATATCACGCACTCATCATCATACCACGTGTTCTTTTTCGGGGGTGGCTGGTAACCTATGGTGGTTTAGGCTACATTTTTTATTATTTCGCGATATTGGTTCCACAATGTGTTGACGTCTGTATAGTATTTGGGAGGACGGCGGCAGAGAGTTGCTCGCTCAGGCGCTCACTGTAGTCTCTGGCATTCTCCAATGTGCTATGGCAACCGATGTTGAACTTCTTTCTTTGGGCCGCACGTGTTTTTTTGTCGTTTGATATTCGAGATCTAAACGATTAGTCGGAAGCCGTTATCTGTTGTTTCTTCGTAGAGGCTGTGCTTTCCAACTAATTTGCCTAAGATGTCTTCCTTTCCGATTTTTGCATTGAAGTCTCCGAGTACGATTTTGACGTCGTACTCTGGACAGTCCTCGTAGGCTCTATCCGGAAGATCGTAGAAATCCTCCTTGCTAGACTCCTCAGCTTCATCGGTAGGGGCGTGTGCACATATTATACTGATGTTCTGTAATATGGCCTTGATGCGGATCACAGCCAGACGATCACTTATTGGTTTCAAATCCATGACTTTCGATCCAAGCCGATTTCCCACGACGAATCCGCATTCAAATATATGCAATCTTTGATGACAGCTATAATAAATGTCGCAATTCTTTCTCTTCACTGTCCCTGATCCTATCAATCGTATTTCCTGGATCGCAGTAATATCTGCCTTATACTGCGAGAGGACAGATTCAAGTTTCTGAGTTGCACCTGGAGGGTAGAGGGTTCTTACATTATTATAACATTAAAAACTCTCTCTCTTTATTTGTTAACAATGTGAAGCTATTTCATCCATCTTCAAAAAATTAAACAAAATAGGTACCTAGGAATTTAGTTTGATTTTTTCAAAAATTACTTAAGTGACATACCTTCTTATATTTTTATAATTACTTACAATTCAACGCTTTAAATAAGACAACACACAATTAAAACGTTTGGACCAAGAAGGCTAGCACACATTTATTTTACCTAAATCTAATCTTTGCATACCTTCCTATATTTTTATAAATTATAGGTACATTGTTTAATCAGCAACTATAAAAATAAAACTCTCACAATCTGACGTCGTTGATTAAGTTTCGTTCCCTTCATACCACTCAACAACATAAATATTAATATTGAATTAAAAAAAAAAGTGCTTAGCAGAGCATGGTTTCGATCCACGGACCTCTGGGTTATGGGCCCAGCACGCTTCCACTGCGCCACTCTGCTTGTTTGAATCGGTGGCTAATATTCAATAAGTACACATGATTTTTTTGTGTATTTACATTTTTTATAAAGAGTTGATTCATAGAAAAGTAGATACACAAAAAAATTAAATATAAATGGGTTGGTAAGCTAGAAATTGTTGATTTTCATATATTTCACAATATTACGAATAAAATTTATTCATTATTATTATTACTATAATCTTTAATTTTTCAAAATATAAAGTACAAATGTTTTGATATAAAAGATTCACGAGCATGGCTTGAAAGCTGTCTGCCGATTATATCTAAAATGATTACATTTATAAACTTTAAACACAGCAAGAAAATTGAAAATGAAAAAGTGTAGAGTATTTGAACGTTAAATATAATTTTGCCAGCAACCCTATGAGGTCTGTAATGAAGCTCAAGCATTTCAGTTCGGATCTTAAATATTAAACTCATCTCGTTAACTGTGAATTCTTTTCGAAAATAATTAGCTTCAGGTTGCTGCATATCGTTCTTGACGTAGGTACATAGACTCTTTACCACGGTTCAGATAATTTTGAAATATTTGTTCGTCAATTGCTGAGATGCATTCATAAAATTCATCCTTCCACGGACCAAAGTTAGCAGCCAATTCTTCCCAATCTTTGAACGGCGTGTAACCACGCTAAAGTGCAATCATGAGTACTTTTTTTTTGAAGATTATTATCACATCTCTTTTAAACTTTGACAATGTAGTCCGCATTTGCTTTAATGTTTCTTAGGAAAATTGGATGTAGTCCAGATTCGACATATATTGCATAATTACATAGGTGTGTTTAAAGGGACCTTTAATACACGTTTGAAAAACATATCTCTGCATAACTTTAAAGTTTTCACAAGCTTCGTAACCATTATCATAACAGAGTGAACTTTACTTGAACAAAATGCGCACGTCTTAATGAAAAGCCAACTGAAAACAATTGCGCTGGAAGTGTTCGCAATATTTTTGTGAATACTAGGATGGAGAAAGTACCTACCACCTACATGATAATTATTATTTATTAAGTAAGTACTTCATAAAGTCTTTGCAGAAATCAAAACGAAAGCAAAAATATTATCTTTGATAAAATACAGCGGAGTTTGCAGTATATTGCGAATAAAAATTTTAAAAATTCTCCCAAAACACCGGCAGAAGTGCAGGAAGTTTTCCAAGACGAAGCAGTTTATGATAAATTCTATTATTCCAAATTAAATGGAAATAAACAATGGCAATTTTTCAACATATGCTACCAAGAAAAAGACTTTGCATATTGCGTTTTTTGTACTGATAACCAAAAATTCTCTAAAAGCATATTAGCATTTATTAAGTTATATACAAAGGAGTATTATTGATATGTCTCAAGCAACTTCTATAACAGATTATGAAACAGGATTGAGAAGCGCAATTGAAAAAAGTTTCCCTGATTTAAAAATGTTTGGTTGCTGGTTCCATTAATTCCAGGCATTGCGTCGATTCATAACCATGAAGGACAAAAGACTCGCTCAATATATTCGGCAAAATAAAGAAGCGTCTAGAATTTATCACAAATTTCTATCTCTTCGATTATTACCTGGAATGCACATTTCGGATAGCTTCCAACTACTAACCGAAGATTTAGGAAAATTGAACGCTTTAGATAGATTCAATTTATTTATAAAATATTTTGAGAATCAATGGAGGCACAATATTCCCTTTTACATAATATTTACAAAAAGGTGTTATGATTTTATTATTACAGATCGGTCCACATAACTTTTCAGTTTTCGATTCTGAAATCCGCACTACGTCTGCAATAGAAGCTTACAATAGCGTCATAGGAAAAAGCATTCCAAAGAAGGTTTCTTTTTTTTAAATTTGTAGCATTTTTACAGATGCAAGAATTTGAAAAAGTAAGAAAATTTGATCTATTGATGAATACCAATGGTAGTGTGGGAAAAAAGGGTACTAAAAAGTCCTGTGTTTTGAAAGCAGATATGATTTCGAAATTCAAGAATGATCTTTTACAAGGAACTATAACTCCTTCTAAATTCCTTGGCCAACTGGTGTTATCAATAAATAATTTAATTGTACAAATGGAGCCTGATGAAGATCTTTTTGAAGAATTATCATATTTGGAAGAGGACATTGAAGACGAGTCGTTAAACCATATTAAAACCAACCAAAATACAATTAATAATAATATGTGTGTGATTTGTTTCATAAAGCAGCCAAATATCTTATTTTTTCCTTGTAAGCACTTGAAAATTTGCAGTGAATGCTGTCTTACAATGCAAACTCACAAAATTAATCAAACTAGTAAACTAGCATGTCCATTCTGTCGTGCAGAAGTTCATGAAACCCTTCCAATATTTATCTGATAAATAAATGATTTTTTATGGAGGGGTGCGATAGAGCTATGAAATATAAGGCCATTATGGCTTTATTTCTCATTTTTTTCTTACGCAAAAAGTTATATATTGGACATTTCGTAAAAGGGACAACCATAATTTTTTGTCCTCATCTCTCATGGCTCTCCTTTTTTTGTTATTAATTACTTTATACTTACTATAATAAAAAAAACTTTAAAGAAATGTGTACAAATAGGTACCGAACTTAACTACTATATTTTTAGTAGGAAATTGGAATTCGTGTTCCATGTTTTCTAATATCACCATTACAAAATACAACTAATCCCACGTTAAAACTATAATACCGTCTACCATGCTTTGGATCTTCAAGCCATTTATGAAGGTCGATAATTTTAATCTGATGGTCCTTCCGAAACGGTTTCCATCTTAGTAATAAGAACAATTGATCTGTACTTAATCCATTTACGATTCCAAATGTTGTTACTAGTGGGACTTATTTCGTTTATGAAAGTGGGACTTAATTCATTTAAGAAATATATTATTCAAGGAGGAGTTATATCATTTTGAGTGGCAGTTATTTCATTTCAAGTAAATTTTTAAATCATTTCATTTTGGTGGGACTTATATCGTTTTCAAAAGTGGGACTTATTTCGTGGGAGTTATTTCATTTTTTTAAGCAATTTTTGGTGGGACTTATTTCTTTTTTAAAAGTGGGACTTATTTCGTGGGAGTTATTTCAAAGACCCAACTTTTAATTATTGCATCAAATACTTTGAATTTTACCATCGGTTTGATATATTTATCATTTAAAAAACTTAACCAAATGCAGTTAATGGCTGATTTCGAAACTAATGTTTTATATGAGGTCCGATGTTTAAATTTTATGTTATTGTAAATCCTAAGTATTTAAATTTTTTAACTACCTCTATTCTTTCACCATTAAGGTTCCAAGAACGGTAATTTCTGACATTATGATTATAAGATCTGAAAACCATAATCTTCTTTGAAGTGTTTATTTGAAGATCCCAAGAGTTACAATACTGGTTAAGTTTGTAAATTAGCAGTTGTAGAGATACCGGACTATCAGTAAGAATGACAAGGTCATCCGCATCCCCCTGAAACACTACCATTAGATACTACCGCTGTTGTATTTGAAACAAGTATCTCATATATTCTTAAAAATGTTATTGATAATCCAACACCTACTAGTTTGAAAAGTAATATTTTCTGTTTATAGTATCAAAGGCAGCTTTAAAATCTACAAAAAATAGCATAGAGATTAGTTTTCTTATCCAAAAAACGTTTAGCGACATTAGTTAGAGTACAAATTTGATCAACTGTTAGAGGTTAGCAGAAAACCCAGCCTGGGAACAACTTATTTTGTTGTTTGTTTTAACAAAAGGTACAAGTCAAATCTATAGCATCTGAGTAAACAGTTTTCGTAATGAATTGAGAACAGAGATACCTCTGTAGTTTTCAGAGAAATTAGGATCTCCTTTTTAATGGATCGCTAAAATGGATGACTATTTGAAGAAATTTGGTATTTCTTCGTTGTTACCAATATATATTCTAAAAATTGTGAGCTGGCATTTTTCAAAAACTCGGCTGGGATGCCATCTAAACCCGAAGCCAAAAAGTAGTTCTGGCATTGAAAACGGAGTGTCTAGTTCTTCGATGTAAATAAAAGGTAACGCAAAACATATGTAAGATTGGTTAGGATCTACTTTTGTAAGTTTTTCGAAATATTAGCCCATCATGTCAATACTGATTGGAAAAACATTCGATCTGTTTCGGTTACATAAAATTCGTACATTTTACCAGAATTCTTTAGCATCCCTGCATTGAATTATATTATATTTTTTGCACATTTTGTTGTTTTTTATAGAGGCATGAGTTATTATTCGCCTGAAGATAAAGATATTTCAAGGTTAAGTTGTTAGTTTTCCTAAAGAGTTTCAACCATTTAAAAGATATTTCTCTGCCTTTTCAAGAGGCATCATCAAACCAGTTGCACTTGTAAAAAATGTCTCTGTTAACTTATGGGTGACACTTGACTATCTTATGGTTTGTAATGTAATAATAGACTTGGTTGATTCATCCGGTAGCGAAAGATCAATCGAATGTTGATTCCGATTTTGCCTATAAATATCATATTTTTTAACAATCCAGCTCAATTTTGAATAACTGGTATGGTTTTGTTCTTGGAAATTAATTAGTTGGGATTTAAACTCACAAGAGACACAAATGGGAAGATGTAATGAATAGTTAGCAGGGATAACGTTGAAATCTTTTACAATATCAAGCCAGTCACCTTTGGCTAGGCAATAATCGATAACTGATCAACCTTGACTACTAATAAAAGTAAAGTTTGATTTATCCCATATACCTACCCACCCTAACTAACCTCCTTAAAATGTACTACCAGTCCTTGATTTTTTACGATAGTCTTAGAAAGAAGATGTATCTTTACGTTTAAAGTCGCATTCTTAGGTAGAATTGGTAACAATCTTACGTTTAAGAAAAATGTTTGAAAAAAGATTTAGCAATTTTGATCAAACTTTGTAATTGAAATGAGCAAAATAATTGCTTTAAGATAGTGATAAAAGTAATACGACCTATGGTCTCCACAATATATACAAGGTAATTAATTTTGCGCTTTCAAAAGTATAGGGCTGGAATCCGACATCTGTCAAACTATGAGTTGTTAAACAAATATTTTTTGTTTAAACGATGTAGTGTTTCACAAATAAGTCAACGTTCAGACTTTAAAATAAAAAAGAAAAAGAGGCTGGGATGCGACCCACACTGATAACTTCCCATCCTTTCTGTCGATTTGTCATGCTTAAAAGCTTTGCAGGTTTTCGTGTTTTGTTAAAAAAATTGTCATTTGAATTATTATAAAAAAATTTAAAATTAATAACAATATTTTGCAATATGATGAAAAAGTTTGATTTCAAAATATATTTTTATTAACGAGATTTTTTTATTTATTATATAAACAAATACAAATTGGATGAATGAAATGAATTTGAAGTCAATGTATTCTATTATTCACGAGATATCGAGAACCGAATATCAATTTTTACCAAATTTGCGTACTTTTTTTGTAGATTTAAAATTTTTATGATAAAACTGACTGTCAGATTTTTATATAAAAATTACTGAATGTCGAAAACAAATATTTCTGGGAGTTGAAATAAGTTTGAAACCACCATTTTTAGCTAGTTTTAGTATTGTTTTTTTGTAGTTTTTTTTTATTTTTTAACTGTCAATTTGATTTTTCTCAAAATTTTATCGAATGTTGACAACAATATTTTCTATAAGATAAAATTAGGTTGAAGCCAATATCTCAAAGTTTTAAAAAGTTATTTCAGTCGAAAATAAATTTTTACTAACTTTTATTACTTTTTTTTTAGGTTTTTATTTTTTGTAAAAAATTGTTTATTTGATGGATTTTTATAAAAAAATTACTGAATGTCGAAAACAATATTTCTGTGGGATAAAATAAGTTTGAAACCAATATTTTTAATTTTTGAAAAGCTATTTGAGTCGAAAATCAATTTTTACCAAAATAAAAAAAATTTTTTTTTTGGTTTTTAATTTTTGTAAATAAAACTATCAATTCCATTTTTCTTAAAATTTTACCGAATGGTCAAAACAATATTTTCATAAGATAAAGTTAGATTCAAGCCAGAATCTCAAAGTTTTGAAAAGTTATTTGAGTCAAAAATCAATCTTTACTAACTTTTTATTTATTTTTTGTTTAATTTTCATTTTTATGTAAAAAAAATTGTTTATTCGATCTTTCAAAAGCTTCATTACAATAGGAATCAATCATTTGACCATTAAGAGAATATTTCCCTGCAAATATTTAAAACTGCATCCACAAAAGAATTTTGGGGTAGACATGTTGCAGCTACCAACTTAGCTACTATGTTTGGCTCGACATATAACAAATATGCGAATATGTATATGCGAATCGTCTATCTCAAAAATGAATTTTTTGAAGAACAAATATCGTTCGATATTATCAGACGCCCACCTTGATGACACCCTTCGTATTTGCTGCTCCCCGCTTGAACAAAACTACACAAAACTGGCTCAGGACCATCGTTTTAATTTTTCTCATTAATATTACAGTAACTTAAATGAAGCAAAATAAATTGTGCAAAACTTTTTTTTTCACATCAATTAAAATGTTTTCAACCATATCTGGACCCCACTTTAATTTGTTACGATCAAAAGCTTTATCCAACAGAAAATCAATTTTGAAAGAAATATTTTGCCCGGCTGCAATATCTACAAAATAAAATTTTATCAAAAATTTAAATGCCATACAAAGAAATAACGACATTTTCGATCATCGAAAATCATCATCAATTTAAAAAATTTGACCATCGACAAGAGCTTGCATTGAAAGACAAGATTATTGAAATCTGTTGATTAAGTCTTAAGAAAATTTGAAAAAAATAACTGCTTTATGAGGGGTGCCCTTCTGAAGCAATACCAAAATATGTTTTTCTTATAGAAGGAAGCCGAAATAAGAAAAAAATTAGAAACATTTCTAAATCTGTTCATTTCTGAAAAAAATCGGATTTTCCAATTTACACCAAAAAAATTGTATGGGACTGCTGTTATTTTTAGTATTAAAATATGAAAAAAACGCCTTAAGCTCATTGGCTTAGACTTTAGAGGCCAGGACAGACGGATGGAATAAGGGAACCAACTTTTTTTGACTTTTCTACCATTGTAATGTTATGTTTGATTCGAATTTTAAAATTGTTAATTTTTGCAACAAAGTTGAGAAAGTAAAATACAAATTTTGTTTTAATTTACAAAAAAATAAATAATTCAAAACATAATAGGGGTCATATCCATTAACACAATACGATTAGTTTTGAATTTAAGGGAATTCCTACAAAACTACAAACAATTTATCTCCAAGGGGGTTCATGACCCCTACGACCCCCTCTGGATCCGCTATTGAAATAAATTGAAAAATTAACTCATTTTCTTTCTAAAAAAAGTTGTTTCTAATCTGTTTTCAGAAGTGTAAAATCGGCTTTATGTTTAACAGAACAAAGTTCTTAAGGATTTAACGCTTTCAAACTGGACGATCTGTGAAATACATCCTCAAAATAAAAATGGAATAACTCCACAAATTGGGGCTTTATTGCATAATGAATTTAATCAACAATTTGAAAATAGAATACCAAATAGGCATGAAATAAGTCCCCCTAAAAGATTAAAATAAGTCCCCGACTTGAAGAATTCTCTCACTAATTTATTTCTTTACAAAGTGAAATAACGGTAATTTTTAACTTCCCATAGGAAGTTATAGTAATGGGTCCGGTTTGTCGACTTAAAAATTTTGACATTTCCCGACGTTTAAAGGTCCCTAGAGTCGAAATTAAAGATTTTTAGAAAGATGTCTGTGCGTGCGTGTGTACGTACGTCCGTACGTTCGCGACGTTTTTAAGTCGTCCATAGCTCAAGAACCAGAAGAGATATCGACTTCAAATAAATTTTGTTATACAGATAATAAGGCATAAAGATACAATAAGGGCTCTCAAGAAAATTGCGAGGGTGGTTTTTTACCATAGCAGTTTAAAAAAAAGTGAAAATTTTTGTTAACCCTAAATATCTTACGAACCAAAAACGCTAGAGACTTGAATTAAATTTTATATAATATATTGTAACGTGATATCAAAGAACTATATTTTTTGAATAAAATCCATATAACAGTTTTTTTTATAAATCAAAAAATCTGACAAAAAAATTTGTCACCTCCAAAATGTTACGACTAAAATATGGTTTCATCTCCAAAACAATTTTGTGCAAAGAAAAATAATTTTTTTGACATTTGATAAAATTTTGAGAAAAATAGAATTGATAGTTTTTTTTATAAAAATAAAAATCTAAAAAAAAACATTACTCAAAGTTGGTAAAAATCGAATATCGATTCAAATATCTTTTTAAAAACTTGAAATTTAGAAATATTTTTTTCAACATTCTGAAAAATTTTGAAAAAAACGAATTGACAGTTTTTTTTACAAAAATTAAAACTCTAAAAAAACAATACTAAAACTTGATAAAAATTTCCTTTCGACTAAAATAACTTTTCAAAAATTTATTCCACAGAAAATATTGTTTTCGATATTCAATAATTTTTATATAAAATCCAACAAAAAATAGTATGCAAATTTGGTAAAAATTGTTACGAGTACATATACAGACAGACGGGATGGGAAGTTATCAGTGTGGGTCGCATCCCAGCCTCTTTTTAATTTTAATATTGTCTCTGAAAAAATGAAATAAGGCCAAATTATTTTGAGAAATAAGACCATTTTATTTTAATACGGTAAGTACAACAGTGAGTTATGTATAAGATGCATGCTGTCCGCCTACAACCCCCCTGCTTGGGCAAACTATATGATTTAGCGTATGTGCGAGGTGTATGCCAATTCTTTAGCATTTACAAAATCTGCTTTTAAATTCATAAATTTCCTACAATTTTTAATTACCTAGGTAATGCAAATTTATTACATATACAATATTCCCTTATGCTAGGTTCTTGAAATGTAAAAAAAAATTTGTATACACCCAACCTCGTCCCTGCAACAAATTTTAGGGTGTGAACAAGCAGAGGTATTGCAGGGGTCAGCACAGCATGCCCCCATGCATACAATTCTCACTTTTTATTCAAGTTGTTTAAAGTGAAATAAAACCAATTTGGACCTCCTTAACATTATTATAGAGAAATACAACTAACTCTTAAAAATAGGCCTATTGCACTTCCCAAATTTGGGGGTTTAAGTTGAATTTAGGGACTTTTTTCATCGTGAAATAACTCCCCAAATTAAAAATAAAATTCAACAGCAAAAAGCATGAATTAAAGCAGAAAGAACTTCTCATTAAAAAATTATTTTATGAGGTTATTCCATATTGTTTTTGGGTAGTTATTTCTTAGGAATCACGAAACCGCAAAATATTGTTACAAACTTTAAATTATTGTTTAAAAAAAATTATTGAAAACTTTGTTAAAAAACCTATAAAAACCACAAAAAAAAACTAATAAAAAAATAGTTTTCGACTCAAATATTATGAAAACAAAGAAAAATACTGACTTCAATTTTCGTTATTTTACACAAAATATTGGTGCAAATTTTTAAACATCTATAACCTACTCTAAATCATTTTTAAAATCGAAGTCGACTCTAAAATTGAATTTAAGTTTTAGGGTTGAATCTTTAACAATTTTAAACAATTTAAACTATGCTTAACGCTAAAGCAGCCGTCTTGGATTCAACCCTTTCCAATAGACTGCAACACCAAACAATAAACAATATTTGGACAAACTTGCATTTGGTCGACCGCCCCCACAAATTGGTACTTAGCGATGGATAACCTAAAAAACTTTAAAAATTGGTCCACTGGATTTGAACCCGCTGACTTCTAAATCTCTTGTGGAATACTCTACCACGAGGGGTCGGCAATTAGTTTAAAGAAACCTACATTTTGAAGTGAATCTGTTTTGGATGCTCTAGAACTGCGATTTAAGGGTATTCTGGTCTAGAGACATTAATTTTAGGTAATATTTGAAGTGCTGTAGAAAAAAGCAAGCAACAATTTTACCATCAATTTTTGTATACATTATTTATTCACATTAGAAGCATACAAAAAAAATAAAAAAGTAAAAAAAATCAAAATTCCGTTAGTTATCAGCTGATGGAGTGGTGCGTCTCAAAAATTTGGTGCGTGACCATACCCACGATTTTAACTCTCCTAGAATTCTGAAATCAAAAACTAAAACAGATTATTAATCTACAATAATTTCGCAATGTCTGGAACTACGGAAAAGTTACAAACATTTTTTTTTACAAAATGGCGACTGCCTAAAAAAAATTAAAAAATTTACCACTCTTTTGAACATTCTTCGATTTGTAAAAAATAGTAAAAATGAAAATTTGGGGATGACCGTAGTTCCGGACGTAGACAAGCCCCTAAAGAAGACTCTCTTAAAATTTCAAGTAAATCGGTTCGGCAGAACCTAAGAAATCGTGAGTATCAGATTCAAGAAGACAGTTCTGAGAAAACGCGTTTAAAGTACCCCATTATGTCTTTTGTTCTAAAGGGTGATTTTTTTGAGGTAAGGATTTTCATGCATTAGTATTTGACAGATCACGCGGGATTTCAGACATGGTGTCAAAGAGAAAGATGCTCAGTATGCTTTGACATTTCATCATGAATAGACTTACTAACGAGCAACGCTTGCAAATTATTGAATTTTATTACCAAAATCAGTGTTCGCTTCGAAATGTGTTTCGCGCTTTACGTCCGATTTATGGTCTACATAATCGACCAAGTGAGCAAACAATTAATGCGATTGTGACCAAGTTTCGCACTCAGTTTACTTTATTGGACATTAAACCAACCACACGAATGCGTACAGAAGAGAATATTGCGTCTGTTTCTGAGAGTGTTGCTGAAGACCGTGAAATGTCGATTCGTCGCCGTTCGCAGCAATTGGGTTTGTGTTATTCGACCACATGGAAGATTTTACGCAAAGATCTTGGTGTAAAACCGTATAAAATACAGCTCGTGCAAGAACTGAAGCCGAACGATCTGCCACAACGTCGAATTTTCAGTGAATGGGCCCTAGAAAAGTTGGCAGAAAATCCGCTTTTTTATCGACAAATTTTGTTCAGCGATGAGGCTCATTTCTGGTTGAATGGCTACGTAAATAAGCAAAATTGCCGCATTTGGAGTGAAGAGCAACCAGAAGCCGTTCAAGAACTGCCCATGCATCACGAAAAATGCACTGTTTGGTGTGGTTTGTACGCAACGTTACGGTGAATGGCGATCGCTATCGCTCAATGCTAACAAACTTTTTGTTGCCAAAAATGGAAGAACTGAACTTGGTTGACATGTGGTTTCAACAAGATGGCGCTACATGCCACACAGCTCGCGATTCTATGGCCATTTTGAGGGAAAACTTCGGAGAACAATTCATCTCAAGGAATGGACCGGTAAGTTGGCCACCAAGATCATGCGATTTGACGCCTTTAGACTATTTTTTGTGGGGCTACGTCAAGTCTTAAGTCTACACAAATAAGCCAGCAACTATTCCAGCTTTGGAAGACAACATTTCCGAAGAAATTCGGGCTATTCCGGCCGAAATGCTCGAAAAAGTTACCCAAAATTGGACTTTCCGAATGGACCACCTAAGACGCAGCCGCGGTCAACATTTAAATAAAATTATCTTCAAAAAGTAAATGTCATGGACCAATCTAATGTTTCAAATGAAGAATCGATGAGATTTTGCAAATTTTATGCGTTTTTTTTAAAAGAAGTTCTCAAGCTCTTAAAAAACCACCGTTTATTAGTTGCAGGCCAACCGATTTGGATGGCTGCTCAGCAAAATACTTATTTCTCCGAAAATAATTTGAATTTGGGAAAATCCTCTCGTAGACATACTCTTAAATAGTTAAACTATGAAAATATGAAAAAAAAATCGATTTTTTTTTTATTTCTAGACCAGAATACCCCCTTAAACACGAATTTCAATAATATAAATGTCCCAAAAACCGCAAAAGGGACCAAACATTTTTCTCTCACAATTTAAAAGTTTTGTTAACTCCTTTAAGATCAAAATATTTTCAAGCATCAGCTCCAATGTACGAGTAAGCTACTGGTAGCGATAGTAATAATATACTCCCTAAAATTGAGTCCGAAATAACTACGTCAAAAAAAAAAAACAGGAAAATCTTGGTATCAGATACTTTCTCTTTTTCTGGGTTTTTGAATTTTTGTAATGTAGCTATAAATGACAAGAAAAAAGAATATATTCTTTTTCGAAGAAACCAAAGTTTCAAAACAATATCTTACATTTCTCTATGAAAGCAATAAAAAAAACTCTAAAATAATGTGTTTTGCTCTTAAATGTGCCATATTTAGAAAACTGTTAGAATCTTGGAATGCTTTTCCATGAAGAAAGTCTACTACCTTGCTCGACAATATCGTTCTAAAATAATTTAATAACTAAAGTTGTCACTTAAGCCCTTGAAATGTTTATATTTAAAGTTAAGAAGCACATTATGTTACTTAAATTTTGATAACCTCCTTTAAAGAACATTTTTAAGCGGTAAGTAAAAACTCGTAAAGCGCGTGAGCCCTCCTCCCCGATTGAAAGTCTGCATCCACACTTGATTTATTAGCTAAAAATTTTGTTTGGCTTAAGTCGACTTAAATCCATTTTCCACATTGTATTAAAGCTACATTTTTGAGCATTCGGCAACTCTACTTGAAATTTCAACTCTAACTTTAAATTCCATTAAAAATAAAACTCCTGGAAAACTGGAGTTTTTAGTTTCCACTCATGTTATACATTCACCTCGCTGCAATCAGTAACTTTCCCCTATTCTAACCAAACACACCATTCAACACCCCAACTCATTTACAATTCTTTTTGCTTGTTTCATCGTCCACTCCATTCCGCTGCAGGGCAACGGTAACAAAAATCAAACATTTTCCCCTTCCTGTGTGTTTTAAATGAGCCCGTCTTTTCTGAGTGCCTAACCGAGTCTGAGACCTTTTTGTTTGGGAAAAGGAAAACCAAACCCACCACAAACTATAGCAAAACTCCACTCTCCATGTCCATCCCTTCGACTTCTCTAGGTATATAATCAACATCAAAATCTACCACACAAAATTTCAATTGAACGCGAACGCTTTGGTTTTGTGCCTTGCGTCTGCATTTTCTGCGCTGCGCTGATTCTGATTGTCGCCTTCGCCTTGCTGTACACTGTACTCTAACTCTACCGCTGCTATCCTCCACCATTCCACAACCACATCCACCAACAACCAACCCAACCGACTTCAACTGTGCCGCTTTGCTTCTGCTCTACTCTGCTTGTACGGTGCGTGGTGAATTAGATTTTTATATTAAAGTTGAAGAAAAATCAAAAGCAAATATACGTTACGGTTTTCCAGCAGCACCGACATTCGTTCAGTATAGTGTGAGCATTCTTAGCTGTCAGTTGTTCTCTCAGTTGTCTGGAGTATAATAATCATAACTGTTCATTGTAGTGCAAGTGCAATTTTGTGTTTTCTTTCTCTGTGTTCTTTCTGTTATACAGATTTACACTATACAACCCATATTTAAAAAAATATACATAAAAACACGGTTCCTAAAATATATACGACAAATTTTGTGTAGAAAAATTGCTTTTTACTTGACAAATTTTCAAATAGAAAAGTCGGTCCTGTTTTAAAAGTGTCCCTGTACCGAATTTCCAATAAAACCAAAAAAATTCCATTTCTAACGGGAAGTGCATAAAAGTACAAGCAAAAAGAGTAGAAGAAAGGAAGAAAACCGTTGTTTCGTAGTGCAATCGTGTTTTTTTGTTTGAAACATACAAATCTAAAATCTAGTGATCTGTGGTGAGAATTTTGAATTTTGTAATATTCAAATTCCCATAACTGTTAATTTCCCATCATCAAACTCTTTTGACTCAAAACTTGACGAAAACATAAATTGAAAAAAAAAAAATAAAAGATGGCAGCTGAAGTAGCAACAAATCAACAACAAAATATCGCCGCCGAGGACAAAGCCGCTGCCCCACCAGCAGCGGTTGAAAATAAAACAGAAGAAGCGGCAGCAAACAATGTAGGCGAAGCGGCCGCTGCTGCTGCGGCAGCGGGCGACAAAGCAGCCACTGGAGACGCCACCGCAAATGCTGCCGATGAGAAGAGTGCTACAGCGGCGGGCGAAGGTGGTGACGGTGCTGCCGGAGATGGTACCGCTACGACACCAGCGGCCGATGGCGATGCCAAGAAGGAGGGCGCCGGCGAGAACCACGAGAACTCGGCCAACAACACCACCGTCACGAAGACCGAAGCGCCACCAAAGTACAACGTCCACAAGGCGAACTTCGAAAAGGATGTTATCTACTTGTACCAATTTTCGCGTACCCCACTGCTGCCATCGCTTTCGCCCTATTGTCTTAAAGTTGAGACTTGGTTGCGTATGGCTGGATTAAAATATGAGGTGAGTCTTAATTTTCTGTCCCAATGGAAAACAAAAACTTATCTGAAATCAAAGTTCTCGAATCTCGAAGAAAATTTTGGGCCCGAAAAATACATTTTCGCCATATTTAAATTTTTCCTTTCCTTTTTCTGGACGATTCCAATTTCGTTCCTTTTTTTCTTGCTCTTCCACTTCCCCCGCAAACAGTACACTTGATTGAAAAAGGAGAAGGTTTTTGTATAATTTTTCGTTTTGTGTATGTTCCGGGAGAGGAACAGCAAAGTATATAAGACGCTTAAAGTAGTAGGTATATATATAAAACGGGATAACTGGTTTTTTCCCATGAAATACACATCCCCTTTATGATTATTTGTATCCTTCAATATGTCTGTGCCTGGGGAAACTTACCTAAACTCCAATAAGTAAAATAAAGATAACATGAAACTTCAAAGTAGCCAACTGGAAAAAGAAAGAGTGAGAGAGAAACAGTAGTTGGAGACGAATTTGAAAATAAAAAAGAAATAAAACTGGGATTTAAAAAAAAAAACTGAGAAACACTGGAAAGTGGAATTTATTTTTTTTTCGCTCGCTTCTCATCTTTAATGTGTGGGAAGAAAATCCAAATCCTTTTCTTTTTCTGAAGAGTTTTATTTTTTTGAACAGATTTTAAATTTTTTAAAGATAAGACTTTTTTTTTGTATGCGTTTTCTTATCTAAAAAGAAAAACGGGTAGGGTTGGGACTACGACTACCTATAAATTTTTATCGATTTTCTTCTGGAAACAGGATAGGCTAGCTCCTATTTAGTGGCTCAATATGTTTCTTAATTTTCTTTATCTTCGTGTTCTTATCTTTATTTATTGTTCTAAAATACATCACAAAAAAGTCCGAAGACTTGAAGAGAAAGGGATCAGGGTATCTACCTACATAAAAAGGAGATCAAATTAAAAAAAATGTACTTATACTTGATTTGATGTTCTTTCTTCTTTGCACAATTTCTCGATAAAACACCTCCGCAATTTTGGTCCATATGGCGGCAATATGGTGTCCAGGCGGTATCCATCCAGGCCTTGTATAGACATCGTGGTGTAAAAACTAAAAACCACACCAAACCTGCAGAAACGCGTTGCCAAATTTCTTTCTTTAAAATTCGAAAAAATCGTAGAATTAAAATAAAGTTATTTGAGTTTTTAGAACTCAATTACCTAACTCAACAGAGGAAGGACAATATTAACTTTGTTAAGTTAAATAGGAAATACAAATTGCTTTTTCTTTTGATCTTAAGAAATAATGGATTCTTTGTCAGGTAGGTAGGTATCTATTGACAAAGGTATTTTCCCGAATCTGCTAATTTTAGTCACAAGGAAAGTCTTGCGTAGGGAGGAAGAACATACACAAAAGGAACTTAAAATTGAGAAATACACAAAGGTTGAAGAGGCTCCATTAATAATTTTAGAGTTTTATTTTGTGTTCCTAGGTTTTCATTTTGTCTCAATTTCTTAAGTTTTTAAGATCATGAAAAGAGTTCATGATAAGGAGAATGTACATTTTACTTTTAGTTAGGTACCTATCTATAACATAGTAAGTTGTAATGGTACACTTAAATATTTAAGCACGTAGGTTCATATTATTAAACGACTCCTAAGACCTGCATAAAATAGGTAAAAACCAGACATAAGATGGCTAAACGCTAATAAACCATTTAGCTCGGTGGGCTTCTGATTTTGTTCAGAAGATTGCAAACAGTTAAACTGAATCTTTTTTAATTAAAGTAGCTAAAGTCTCACTCATTCGCGTTTGGTCAGAATTTTGGTGATTTCATTTCCCCCATTATCTACCTTAAAGTATCAGTAATCTCAATGTCCCCTAATATTAAAATATCTACACAAATTTTCTTACAAAAATGAAATTTTTAAATCATTCATTTTTTTTTTAGATTTTCAATAACTTTTTGATTGTGGAAATTTATAAATTTTTTGACTGAAAAATAAAAAAATTAAGGAATTTTTAAAGATTAAAATTAGTTTTCTTTTAAAATAGTTATTTAAGCAAAAATTTAATAAATAGATCTTAAACTATTTTTTGAAAACTAATATAACAAAATTAGGTACCTTCCTAGGTTAGTAGTCCGAGATTCAGAACTACAAATCGGACTTAAGCTTGAGTTAACCCGTAAGTGAGAAGGGAATTAGTGTTGATTCATTACTTAAATACGTAAAATTTCGTTTATTGGCTACGATTAAATTGGTTTAATGGGGAATTTTCGTGAGACATTGATTTTACTTAGAAGTTAGCCTGTTACTTCTAAGCAAATTTAATGTGATACCCAAGACTGGCTTAGGAAAGCTTTTAAGACTTCGCAATGTCAATTTATTAAAGTTTTACTAAACATACATGTTTAGTAAATTTATTTTATTATATTTTTTGTAGTCAGTTATTTAACGAAGAGTCCATTAGTTAAAAGCTGTAATTTTGTTCTTGTAGTTGTGAATGGAACTACAGACAAACTTCTTTATAATTAACCTTGAAGGAAACAAGGGTTAAATTTTCGATTGCACATGAACAGTTTTGTTATAAAAATCCTTCAATTTCAAATTATGCATCATCTTAGGTTTCAACTCTTGATTCAATAACAATTCGAAATTTATCAAGTTCTCATATTATTATCGTTAGGTTTTTTTCCGAATAAATACGATTTTAACATTGTCATTTGATAAGTCCGATTCCTCAGATGTTTAAAATTCGTTTAGTTCATGGTAGCAAAATTGGCATCCACTGCAACATAATCGTCAAATGTAAACTTATAATCATGACTTAGTCCTAGAACTATGTTACAAGTAGCTGTTATTCTCGATTATTGATGATCTTATTGTTGATAACGGAACTGAGTCTTCATCGGACCAACTATCTAAAGCAGCGGTTCCCATTTTTTTTAGTCCCAGAGCACTTCGATGCGCATACCTATGCCATTTTTCGTAGTTACATGAAGCAAATTAATTATTTTTTTTTTTTTGTTAAATTTCGTTTATTTTATTGAATTCAGGAAACAGTTTCTACAACGAAAAACACAAGAACAATTATAACTTAACTTAATAAGGGATTAAATAATTATATTTTATGAATTATAATTATATGGAGTTTCTTTTAAGTGGGAATATGGAAATTTTTGCATATCAGGCTCTGCATCGAGACGGGATCTATATTTTGTTTTGGTTCCAACATATGCAGAGAACCCTGATTCGCACATGTATTTTGTTGCAAACGGCAGAAGAATTATTCTGGCTTTCTCTGGCAGTAAACTGAACTCGTCTTTCAACTTACACCAGAATTCTGATGAACATTTCTTTGTTGCAAAAAGTTCTTTTATCAAAAAATCTGATATCATCCTATACGTTTTCCTGTTCAGGTGTAATTCGTCTGGAAAATAGTATAGGAAACTATCCAGCAAACCTACTAGGTGGATATGAAACTCATTTAAAATATCATCGGGGAATGTCCAAAGCTATTTCTTCTTTAAATTCTTTGATCATTGGGAAGCTGTCTACTCGTAGGTTTCAAACTGCCCAAAACTGAATTTTATTTTTAAATGTTTCTGTTTTGCCACTGGCATCGTAAACAGTTATTGCCTTTCCCTGAAGTGATACACTCAAATCATTTTTTTTTTAAATATATCTGACAGATACGCCAATTTCAATAACCAACGCTCATTACACAACTTGTCCCCCAAAACAAAGTTGTCGTCAATGAGGAAGGTTCTAACTTCAGCTCTCATTATGAAAGTTTTTTTCAGTTTGAAAGCCACCTTACTTCCCCGTGAAGAAGTAAAGACGTATGTAGACTACCCATGTCATCACACAATACTTTAAAAAGCCTTATAGGTATTCTTTGACCGTGATTTAATAAAGTTGATTATTTTCACTCTATCGTCCAACGTCTGCAGAAGAGCAGATCTTTTTGAAAGGACTATAGATATTGGTAGCGCACAAATACTATTAAAATAGCCAACTATGCAACATACATACGTTTATTCATCCATTTGCATACAATTTTGTCTTTTCCTAAGTCAAGTCTCCGGAACGGTGTTAACTAATTTGTTGGCATTTTCACCCAACAAACATTCAACATGTCTTTAACACATGGCTTTATTAAGTTTTCAGCAATGGTATGGGCTTTACCAATTTGGGCTATTCGGAACTTACTAAGTATGACGTCATCAAAGCATTCGTCCACTTTCTTTGAGTGGACGCCATCAAAGCATTCGTCCACTTTCTTTGAGTGATAAGTAATAATGGTTTGAGATTTAGTAAGTCCAGCTTACTTTCTTTTGAAGTAATCAGGCGGTTTGCTTTTGCAATTGGGATGAATCCTTGCAAAGTGACGTTTTAGTTTTGATGGAAACATAGCACTGTTCGTCAACACTTTGCAGCAAATTTTGCAGTGAGGTGTCTTGTCACTTGTCTCAGCAAATCCAAAATTTAAATATGATTCGTGGTACTTCCTTTTAACAGATATTTTTTTTCTGTAGCTTTGATCACCGTGAAACTAGTACTAGGCAAATTGTCAAGCTCAAAATCTTCAGAAACCTCAAACGCTGCTGTCTCTATCGCGTCATTTTCCTTCGCACTAAAATAAGTATATGGAAAACCGAAATTGGACAAACAAAATAAAATTATTGAAATCATTTAGTGCGGTTAGTTGCTTGAAAAGCAGAAGTTATTAACCGGGATTACTTTTTTACGTAAATTATTATTTTGTTTAAACATACCCGTTACTTGGTAATTCTTCGGCAGCTTCGGGTGCTTTTGCGGAGCATTCATTTGCTTTTTTCAAAGATCTAGACTTAAGCCAGCGATCCATTCGAAAATTGTATGATGCAAAAATGTTTCTTACAACTAAGAAAATTATACTTCTTTTTTTCTTTTCTCGATATTCGACTGATTGTTATAGCCTGTAGGCCTACTTTGGCTGCCATGCCGTTGAAAAAAAAAACAAAATATTATTTGAAACTTGTTTGTAGTAACCTATGCTGATTTTTTAAAAATATGAATTTCAAATCCGACTGTTGCGATCAAAGTTACAAGTTCAGGAGCCCAAATAAACTAGTTACTAGTCCGTCTTGGAATTTTTATATTTTTTCAAATATTTCTGCGGAGCACTTGGATATTCTTGGCGGAGAACCAAGTGCACGTTTCAAAAATTGTTTTTTCTTTTAGTATTAAGTCCACAGTCCCTTAATTTGCATTACTTGTGAGCAACGCTTAGGCATACTTTCCACCAAATAAATTCTTCTGGAATATGACTCTTTTCCAACTCCAATCGTTTGCCAAAACACTAATGTTTGACGGGTGATTTTGGTACTGTCCCAGCCGTCGTTTGACAATTGATCATAAATTTTCAATTAGATTGAGGTCAGGGCTTTGTGCTGGCCACGTCATAGTCATAAACTGTTGATTTTTCAACCATTTAGGGTCTTCGTCCTGCTGAACAGTAAAAGGTGGTATATTTGTATTCAAAATATCCAAATAATGTTCTTTGTTCATGATACCCTCGATTTTTACTAAGGGTCCGACAGAATTCCACGAGAAACAGTCCCAAGCCATTACCGAGCCTCCTCCATGTTTCACGGTCTTCTGAACTTGATGTTGTTGAAGTCCTTCTCAAGGCCGAGACAAATAAAAAGCTCTTCCATCCGTTCAAATTACTTTTTTCCATTGGTCTATGGTCCATTGTCTGTGCTTTTTAGAAAAAGCTAACCTGGCCTTAATATTTTTCGCTGAAAGCAGAGGCTTCTTTGGTGTCTCTTTAGCGGCAAATAGGTACAATTTTTTTGAGTGCCCGGCGTGCACTAACTGACTGTCTATGATTTTTGCTGCCTACTTACATAGGTGTTTTCGATCTACAACTTCTTAGCTCCCTTTCCATTCTTCTAGCATCCAAGTCAATAAGTAGTCGTTTCCGCCCTCTTTTTATTGATGGTACAACGATATTTTGGCTTTTTCTTATCTTAAGCAAAGAAGTTTTTGAAATTTGTAATAGTTTGGATATTTCGCGAGATGATTCACAACTTTTTAGTAAAAAAAAATTGGGCCATTCACGATATTTTTAGAAATTTTGTATTTTGACAATAATCTGCACTAAACGTGAATTTTAAAAATTGGTTTAATAAATCGCACACATCGCTGCAACTAATATTGAATTCTGCAGTTTTAAATTCCTATTTCCTTGTCGGTTCTTGAATATTCTATTCACAATAGGTACTGCCCTTACTTGACTGTTAAAGAACTTAGAATTTTTCTTGAAATTGGATACATTTTAAACATACCTACTAAAAAGTTCTAGGGACTTCACTCCTTTCCAACTGTTTACAAATAACTAAATTAGATCTTTGTTATATATTTTAGATATAGGTAGAAGTTCGATAATCTAATCTTAAACTAAGAAGTCGCTATAAACTAAATTTCTGAATGCAATTGCATCCCTCTTGGGAAGTGCAGGAGTTAGTTTGGTCATTTCAGACAAACATAAATTCTAAATTTATAAAATAAATAAAATAGTTATGTCTGTATCTTCTGCGTTGTACACCCATAAACTCCAGACAGAATTCAACCAATACTCAATTTTCGACACACTTTAATTAAAAATAGAATTTACAACATTTTTAGAAGTTAAAAAATAAACAAAAATCTATTAACCGAAGAGTTTTCCGGTGATCCGTAAAAAATTGTCTGAATACAAATTCGTATTCAGGAGCTAAAAAAAGAAGTGATAATGAATTAAAAAACATATTAAAATCACTATTCGTTCTTAAAAGCTGTGCCGAAAGTTATTGACACTTAAAAAAAAGTATCAGTAGTCAATTACCAACCTGCTTGAATAAAACACAAAACAAAACTCCAGCCTTTTATTGATCGCAGGGCACCCAAGTAGTTTTTTTTACGATTAATTTTTTAAAGAAACTTCTTTTACCCGAATCTAAATAAATTAACAATCTATCCCCATAGTTTCCGGTGCTTGAAATATCATATCATATTACAATAACAAAAAATCCACTAAAAAGAAAAAAACTGCTAACTTGAGGAACCCTAAAAGATACCCACTTGTTCAAATCAGTTCCTAAGAATTTGTTCTACTCCCTCCATACACATTGGTTACTTGACTTATTGTTGCCTTTGAAAAAAAAAATATGGGCGATGACAGAAAAACATTTTTCGTCAATCAAGTGTGGCTAATTTCTTAACCCGAACTCGAGAACTCAAGTGGCTTAAATGAAAGACAATGTTTACTTAAAAAAAAGACTTGAAAAAGTATTTAATAAGAAATGAAGATGACAAAAAACTATAAAAATAAAACACTGCTTATTATGTCCACATGTTACTCATCTTGTGCGACTAATAAATAATAAATATCGATATGGTTGTTTTTTTTTTTTTTAAACTTCTCTTCCTCTTTAAACCATAACAAAGAAATATATATCTATAAGTAGGTATATAAATAACGGTTTATATTTATCAGTAAAAGGGAATGTCATTGTGTATTTTTGTATCGCTGCTTATTAAGAATAAAATAATTGTTAGCTTATCAGTAAGTCTTTTTCTTCTTCTTAAATGCTGCAACCAATAATACCCTTAAGGTCATGGAATTTGTAACAAAAAGTAATAAATTCTCAGCTGATACCCCTAAAAGACCAAGGACGACGAAGACAACAACGACAACAACGACGACGACACATTCGTTGTCATTAAAGATTAAGGTGTTTTTTTTTCCTTTACCATATGGAAAGTTATGGGATTCATCTACAAATAGGCTTAACCTATCTGGTGTTCCAGTTTTATAGGCTTAAATGTTTTTTTAATGATGCACTGCAATGAATATACTTATGTATTTATTTTGTTTTTAATATTATTATTTTCCGAACTGGAATCATATTAAATGGCTTATGGCATTCAAATCGAATGGAAATTGCTTTTTTAATATTTTCTTTCAATATAAAACCCAAGACGTCTTCTTCTTTATCATTGAAGTCTTCATAGATAATAATTTTTATTTCGGTGGCAATGGTGCGGAGCACGAAGGCGACATGAATCTTATGAGAATTGAGAGTAAATTTGAAAATAAAAATATTTAGAGTACGAAAAAGGGATGGATGGAATTTAATAGGCAATTTAAATTCGATATGAATTTATTGTTTATATAATCAAATATCCTACCTTGCTTATCAAAAATGATATAATTGAGTCTTAACGACATAACTTTATCTGTTTTTTTTATGATACTTTGATGATTTATGTTTATCTTCAGGTAGGTACCTAAATAGGTGTTGTACGGACTACGCATAATAAGTATAACTCATTCTTTCTTGAAACTTTTCTAATAAACACGAAATTTATTGTTGTTTCAGAGGAGTTGAAACTTTTAATTGGAGAATTTTGTTTTTCAACTTGTTCTGTTCTCAATATTGAACATGGTTAAAAGTTCACTTGTTTAAAAATTAGGCATAAATAGGTAAATTATGTATAGGACATTTTGTGTTTTTCTTTATTCTTTTGTGATGCTTAATTTTGTGCCTGAAGTTTGAATTATTATCTTGTTAAACTGACAAGCTTTCTTTTGACGTGCAAATATTAGATGTTGGGTTGGACTTTAAAAGTTTAAAACGTTTGGTTTAATTTCAAAGTTTGTCTATTTTCTTGGATTTTTATTGGAAAATATTAATTTAAATTTAAAACCAGTTCGAAGTGAACACAATTTTTTTTAAATTGTTGAACATCATTCAAGAAGAAAAAGAATGGTTATATGATTCCAATTTTTGGTGACTCATACCTTAAAATGTTTTAGCCAAATTATATCTAAGTAGGTTGTGTTAATAGTACGAAGGTCGTCTTTTATTTTGTCATGCATTTTAGGTGCATTTTGGCTTCTTTTGAGAATTACAAAACTTTGATTGTTTAAGTTAAATTCTATCCTGGTCAAAAAAAAAATACCGTGGAACACAATTCATCTAAAAATTTAAAAAAACATCAATTTAAACGCTATTCTTCATGATTTTTAGAATATGAGTCACCTCTAAAGTCTTAGTATTTTGTAGGATGTCCTTTTTTTTAGTACCGCATCGCATCTTCTTGGCATAGAATCGATGAGTTTCGGCATGTTTCCACAGGTGTATCTGTTCCTGTATCTCTTTCCATAACGCCTATTGATTGTTTTTAACTTCCCATGGGAAGTTATTGTAATGGGTCCGATTTGTCAAATTGAAAACTTTGACATTTCTCAACGTTTCAAGGTCCCTAGAGTCGAAATAAAAGATTTTTAGAAAGATGTCTGTGCGTGCGTGTGTACGTACGTTTGTACGTCCGTACGTTCGCGACGTTTTTTTCGTCGTCCATAGCTCAAGAACCAGAAGAGATATCGATTTCAAATAAATTTTGTTATACAGATAATAAGGCAGAAAGATGCAGAAAGGGCTCTCAAGAAAATTGCGTGGGTGGTTTTTTTACCATAGCAGTTTGAAAAAAAGGTGAAAATTTTGGTTAACTTAAATATCTTACGAACCAAAAACGCTAGAGAATTGAATTAAATTTTATATAATATATTGTAACGTGATACCAAACAGGTATATTTTTTGAAAAAAAATCAATATAACGGTTTTTTTTATAAATCAATAAAACTAAAAAAAAAATTTGTCACCTCCAAAATTTTACGACTGAAATATGATTTCATCTCTAAAACAATTTTGTGCAACGAAGAATAATGTTTTTGACATCAGATAAAATTTTGAGAAAAAACTAATTGACAGTTTTTTTTACAAAAAATAAAAACCTAAAAAAAATGTATAAAAGTTGGTAAAAATTGATTTCGACTCAAATATCTTTTCAAAACTTTGAGATATTGGCTTTAATTTACTTTTATCTTTCAAAACATCTTGTTGTCAACATTCAGTTAAAGTTTGAAAAAAATCGATTTGACAGTTTTTGTACAAAAAATTAAAAACTGAAAAAAAAAATTAACAAAAGTTCGTAAAAAATGATTTTTGACTCAAATATCTTTTAAAAACTTTGATATAATAGGTTCTAACTAATTTTTTCTTATAAGAAATATTGTTTTCAACATTAGGACAAATTTTGAGAAAATCGAATTGACAGTTTTTTTTACAAAAAATAAAAACCTGAAAAAAATGTATAAAAGTTGTTAAAAATTGATTTTCGACTCAAATATCTTTTCAAAAATTTTAAATATTGGCTTCAAACTAATTTTATCTTATAAGAAATATTGTTTTCAACATTTGGTAAAATTTTTAAAAAATTCGAATTGACAGTTTTTTTTACAAAAAATAAAACTCTAAAAAAACAATACCTACTAAAACTTGGTAAAAATTTACTTTCGGCTCAAATAGCTTTTCAAAAATTAAAAATATTGGCTTCAAACTTATTTTATTTCAGAGAAAATATTGTTTTCAATATTCAGTAATTTTTATTTAAAAATCCAACAGTCCGTTTTTTTCATAAAAAATAAAATCTACAAAAAATAGTGCGCAAATTTGGTAAAAATACATACATATATACAAACTTTTAAGCAAGACAAATCGACAGACGGGATGGGAAGTTATCAGTGTGGGTCGCATCCCAGCCTCTTTTTTTTAGATTGATAAGGCCATTGCACATTATTTTGCTGAAACCACCTGGTTAACACCTTAGCCGAGTGCTTGGGGTTGTTATCTTGCTGGTAGTCCACATTAAAGGCATATTTTCTTCGGCATATGGAAGCATTACATTTTCCAAAATGTCCAAATAGGTGTCCTTGGTCATATTATTTTGTATCCAATAGATAGCACCTACTCCAGCATAAGAAAAACAACCCCAGATTTTGATGTTGCCGCCACCGTTCTTGACTGTTTATGGTGTTCCTAGGGTTCATTAGAACCAAATAAATTTATCTTGGTTTCGTCACTAAAAAGAATATTTCGCCAATTTCTGCAAGTCGATTGTGAAAGATTTATTTTTGCAAATCGGAAACGCTGCTTTAGTAGTACCTGTAGCGTGATGGTTAGTGCGTTGGACTGTCATGCAAGGGGTTGTAGGTTTAATCCCAGCTTGTGCTACCTTAATTAAAAAAAAAGTTTTCACGGGAACTTCCTCTTGCGAGGAATTGACAAATCCTCCAAGAGGAACTGTTGTCAAGAAAATTTCTCAAAATTTGCCGTTCGGATTCGGCATATAAACTGTTGGTCCCTTCCATCTCTGACAACATTACTCGCACACAGGAATGGTTGAGAGTTGTTATTCACTAGGCCCTGGTTCTTCATGGACTGTTGTGCCACCTACTTTATTTTATTTTAAACGCTGCTCTATGTTCTTAGAAGTAAGTTACTGATTCGCAATTCTACCATGTAAGTTTTTATCCTGCAAACGTGTGCAGATTGTGCGAGAGCTGATATCCAATAATAGATTTGCTTTTACACCGCTTGATGTTGTAAAGGGATTTTTAAGCACCTCTCTAACAATCCTTTTGTCCAGCAAAGTTGTTGTTTTTTTGAGCGTCCTCTTTTTTTGGTCAAATTTGTTCGTAGACTTCGCTGCTTTAGCAACCCTAGCAACAATAAATTGAGATCGATGAAGAGCATTTGCAATGGAACTGTATGTTTTGCCTTGAAGTTGGAGAATCAAACGGCGTTCTTCCTCGGAGCAATACTTCCCGCGTCCCATTATTTAAAAACAAAGGCCCTTTAAACACTTAAATACAAGTCTAACGCTAAATTTAATAAAGAAATTGCGATCGGAAGTTAAAAAGACCGGAAATAATGCAATTCTACACAGCACTCTTATTTTTTTGACCATTGCAAATCTGAAATTTGTAAGTAAAACTAACGGTACATTGCAAGTGACCATCATTAATGGTTGGTGTTAGCACTGGAAATGTTTTACAGTCATGTCAAGACTTGTATTTATAGTTTTGTCCAATTAAAAAGGTTTAAAGCATAGATTCTTATAAGAAGAATAAAAATTACCAACTCTTATTATTTTGGCTACCACAAGTTTTAATTTATTGTGGACGCTGTTCACTCTGCGATAAAGTTCGAGAAAGTCCTAAATCACTTGTTGTGTCATAGTCTTTTCTATATACGCATCTGGATATACAGAGCCAGCTTTTGACCAAAAACCATAAACCAAATCCTAAAAAGATGTGGTTTTGGAGCACTTCCAACAATTTGTTTCCTGTTTCTTTGCCATAACCGGCCATGTAGTCATCCTATTAATTCAGAAACGTAGACCGGTCATTCCGACAAGGGCCACATTAAAATATTATGGCCTTGGATAATCCATTTTAAAAAATTATGCAGAAAATTCCGATTTTTACAAAAAAAATTAAGGAAATTCTGTTTATGAATGTTCACATTGAAAGCTTTAAACTTGTCTTATTCAAGTTTCCATAATTTGTCAAAAAATATTCCAATTTTTTAAAAGTTATGATTTCGTCCAACCAAATAAGAATGACTATCAAATTATGAACTTAAAAAGAAATGTTGGCCCTCCAAGTCCAAAGAATTTAGGTACTTGCGCAAAAGAAAATAATCTATCATTGAGCTCAATTTCACCTCAAGTTGTAAAATGTTAATTTTATTCTTTCTTGTTCATTCAGGGTTCGGATTACACTTTCTGTTAAGTGTTTAAAAATGTCTAAAAAAATGCATTAAATGATCTCCTCTTTTATTTTGGTTTTTTGAACCCCACAGTCCCCTAACTTCCGTTTGAAAAAAGCTGCAATTAAATGAATCTTCAAATCGGTCGTTTTTGTTGTATGCCCATATCAAAATAGTTTGTAGGTATACCAACCTATACATCATTTTTGTTTTTTGTTTGTTCTTTCCAAAAAACAAAGAATCTTCTGCGCCCATAATTTTTGCACTAGAATGCACCCGAATGAATCAAAACGTGTTTTGTTTTTTATTCACATAAATGGAGGGAAACAACTAAAATTCTTTTATCATGTTGTTGTTGTTGTTCCATCCAAAAATCAACTTAAACAAAATTTATCATAAAATATCAGTTACAGTGTGTGTGGTAGCATATATAATATAACCTCTCTCTCGCTGCACAAAAGATTAAAACAAAGCAGCGGGTGACGGACGTTGGATGTGAACCACTGCACAGGGGGCACGAAATACAAATTTTATTAAAACAACGAACGATGAGGTTTGTTTTTTTTTTGTGTTCTTTAGGTATTTGGTCTCTGGGATTTTCAGATATTTTTTTAAATTCTGTTCATCCAACTCCCGGTCATTGTATCTGTTTGTTTTTTTTTTTTGTCACACTTCCATGAGATAAAAAAGTGACGACAAAAATTCGTAGAAGGGTTGTTGATTGTTCCAAATTTGGCAGCAATGCAGATGACGAAGGAGATGTTCCCAAAAATCATGGGGGGATTCTTCCTTTAGGTGTTTGCTTGCTTCTGTTTATGAAACACCCTGTGCAGTTTTGCATATACAATATTTTTTTAACTTAACAACCTTTTTTTAGTAGAAGTTACGTGTGAAAAAGAGAACTTGTCCAGTTGTACGATACAAACCTCCTTCTCCTTTGCCTCCGCTGAATTCAAATGACAACAAAAAAACGTTTATCTATTGGAAAAGATCTTACCTGAGAGAGATACCAACCTACCTTGGGGGAGAGTTTTTTTTTGTCATAATCGGAGCTATCAGAAGCAGAAGCACATGATGATATTTTTAGCACAGATGTTGCCTTGAAAAACAAAAACAAAACCAAACAAAAAAACATTGCCTACCTATTGCTGTGGCCTCTCGGACCTGAATCTGGTCTTGGATCTGGTCCTGTGCCTGGTTCTGGTTCTGGACCTTTCTTTGTGTTTATTTTATCATTTATTACTTTTTTGTAGTTGTTGTTGTTGATGAATTTTTGTTTTGCCTCAAACTTGAATATTGCAGCATTTTCACATCAAACATTGTCGATATGAAGTGAAAAACTTGTTTGCACTCTGTTCTTTGGTTTTGGGAAGTCTGTATACCTTCCTACATATGGGACGGTTGATGATGAGGACGATAGTTGTTGTTTTTCCTTTTTTTTTAATGATATTTTATTGGTGCGTCTCTCAGTCGGTCAGTAAACTTTGTCTTTGTTTGAATGTTCCTTCCTTGCATCGTCATATGGATAGTTTTGCTATTCCTTATTACTCGTATCTATGATGGGATGTGTTTGTTGTTGTTTATACTAATAATATATTTATGCAAAGCCAGGTAATCTTTCTAACAATCTTTTTCTGTCTAGAGGTAGGTAGAAAGTCAGAAGGCCATTTATATATGTATGTATGTAGATTGTAGATACCTTTGGAAGAATAATCTTTAAATTGACCGCCGCAATCATTTATCAACTAAGTGTCAGGGATTATAGGTAGGTCCATAGGTGGTAGGAAGAGGTACCACATGATAGGTGCTTGATGTCACAACTCATTCATATGCCCAAGCACATACAGACCCCGACTAAATCTTTCCATCCATCTCTTCAAAAAGGATTAATTGTATAGAAATAGGTATGTAGATTTATAAATGTCTGGTCAGGCGGTATCTATTTTGTTTTCAAATTGGAAAGATGATGTCCAAGCATTAGAAAACCGTTAAATTCTTATTCTTTTTTTTGTTGTTGTATACGATTCATTTGACATCATATTGTATGATGTGTATGAGACACATTGGACATCATTGGAAGTGATGTTCATTTTGAGAGACAAGACAACAACGATTAATTCTCATCGTCATCCGTCTGCCTATGAGTTGAGTATGTGAACCAAACCCTAATTGACCATTTTAATGGGATTCTTTTTTTTTTTTAAGTTGAACGGATGAGTACCTACCTATAGTTGAAATTTGATATCTTTTAAATTTAGGTAGATACCTATGTACTGTACGTACTTTCCTATAGAAACCTTGGGGTTAGGTTAAATTCCTTAATTTTAGTGGGAAAGTTAATTCTCATTATGAGCGTAGGTATACAAATTATTTTTTTTTGTTTTGTTTATTGAAATTTAGGTATTGGAATTCAATTATATGGTTATTTATTTTAGTTTGAAAAATAAATATAGGCGTGATATTTTTGTGTATGTTTTATGGGTAGGAATTTAAAGTGAGCGTAATTATTGAAATAAAGACCAAATTTGCAAAATATCGCTTCCTAATTAATTAGCTATGAGATCATCAGTTCAAGATACCGTTCTTTAATGATACATATTAAAAAAAAACAATATCCCAATGAGTTTTATACCCTATGTCCTGAACAAAATCGCGTTCGCCGCACTACCATTTATTTTTATTGCCCAAGATATTATTAGAAGACTTGTTTCAGCAATTGTTTAAATGTATTTCATGGTGAAAATATTGTTAGAAAGCATACTTTTGGATAGTTTTTCATTTTAAAAAGAAATGTTTTGGAAATCAAGCAATTAACGATAAATTTGGAGCAATTATTTGCATAGGTACGCAGGTCTTTCAATTTTGGTATATTCTAACAGTTTTTGAGGGTGGTACTTGACCGTTAAGTTAATATTACCAGGATTATGTTTTAAAAAAATACAAGCGGGACAATTTTTTTGTTCACGATAAATTACGATAATTGAACTTTTAGAATTAATTCAATTATTATTAGTTTCCTGTAGTAACCGTGATATGATGGTTAGTGCGTTGAACTGTCATGCCAGAGATCTTGGTTTCAATCAATGCCTGTTCCATCTAAAGTTTTTTTCACGGGTACCGCCTCTTACGAGGAATTGTCAAATTTTCCAAGAGTTATTCTTGTTATGAAAAGTGCTTTGTTAAATAAGCCGTAGATTCCCTCCATCCATGATAACAGTACTCGCACATAGGTATGATTGAGAGTTGTAAATCACAAGGCCCTTGTTCTCAACCGACTGTTGCGCCACCTAATTTATTTAATTTGCTTATTAGTTTCCTACAATTTTCTAGTGGTCGTGCTTACTTGATGGACCTAATTAAACACTGGTAATATTTTGGATTCAGCAAACGAAAATGCCTAGATTACCCCAATCGACAAGATTTTGTGATTGGTCAACAAATAATAGGTCCTTTTCCGACGGGCTTTATTGACCTTAGGTCGAAATTGACTTATCTACTTTCCTAATACTTACGGAAACGCTAACATTTATACCAAATCAGTTTTTCAGGAGAACTAAAACCTTGGCTTATGAGTCAGTTACAAAATTAAGTCTGGTATGTTCGTTTAATACAAGTAGTATTGGATGAATTCAAGTCTGAAAACCATAAAATAAGTGCTGGTGTGCCCCAGGGCTCTGTTCTATTTCCAACACTCTTTATCATTTTTATTAATGATCTCCTGAATGCAACATCTAATGCAATACATTGTTTCGCTGACGATACTACTCTTAGCTTTTCATATTCGTTTTCAGACTCACATCCCTCTTCTTCGTATGTGGAACTGCAACGACATAATATGATAAGCTCATTAAATGCTGTCTTGTATCGTTAAAGCGAGATATACACCCATTGCCATTATCCATGGATGGCACTTGCATCAATGATACTGAACACCTCGATATTCTTGGTATGTGTGTCACCAACCACCTCTTATGGAATGATCACATACGCGATGTTGCCAAAAATGCCTCAAGGTGTTTAAGTTTCCTTAAGCGAAGCAAGAAATATTTTACCCCATCTGATCTGGCTGTTAGCTACAAGACTTATATACGTCCAAAGCTTGAGTATAACTCCAATCTCTGAGCTCTTGCTTCTGCAACTTACTATAGCCTCTTCGGTATATATGGGAACGTAGAGCATTTAAATTTATAGATGATAATATCATCATAAGTTCATTTACTTCGCTAGAAATTCGTCGTAAGGTCTCTTGTCTGACCCTTTCTTACCGTTATATTAACGGCTTATGCTCTAGTGAAATATCTAGTTGCATTCCTCCCCTTAACAGTTCAACCGTAAAACTCGAGCTTCTAGGAATGCTCATCAGTATATCCTCGAGCCCAACTTCGGCCGTACTGTCAAATACAGAGATTCGTTCTGTAGCCGTACTACGCGAACCGCAATCTGTTTTTCGTAGTCATTGCAATATTCAGGACATCAAAAACAATATGGAAGATGTTGTTCCGACAACAAATTTGAAATGGCAGAGTGCTTTAACTCTAACTTCTGATTCGAAAACAGCTTATCAAATTTCTAATGAAAAGTGTAACTTCGATTTAAGTAACTTTGCAACGTGTTAAAGAGTTACAAATCTATTCTGTTTAAAGTCTATACTCGTATACTTGATGACTGAAGATTAATTCTTTAGATCCAAAATTTTTTCCCTTTTCGCGTTTTTGAAAAACGAAAACTGTTAAACAAGTCTATCTTCCTATCTCTAGTCGTACTAACTTCAACTTAAGTAGGATCAGCTGCACTTTCTTTTATTAAAATAAGTGCTGCAAAATTAATTAAAACCGTAGTTTTTGTGCGGTCAGTCGAGTCAAGAAGGAAAAATGTCTTCTGAAAGCGAAAATGAAAGTGCAATTATTAACAATAATGCTGAATATTCTAGTAACTGAAACTAAATATAGTTTTACTGGAGAAGTCGTAGTTACCTGTTTTAAAGGCAAGAAAAAGAGATGCTATGCTTAAAATCATGGAAGCATTAAAACACAAATTTGGCGAGGACATACGTCGAAAAAAGACTAAAAATATGTCAAATATGAAGTCCTGCTTAAAAAGCAAAATAGATTTTTAAAAAACTCGAAATACGAATATAATTCCTAAAGACTGGGAAAACGAATTGCTTATTTTGATGCTTGTACATTTTTCATCCGCTTTGCACGTAGCCTGTACATTTATTGAGTAGTATCCTCTGCGGTTGATGTACTCCTGGTTGTGATAGAGTGGTTTCCTTTTACGCACATGAGCACCAATGGCGCAAGGAAACTAATACTTACTGCTCCACAGCCTTTGCGCTTCTTCTATTTCTTTAGAAGTGTGTAGGAATATGATTCAACCAGTTTGCACGGCTTGCAATTTTTGTTTCGACTTTCAATTTTTGTTGCGACTTGCTGTACAACACTTAGTATCGTAGATTGATTGACAACAACGCCTTCACCAATATCGCTTTGAAATCCAGGATCTCCTAGATGAGTCAAACCACCACCGCGTGTTTCCAGGATTGGGCCCAAAAACTCCTCTGCCAATAATTGCACACCTGTTTTAATAAATCTATACAATTTCCGAAAACCTTCTCCAATTGGACATCTTTTATTTTTATAAACACGATTTGTATCGAAATTGTTCAGAAAATAGTCCATTTTGATAGTTGTTTATCAACTGAGTAAGAGAAACCCCATTATCAACAATTTGTGAGATTGATTTCATGCATCTTTTTGCATATCAAAACTAGAACTTTCCACATAGAGCTTTCGTGGAGAGATAGATCTCAACACTTCGAGTTCGAACTCATAGTTTGAGATCGATTTCGGTCTCTGTATTTGTTTTGCATACCACTCTAAGAAGTTCTCAGTGGCTAAGAAAGTTCTCAGAAAGTTAAAATTGAGGAGAGAGAGCTTGATCTCATCTTTTTGTATATGACCCATTGAACATCTGCCTCGAGATGAAAAGATTAAAGTTCATGATTGTAGCGAATCCGTAAGATTTTTCTGGTGAATGCGGCAAAGAGGTTGATGTGCCTTTTATAGAGTATCCATAATTCATGTATAAGAATTATGAGGACTCGAATCATGTACATCAACAGTTCTGAAGTAATGCTTAATTTTATGGGTTTTAAAATTATAGTCGCGTTATTTTAGGCTTCTTCCTTCCCCTAAGAATACATAAAAGCAAAACATTTTTAAATATAAAATAATTGAAGAATTTTACTTTCATCCGGTAATCTGAAGTAAACTTTTCCACCGTAAAAGAAATATAAAAAGTGGATGTTCGTGTACCCCCCCCTCTCCAATATTTTTGTCAATTAAAGAAATATCCAAATTACATTTTTTAAATCTAAAAAAATACACCCAACTTTCATAATTATGCAAATCAAATTTGGAATGTCACGTGGCGGAAAAAAGCATCTGTCCGGGACATCTAGAATGAACAATACCGAGGATTAATTTTTTATTTGAAGAGCTTCTATTGGTGGGGATAGCTTTATTTAATGTTATTATTCCAGCGAGTAAGTCGCCAACAAAATCACCCAAACCTGCAAAAACTTCTTTTCAACTTTCTATTTTTATAAAACAGGGAAAATCTTATAAAATAAAGAAAAAATAGAGGTATCCTGTTAGTGACAGGTATTTACCAACTTAAATTCTAAAGCCATCTATATAAACACATTTGCGCAAGAAAAACAAATTTACAACAACTCAAAAAACAACTTCATGTTTATACAAAAATCTTCTCAATGTTATACCTAACATAATATTGAAACCTATGTATTTTTGTATGTTTAACCAATTTGCTCAAGAGCCTTTTCGTAATCGTGTCTCCCTAAAAGAACAAAAACAAGGCGAAAAATAAACTTGCAAGTTGCTTTTTTTCACACCTGTATACAAGGAACAAGGATAATGTCAATATTATACCAAAAAAGAAAAGTATACTAAACGTGATAGTGAACAGAACATGGCGGATAACAATGACGAACGGATGTCCGAAACATCTTCAAGGCAAGAAAAATAAAAGAAAAAAGCTTGAACAAGAAGGACGAAAAAGAAAATTCTCGCATTTTTATTAACAAAAGATTGTTTTGGCTCCAACAACATTGGAAGAAAATAATCTAACTGCTATTTTATTCCTTGGGGCTATATTCAGGTTAAGGATAAGGAATAAAATGATGTTGATTTAGTGTAAATGTTAGGGTGTATATTATGTTTTTCATTTTCTTTTTGCACACCAGGTGAAATCGATTTTCATTTTATTATTTTTTCTTCTTGTTAAAAGAGAATGTACGTGGAAAAAGTGTGAACAGAAAAATCTGTCTTATCGCACATAAAACACTACATAACATATCTCACTCATAGCCTCCCCCTACAAACATTTCGTGTTTCTTTGGTATGTTTACTTAAGTGGAAAGCTACAAAAATAAAATATAAATTATTAGATAGACTTGCACAAAATAAATGGATAGAAGAATAATCTTGTTGAGATAAGAGATAATATACTATATCCAGATCTTTGCTTTTAAGACAAGAAAGAAATATGTAGGTAGCTAAAACAAAGGCAACCAGGGACGAAATAAGGACATTAATTAAACAATTTTTACTTAAGGGCATCTTTTTATGAAATCACTAATTTCGTGACTAGAAGTTTTATTTTAAATTTAAAGTACGAAAGGTGCTCTATTTAAATGTCAAAGTTCTCCTAAAAAACAGAGTTTTCGAATAAGAGGTTTCATTTTTAAAAGCACTCTGAGCTGTCATCTTTCAACGATAAATAAATACCCTTAAAAACTGTCAACATTTACAACATTTTTATTGTTATTTTTCAAAAAGGTGACAACTATTGGCTATTAAGATTTTCTGTTTTCTTGTGGACAACAAGAAAGGAAAGGCCTAAGCCAACGCTTCACAATAGATTTAAGACCTTAAAGATGGTATTCATGAAGTCATGAAGGACAAACAGCGACCAATGTGCTAATTTGTTAATACCGTTTTCCATTACTAATAGTAATAACAATAAAATACAAATGCATTGATTTCTCTCTAAAATATTCGTGTTTGTGTTTTAATATCGAAACAAAACCTCTTATTGGAAAGTCCTATATAATGACTTCTTTGATGCCTTAATTTGAGCCTAAAACTAGTCTATTAATAAAATATACTCGCATTTTTTAGGGACGCCCAACAGTATGCCCTCAATTTCGAACGTACTTTCAAGTATAGAGATTATTTATTGAGCCGCACATCAAGAATGAGAACAGTTTTAACCAACCCTGTTCTTCAATCGCAATTTCATTTTTAAAACTAAGATTAATGTGCTTAAAATTCTTATGTTTGCTTCTACTATACAACTACAACATATTGAGGCTGAAGGCTTATGTAAGCCAAGCCCTCTTGTGGTAGAAATAATTAAAAACAAACCTACATCACCAGATGCGCTCCTGCTTAAAGATTCCATTGAGAATTTCGTATCTATATCGTCCTTGGATAACACTCTCTTGATGAATATGTACGTGATTGGATGACAAAGGGTCGTGATCTTGTTCTCCATAAAGATACACAACATTATAAGAATCACCTTCACTTAAACTCAAACCCCAACCTAACCCCAATTATCATTCTGGCGCTGACTGACTGGTTGGTTGGTTGGTTCAGGCTGGCCGCATCCAAAGACTTGGTATATCTTGAGAAGAGATACATATTTATTTATATAGGTAGGAAGGTTTGTGCTTCTTTTTCTTGTAACAAACACACAATAACACTTGAAAAAAAGGGTAGCTCATCAATTGTTCCGCTGCTATAATGTTCTTGTTGTTAGTCTTGTTCTTCTTTCTTTTTTTTATCGTAATGTAGTTCTTTCCGCTCAATAAAACTCTGATTTATATATTTCTATCTTTTTCTTTATATATACTCTTTTGTTATGGGTTCAATGAAACGATAAGGACTAACTCCTTCTTATTCATCTTCTGTTGGTTATATCACTATAATGTCTTAAAAACACACCCCTCTTAGCTAAAGATATATAGTCAAGAGAGTTGTAAAGGGCAAATTTTTGGGAGTTGGGAGGAAGGCGGTTTAATATATGTATAAACCCTCACAATTGGACGTGGGTGTGAAATTAATATATCTTGTCCATTAAAACCTTATAATAGATTTTTTCCTTAAAAGTTAAATGTAGGTACATAAATAAAGACAGAGTGAGAGTAGAAGATCCATATAAAAAATGAAAGCCTACAGTACACATAACAGCTGGAGGCTTAAAATAGATATCTATACCATACCAACCTATCTACCTACCTTCCTAACTAAGTTCGTTAAAGATAGCAATTAAATGCGTTTAAATATTTGCATACACTCTATGCGTGCATTTTACCTACTTTCACGTCAAATAATAATGAAATAATGGTGCGTCTACACTTTTTTTTGTATTTTTAAACCGGTAGCGGCGGCTGCGAAACCAAACCAATGACCACAAACGTAACGAGTTGAAAAGAAAAAAAAATATCATAAATCCATAGAAACTGGTAAAAGTGTGTACACGGGTTTATTTCTTCAAGCAAATTGTGACAAGGAACACCGTTAACACTAAACTATACAGTGAATGTCAAAAGTATTATGATTGTGATCATAGACACTTTCTATTTTCTTGTACAAATATTTGTGAAACAAGACATTTGTAGGTTTGGTATTAAAGTTAAATACAAGTTAAGTCATCAAGTTTTGACATCTGTCACTTTAACTTTTCGAATTCAAAAAAATTAGTATTCAGTTGATTTTAACTCTTTTGTGATTCTTTCATACTGTGGTTTCTTTTCACAGTTTTTTGAGAAAATGTTAGATTCTTGAGGACTACGAAAGTTTTCAGCCACCATAAAGCTCCAACCACTGCAAGTTTTGACATCTGCCACTTTAACTTTTTGAATTCGAAAAAATTAGTATTCAGTTGATCCTAACTTTGATGTGATTCTTTTATACTGTGGTTTCTTTTCACAGTTTTAAAAAAAAATTAAGTTTCATGACGTCTACGAAAGTTTTCAACCACCATAAAGCTCCAACCACTGAAAGTTTTGACTGTCACTTTAACTTTTCGAATTCGAAAAAAATTAGTATTCTGTTAATTTTAACTCTTTTGTGATTTTTTTCGTAATGTGGTTTCTTTTCACAGTTTTTAAGAAAGATTTAAGTTTCTTGAGTTCTACGAAAGTTTTTAACTACCATAAAACTCCAACCACTGCAAGTTTTGACATCTGTCACTTTAATTTTTCGAATTCGAAAAAATTAGTATTCAGTTGGTGTTAACTCTTTTGTGATTCTTTTATACTGTGGTTTCTTTTCACAGTTTTTAAGAAAATTTTAAGTTTCTTGAGTTCTTCTGTCACTTAACTTTTCGAATTCGAAGAAAAATAGTATTCAGTTGATTTTAACTTTTCTGTGATTCTTTTAAACTGTGGCTTCTTTCCACAGTTTTTTGAGAAAATGTTAGATTCTTGAGGACTACGAAAGTTTTTAACCACCATAAAGTTCCAACCACTGCAAGTTTTGACATCTGTCACTAATTTTCGAATTCGAAAAAATTAGTATTCAGTTGATTCTCTTTTGTGATTCTTTCATACTGTGGTTTCTTTTCACAGTTTTTTAGTAAAATTTAAATTTCTTGAGTTCTACGAAAGTTTTCAACTACCATAAAGTTCCAACCACTGCAAGTTTTGACATCTGTCACTTTAACTTTTTGAATTCGAAAAAATTAATGTTCGTTCAGGTGGTTTATTTTCACAGTTTTTGAGGCCTACGAAAGAGTTTAACTACCGTAAGGTCAAAGCTCGCATTTGAAAAAAGTCACTTCAAAAGTAATTACCTTTATTTTTGTATGTGTAGCTCAGTGTAATCAAATCACATCCTTAAAATTTATCCCAAAATAACAAGATTCTGAGATTTAAATCTTTATCTAAAGATCAAATTAGTTTATAATTCAGAAGAGTCGTTTATTAACTTTTCACACCCACTGTACACGTCTTTGAAACTTACTGTACAAAGAAAAAAAAAGATTAAGATTAATAATCTCGGATTAAACTTTGTGTGTGAGCTCTGATGAAGCTTGTTATAGTTTTATTTTTTTTATTATTATTTTAGTGTTTTACTGTTGTGTCTATTTCTAATTAATCAACTTTAATGTGTTAACTTTTTCTTTCTCTTTCCAGGTATGTAAAAACACACGCTACTTTTTTTTCTTCATACTGATTAACGGTTTTAATTTGTGATCACATTTATTGTACTCTTGTGTAAGTATATCACTCGTTTATCTTTATGTTTTAGCATTTGAAGACCTCCCAAGTAAGATAGATTGCTCCGATGAAGTTATTTTATTTTATGCTTACATTTAGGATGATTTTTTCTTATGATAAAAAATTAGGTATTGAATTTATTAATTTTATTTAGTTTTATGATAATTCGGGTATGAACCTCTTTTATGAATCTTCAAAACAATATCTCTCGGTTAAGGTGCCTTTCCATTTGAGAAATCTTTCGCTAGTAAACTCTGAGCCTGCCGGTATGACAATTAATCGCAAATCAACAATTTTAGTTTTAAGAGACAATTTTCCGAGCGTTCTTTAATAACCGTCTACTTGATATTTTTTTCTGGTAGTTAACAGGGAGGTTATTTTGTAAAACTATTGTCGTCAAACGATAGCGCTTCGACGATAGTCTCACTTCACGTTTCCAAATGTTAACTAAGCAAATTAATATACAAATTTTTTTGCCGTAATTTATTTTGTTACAAATTGAAAATAAAAATTAAACGGGAACAAATAATAATTAATTAATACGGCTAAGAAGAAAATTAAGAGATAAATCAGGCTCTCACCTCTTTCAACCAATATGTAATTCTTCTTCTTTTTTTTTTATTGTTGTAGCATCATTTCAACAATTATAGATTTGTTTAACCTTTTTAATGATACTGGAAACAATAAACTTGCCAGATTGTTGTCGGTCTGCATATACATATATTATTGTACCTCGAATATTAAGATTTGCTGTAACTATTGAGACTGCGTGGCGAAAAATAACCAGGCTCAAAATCACCAAGGTGCAGAATTAGCTTTGCTAGCAATTTAATGCCTTAAATCTCGACTCAATTGAAAAAAAAATTACTATACAAAAATAAACTGGTTTGTGTGTCCATCAAACAATATAATTTATTAATAAGGTGAATTTTAAATGAAATCAATATACACGCATAGAAATTCATTTCGGGAACGCGTCCTAATTTACAATCTTCATCAACAAGTCCAAAATATGATTGAAAAATTTAAGGCATTTAACCCCGGTCATTACTCAATACACGGTATTTTTATACAAAATGTAGTTTTAGAGAGAAGAAATAGAGATTATTTATTTTTAACTATAAAAATTCAAAAATAGTTTGTCCAATACCGCAGAAGTCATTTCAGTGAACATATCGATGATCTATCAAAAATAATTTTAAGTAAAGCCAGCCATTCGGTGTCAAACGTCAGTTGAGGAAGAGAACAATAACAAAGCCGGCTGTCAGAGTATTTTTCGTCAAATAAATTAAATCTAAACGATAAGTACCTTTCTATTCATTTTTTGTAGAGCGTACATCAATAGTCCGTTATTCCGTGAAAGTATTCATTACATTTAATTATTGATGAAATTTTTTTCACGACTGGAAATAACAAAGAAACTTCAAATATGTTCCTATTGACAAAATTTTGGGAACGCTCCCGGGCATGATTTGACGTATTTTCCTTGTAGAAGATTTTGTATGTATTGTTTTCATTATAACTTATTTAATACAGATACAAAATCAAAGCTTAAGTTATGTCCTTTGTTTTGTTCTTGTTGATTTTATCAAACTTAGAAAAACGTTCCCGAATTGATGGTTTCTATAAGATATTTAATACTAAAAAAGTATAGAATTCTGTGCGCTGCCCTGTCAAGGTTTATTAATATACAAATTTTAAAACAGTATAAGCTAAAAGTCATCATTTTAGCTTGCAATTTTTTTTGTCATAAAACCAATTTTAAAATTTGCAACATTGGTGATTTTGAGCCACCAATGATTCACAGGCAACTATTTGACTCGGTTTTGCAAAAAGCATATGATCCCAAATAGTTTAGGAAACAACAAATATTTTGGAATTGACGTAATTTCCCCTTCTGAGTAGCTAGGGAAAGTCAGAAATAAAGGAATGGTTTTATAAGTTTTTAGTTAGTTAGTTTTAATGACTTTTTATTCAAAGATAAATACAGAAATACAATATTTTACAATATTTTTTTTTTTTTTTTGCTAAAGTCTTTAGGTTTGGCTATAAGCCGTCTACCTGACTGACATTTTTGCATATTCAATTAGTAAAAATAAGGTTTATATTTAATTTATCGGAAATAGAAACAATCTTTTTTCTTTCTAAAAATCAGCATCTCTAATTCTCCTTCTGTAATCTAGTGCACTTTTTGTGTATCTGTATAGAACATCCCAACCACGGTCGCCATTCAGCACACCCATCAAATCCTCTTTTTCAAGCGTCCTTTCTCCAAAATACGATATACGAATTGCATTTAAAACTGGGCACACAGCAATTAAATGGTAAACGTCCTCCCTCTCCTCACGGTTGCATAGATCGCACAATATAGGTAGCTCAGGACGGTGTGGCATGTAGTTAAGATTTATAAGTTCACCTCTTACCATAAATATAGTTCTTATCATATCAGTATTATTCCTATCCAAAAAGTATGTGTTTCCTTGTAAATTATATTTAACGCTGCTGTAGTGAAGCCTATGTAATGAAGACTGAGCTTCATTAACGTACCTGTTGTATAGGTACTGGCCAGATTTTTCCATAATGCTCCGGAATTTTCTTCTCAGAGTAATTGCTCCTTCATTAGCATAAAAATTAAGGTCACATCCGTAACAATTTGCAAGTTCTCGCCATTCCTTGACGCAGTTTGCGTTGTTTGCTAGCAGATGCTTCATTACAATTTTTGGTAAGCGCCTTTCTTCCATATCCATAACTTTTACTATATAGTCAAAGTGCAGCTTTAGCGTTACCAAAATTAGGGGTGAACATCCTGTTTCTATATGGATCATATAATTTGGCGTATTAATGGGAAGTCTAAATATACGCTTTATACAGTAACGTTGGAACTTTTCGACTTGGTCAAAGTTGGCATATCCCCAAACTTGGGCGGCATACAAAAGTATGGACTGGGCAGTTGATTCTATGATTTTTTGCTTTGAGCTGTGAGATACATATTTGTTTTGAATGCATGTACTCCAAACTGAATTTATTGCGCGTTTTGCTTCCGATAATTTGTTTTTTAGATGTTTTTCCATATTTAAATTAGATGTTATTAAAACACCGAGATATTTGTACTCTCTAACAACTTCGATAGGGTCCCCTTGGTAAGTCCAGGTTTCGTTTCTCGAGAATCGACCTCCACCGTTTCTAAACACCAGAATTTTGGTTTTTTCTAAATTTATCGTTAGATTCCAGGCTTCGCAGTACTTTTCAAGCTTGTTGATCTTCAGTTGCATACTATTAACTGTATCGGCTAGGAAGACAATATCGTCAGCATACATAAGGCCTGGTATTGTTATACGGCTAACTTCCACTCCACCCCCAATTTCATCCGTTATATCGTTGATGAACAGTTTAAAAAGTAGCGTGCTCAAAATACAACCTTGTTTCACACCCATCGACGTTGGAAATTCATCAGACAAAAATAATCCATCCCATACCGCTGCTTTATTGTTCTCATACAGAGCTCTTATTATATTAACCAATTTGCTGCTTACCCCCTTCCTGTAGAGTTTGAAAAAGAGTGCCTCCCGTGGAATGGAATCAAAAGCTGATTTGAAATCTACGAACAAACCATAAAGTTTCTTATTTTTTTGCTTTTATATTTGGGCAATGTTAAGCAGCGTGAAGATTTGATCCACTGTGGAATAATTCTATCTAATGGTTTTATAAAAAATATTCAATAGGAGGAGGTAAATAGAATGAATATTAAGATACATTTTAAATTGCAATTATTTTTATAATATCAGACATAAAAACATTTAAAAACACAAAATAGTTGGTATGTTTGATAACACGATTTTTTTTGTTGCAAATTTTCACCATATCCCATAGAAGAAATGACAAGTTTGGGAAACTTGGTTACATTTTCAATTTGTCGAACAAGCATTATTATTCATTTTGACATTTCAGTAACAGTATCGTAGTGAATAATCTTGTACTAAAAACTATTGACGAGACGATAGTGATAAAGTCATGTGAACCAAATTATTGACGATAACTTTAATGATAATCGTGTGGACGAGTATCGTTTTGAAAGATACGCAATGACTTTCCAGATGAAAGTGGTGAAAACTTTATGTATTCTTACAAGCGACAAGTTGCAGCTTTTGGCATTGTTCTTTAATAAGAAAAAAGAAGTTAACAAAATGTTAGGTCAAACAATGAAATGATCATGTTGTCGCCAATTTGGTGTGGGGTCATCTCCTATAATACAGCTTCAAACTGAAGATGCTCAATAGTTAAGAAATGATTGCTGTCTGACATTCACTTTAATTTTTGTTGAATATGTTGACATTCTGGATTTATCAAATATTTGCTTTGAGTCGAATTATCAATTTGCTATTCAAAATGAAGTTCAGACACTTGATTAGATTGAATAGTAATTGGAATCAGAAGCCTGATTTATTGTCACGATATCAGTATACCTATTCATCCATTTTGTCTAACAACAAGTTATCCATTAATGGTGGTTGTTGACTTAATTGAGCATCAGTCTTAATTCTCTATGACAGCTTTCACTTTGCCAAGTCTAAAACAGATCTATTTTATTTGGCTTTTAAGACAGATGAAGCATTTATTGTTTCGATAAACCGTAGGGCAAAAGCTTGAGTTAGGTTGAATTATTCTCATTGAAAATTCTTCATTTTTTAAAAACAGATATTGGTACCAAAGATTCAGAATTACTTGAATATATGAACCATTTTTCGCTGGTCGAGATCTTGATTTTGAAATAACTTTTGGTAAAGATATTTTACAATGGGTGTATTCATAAACGTCAGCCTAACTTAGAACTGCGTTATGTGCATTCATAAAGTCAGATTTTCGATCGGACTAACCTAGTCAAACTGCAGTACCTACCGTTCATAAACATCAGACTGTCGTCAGCGTCGGGCAGATTGTGCAGCTGAATTTGTTTGGCTGCAGAAAGATTATGAAAATAAGGACGAAGCGCCTTTGACTCCTAAAGAATGTAAGTAATGGCAAATATTTTGTTAATGTTTTGGTACAAAATAATTTAAATTGTTGTTTTTAGAGGTTCAACAATATTTGTTTGGCAGCCATTTTTCTCTGACGTTAATGAACTCTGTTTACATACTGATCGGGCTAAGTCATAACTTTTTGTTTACTGCAGACCTTCTGCATTGGAAGTGCGTTCACAAATGCATCAGAAAAGAAATGCGATTGTACTAACGCAGATTTTCTGCGTTTATGAATACACCCAATGTTTCCATTTTTTAACAAATTGTTGTAAGATTTTATTGTCATTTGCCATAAGCTCCAAGACATATGAATCTGTAAGGGCACTGATTTGATCAAATTAAACTTTAATTTTGTATTCTTGTTTTGGCTGCAGGTTCAATTTATTAACTTCTATTTTGGTGCAATCGGTAACATTATCCAAATATTAGTTTAACTGAAATCTTTAAAAGAAGAAGAAAATAAATTTAAATTTGAATAGAATTGATTTGATTTGCAAAATGAAGATGAACCAAGCTTCACTTTTTATTATACTTCCTGGAATTGTTTTGGATAAGGGAAAACCTTTAGCCTCATGCAAAATATATCAGGATTACCATTTTAATGAAACGAGTTTAAGTGTTGGCGTCGTTTCGTGTCGTGTTAGCTAAATGACCCATAACATCAGGTGTTCAAACTGAACCATCAACAAATCCCACACAGTACTCATTACGAAGTCGTTCTTGCAGATATCAATTTATTTACTTTTAATCTTTCACTGTGGAAAATTTACTATGCAAGTCTTTTCCCCTACCAAAAAAATAAAAACTAAAACTGTCATTTCATTACTTGATTCGACAGAATTAAATAAAATAAAAATCATACAGCGTGGGTAAAATGTATCTCAATCTTAATAAACCACTATAACCGCTAGTATTAAAATATCTATATAGTATAGTATATAAAGCAATCATGCACATCCTACTGGTAAAGTTTTATTTTTTGTTGTGTTTTCCTCGAAACTAATGCCAATTGTTTAGCTAGCCCCCATCCATATATAAGCATACTCACTATGTTCACCCTACGCTCATCCAGATTGCTCCTACAGGCTCTCTAACTCTAAATTTTTGTCTTGTATATTTATGAGTGCTGCACAGTGCAAAGCACACCCACTGTATCATGCTACTGATGATGATGATGGATAAATGGATAAATAGAAACCTTTCACTTTGAGACATCTCAATCACATAAAGAGGTTCCTACACACTCTACACTTTTCTTCCTTGAAAATTTGCAATCCCCATTACAATACTCTTAATCCTCAAACATAATATACCGAGTATGTTACATTCGAATAAAATATCGCACAGATGTCATAGAAATTACTAAGAAATACGTCCAGCTTATGATTTAATATCTCGTAGGTTAGGTAGGTGCTCTATGTCTCGAATGTGTGCATTTGAGAAAATTCAAAACTTACAACTTTGGTCATGTTCGTAAGTTCGTATGAGTATAGTAACAACAGCACTAGGAGAAGAAGCAAGATACTCTCACAGTAGTTGGTATTGCACTGTACTGAAACAGCTATCGACAACGTTGTCGTCGTCGTCCGTAGTCGTCGTTGTCGTTTTGAAAATTCATAGAGAGAGAGATACAATATCTAACAAAACTTCACTGCACGGTGCAGCACATGTACTGAACAGTACATTGTACCTACATACGCTCAATTGTTTATAATCTATTTGAAAGTTCTGCATGAATGTACACATTTTATACAATATCTATAATATGAAAGACTGTGAGGGGGCTGGAAGGGTGAGAAAAACGAGGAGGTAGGTGATGAGGGGTGTTGGTTTCATTTGGTTTGGAATAAGCAGCGACCCGGAGTATATTGACCTCTTCACTGTGTGTCGTTGTCATAGTTGTTGTTGGGTTGTATCTTTTTCCATTGAACTATAATATCTATATAAGTTGGTTTTGGTTTGGTATACCTACCTACGTTACGTACACGTTCGTCGTAGTGCCTCGAGAATGTGCAAGACTGCTCTGCTCTGTTCGTTGCTAGTTGCTCGCTCCTCGTGCTTTCTTGTGTGATGTTATAGGAAAAAGCTGTTCTGTTGGTGTTGTATACGAAATGAAAAAGTGAGTGTTTTTGTTGTTGTTTTAGTTGGTTTTGTGTTTTGACTTGTCTTATGGTTTCATATGACAAAGAACATAAATCATGCAAAATATGAACAGAAGAAACAAAAATTGGGAAACATGGTTTGCTGCACAGTCAGGTTGAAAATTAAACAGACCAAGTTTTCATGTAAAAGTTGAAATATTGTATTATTTTTGTCCTAAAACCTTCTAGCGCGGTCAACATAAATACTACAAGAAATGTTTAATTCTTTGTAAATATTTCATATGTAAGATCTCGGGAATAGGTAAATGTGTGATATGACCAGACAAATTTTGTTCGTCCAAAATTTAAAGATATGAGTTTCGCCTGAACGAAATTTCACTTCGAAAAGCATCAAAAAACACTGATACGACTTAAAGCTTGCTTACTTTTAGTCTTCACGTCCTGAACAGGGTAACATTTTCAACGAAATAAAAGCTGAATAAATCTTAAATCTTTTATCCTTCGGTTGAAATTAACATTATCATTATTAGTATCATAATTTTGAAGACTTTTGGACCTAGAATGTGATTTGAACAATACAAACTTGAAGCATAAGGTGTCAATTATTATTTTTTAGGGAAATTCATTTTCTTGTTTTCAAGTTAGTAGCGCAGGCATTTGACACCTGTCAAACTAAGATGTCATTTAAAGAGTCATAATATAAGTTAAATGTTTGCCATTTACGGTAATCGATTGCTTTTGAAAATCGATTTATTAATTTCCTCGTTGAGAGCAATTGAACGTGTCACTTGGACTTAGTTTCAAGAAGGTCACAAAACACACCAAAATAATGCAACAGCACCGTTAGATTTTTTTGTGTGGGGCTATGAATTTTTCCAAATATCCTTAAATCTAATATGCTAGAGACATTTTTAACCTAAGTACAGAAGATTGTAAGATCATATCTGAAATCTTAAAAAACGTTATGGTCAGGTAATGTTAGAATACGACTTTTGACATTGACAGATATGTTTATGTTTAAGACATCTGACAATTTCTGACAGTTTTTTTCCAACACAATATCGAATCAGCAAACTGTGTGACAGCTAAATTCTAAGATGGTCAAAACAGAGAATTTTAATTAAAAGATAGTTGACACCAAAGCATTGAAAGTTGACAGCTTTGACCGTATTGAAACATCTGTCAAACGTTTCGTATGATTTTTATTGGTCCAAATAATTTTGTCATTTAGTGTAGAAAATGTGTACTTGTTTTATTTTCTTGAGGGTACCTAACTTATAAAGTCTACGATAACAGAAAAACGTTGGTTCTTTAATCAGGTTGTTTGCTTTTTCTTTTTTTTTATTTGTAACTTGTTATTTATGTTTAGTGATTTTTTTTTACACTTTTTGAGAAGTGATTTGAACTGTAGATAAATAAAGAGACAAGTTGTTTGGCAATTATTAAACGAGAATTGTTTTAATTTTTTTAAATAAAAGTTGTAACATATGTTATCCACATGTTGTCTGGAGAATTTAACCCTCACTTTTAATCCTAAGCGCAAAGTAGGATTTTATATTATTTGTCTTTGCTAAGACTTAAAAATCACTAGAAACTAAACTAACCCAGTTTTTTGGTCTTAGCAGTGTTTTTTTAGTTCTGGTCAATTGTTTGCTGTAACACGAATAATATAATTGAAAGTTTTTGTTCATAAGTTGGACAAATAATTGGATTTTGAGAAAGGAATTTGGTTTGCACAAGAAATCTAGTAATATGAGTACAGGTATGTAGATAGTTAATCGCTGGGTGGTAAAGGTTGAGGTGAGTGATCAATGTTGTAGGTAGGTCTTGAAATTCTTTGGCTATACATTTTCAACTAATAGAAAATTGAGTAATTTGAATGGAAATTTATTTTTTAAGTGAACCACACAGATATTTATTGTTAAATTGTGATATTTATCTTTGGTGGACAAAACTGATGTTGCACATAAAAGCACTTAACAAATTTTATAAGCATTCTAGTGGTTTTTTTGCCAAATTTAAAGTTTTTCTTTTAGCTACTTGTTTCAGGGTTGAAGATTGATCTACATTTTTTCTTAAAAAAAAGATCCAGAAGATGAACGGGGTTATCCATTTTGAGGTTTCAAAAGTAAACGTAAATAAAACATATATAACACAGTTTATTCATAACATTTTTTTTTTATTTTAAAGTTTGAAGCCATAACTTGACGAACGTTGATTTTTCAGTGGTCAAGAGTTAAACGTTTATCTGCATATACACGGTCTTTCGTGTAGCCCCAAAAATAAAGTCCAGCGGTGTAAAATCGTATGATCTTAGTGGCCAGTTGATATCGCCACGATGAGAAATTACGCGGTCAGCAAATGTCTCTTGCAATAAAGCCATATTCCCTCGAGTTGTGTGGCATGTGGCACCGTCTTGATAAAACCAAATATTCTCGAAGTCATATCATAAGATCATAACGCTCCGATATAAGGGTGGCAGTCGTTCCATCGTCGTTTTCGAAGGAGTAAGGGCCAATCAAACCTCTGGACCAAAGCGCACCAAGCAGAGACTTTTTGGTGATGTAATGGCCTCTCTTCAATTACTTGAGGACTTTCAGAACCCCAAATACGACAATTTTGTTTATAAATATACCCACCGTACCGAGTGAGAAATGAACTTCGCTTCGTCACTAAAGAAAATTTTGTTCGAAAATTCGCTGTCCACTGACTGTTGTTCAAGCACCCAGATGACGTATCTACGATGTTGTGAATGGTCCGTTGGCTTCAGTTGATGTGTGAGCTGGACTCTATAGGGATGTAGGTGTATATACAAATGCAAAATATTCCATAATGTGCCGTAAGACAGTCCTGATTCCTGAGAACACACACTTCCTGAATCGGCACATTAAGGTCTTTGGCAACACTTTTTTTGCAATGTTTTCAGTGGTACGAGCGTAACAATGATGCACAGGGCTTACTATATCTGTAACAAATGCAGTCCCTTCAAATTTCTTCACAATTTGCCAATTGCTGGCGTGCATAGTTGGCCGATTATGTAAATTATAATCTCCTCTTAAAATACGAATCACTTTTTTGTAGTCAGTCTTAACAATTTGTATGCGTTGTGTGTAGTGAAACGATCCATTTTCGTAAATTTCAGACTTTCAATTGAGAAAAAATCTGTTTAACAAATCAGTTTGCCAGATGTCGAATTCCAGCCCTAGACTTTTGGAACCGCAAAATAGATAACCTGTTATATATTTTTTTAAACTAAATAATTCACAATCCTTAACCAAATTTTCTTAAGGCTCAAACCTTAAATGTAATCTTTTGGAGCAATTTCCTTCAAATTTAAATTTTAAAAGATTAAACGTCGAAGCGTTTTTTGTATGCCCCTGGCATGATGGTTAGTGTGTTGGACTGTCAAGCTGGTCTTCTCCATCTAAAGCTTTTTTAACGGGTCCTGCCTCTTCCGAGGAATTGACAAATTCTCCAAGATTAATTTTTGTCATGAAAAGTGCTTTCTCAAATTGTAGGTCCCCTTCATTCCTCACAACAGTACTCGCACACAGTATTGGTTGAGAGTTCTAAGTCACTAGACCCTAGTTCTCAACGGACTGTTGCGCCACCTAATTTATTTATTAATAATCTAAGATTAAAAGTCGTAAGCGATTTAAGAAGGGAAATTTAATTTTTTTAACTCGCAAAAATAAAAAAAACTTGCAAAGATTTAAAAAAATAGAGCCCTACTCTTGATAAACGTTTACTTGAAAATTTATATTTTGTAATCTTTTGGATTGGAGTGAAAGTGAACCATTCGTTAAATTAAACAATTTGACTTTCATCTTAAGAAAAGATTATTAATTATAATATATAAAAATAAAAGAAGTTTAGTTGCTTCACACGTTTATTAAACTGGGTTTTTTATAATTTAATTTTCTTTTTCTTAGGAAAATATCTTACAAAAAATATGACGTCAATGGCGGTTGGATTCTAGGATTCGAATGAATTCATATTCGTTTATTGCCTGAAGTTGGCTGCGGTTATTTTACTTTTACAATGAAGTTGGCTACAGTTTTATAAAGTAAGGCGTGGTTGCCATCGTTGAAGTGGTGACCAAGTGTAATGGTCTTCTCACACTTGGTCTCTTCAAACTATACTACATAATACAGATTTTTGGAATGACAGAGAATTTGAAATATTTATATCAAGTCAGATTTTTGGATATTACAGAAATTTTATAGTTTTTAAATGAAGGATTAAAAAAAAAAACAAATTTTGAACACTACTTAAACAACAAAAAAGAATGCAGCATTTGATACTATTAACTTATTAAAAACTTCAAAACCATAAACCAGAGAGTTAGAAATATGTGGTTACATTATGTATCTGTACATAACACATGTGCCACTCAGTAATGCATTTTAATATTTTTAAACTTATTTCGAAATCCGTTAAAAAAGTTTTCGAGGTTTTTCTACAAGCCGTCGTCATGACATCAGTAGAAAGTTAAGTTCGTGGCAAGCTAGTGGCTAAAGATTCATGCCATGAGCTTCTTGTTCTTAATTTAACCGTCATCTCATAAATAATGTGGGTTGAAAAACCTAGAAATAATGTAAATATATATGTATCTTAGAATATATACAATTTATATGTTAGGGCACCGAAAGAAAAAAAAGAGTAACACAGAAAAAAAACTTTTACTATTTTTCAAAAGCTTTTTTTTAGTACCTACGCTAACGTAAAAGTTTCTCTCAAAACTTTAAAACAAAAAAAAAATAATAAAACGTTTTAAATGTATGCTGCCACAAAAAAGAAGCAAGTAAATCACAGCGCATGTGCATTTTGAGTTGTAGCCGTAAAATGCATCCTTTAAAATTCCCACACCTTTTTTTCTTTTAAGCTCTCTAAAAGATTCACCGGAAATTCTCTTCTTATTTCTTAAACTTTATATAAAAAACTTATCGAAATGTTCGTTCACATCAACCATTTCTTCTTTTTTTGTGTTTTCACAAAACTTCACCAAAAAAAGGATTTAAGATCCTGCCTAGGCTAAGATATGCCGGGTAATTTTACTTTTTCGTTGCCAAATAGGCGACTTAGTATATACACCCCCTTATGAATATATTTTGATATAGAAAAATGAAATAAAAATAACAGCAATTTATTTTGTATCTTTCACATTTGTATCTGTCGCCGTCATCGTTGTCTTCGCCGCCATCGTTGTTCCTGTCATGAACGTGATGAAGATAACGTATACCGCTCCCAGGCACTATAGCTTCGATTGTACATATAAAATCCTGCTTCTGATGATCCTGGTCCTGTTTCAGTTTCAATTTCTTGGTGTGTACTATACTAGAAGGTTGCATGCTCCTCTCATATTATTCCAGGGGTTCAAATAGTTCTGGATATAACATACCTACAAACTCTCTTTTCTCACCTCTTCCTCTTTACTCCTGTTTTGCTATACCTTCCTATCTTAAAATGTATCCCAAGCTCCCAAGTGGGTAAAGCTACTACGCCATTGCATACAAAAACCCATTGCAGCATAGCCGAGCGGCAGAAGGCAAGGAAAGGAATGAAACGAAATGCAACCAGGTCTGGGTCGTCTACCCAAACTCTGTTTCGTAACCGTCCTACGAGCTACGATACGACCGACCGAAACGACGACGCACGGTGACGACGACGGACGGTAGAGAAAAGCTGCACGTTTCGTATCTCAATTCGTTGCATGCAATATAAATGTATAGGGGTGTAGATTCTAGTACACTCATTCGGGTTCGGGTCGGGGTTCAGGGATTGTCTCTAACACAGCAAGAGGAGTGGTGACGGGTGAGACGTGAGAGAAAGTAAGGGTTTGGTTGTATTTTCTTCTTCTTTTTGTCGTTGTTGGGTCTCGCAGCCGGGTTGGGTTTTGTTTGGAAAAGTCAATGCACTTGGAAAAATGAAAAGTGCTAGGATTTCTCTCGTTTGGCTGTATGTCCTGTTTTTTACATTTCAAATAAGGGTGGGGTTATTTCTTATAGCAGCATAGTCGAGAGTCGAATCGAGTTGAGTTGAGTAGAGTTGAATTCGAGTCAAGTCGAGTAGAGAGAGTATAAAGAAGAACAGAGCCGTTGACGACAAAGGGGAAGTTTTGTATACGAGAACTGATGCATATCACGCGACTTTAACGGTTTACGGTACTACGTCTATCTTAGGCAAGGAAAAGACTCGGCTCGGTCTCGTATAGAGACACACAAAGGAACCATGACTATCATCCTCATCATCGTCCTCGCTCGTCGTCGTCGTTTGCTTACTTACATATAATTACATTTGTGAAATTTAAACTGAACATCTAAACTTCAACCCCCCTTCTATCCAATCCGACCTCCAGAGTTACAACTCAAACCCTCCGTTAAATGACACAATGACAAAAACCCATTTTGTACCTACGTACGTACCTATATAGAAGTTGTAGATTTAGTAGAGAAATGACAACAAGGACAAGAGGGAAAAGTTATAGGAAAAAGGTAGTTATAGGTATCGTTTAGTTAAAAGTTAGGGGTGAAGTTGAAAATTAGTACGACAATTTATTGGAAAAGAGACCATACCGGAGGTACCTCTACCATCAGCACAAATATGAATTCATTAAATCGAGGAATTTCTTGTTATCGACAAATATTTTATTAATATAAATATGGGGTAATCAAAAATACACATCGGTTAGGAACTACCGAGTGTTTCTAAGGGTCGTGCGACGCGACGCTTCGTCGTTAAAGGAATACCCACATTGTTGTGGTTTTGGTACCCGCACAGAGTTGTACCAATATACTTCATATGGTGCTATGCATGCATGCCGCACCCAACACTGTGTACATTGCATCTCTCCCTCTCTCCCTACTTTGAGTCATCATATTAGGTTTTCATTCGATTATATTAGAATTTACAATAATTGACACAAGGAATTAATATGCGGGATTACGGACTATGTCGGTCGTCTGGTAGTGATGGAGGAACTTAGAGATGTGGAGGACGACACACCTAAAGGACGACGACAACGACACATAATACCAGATGACGGTACACGAAAACTATATGCATGCTAGAGGAGGATTAAAATACTTAACCCGACTTTTATTGGAAAATGACATGCGCACAATTATGTAGGTAGAGGTAACTTTTCTACAAATGAACCTATTCCTTCTCCTATATAGTACGTACGGTACTGCCTGCAACTGTACTTATAAAATGTATGTATATGGGTAGATTTTATATAAATTCCCAGATGACATCGGTTTGTAAATAATGTTGTTGCCTGTCATTCCTGTGGGATAGAAAAATTGATTGCTGAGGTTTTTTATAAGTTCATTTAAGACCACCATCAGCTCATTTCTATGTCTACGTATAGATGTAGCTATGTTCTAGAGAATAAGGGTAAAAGATTAAAATAATAAAAAAAAAGGAATCGACGATCTGATGTTCTCTGCCAATGACTGTTAATTGGATTAAACTTCGGCTAAGAAGCGATTTAGACTTGTAAAATGACTAAAAATGCTAGTTCAACTTTTAGCTTTATTTTCTTTCTTTTCTTTTTTTTATTTTGTTCTGTTTTGTTAATGTATCTTATTTCATTCATTTGGAAGAGTTTTATTTTTCTTTATCCTTCTGTTTTTAGTTTTTAACTGTAAGAAGGGTAAATTTTAGAAGTTTGGAACTTTCTTTGTTAATAGTTAATTAATGTTAAATATGCGTGTGCTTTTTGGTGGTAATTTAATTCTTCGAAAAGAACTTTTTTGACTATCAGTTCCAGGAATGGAGTCAATGATCCTTTGACTTTAAAAAAAGGATGGGTCTTATCCTTTGTTTTGAGGTTTTAGAAGGACATGAAGGTAGAACTTTCTAAAGTGGATAGTTTTTTTTGTCTCACTAGGATTAAGGGACTGAAATCAAGATTAAGGAAGATAAGCTGACAACTCTTGGAAAAAGAAACCATTTTTGCATTTTATTATTATTTTGGTTCAAAATTCGGTTAACATTGCTCTGTAACGCCCATCTTCGACCGAAATGCTTTTCTCACATCCATGTTCCAAATTTCGTCCGAAAGTGAATTGAAATCATTTTTCAACTTCACGTGAAATGAAATTGTATGTCAGAACTGAAGGATCATACATTTTTATTTCTTTTTCTGAAGTACAATTTTTGCTGTTTTGAACATGACTTTCTGCACTAAAATTCGTAATAAGAGATATTTTAAAGAGTGGGGGGAAAAAGATAAAACTACTAAAAAGTAAGCGAACGTAAAAACAACAAATTTTTCCCATAATTTGACTGTCAACAAATATAAATTTCAAAACATTCATCGTTTAGAATTTATTTATTTTTTTGTAAATGGATAAATTAAGTAAACATGAACTTCAAGCAACATCCAGCTAGTCCATTATTTTTTTCTTTATGAAAAAACTTGATTAAATTGAAACTTGAAAGTTGCAATCTTGTTGCTGTTCTTTGGAAAAGAATTTTTAATTTTATGTGACAGCAAAAGCGAGAAATTTATTTGAAATTCTATCAAATTTGACACATTTCACAAATCAGCCCAAAGAAATTTCTTAGGCTAAAATTCGTAGGTTGGGGAAATATTTTACTCTCTCGGGAGCGCTCTCTTTTTAGGAAAAAGTACGAAATTTTTAAGTATGCGGACAGGATTTAGTTAAATTTCGTAATTTTTCGTAAAATTAGACTGTTTTAGGAAGCTATGTGAACGGACCTATTATTGGCAATTTTAAGTGAAAAAGAAAGCAGATTTCAAGAAAAAAAAACAAGAAGATGAATTTTGCGAGACAACTCAAATATATTGGATTTACCCGACACAATGTAAGTGTGTGAAAATTATGTAGAATAAATAAAGTAAATTCTGGATTTCCTCTTTCAAGATTTCTTTGTAATTTTAGATCAAGCAAAGACGTTTTTTTAGAATCTTTTATAATACCTTCATAGATACCTTCAATTCAAATCTTGTTGCAACCCTCCGATTTCTAGCGGAAGGAAGCTATCAAAGATCAATTCCCAGAAATAAGAAATGTGATTTGAATGCGTTCAAAATATGGAATAAACCGAATGCGTTCAAAATATGGAATAAACCGAAATACGAAACATCCATTTGCATGTTCGAAAATCCAATTCACGATAACAATTTGTTGCACAAATTCACTTTCGCAAAGTGTTTTCACAACAAGAGAAATGCAGAACATGGAGTCAGCCTCAATTTCAAAGAAAAATGGACCAATGATTAAACCACTCTCTATGACGTCTTTTCAACAATAGCTTTCGTAATTGGCTTCATTGCGGCCAAAACTTTCTCGAAAAACTCTTTCTGTTTGAAAACAAGTATCTAATATTTCCGTTTGTTCAAGAACAAGGGTCACATTTCATTCTGTGGTGCTATATTATTGACTTTCTATCAAGATCTTGCGTGAGAAATTGCTGTCAGTGCCAAAATAACCTATGATATAAAAAGATATAAAAAGAATCCATTTAGTCCAGTTTGTGAAAGTAATCAATTGTAATGCTAAACTTTATACTTCTTCGTTGACTTGAAAGCTTCATTTGATACAGTTGACAGAAAAACGCTGTTCTATAGACTTTACAACTTAGGTGTATCATCCTGGAAAAACTTTACAATCAAACGACAGCTAGCGTTCATAATAGATGTAGCAAATCAAAAGAGATCAAAATAAATCGAGGACTACGTCAAGGATGCAATCTCAGCCCATTGTTATTTGCGTTATTTCTTGATGACTTGGTTGATTGGCTTCCTTGTGGAGTGGAGTTTGAAAGCTTAAAAATAAAAGTAATTATGTATGCTGATGACGTTGTCATTTTGGCAGAGTCTCCAGCTCCACTGCAGCTTATGATCAATAGGCTATATGATTATTGTAAAAAATGGGGACTGGAAGTAAAATCTCAGATAATGGTATTCCAAAATAGTGCAGGTCGGACCTCAAGAGAAGAAAACTGGAGATATGATGAAGTAATATTGGAAGTAGTCAAGGATTATGTTTATCTGGGAATGACTCCCACGTTTAATTTGAATATGGACAAACACCTAAAAGCCAAGGCTGATGCTGCTAGAACGGCTAATTGCTCGAAATGGAAGAAAATTTTCAATAATAACAACATATCAACAAACGCCAAATATGAAGTTTTTAACGCAACTGCAAAAGCAGTTGTGTTTTATGGAGCAACTGCTGAGGTATTTTCTGGTGCCAGTCGTGGACGTTTCTCTTTCAGCTCGGTTTTCAAACGGCAATGAATAATATTCACCTGTAATGGTTTTACTCTTTTGCAGATAGTCAATGAAGATTATTCCTTGCGAATCCCAAAAGACAGTCGCCATGACCTTCCCAGCCAACGGAACAGTCTTCGCCTTTTTTGGTGCAGATTCAACCTTAGCAACCCATTGATTAGATTGCTCTTTGGTCTCAGGAGTGTAGTAATGTATCCATGTTTTATCAATAGTGATAAAACGACGCTAAAAGTCCTGCGGATTTTGCTGGAACAGCTGCAAACCATTCTTGCAACACTGCACACGATCTCGTTTTTGGTCAATCGTAAGCAATCGCGGTACCCACCTTCCGTATAGCTTTCTTATGTCCAATTGTTGATGCAAAATATTATGTACCAGTTCATTCGAGATACCCACAGCACTAGCAATCCCACGCACTTGAACTCTTCTGTCATTCATCACCCTATTATGGATTTTATCAATGATTTATGGAGTTGTAACCTCAACAGGGCTTCCAGAACGTTCAGCGTATGTTGTGCTCATATGGCCACTCCAAAAATTTTGAAACCTATTGTAAACTATTCTACTAGAAGCTGCGCAGTCATCATAATGTTTATCAAGCTTCTGTTAAGTCTTCTGAGGAGTTTTGTAATGTTTAATTAACAAACGATTTTCGTTAATTTTTTTGACTTCCTCAATTAAAAAGAATGTCAAACACAAACCAATAGACCGACCTGGCTAAAACTTGGTGTGTATTCTTTCAAGATATACCACTAACTGTAAATAACCTTGATATGCACCAGTAGTGCCATCTGTCTGACTTTGCACGGACTTTTCAAACGACCCTCGTATTATTGAATTTCTATCAAGATCTTGTGTAAGAAATTGCTGTCAATACCAAAATAACCTATGATATAAAAATAAACCATTTGATGGTCCATTTCGTCCAGTTTGTGATCTATATTTCCGTTCGAAATATCACACTTAACAATATTCATAACCATCCAATTAGCGAAAAAGTGATCTTCCAATTCATTTCTCTATCAGTTCGACTATTTTTATATTACACGAAGAGTTTGATTTTTTATATCTGCTAAAATAAAATTGTGTATAACTTTAAGGTTGAATTTTAAAATATTCAACATTTACTAAATTTTGTTTACATACAAATATCAACATATCAGCATTCCTTTCTTCTGACAATCCAAAGGGTGGTGGTCTGTTCGGTCGGTAGTAAGTCTGAGTAATCAGTATGATATTTTCTGTGAGTGATTCAACCTCAACATAAATGTAAATTCATACGAGTATGAACAAACATTATTACGATAATTGCTTCCCATGCCAGCGAATGATTTCTCCATCAATAACAAATGTTTGCTCTTAATTGCTAACCAGACACACCATAAAAGTGTACCGAATCGGCATATTTCTACTTCTCCCCTTCTACATCATCACTCTGTGATGAATGTTTGCTGAAATTTGGAAATGGGAATTCCTTCGTTGGGTGGTGGCCCACAGGCTTACATGCCCATTCCTATTCCCATATGAACAGACCTAAGCTATTTGTTTTGAATTTTCGAATCCAACTTATCCAACGATAATAATCTTTGATTCCACATGTTTGCATTAAAATGTTGGAATAGTGTTTTGGAGAAAAACTTTATCTCACTTTGCTGCTCCCTTTTTTCTCACCCAAACCACCACCAGCAACGACCAAATCAACAAAAAGCAACAGCAAGGCAATAATTCTTATCGTGAATCATTTATAAAATTTGTATTCCAACACTTCTTTGGTGGCGGAAGCAAAGGGTTACAGAACGTAACAGTGTATAATTTTCATCACCCAATTACTCATTTGGAAATGAAAATTAAATTTACTCATCTCATCACAAATAAATACAAACTTGTTGTAGGTGCCTTAAAACTTTTGTTCTTTTGTCTGATTATGACCAGATATGGGGATTGGCATGAGGCATTCATTACGAGTCAGTAGCAGCGAGAATGCTTGGCTTACAAAAATAAAAAGATAAACCACTTGCGATATAATATATCGAGTGAGGTTAATTTTAGACCGATAAATTTATATATGTTTTCTTTTGTAATTGAATACTACGAGCTTCTGTTTCAGCGTGAAAATGATTAATAGCAATTTTTATCGAATGGATTTTCTGTATTTCAAAGATTAAGAATCACATGGGCTTTACGTAAGATGGGATCGTTTTATCTGAGTTACTTGAACACTAAGTAATAAGAGTTATGAAGAAGATGCATATTTCATATTTGATTATTGGTTTAAATTATTTTCCATGTTTGTTTAAATTTACATAATTTAAAGAAAGTTCTACGACAATAGTTTATATAAATGCACTTGGATGCCTTTTTAAGTTCAGTTCAAATAATACGCCCAATTTTCGAGGTTAAATATGAACTTTTGAATAATGGTGTCTCATTGAACAAGTGACAAAATTACTTAAAACCATTCACGATATTTAGATTTTCAATGTTTTTAGTGATTTTCTACAAGAATTTATATTGAGAATTGGTTTTAGAAAAGTAAAGGATTTTATCAGAAAAGTCTTCTCAGGTCAAAATTTTCCATAAGTATTTATTACTTCCAGTACCAAATGAATTTATCTGTATGAACATTCTTGTATCCTGTTTTTCACTAAGACCGATACAAAAGTTTTCTTTTTAATAAAACAAAAACGGTTTTGGATATCAATGAAATTCTTTATTCCTGTTAAAGTACTTTCGATGCCATTATGTATTGACCCAATTATCGACGTCTTTCAAGGATAAATCGGCCGATACTTGCCCAATTTCACGTTCGATAATTGTACGAAGTTCATCAATCGTCGCTTGACAGGCCCCACAGGAAATAGCCTAGCGGCGCCAAGTCGCACGATCGAGGCGGCCAAGCGACTGGACCATTTCCTGAGATAACACGTTCTCCAAACTTGATATCCAATAAATGGATTGTGATATTCGTTGTGTCGCTTTTGGCGACGTCCTTTTGGAACCACATGTCCTTAAAGTCCATATCATCCAATTGGCGGAAAAAATATTCGGTTATCTTTGAACTGTATTGATTCAAATTCACAGTAACGTGCCGGTCATGATCATCACGGAAGAAGTACGGCCCAATGACACCGCGGTCCATAAACCACACTGAACCGTAATTTATTCGGGATGCTTCCTGACCAATACCGCATGTTTTGTTTATTGACTAAGCCATTCATCCAGAAATGAGCTTTATTGCTCAAGATGATTTATGATGAAAATCGGAATCATTTTCAACATATACAACGCTTTTGGTGGTCAAGCGGCTTCATTTTTTGCGTCAATTTAATCTTGTAAGGATGTAGACCAATATCTTTTAGCAAAATTCGCCAAAATGACGTTGCTCTTAATTGTTGTCAATGAAAACGAACTTCACTTTGCGCTTCTATTTTTGGAAGTAGAAGAGCTAGATCGACCAATAACTGCACAAGATATGAGCAGAGTCATTTCCCGCTGCAACACTAACAAAGCTCCTGGTGAAGACCGTATTCCATATAAATTCTTCACAAATTTAACCGAAACTTTTCTAGAATAGCTTACGATGGCTTACAACTCTATTTTAAATTTTAGAAAGGTACCGGAAAGCTTCAACAAAAATGTAGTATTTCCTTTACTAAAGAAGGGTGATCCAAAAGATTCAAGAATTGCAGAGGAATCTCGTTCCTCAATACAGTGACAAAAATATTTACGGGGATATTGTTGGAGAGATTGACGATCCGAGGCAACGATCTACTCAGTGAGTTCCAAGCAGGTTTCCGAAAAGACTACTCCACGGTGGACAATATTTTCTCCCTTACTGGCATTGCGCAGTCGTTCCTGGATAGAGGAAAGAAACTTTACGCATTCTTCGTTGACTTCAAGGCTGCCTTCGACTTGAGTAACCTAGGGATGTCAACGAAAATGCTCAAGGTATTGTAGAATCTATATGAGGATAATCTTACGGCGTTATGGGATGGAAACACTTTGTCAAGTTGGTTTCAGACGAAAACAGGAGTCAAGCATGGATGCCTTATGAGCTTAATACTCTTCTCAATTTTTCTTCATGATCTCAAAGATTCCCTACCTAATGTTTGATGGTATTTGCAATAAAGCTGCTTCTTTATGCTGATGACATTGTCATAATAGCAGAGAGCCCCAACATGATGCAGTTGGTGAGCAACAAACTACAGCAATATTGCTACTTATGGAATACTCAATAAGAGCAAATCGAAAATCATGATTTTTCGCAACGGACGAGGATGATTTGCTGGAAACGAAAAATGGACTTGGAACAATATCTTGGTGTACTCATGACACCACAACTGTCTTTCAAAAAACACTTGCAAGAAAAATTGAAAGAATCAAAACGCGCGATTAATAGTACCTGGAGTGGAGTGTTGGTCAAGAGGAATATCCCTCCGAGCTCGAAGTATAAGATTTTTGATGCAGTTATGAGATCCATAATGTGCTATGCGGCGCAAGTCTGGGAGATATACCAATATGAAGAAGTGGAACAACTTCTAAGATATTTTGTCAAATAAATCTTCAGATGGAAACAGGTTTACCACCACTTTATATACACACTCTCGAACTTCATTTTAGCTACATCCAGAAAGTCATGTCACTATCGAGCAACCGTCTCCCTCACAAAGTACTGAAGTATTACCAAAGGGGAAATCTGCAATTTTTAATGAATGGGCTAGGCTAAGCAGCATCCACAGCGTCATTTTGGAATACAATAACGAGATGCCCTCAAGGAGCAAGATACAAGATCAGAAATATCAAAAATAAAAGCCAGTCAAGAATAATATACAGACAATTGCAGCATGACCTTGGTCCGAAGAATTATTTTGATGATAGATATAACCTACTTATGATATCTACCATTTTTAAAACCAGGGGAGAACTGCTATACTTAAATTACCTGCCATACATCAATAAAACAGATGTGGAGTGCACTATGTGCAACTTAAGAGTAAGGGAAGATGTACAACACCTCGTGGGTTCCTGTTCCATACTTAGCCCAATAAGAAGACCAATCTGGAACAAAAATACACTGTCGTTGGACGAAATCCTCCAAATCTTCAACGGAGAAAACTGGAGCCTTCTATAACTTCTTAAAAACTGCACTAAAATACCGGCAACAAATTATGAATGAAGCTTTCTACATAAACACATCTATATTTTATAATAGTAGAATTAAAGTTTCAAAAACATTATTTATCATAAGATCTCTTTTGCGAAATTCCCAAATGAAAAATTCCGCTACGAATCACGAAAAAAAAACAATCAGAAGATCCGAAGGGATTTGAAAAAAGCATTGACTGATTCAAGAAAATCAGCGTCCATTTTTTCGATATCAGCTGTTTTATGTCGAAAAAACTAATCAACACACCAGAAACTAAAATCCCGAAAGTTAAAAAAAAAATCCTCAAATTTCCCCAAAATCATTCTTATCAACTTGTAACATTGATTTGATTAAAAACATTATATGAAACTACCAATTTTACTACTAAACATTTTCGTCTTAAAAATGAAAAATTTCCAAATGAGTATGTTTATTAATGGTCTGGCGGCACTGACCTTTCTGTCTGATTCATTTAGTCAAATTTATAATTGTGTTTTGTTTGTTAAACTAAATTTGAATTTTGAGTTTTTGAAGTTGTTTTTATAAATGGATACCATTGGAATATTTATTGTTGCAGTTGATGAAGAGGCAGTGCGGCAACAGGAGATGAAAATACGAAGAAGGCGGCTTAGGGACACATGTAATCACTTTGATTTGTTCAAATGCTAAGTGATCCATCATTGAAAGTTGGAATCATTTAAAAAATTGTATTGTCTTTCGAATGACAGCTTAATTTGACAGGTGTCAAATGTCAGTGCTAACAACTTGAAATCATCAAATTGACGGATAGACTTTTATCGTCTTATAGTTACTTAAGTTGAAATGTCATGTCTTGTTGAAATGATTCGTCGAGTTTTTCGGATAATAAGATAAAAAAGAAAAACTACCGACCGATTGCACTTACGTCACTTCTTTCCAAGGTCATGGAAACGCTGATTAATTATCAGCTCAAGAAATATCTTGAAGATCAAAAGCTTCGTAATGACCGGCAACACGGCTTTCGTAGCAACAGGTCCACTGGTGATCTCATGGTTCATCTCACCGAACAGTGCAGCAAATCTTTACATTGTTTTGGAAAAAGTAAGATTATTGCACTTGATATGAAAAGCATTTGATAGGGTTTGGCATCAGGCTCTCTTATCGAAAATGCGTGCTTTCTGTTTTCATGAATCCCTGCTTCATTGGATTAGTAATTACCTTTCGGATCGTTCAATACAAGTAGTATTGGATGGATTCAAGTCTGAAAACCATAAATTGAATGCTGGTGTGCCCCAGGGCTCTGTTTTATCTCCAACACTCTTTCTCATTTTTATTAATGATCTCTCCTGTCTGCAACATCTAATCCAATACATTGTTTCGCTGACGATAGTACTCTTAGCTTTTCATATTCGTTTTCAGACTCACATCCCTCTTCGGATGTGGAACTGCAACGACAAAATATGATAAGCTCATTAAATTCCGACCTAAAACTCATTGTTCAATGGGGATTAAAAAACCGCGTGGAATTTAATGCTTCGAAAACCCAATGCTGGCATGTATCGTTAAAGCCCCTATGCCATTATCCATGGATGACACTTGCATCAATGAGACTGAACACCTCGATATTCTAGGTGTGTGTGTCACCAACCACCTCTTGTGAAATGATCACATACGATGTCGCCAAAAATGCCACAAGGTTTTTGGGTTTCCTTAGGCGATGCAAGAAATATTTTACCCCTTCTGATCTGACTGTTATCTACAAAACTTACATACATCCAAAACTTGAGTATAACTCCAATCTCTGGGCTGTTGCTCCTGCAACTTACTTAAGCCACTTGGATAGTATTGAACGTAGAGCATTTAAATTGATGGATGATAATATCATCATAAGTTCATTTACTTCGCTTGAACATCGTCGTAAGGTCTTTTTTTTATCGTTATTTTAACGGCTTATGCTCTAGTGAAAAAGCCAGTTGCATTCCTCCCCTTAAACAGTTCAACCGTAATACTCGCGTTTCTAGGAATGCTCATCAGTATACCCTCGAGCCCAACTTCGGCCGTACTGTCAAATACAGAGATTCGTTCTTTAGTCATTGCAATATTCAGGGATTCCTCTTCCTAGTGCTCACACTGCCTCTGCATAATAAGGGTAGTAATATCTCCTTGAGTGTGTGTTTATTATAAAAAAAATCGAAGATACTAAAAAATGGAACGGTTTATATTTTAGAAAAAATATGCTTAAAAGTTTATTACTTTGGAGTAATTTTCGTAGGTAATAAAGACAGATTAAAGAAAAATCACTTCGATAAATCATCAATTTTGTCTAAACTAAGGTTGGTTTTAATATAATTTAACCACAAATCAGTTTCTTAATTTAAGAAAGATCCTGAAATCCTTAAATTGTGTTGCTAATAAACTTCTCTAATTTACTGCTGTATGACCTTTTCACAAATTCAATTATAAATATTTATACGCATCTCAACTTCGGTAAGTAACTTCTTAATTTAATTACTACTTACACTTACGGAATTGTCTCAGGTCTTAATCAACAAAATTATGTCAAAATTGAATCACAAAGTACTTTATAATAACTTGTAAAGACTGAACTGAAATGCTTTTTGTTCTACCAAAAATGATTAATATTCTCTCCCATGAGTGTTCCTAATAATAATAATTCTTGGTAAAACACCTAATAAGTCCTCAGCAAAATATTTTCCCCATAAATAATTACACTTAGAGAGCTCAACAATCAACACTCTTTTATATTATGTATGTATGTGTATATATTCAAGCTAATTTATATGAGTTTACCTCCGACTTATTTATTCGCATATATAGTAGATAGCTTGCACCTATGCCAACGCCCACCTTCACCTGAGCTTGAACTTCCAGCCCAACCAACCTCTAACCAACCAACGAACCATCAGAACAAGTCACACTTTAACCTTATCTCGTTTGACTTTACGTGACTTCAGACAATAATAATATAAGAACAGTGTCATATCTAATGCAGACTAATTGTTGTTGAATGTACGTATCTTTGAGTCCTTTTGTCTTCATAATAATTCATACCTTAAATATGTCTTTCAAGTCACTGAACCTTTTGCAAACGACGACGACGACGATGACAATATTTCTCATTTTCTCTTATATTTTTATTTAATATTAAAGCGGCCACCCACTAAGAGTTCAACTAGAACAGCAACAACAACAACAACAAAAACATCAGCAAATGAATCCTAAATCAGTCTTAATTGGTTTTCAAAGTACTCGTATTCGTTCGTATATGTATGTAGGAACATTTATTTTCTGCACTTATATTTAATGTAGTGGCACTGACTGTAGTAGCCACCCACACTCGTAGAAAAATCATTGACAGTAGTTTTCGAAACGAGGAGTATAATTTTGGTAGTAGAGTTGGGTTTGAGCATAATTAAGAAACAATACTTGATAATAAATTGGATGAAATTGTTGCAGAAAAAGCGGAGACAAATACAAGAAGAAAAATCATGATTTCTGTTGCTTCCATTTCTTCTAGTTCTTCGGAAATTATAATTGGAAATATATTTATTTTTGAAGATTGCTTGTTTTTAAATGAGAATAATTGTATTGAGAAAACATATTAATTGTAAAACCATTAAATCTGATGTTAAATTATACTTTAAAAGAAGACTCGAAAGTATGAAAGTTAAAGGTTAAATTGACGTTTAAGAATAATGAATTATTATTTTCATTTTCTTTGCTTAGAACTAGTTCAGTAAATACCAACTGCAACCACTAAGCTGGGATATTATTATTGTTGTTGGAGTAAGTCATTATTTTTAAAGAAATGAATTGCGACACCTTATGTTATTTATTATATTTTTGAGCGTTAATTGCCAATAAGAATTTATAAATGGGTAATTTAAATCAAGTAATTAGGCATTTAATTGTTTGTTTCAAAACAACTTATCATTCAACTTTGATGTCTTAGAAGCTTTTCATGATAAAGATAAGACAAGTGCTTGAAATGTTTCACAGTATTCAAACTACTATGCCGTAATATCGAAAGTTCCTAGAATGTAAATCAGTTAATCCTTAAATCTGAATTTGGGACGCACTGTTAAGCATGACTTGCCTATCTAGGTTTTTCCCTTCCATTTTTATATTAAGAACTTTAAGGCGAACTGCTTAAACTTTCCCTATTCGCTTAACGCTTTCAATTTTAGAAAACAAGTTCAAATATTGGGGTTTCTTATTTTTTTCGATGAGAAAACTTCCAAGAAAATTTAAGTCAAAACAGCTCCTTAATGAAAATTTAAGTCCCAGCAGCTCCTTGATGAAAATTAATTAAAATGAGTTTGAATTGCAATGAGTTTGAATTGAAATGAGTTTGAATTGAAATTAGTTTGAATTAAAATGAATTTGAATTGAAAAGAGTTTGCATTTAAATGAGTTTGTATTGAAATGAGTTTGAATTGAAATGAATTTGAATTGAAATTAGTTTGAATCAAAATGAGTTTGAATTGAAATGAGTTTGAATTGAAACCAAATTGAATTTAAATGGGTTTTATTTGAAATTAATTGGGTTGGAATTGAATTGAGTTTGAACTGAATTTTATTTGAATTGAATTTTGTTTGAATTGAATTTTGTTTGAATTGAATTTTGTTTGAATTGAATTTTATTTGAATTGAATTTTATTTGAATTGAATTGAGTTTGAAATTAATTGAGTTTGAATAGAATATGATGGAATAGAATATGATGGAATAGAATATGATGGAATAGAATATGATGGAATAGAATATGATGGAATAGAATAGAATAGAATAGAATAGAATAGAATAGAATAGAATAGAATAGAATAGAATAGAATAGAATAGAATAGAATAGAATAGAATAGAATAGAATAGAATAGAATAGAATAGAATAGAATAGAATAGAATAGAATAGAATAGAATAGAATAGAATAGAATAGAATAGAATAGAATAGAATAGAATAGAATAGAATAGAATAGAATAGAATAGAATAGAATAGAATAGAATAGAATAGAATAGAATAGAATAGAATAGAATAGAATAGAATAGAATAGAATAGAATAGAATAGAATAGAATAGAATAGAATAGAATAGAATAGAATAGAATAGAATAGAATAGAATAGAATAGAGTAGAATAGGAAAGAAAAGAATAGGATAGAAGAGAAACGATTCTTATTTGTTTAAGTTTTTTAAGGAAAATAAAAAGCAAGCCTACATTCCACAATGTATCCTATGGGCCTAGACTGGACCCACTCTTTAATGTTTCTGAAGGACGAGAATTTAAACTTTTTCGTTTTATTAATTCTACCCTAGAATAATTTTTTTTATTATAAATTCAAAAATAAAGCCCAGAGCCAACAAAATTAATTGTGTATATGTTATTATTGTCATTTAACAAAATGAAAACAAAAATCTTTAACCATTAATTTTATGGATATGTATACCATTTTTCCTGAAAATGAAAACCTTTTCTGGGTCTAAAGACCCACATCTGTGATATTAATTTTCGAAATAGCTCTAGAGAAATTTTCCGGATCCCTTTGCCCTGAAGTGGTGAAGTATAGAGTAGTTTTCATTTCTTTATTTTTTCCTTTTTTGTTGTTGGTGTTATTTTTGTTATTTCACTCGTTATTGTTGCTTATTTTTAATGAACTACGAAACGAATTAAAAACACATGGCCCCTCAAGTACTTTTTGGAGTACATTTGCCATTCTTTGCTAGCTAAAGGTACATTTATATGAATGACAAAAACAACACAAAATAGAAAGGAAAATAATGAATATGAAAAAGGAAAGCCAAAAGACCCACCGGCATCTCTGAATCACCACGAGCGAGCTGTACTTTACGTACAATGTGACAGCCCCAGCACCAGAAGGAGTAGCAAAAGAAAAAGGATTATGTATAGGTACTTTATTGCTTTTTCTACCTTTCTTCTTGCCCTGAATTTGTAGGAATACTCCTACTATGCACATACCTGCTGGGACGCTCTGGGAGTTATAAGAACACAAAGTTCCCAATAACATAGCTCTTACTCCCAGCTCTATGGAATTCCTAGAGGATTGTGTCGCGCATAGTTTTACCTTCTCGTGTGTTTACAATTTTGTAAACTAAAGTCATTAGGTGGTTTTTGTAATTATTGTTTCAGTTCTTGTTCTTTTTCTATTCTTCTCCTGTTGTTATAAGGTATAAGGTAGCTAGCCTTAAACTATGGACGCTATAATGTTTCTTTAAAGTAGGAAGGGATATAGAGATTTGTTTATTGCAATAGTTTATTTAAGTTTGATTTAGTGATGGGATATTTCCGGTATTTTCCTTGGGTGGGTGAGTCATTTTTTAAAAATAAGAAAATAAACATTTTCTTCTTCTTAGTAGAACAGTGTTATTGTAAGAAACCTGAGAGAATTAAGATCATTTTAAACAAATGAATGATATGGTAATACGTAAACAGGAAATCGAATTTTTTAAACTAGTTTTTTTCCTATTTTTCTTATTCTTACTTTTTTTTCCTCAAAGTGATAGTGACTAATCGATTTTGTTTTCCTTCTTTTCATTTCAGGTATGTTCACAATTTTTTTGGGCTTGTTTATTTTGTAAAAGTGTGAGTATGTCATTATGGGATGCATTTGAAAACTTGCATACCTACCCGGGCCAAAGATCAACAAGATTTTTAATTAACGTTTTTTAATAAAAAGAAATAAACATCTGCATGGACATTGTAGTTATATACATTAGCTGTATTTTAAGACCGTTTTTCAATACGACATTTTACTCAAAAATGGACGGAAAAACGGCTTAACAAGCAATTGCAAAAGTCTACTATTCAACAACCTTGAACAAAACTTATTAAAATGTATAATTTTTGATCCGATAACTGAGACCAAAATAAGATCGTTAATTATTCAAATGCCAAAGACTCAATAAAGTAGATTCGACGAAAGCTGGATGATTGCATGTCGAGCAAATCAATTTAATTTGACGTTATAAAAAGCTGCGTGCCTGACATTTGTATATGTTTACGGTCTTTCCTAAATTTTGCTTTTTATAAAAGAATTAATAACGGAGCATGACGAGGCAGTAGTTATGGTCCGTTTAAATATCTCGCGTGGTCTTGTACTCGTATTCCCATTTTTAGAAGACCAAATTCTGACTTGAAATATAAACAATAAACCAGAGCCTTCGTGAATTTTCAGCCAAAGTATTATATCTAAATGGAAAATGGGTTATGAATACCCTTAGCATTTAGGAAGAAGATAAGTCTATGAAGTTTTGACTATACAAATAGGAGGAAAACAAAGTCATGCTACAATCTTGATGTGCTGCTTAAAAAAAATCTCTGTTCTTTACGACGCTTGAAATTGAGTTTAAGGGATAAGTTTTTAAGAGGATAAAACAGCAAAAGGCAGGAAACATTACGGCGACTTTCAAGCGAAATTAGTTATATCATATATCGTTTTAAAGCTCTTCTGAAGTTTTTTTTTAAATCTCAAGTATGTTTGTTTGGAAAGTATCCAAACCGTGGTTGGTTTGTTTTTCATATCTTAGGCGATGAATTTTTGTAGCCCCTAAGGTAGTTGTAATTCCCGAGATCAGACTTAGACTTAAAAAATTCATCCTATGCTCCTTAAACCGTTACGCTGGTTTATATTTAAGCAGTTATCTTGCTTACCTCTCCCCACCTCTCTCTTTTGCTGCCCCTAACAACTTTCCACTGGGGTTGGAACCCAATCTCCAGTTGAGGTACTAAGCACCCGATGTTCACCACGGGGAGGTGAGAGTAGGAGTTGATAGACAGAGGTTGGTTTTGAGAAAAACCTGTGGACGCTTGTGTCCTCTTGAATGCACTTGTCTACCATTTGAACATCCTATTTAACTTCCGGAGAGTCCTAAATCCTTGGAAACATCTATTTTTGCTCTTTCTTAGCTTTTAGGGTCTTTCCGGAACCCATGTGTGTTTCAAATTATTTCAAAACAGTTGTTTTGAACACTCTCTTAGATAGTCTATAAAACGGATTTCAACGCTCGCTTCTAATTTTTAGGAATGGCGAAATACATCTACTGTCTGTTACAAAAGAGCATGGTCACTGTTACACGTAGATACAAAATCAGAGAATCCTGTTTCTTTTTCTATGACATAGAGGACACCTCAATCTTTTATGCTTTTTGTAAAAAGTCAGCTGTCTGTCAAATTTAGTCTTCAATTAAGTGGTTTTTCGAAATGAGTGCTGTTTACGCCTCTCGCTTTGAGGCAATTTGTCTATGTTTGCACGAAAAAAGACCCAAATTAACGCAAATTGCTACTGCGTTAACTGCGTTAATCCCATATATATAGGAAAGTCGAAGCAGTTCCTTAGCAAGTGGATAAATCGCTATAAAAAGTTCGGTAACGTTGATGATCGTTACCGACTGATCGCGGAAGTACAGCAAAGTTTAAAAAAAAAAAATTCTCGCATTGTTCTCGAAAGACCCAACTTTGACTTTACGTGAAGCTGCTGTGAAATTGAAAGCAAAAGGTGTTGACATATCTTACGGAACAATTCGCAGGCACTTGCTTGTCAATAAACTGAAATATTGCAGTACTTTGAAAAGACCAATGTTGAGTCCAAAACACGTTGAAAAACCAGTGGAATGGGCAAGGGAAAACTTGGACCGCGATTGGAGCAACTTAATTTTTTCTGATGAATCTTCCTTCTGGGCACTTCCGAGAATCAAACACGCCTGGACAACCTCCACCAGTAGGATGCTTCAACGGACTGATAAACACCCCGTCAAGTTTCATTTTTGGGGGTGCTTTTCAAACAATGGTTTCGGTACTTTGTTCTTATTTTAAAATAAAAAAAAAAAAACCAGGGCCTAGTGACTTACAACTCTCAATCCTTCCTGTGTGCGAGTAATGCTGTCAGGGATAGAAGGGACCTACAGTTTATATGCCGAATCCGAACGGCAAATTTGAGAAAGCAGTTTTTCATGACAAGAATTACTCTTGGAGGATTTGTCAATTCCTCGCAAGAGGCAGTACCCGTGAAAAAAGTTAGGTGGCAGTCAGGGATTGAACCCAATACCGCTTGCATGACAGTCCAACGTACTAACCATCACGTTACGGGTTCTTATTTACCGAGAATTTAAATGCCGAAAAAATATATCAAAAGTCTTTGTTACCATCTGCTAAGCAATGGTATATCAAGAAAAATGAGAGCTGCATCCTTCAAGATTATGTACAACCGTTAGGGGAAATCGCGGTCTTTTTACTTTTAACAAATCTCGTCGTTTTATTTCGCTCGCTTTGATGGTCTTTATTCCAAAACCATTCAAAATTCTCGTTGTATTAAGACAAAGTCAGTGAGGTAAAATTAAAGAAAGTTGTTTTTTTTTCGAAATCAAAAATTCTTTAGCAAATTTCAAGCAAGTGGATTCTATCTTTCAGGAATACCTTTAGGCACACAGATCTGAAGATCGTATGACTGAAAACTTTTCTGAGTGCAATCTTTTAAAATTGATCTCAATCGAAAAATTTCATTTGTCTAAACAATATCTTCTTAAAAGTAGAACTTACAAAAAAGTTTGAAGTGTCACAGTGAATTCAATAAAGGTTATATTCTTAACAACCCTCTTAGTTAGCTTAGTTCAAAAATTTAGAAAACCCATAATTACTTTTATGTGTAAATTAACTCAAGAAATGTATATGTCTGTTTTCGTTCAATTTTTGTTTGTTAAGTTTAATACTTCGAGCAATCACAAACGACTCGTTACACCCATAGTGACAGCTAAAAAGTCAAGCTACTTAATCAAACAAAAATTCTGCTCTAAATATTTTATTATACTCATGACTTTTATTACATTTTATTAGCATCATGATTTTCATCATCCTACAAAAATGAAAAATCTTAATTTTCATTTAAATATTCTCTTTTTGACACTTAAATCACAAACAACAACAAAGACAACTTATGTATATGACTTAATTTCCTTCTAAAATACTCGCATCATACTCATATCACTCTTGAGACGAGACACATTCCACTTCTGTACTTCCTTCAATGTCAAAATAATCTTTTTCTGGAATTCTTCTTTTTTTCAACTCAAATTAAAATGTGCAACTTTGTGTGTGTTTCTTTTATAAAAAAAATTCACATTTGCATAATAAAAAATAAACAATTTGATTAGAAACATTTGCCTTACAGATGTCAAGAATAATATTTTCAAGAAACATACATTTTTCGCTCATGCTGTTTGAATGATGAAGTATGTGATGCATTGGTTGTTGGGTTGTATTTAAAATTCTGTCACACTAACTGTCAAATTTCAATTAAAACATGTGAAAAATGTTATCGCGTTTTTGAGCTTGTCATCCATGCACGATGCACTCTCAAGAAGTTTTGCTCCAGAGATTTCTGCTGGTTGTGTTCATTCACATATTGTGTGTGGTATAATAATCTCACAAGTGGAATCTATTTTAAGTTTTGGTTTGTTTTTTATTTTTTCACTTTTAATTTTCTCGCGCTGTGAGAATAAATTTTGAATTCACTTAACTTCTACGCTAGTTTGTGTGCCTTGAAGAAAGTCAAGTTCAACATAATACTCGTAGCATAAATAGAAAATGTGATGCGATGAGTTAAACTAATTGCGAAATTGCATTTGATATTCTACTTTACTCGTAGCGTATCTACGAATTCGAAAGCGAGAAGAAGAAGATTCGCTTTGGTATTCTGATGATGTTTGTTGATTCTCACGCTCTAATAGCATTTTAGACCTCGTCATCCCAACATCAACATTATCGCCACACAAAGCGTGTTGTCGTCTTCTTTATGCTCGCTTTTTATTTTGTTCTTTTGTACTAATTGTGGGGTTTTGAGAATTATATAAAGCTTGGGAACAGACAATGCTCCGTCTAGCAAAAAATTCATATAAAATGCATTTAGGAATTTTATTTTAAAAATAAAACGACACCCATCAATCATAATATTCAACATTAAATTTACACTGAGTGATAAAATATTGTCTTTGGTGCCCGCCGCCTTTGCCACACAGTAGAGTTGTTGCGTTGAAAAACTTACCTATTGCAGTTATTTCATTTTATTTATTGCTTCGTTAAGTTTTAAGATTCTGTATTGTGTTCTTTAAATTTTAATTGCAAGAATTATAAAATGAAACTTCTATGAGAATATTGTTTAAAACACCAACAAGTATGTAGATCAATTTAATTGACGTAGAGTTTCGTTCAATTTTTGTCAATGAAAACAAATATTAAAGTACTTATTCAACTGAAAATGACATCTGATGTCTTGATGAAGGAACAAAGAAAATGTTATAAATTAAGCTTGACTATAAGTTCTATCTTTTTTGAAATGCTAAGAAGTTTTTTTTACTTACAATTAAGTGAGTTTTCAAATACGTATCCTTATTCTCAAAAGCAAATAAAATCGCTGTTTTTAGGCCCACAACGAAAATTCTTTAAAAATCTTTTTAAATAAAACATTCAGTCGGTACTATGAAAAATGTACATATGTATGTCATAATTTAATACAAAGTTAAGTGACCCATGATAGACAAAATGAACTATTCGTTCAGCTTAAAATTGAAAAAAAGCTAAGTAATTCCCTATTTATAGAAAAATCAAAGCGGTCCTTATATTGTTTGAGTTTTTCTCAAACCAAACTAATGTTTTCGTTAAGTTTCTATCCAACTTTGATATATACAAATTTTTAATTTAAGGTACAATATTTATTCTCAAAACCAGAAGTTAATAAAAACTAAACTAATATTTTAAGATTTTTTGCTTAATAAGTGGATGAAAACTGGACGAAAATAAATCGAAACGCAGGTAGCTAATTTCTAAATAAATTTTCGATACGAATTTAGAAAAATATTTGTGTGTCCTCTGCGCTCCTCTTCAGTTACTTAAACAAGAATTTTGGTAATGAAAACTGGACGAAAGGGTGCAATCACGAATGTTAATACAAACTTAACGAACTTTGTCGAAAATCATAGGCCCACAACGAAAATTCTTTAAAAATCTTTTTAAATAAAACATTCATTCGGAACTATTAAAAATGTGTGTCATAATTTAATACAAAGTTAAGTGACCCATGACAGACAAAATTAACAATTTGTTTAGCTTAAAATTGAAAAAAAAACTTAGTAATTCCCTACTTATAGAAAAATTACAGCGGTCCTTATATTTTTTGAGTTTTTCTTAAACCAAACTAATTTTTTCGTTTAGTTTCTCTTTAACTTTTATATGTACCGAATTTTTAATTTAAGTTAGAGTATTCCCAAACCCTGTTAATATAAACTGAACGAACATTATAAGATTACTTGCTTTCTATTAATTTTGCTTTATTTTCACTAAGCTCATTTCACAAACCAATAAGTAGGAATAAGACGAAAATAGAACGAAACGCTGCTAGCTAGTTCCTAAATAAATTGGTCGATACGAATTTAGTAAAAATATAGTCATGTTCGTTGCGTTTCTTCAGTTAATTAAACAAGAATTTTGAAAATAAAAACTGGGCGAAAGGGTGCAATCCAGAATGTTAAATTAATATATGATGGTTTAGACATGAACAAACAGTAAATGTTATAAATTTAGCTTAATTATAAGGTCGGCCCTTATTTGGCTACTAAGTTTTCTTTTTGTTAATATTTTACTTACAACAAAGTGTGAGTTTTCAAACCCAATTCTCAAAACACAATTAATTCTCCTAGTTTTATTTTCTTCTTGTTAAACAAAACACTTACAGTTCATAAAACGCTGTTTTGGGAACAGAACTACAAAAAATGTGTGCCATAATTTAATACAACGTTAAGTGACCCATGAAAGTCTTTTAAAATGAATTATTTGTTATTATTATATTAAAAGAAATTCAGTAATTCTCTATTTAAATCTGTCCTTGTTTTTTTTCAGTTTTTCTCAACCCAAACTATGTGTTCGTTAAGTTTCTCTTTTACTTTGATATATACCGAATTTTCAATTTAAGGTACCTTTTTATTCTCAGAACCATAAGTTAATAAAAACTAAACGAACAATATAAGATTACTTGTTTTCTATTTATTTATTAGTTTTGCTTTATTTTCACTAAGCGCATTTCACGAACCAATAAGTAGGAATAAGACGAAAATAGAACGAACCGCAGTTAGGTAGTTCCTGGGTGCAATTCAGAATGTTTATAAAAAAATAACGAATTGTTGGTAATTTGTCGAAAATCACATGATTTCTTTAGTTTTTAAAAGTTCGTTAACACATTAACGAAAAATTGAATGACAGCTGAATGAAACCAAGCATTTGCTGATTTTTTACTAAGTTTTTAAAAAACAGACAATGTTTACTTCATAAAGTGTCGTAGGATACGAATTGAGCCAAAATTAATTGTATTTACCGTCTTCATTTAAGAAATAACAAAAATAAAAACTTAACGAAAGAATGAAATCTAGAATATGAGGAATTTTGGGTGCAGTTCTTTATCACTTCACTATTTCAGTAAATACCTTAAGCCTTTGCACTGTGAATGGTATCGTCCTCTTCGGAATGACATTTCTTTCGTTAAGTTTCTTACTAATATTAACTTTTGAATTCTTTAACTTTTAATCCGTTTTTGAAATTAAGAAGCTCCACTGTGGATCAATGACAGATAAGAAATAATAATTCCGAAGCTGCCGCTCAATGACCTTTCCGTATCAAATTTGTGTTGTACAAACGCGCGCCGGCAAATTATGATTAACCGTTTAAATATTTTCTCTATGTATGTATAATATGCATATATAAAACGTTTGTCATACAGTCTCGTGTTTGAAAAACATACTATACTAAATTTCAGAAAAAAAAAAACTAAAATGTGTTTGACATGAGAAAAAAGTGCCGCCTCGACGCGTTGTGCTTGTCATGATTGTAACAACACTACCTCAACAACATCAGTAAACTTAAGTTACATGAATCGCTTCGCTTGTCAATCTACACCCGAGCTAGAGCTGGAGCTGGTGGCACAGCAGACGTGTTATGATTCATTTTATTTGTATTTTTTAGTGTAAGTTTTTGTTGCCATTCCAAACACAAAAAGTGTCGCACGACACTTTCACGCGACTTGAACTTGTTTTTTTTTTCTTCTTTTTAATTCTACTTGTAATTGTTGTTGTTGCTGGCGTCGCGTCGCGTCCGTCTTCCGTTTTTTTTGTTCATTTTCTAAGTTGTTCAAGTCGTACAGTGAACTTTGATTTTTGTTATTAAAACGTTTTATATCCATTTTTGTTGTTGTTTTCGTTTGTCTATGTCGAAAGTCTCTTAACGTCTATAACCTTCACCTTAGCTTGTTGTTGTTATGATATTTAACTTTGATGCCTTGAGGTGTGGGCACTTGAGGAGAGCAAAATAAAAAAAGAAGCCAGTCTCGGTCTAGTCTCGTTATCGTTAGTTTTGTATGTTTTTCATTAGGATAACGACTACGCTGACAAAAAAACAACAACAACAAAGTATTAGGTAGGTAGCACTGTATTAGCTTTCACTTTCTATTCAATTCTGTCTCCGGCCCGGTGTTTCACCAGTGTAGTCGGTGGAGTAAGTAAGTACCTATTTCTCTACCACACGTGTTTTTTTGTACCTTAGATAAAAGAAAGGAAGGAACGAAAATAATAACGGAAGATAGTAGGTATATAGACTTGTCAGGTCGGGGCTATGTATAGTAATCACATTCATGACAGCAATTTTTATCCAATTACTACACCATGGCAGCTCGTTTTCCTTTTTTTTTCATCTACTCTCGTTTCGTTTCGAGTACCTTACCCACTTGAGAATTCGGTGCTTTTGACTCTAAAGTGCACACAATAATGATAAATTTTTGTACCAGGGATGTTGTTTTGTAGGAATGTACATATAGGACGTATTCAGTACATTGGAACTGAATTTGAAGTCTGAATGCGAAATGCTCTCCCCCATTCTTTATTATAGTCTTTGGTTATGGTTGTTGGTAAAAAATTATGACGATAAGGGCGAAGCGACGACGGTGATGGTGATGATGATGATGAGGCCAAGTATATGGCCACCACCATTACTGTCACGAGCAGAGGCCGCATCCTCCAACTGAACGAACGAAGCCCGACGAACGACGACGCTCGAGGAGAAGTGCCAATATTTTGTATTTCATGTTCTTCTGTTTTTTATCATTATTATTTCTTGTTTTTGTATTTTATTTGCTTTTTAGCGTCATATAAATTTTGTCTTTATTGAGCATATGAGTGTTTTTCCTTTTACAGAGTGCCTAGTAGATACAGAGCCTAATGATTTTGTTCCAAGTTTTTACCACCTTCGCCGCCGCGGCGCTGTCTTTCGACATCAAACTCGTAATTTAAATGTTGTTTGATATGAATGCACTTTGCTTGACATATCATTAAGTAATTAAGAAGATAAAAACAAATTATTTGTAGTGGTTATTATGTTGTTAAAAAAACTTCAAATGATGGCCTCTTTGATATTTTTGATTTGCCCGTGCAATCATTGTCTTTTATTTCATTTTTATTTAGATATAAAAATGAAGTATTTTGTTCATTTAAATTAAAAAGGTAAAGTCGAAGAGGAAGCTTCATGAACCAAAGAAAAAGTTTGGTGTTGTTGTATTTTTGTAATGGGCCAAAACTTTCTGTCTTTGGACTTTTCTTTTTTGCTTGTTTTATTTTTATTTCTGGTTGTATTTCATATCCTAACTCAATTGACTTAATTAGATGTAAATCTTAACTTGGATGAACTACTAGCTATAAAATTAAAGCAGAATGTTCTTTGGTGTTTGTAGAGCAGTTTTTCTTTATTGTAGTCTTAGGTACCTACTTTTGAATTAATGTTGTTTTGGGCATCAGATAAGGGATTTATTTTAACGATGTGTTCGCATTTGATGTTGAAATAAGAAGCCTTTTGGAGATTTTCATCTGAAAGTTAGAAATTCTTCGTTTCGTTTTTACTACAAATGGTGTTTCGAAGAGTTGTAAAATAAGGGATTTATCGGTAGGTTTTATGAGTCTTGCGAAGGAGTCAAAACTCAAAATACGTCCAATCGTATTTTGATCTTAACTTTGTGTTGGGAATTACAGCATCTTGAAATTTATGCAGATGTAAAATTTACAAAGAGAGAATTAGTTCAATTAGTTCTTAGGAAAAATTAGTGAACTTTTTCTCTTTTTCGGCAGTTTTGTTGTTGTTTTAGTTTGTTGGTCTTTGACGACTTCTAAGTTATGACTTTTAACTTCAATATTCTGATTTGATCTTTGAAGTGTTTTCTTTATCTTCTAAGGAATTACCTGTTTTAATTAGTACGTCTGTTTCAAATGGTTTGCTGATGTCAACTATTAATTGATGGTAAATAAATATAGGAAGTCTAGTTTTTGAAATTCTTTAATTAATCAATTAATTATTTGAATCATTCTTATAAGTATCAACACTCTTAATAACTTTCCACAACAATTTATTTTTACCGGTCCAATATGTCGGCTTGATTGAATTTTGACATTTCTGGACGCTTCAAGTTGCCTAGAATCTATATTTTTGAGAGATGTCTGTGTGAGCGCGTGTACGTTAGGGTCATCACTTTTCGTTGTCGAGGAGAGATATCGACTTTAAATACATTTTTCTTCTACAGACAGAAACATCGAAAGACTTTAAAAAAATAGAGTTGTTTTACTAAATCAGTTTTTAAAAACGTTCAAAATTGATTGGAAACCAAACTAACGACTTCAATTAAATTTTGTATTATACAGGGTGGGGCGTGGTTACTTCCTTATTTCAAAAAATCATAGCACAAAAAGTATTGGCAATGTTGATTTAATTATTTTATCTTTGTATTGAAGTGCATTTCAAGTTTTATTTTATTTGGTTTTAAAAACTACATCCCGAAGGTGAACACCTTTCTCATCATTGCACTGAGGTTTTCGGAATTTGAAATTGTTTTACACTTTTTCCAAGATATCTGTGCTTATGTCGGCGATTGCAGCACGAATATTATTTTTAAGATGACGAAGGGTCTTTAGACGATCAGTGTATACCAACGATTTAAGGTAGACCCACAGGAAAAAATCACATGAGGCTAAATCTGCTAAATCTGGCGATCGTGCTGGTCACTGAAGATCGCCTTTAAAAGAGATGAGCCGTTCGGGGAAGAGTTTACGCAAAATATTCATTGACCTTCTTGCCGTGTGAGCTGTTAAAGCCACACCCCCCCCCCCTACATTAATTTCTTCAAGTTTAAGCAGAAAACAAAAAACACAATCATGCTGACAACGTTCAGAATTGACCATAGCTGTTTTTCGTTCTCTTCAAAGAACCATAGGGATTTCAAAATTGCCGCCCTTACCCTTTAGATGTTTTCTGACTTCCTGACGGTTGTGGAAGGACTATGTTTCTTCTACACACTACCGGTATCCCTGAACGTGTCCACCCACAAACAATTCTATTTCGGATCAGGCACACGACCTGCAGTTGCGACATTGAAATGGTTTCTGAAAGCCCGCTGAATTGCGATGATCGCTGAAAGAAAAGTATGCCTCCACAGGCTTTTTCCACTGAAGTGAACGTTATTTACACAGATTTTGCTAAGGCATTTGACAGAGTAAATCACCATATTCTGTTGAAAAATATTATAAATCGGGTTTCATTCTTTTATACTTTACTGGTTAAAACATATTTATCTAATCGTTGTCAGTATGTATGTACATATTGTTTCAAACCTATCAAACCCTATAATTGTTTTATCAGGAGTTCCCCAGGGAAGCCATTTAGGTCCACTTCTGTTTCTCGTTTTCATTAACGACTTACCCAATGGACTTTAAAACTCAACATTTCAACCGTAATACTCGCACTTCTAGGAATGCTCATCAATATACCCTCGAGTCTAATTTCGGTCGTAATGTCAAGTGCAGAGATTCGTTCTTGAGCTGTACTACGCGAATGTGAAATGCCTTTGTTTTTCCCATCCAACCCCTCTCTCTCTTTCCTGGTGCTCTTAATGTTTCTTTACATAATAAGGTTCGTATTATCCCTTATTAAACACAAAAATGGGCTCCTGTTTACAGATGATCTGGAATTTTTTTAGACGCATACAAATTACAAGCGATTGTTATCTTTTGCAGAATGAAATCAACAGACCTTCTGACTGGTCTGGTGTAAGATAAATCAAGATGCCAACCTTAACATTCCTAAATGTTAATTCTTTTACTCGACGCCAATTATCGACTTGAAAAAGTTTCTGCAAATAAAGATCTTCTAGTTATTTTTGACCATAAAATGAACGTTAATAAAAGTATCGAATTTAAAAATTAACAAAGTCACGAGTGACAATTTATTAGTACTTTATTTGCGATAAACAAAAACAAAATATTTGTTAACATTTGCAGTTGAAATTAACAAATCAGAATCAGTTCCAGGCCCTCGTCGAGTTGATTGAGAGCAACGAGCAGTTGGCTAGGGGATTTTTGAAAAGAATTTTTGGCAAATATGAACTTCCATGACTTTTATGATTTCTTTAAGAAATTTGCTAACTTTACTGCTTGAATCTGCTAAAGGGTACAAAAGTTTCACTATAATTTAATATAAAAAGCGAATTCACTTTGAATCAGGCCAATCAAATGGATTTGGGGTTTGTCTTATCTGCTTTCTTTTTATAATTAATTGTGTTTTTTCAAAACTTCGCACTCCACCTTCTTCATCATCATTATTATGTTGTAATACATTTCTACCCTTATCATTTTAATTACTTATTTGTTTACCAATAATTAAATGAAACCACATTTGTTAAACATTGAACAATGATTTTTTTTATTAAGACTTTAATTTAATTTTGACAGATGTTTGTTACTTTTGCATCGTTTAAAAATCAGCTACAAATTCGTCGCTTCGAAGAACTTACGGAATGCCACTTAAAAATCGACACGACAGAGAAAACGAGATTGATTATGTGTATACTTTGAAAAGTCTTTTCATTAGTTATGCAAGGTCTGTTTTGGAATACTGCTGCATTATTTAGAACCCTTTTTATAACATCCATAAACGAAGAATAGAAGCAGTTCTAAAAAGATTCACTCGATATGTGTTTAATAAATTAAGGTGGGACATTCAAATGCCCTCTTACATTGTAAGATGTCAACTTATTGGTATTCAGTCACTAGGAAGATCTTATCTTACCAAAAAGGAGTAATTTTTGTGTAGCTTTCATAGATCTCTACGCCCCTTCACGTGATTTAAGAAATCGTTTCTTGTTTCGCGAAAACGCCCATACAGTGAACTATTTCTTTAACGAACCATAAACTCGAAGTGTTGGACAAATTAATAACTTATCAAATTAAACTGATATAAATGCATATATCCTCAGTCTATTCCTTTTAAATTTCCATACATAGTATTTAATATGTACTATCAAAGCTTTTTTTTTTACTCATTTCTATTATTTTTTACTTACTTACTTTTACTTAAGAGCGAAGAAAAACGTAATTTAAACTTTATAGTACGGTGGTCTGTGCTTGAATGCCAGATCCTTCTTTTGTTTTCTTCTTTCTCTTTCTTGTTTTTAATTTTAGTACATTTTTGTTACAATAAAAGATGGCCGATGATTTTTAGTGGCGGCAAATTTGAAAAATTTAGAATTTTAGTACGAGTTTAGGACCTTGACATTTTAAGCTATAATCACAATGATTTTTTATTTACATTTTAGAATTTAAATTCAAATTTAGGTTTTAAGTTTTAATTCAAGTTTAGTCTTTAAGTTTTAAAATAAAATTAAAGTTAAAGTATTCGAAATATCAGATTGAAAATAAATTAGGTTTAAAGTTAAAAGTTAATTTAAATATCGATTTTAAGTGAATTCAAAAAGTGAGTTTATTAAAATTCAATAATAGGTTGATGAACTGCTTGTTATTCATTAGTCTATTTCAGTATATTGTTAACTCTTATTGATGATACTTAATAAATAAAATGCTGTCGCTAAGTTTTATTTAATTTTTAGGAAAACTACAATTGACAACTTTTTTTTTACAAAACACAAAAACATAAAGAAACAACAACATGAAATGGCTTTCGACTCAGTATAATGAGAGCACAAAAAAAAAGTATTTAAAAGTTAACCAAGTAATTAAATTTAGTAAACTACCACACCGCCTTGAACGACGGCGACTAATACATTTGTGTATTTAATTTTTTTTAAATCCTGTGTTCCATTTTGAGATAAAATATTTTGAAAATAAATTAACCTAGTTCATGTTTCTTTATTTCCTCCCGTTTTATATAAAGCATTTGAGTGATTGATATTTTGTTTTTATTATTTTCAAGTTGTTTACTTAAAGATATCCTGATTATACACTTTCACTAATGAAAACCCTTTTATAAAAAAAACTACACTGCTTCTATATTTGATCTGCCAATATAAATTTTATCATCTCTTTTGAGAGTTAGAGGCTAAAATTTTAAACAATGTTTACTTTAACACAAAACTATTTATTTTTCGAAACAACGACGACTCTGTTTGTATTATAAACACAAATACACTAAAAGTTAAAAAAAATTATGTTGACATAAAACAAATAATACCCTAAACAAATATAAAAACACAGCATAAGTATAAAGTATAGTGAAGTGAAGTCCTCCCGAAAGGCGCCTTTTTTCACAGTCATAGTCAGTTTGAAACTATTTTATATGTTTTTTTTTGTGTGTGTCTGTTTGAAAAACAAACATCAAGACTGTGTTTACTCTTGGTTCTGGAAATTAAATAAATAGAAACAAAATTCATTCCAAACACAACACTCACTATGTCGTATCTTTTGTAAACCCTTTTGTGCAATTTTTCAATTTTTGTATTTTTCTGCAAATACTAAAAAACTCCCTTCGTTCTATATCGTGTGTCGTATCTGTCGAGTTTGAGTCGACCTAGGTCATTGGCTTTTGGAATTTTCTCCTTGGAAAATGTTCATGCCCTTCTTTCAAAAAAAGACTTTATATAGATGCTGATGATGTATATTGTGTAGTACGGAGTGTATCAAGCTTTAAGTTGTAAACACAATCATTGTCGTAATCGTAATCTCGTATTAAATGCGCGCTGACATAAATGAACTCGTCATTAGTTCACTTACAGATAACTCCTCATCTAAAGAACGACGATGATAAATGAACGGTACATGTGGTATAAGCGATGAAATCTAAAAATAGTCCTTCCACCACGAATGGGTTGTTTACACTCTGCTATGCAAGAAAATAAACAATGCAAGAACCTTTATCAGTCAAAAGTAACGAGAACGAATAACAAACTGCATAAATAACGACAATCGACCGACCAAGCGACGACCGACTGCAACGATAACGAAAACGATGATGACGACTACGATGATGATGATGATGACAATTGTAATTGTAAATTCTTGAAAATTTATTTGTGCAGTTCAGAGACATCAAGTTGCATGATGTCGTTGCATTCATCAAGAGTTATTTCTCTCACTTAATTGTAATTTAATGCCACGCCTACACTACACCCGCCAATTCGCTCCTTTTTAAATTTTGTTTCTGTTCATTTGTGGTTCAGCTTCTCTCTCTATATATAAAAGTCGAGTGTATGTAGCATGTTTTCAGAGCTTCCAGATGCCAAACTACTTTATTCTTGATAAACATTATTTTGTATCTTTTTTTTTTCTTTTCCTGCTTTGTGAAAAGGGATACATTTATGACTAAAAATAGATACATTTTCCTGTTAGTTTGTTTGTTTGGTAGGCTCGCTCTTTCCCTTGATGCGCAATCTTATATCTTTTTATTTATTCTTCATTGATGACAGAAAGTGTACTGGATAATGGCGGACAAACAAAACAAACTACAAGGGTTAGATATAAATTATCGCATTTACACAAATTGTCGTTTAAGAAAAAGAAAATTGAAAAACAAGAAGGAAAACTATATTAATCGTTTTGAGCTGAACTGATGTGATGTGTGGGTTCAGAATGATTTTGATAACGTTGCCGGTCGATTGTCTTGATTAGACTCGCCCTTTTAAGACGCTTGGACAGACCCGCACACACCATCACAGTGGGTCCTAAATGTTTTCCCAAAGAAGAATAGAAAATATGATAGTTTTTGAAAAATTGTGTTAAATAAGGTACAAGATGATTTTAACATCCAAGTCAGTCTTACTATGGCTTGACGAGCACAGACAAACTATGTACCTCTATGTTTTATGTTATTTTTCATTAAAATCGTTACAAAATTGTCTTACTCTCGTTACTTTTGTAACAAGAATTAATTAAACTACGAGTTAGTTTCTAATTTTTGACTTACATCATTTAGAATTCCTTAAAAGTTTAAAAATAAAATCTCATCATAGTTCTGAAAAGTAACGAAATCTTATGAATCGTCGTTTCTTTCTTTATTTATACAGAACTGAATATTGTTTATTAAGTAATGAATAAATACGACTTGTTTTTAGGTCGTCTAAACGAAACTAACGAAATCTCATAAATCACTGACTTTGCAAGAGTTGAAATACAATATAATACTCGTTACTGAGTAACGAATATGAATGATTCGTTGAAGCTATTGAAAAAGTAACTAAAACATATACCGACTTTTCGCATGCAAGTAAACAATATGTGGCGACTATTCATATGATTTGTTAAAACTCTAAAAATAGACACGACAACATACGTTTAGTGTGAATACCCCTTAAGTAACGAAAAAAAACACAATTCTTTAGAGCCTTCAACAAAAGTTAAAAAATAAAAACACGAAAATCACTGACTTTTTGTTATTCGGTAGAAAACTCCTGCCTGGCAAAAAGTAACGAAGCCATACAAATTACAAACGTTTCGTTACTTATTGGCATCAGTAAAGGATAAATAAGCAAACCTACACGAAAAATCTGCACTTTCTCTGTACATGCCCTGCCTTAGCTCAAAAACGCAAAACTTCTACTATAACGGTCTAAACGATCTCTAATCTCAAACTAGCTTTATTGACTTTAGAAGAGTGTCATGTGTGCATTACAATGGGCCATTAAACAGACCTAAGTGTGTCCTTCTCCACGAAAGTAACCAAATCGCATAAATAACTAAAGTTCCGTTAACCATTATTTAATTGAAAACTCGTTCAAATCTACGATTCGTTACAGTTCGCTACGAAACAACAACGAAATCATATAAACGTTTCGTTAATCCTTTTTAAAACAAGTTTATAGTTAAGAAATAAATAGTATTCGTTACAGTTTAATGGTGTTTCGTTAAATGGTATTAAATCGAGTTCCCATTTCTAAGATATAAATCTAGAGTAGGACTTGCTCAAGCAACGCTTTTATAAATAATTATTGAACTGATCTTTTGTTAATCGGTATAAAATTGGTTACTCTTTATTTAGTAACGAATACATGCTGATCGTTACTAGTCTAATTTCCATGTGATTAATCTGTAGAAATGTTTAACTGACGTGTAGTTCACCGGTTAAAGTTTTATATAATTTGGAGAAGATTACATAACATGAAAAGTAAGAAGAAGTGGATAATTTCAGTATTTTAGCTATTTTGTTCCACTGTTATGTGCCCTCTAAGGAATTTTAATACTTGATACCGTTTACAACAGGCATCCATTATACATAACACATAATGTGTGTTATCATGCAGACAGTTTTAATATCTTCAAGAATGTAATTGAAGGGGACGCTATCAATTTATTAAAGAGCCCAAGAAATACGATGCTTTATATCCCTTGATCCATTGAAGTAGTAAAGTAGTAGCTTGCTTTTTCTTCCTTTTTTTTTCTTTTCTTAAAATGCGTTGAAAATAAAAATATAAAATTTAATAAGACACATTGTACAAGTTTTTCTTCTCCTGTTTTTTTTTTTGTTTTTATAAATTAAGCACTTATCCTATTTATCTAGAAGATGCATCGTCTTCTTGGTCTTAAACTTCTTGAAGGAAAATTGAAAAACAGGAAAAAATGAAGAATGCTTTATCTTAGCTATCTCCATTGTAATTTTGTGTAAATTGTAGCAAATTGCTTACAAAAATTCCACATAAATTGAATAAATTCATATTTTTGCTATTTTCAATTCTAGAAGAAAGAAAGGAAACACACATACATGCATAGTTAAATTTAATGGCGTTCTTGAAAGGGCTTAGTTCTGTAGGTTGAGAGTTGAAAGTAATTGACTGAAATTCTTTTTTATGACATGCGAAAGAATATGACTTCTTTTTATGTGATAGTTTAAGTTATTTAAGTAAATTAGTTAATTAAGATACGACTCTGGGACACAAGTCATAAATCATTTTTAATACGAGTATGGTGAAGGAATGAAGAATGGTCTCTTTATAAATTGTTGAAATAACTTAATAAATTAGATAATTTTTATGTTTATAGTAATTTTCCAAAGGTTAAGTACACTTATGATCCTCTTTTTATAGTATAACTGTACGTTCGTTCATTACTGAGGTTTAATTTTGCTTTCCTAAGGTCTTTGGAAACTTCGTCAGTTTTAATTTTTTTTTTATGTTTTAAGTAAATTTTAAATGTTTGTTTAAAAATTTATTATGACTTGCATTTATATAAATTTTTGATAACTGGGACTAGACTAGAAAAGTATTAGATGAGTTAAGGCATTGTAACTTCTTACTTTTGAGCTGTCAAATTATGAAATCTAACAAGTTTTAACTACTCCATTAGAAGAAATGGAACGTTGACATTATGTGTGAAACAATACATCATTTAAATGACCATCACGCGAATTGTTGCAAGCATCGATTTTTTTTTAATTAATTTTCGACAACGGCGGTAAATCAGACATATCTTCACGGATGTTGGTTTTTAAGTGCCCAAGAGTTAAAGGTTTAGCTGCATAAATACAGTCTTTCGCGTAGCCCCCTGCAAGTAGCAGGGTCTTGTTTAAATCATATAATTCTCCAAGTAGTGTTCTTCAATTGCAGGCAAAAAAGTCGGTTATCATAAGAAGACCATAACACTCCGAATTGACGTTTTCGAAGAAATAAGGTCCAATCACACTTTCGGACCCAAGAGTGACTTTTTGTGGATGTAATGGCTCGTAATAGCCTCTCTTCAATAACTTGACGATTCTCAGAACACCAAATACGACAATTTTGTTTATTAACTCTTTCCGGGCCGGTGGTATGTAAACCGTACCACCTATTTTAGAATTTGTGTATGCTTTAACGTGTAATGGGAGCGGATAAATGCTCCCAAGTCAATCCTAAAGATTTACGACCTATAAGTCTATCATCATTCCTTCTTAAGATCCTGGAAAGATTGATTGATATCCATTTAAGGGCAAGTATCGATACAAGACTTCTGTCTTCGTCTCAACATGCCTACTGTAAGGGTAAATCGGTGGAAACAGCGTTACACACTTTAGTACGCACCATCGAATATTCCCTCCATCATAAAGAGATCACTATGGTTGATTTCCTTGACATCGAAGGTGCCTTTAACAACGTGGACACATCTGCAATCACTTCTGCACTGACATCTCTAAATGTAGAGAGTTCGCTTCGGGAGTTAATTCATTTAATGCTTACTAGTAGAATTATTAACTCAAAACTGGGCAACTCTTCTAGCAGACGATTCGTTAGTAGAGGGACACCGCAAGGTGGTGTTCTATCCCCTCTCCTCTGGAACCTAGTGGTGAATGAAATCCTAACTAGTCTGGATGCGGAGGGTTTCAGAGTGATAGCCTATGCGGACGACGTTGCTATAGCAGTTTCAGGAAAGCATCTTAATATCCTAAAAGAACCCTTACAAAATGCCTTGGACAGACTAATACTTTGGGCTGATCGGTGTGGACTGGGTGTTAACCCACACAAAACCGATCTGGCCTTATTTTCGAGGAGATACAAAATTCCATTTGTCAACCCTCTTTACATTAAAGAAATCCAATTAAAATTCCCAGACGAGGCTAAATACCTAGTTCTTGTCTTAGACAAAACGATCTAAACGCTCTAAATCATATCGGTATAATCAGCCTCTCACGTTTCGTAAGGGACTCTAACTGGTTCCATTGAGCTAGGGAGGAAGCCTCAAGATTCATGTGGTATCACAATGGGCCATTACACTGGCCTAAGTGTGTCCGTTTCCATCTTGGACAGCCACTATAACCTAACTTAACGTGCAATGGTATAAACTAAATACCAATGTCTACAAGAAAAATGTCAAAAACGGTCTAACAGTTTTTACAATTTCTCGACTTTAGTTTGATTGTGATCCAATTTTGTTAAAAAGTTATTTATTTTTCAACTATATCTGTTCGATGAAAACATTTTTTGTCATCAAAACTCCAATCTCTGTTATCTGTGAAGGTTCAAAGTTAGTGTTGCTAAATTCATACCATCAAACAATTTTTTGGTGAAAACGAAGTTTCAGAAATATGGTTCGTAAAAACCTAAAAGAAGGCCATATGAGCATCTATTTGGGGCAAAGATACCATCTGACGACGAATCTATCATTGACGACGTTTTTGAAGACGTCGTATTATGTCAACATAATATGTTCGACATAATATTTAACGACGAAAGTATTGAAAATTTCGAAGCTCTTGAAGATCTTGAAAGTGTTCAAAATGTTGATAGTGAAGAAGAAATTGTTCTTAGTGAGTTGAGCAAAAAAATTACCAGTGCCATTTGTTCCACCAAATTGAAAAAAAAACGCATACAATGCAACCAGCAGGTGAATATTTAGGCAACAAACATGACCCAGTCGGTGAAATTGAAAATTTAGAAAATTATGAAGCTTACTCAATATTTAGTAATATAGTACGAAAGAAATTATTGATCACATTTTTTCAAACCAATCTTTTTGCTGAGCAATCGGGAAAACGTTTTTACTTCGACAAATGCGCCTGAAATAAAAGCTTTTATTAGAATCAATTTTCTAATGGTATGAAGCCTCAATGAAGCTATAGAGATTATTAGTCCACTCGGCCTCAACGGCACGATTCTTTCATTGCTAATGTTATGCCAGTGAAAAGGTTTGATTGACTTTTGGGAAACTTGCACTTGAACGATTCGTCGCTATTGCCTAGAAAATGATATCGATGATTCAATAAGCTTTAAAAAGTTCAACCATTTTTGGAATTTTTTCGAAAGAGAGGTTTTGAATCTGTTTTCATCCTGGCCAATTTCTTGCTGTTGATAAATCCATGATAAGATTCAAAGGTAATTTTACAAAAATAAGGTTCCTTATATTGTTTCTGAAATGGTCTTCTTTGGTTCCCTGAAGGAAGTTCTACTCTTATTCAATAGGAAGTTCTACTCTTATTCAATACATGCCCAAAAAACCAATTAAGAGATGCTTCAAGGTTTGAATGCTGTGTGCGACGGTAGTGGATACGTTCTCAGATTTGATTTATGCACTGGGAAAAAAGGAAACTTCGTTGAGAAAATGCTTGACGAACATGTGGTCTTAGATTTGACGTCTGATTTTTCAAACAAAAACACAAAATATATTTTGATAACTTTTTTAGTTCATGTACCCTGTTGCACACGCTAAAAAAAGAAATACCAATGCATGTGGAACAGTGCTTCAAAATCGTAAATTTTTGCCAACCAATATCAAAAGTGAAGAGGGGGGAAAGTGATTGGCAAGTTAGTGACACCGGCTTATCTTTTATGAAGTGGATGGATGAAAGGCCCGTCACCATTCTGTCTAATTTTCATGATCCGAAATCATGCGTGAAAGTTCAAAGACGAGAAAACTATGGTTGAAATTCCGGAGAAGGTGTCAAACTACAACATTCACATGAATAACGCCGACAAACTTGACCAACTGAAAAAATATTATGAGATCGATCGGAAAAATAGGAAATGGTGGCATAGAATTTGTTACACTTTCTTGATATTGCTGTGGTCAATGCTTATATCTTGGCAAGATATAAAGGATACAGTTTACCTCTGAAAGATTTCAAAGATTTACAACCGAAAAAAAGCTGTGCCCAAAAGAAAAAAAATAAGACTTATGTTGACAAAAGCCTTCGATCTGGTTCTTAACACCAACTCGAAAGAACCTTATTGAGGAGATTTGCATACTGTAGCACAGACAACTTCCAATGTTCCCCTCTGCTTGAATAAAACAAAGACTTGTTTGAGTAGTGCCCCGGAAAGAGTTAACATACCCACCGAGTGAGAAATGTGTACCATCGCTGAACAAAATGTTGTTCGAAAAATGGCCGTTCACCGCCGTATCTACGACATTGTGAATGGTCAGCTGGCTTCAGCTGGACTTTATATGGATGTAGATGTACATACAAATGCAAAATACGCCATAATGTGCCGTAAGGCAGTACTAATCCTTATTCCGAATTGACCAGGCCTTACAATATCAGACACCAATCCAGTCTGTTCAATTCACAATTTTGGTAATTTCTTACGTACTTAGATTATTATTTAAACCATAATCTCATCTCAAGCACGATATGTGGCTGTGGCAGAATCACCATTTTTGTAGTAGGTTTTAACTTTTTGTACCCGTGGCATGATGGTTAGTACATTGGACAGAAAGGTCTTGGGTTCGATCCCTGTCTACGGGTCCGCCTCTTGCGAGGAATTGACAAATTCTCCAAGAGTAATTCTTGTCATGAAAAGTGCTTTCTCAAATTTACCGTTTAAGTTCGGCTTAAAACTGTAGGTCCCCTCCTTCCCTGACAACAGTACTCGCACACAGGAATGGTTGAGAGTTGTCAGTTTAATAGGTCCTAGTTCTCAAACCAGCTCTAAACTTTTGGAATCGCAAAATGGATAACCCATCATAAATCCACTTAAAAAATTATGCAAGTCTTGCTGTGACAGTTTATAAAAATGGTGAATTCAAGACCTTCGTGTCGTATTTTTTTAAATTTGTTCTACAACACTCATTTATCTTTGAAAATCAGGCAGAATTAACAACACCACCTTAACAAAGTCCTAAAAACCCCGGTCTTAATGCTTCGCTCACTTCAATCACTAATTTCATTCTCTTAATAAGCTGCGATTCATTCAAAACATGAATTTTAATAAAAGAGTTCGTATAAACATCCAGGCCAAATTGAAGCTTGTACGAGAGTAGACTATCAACTTCTATGATGAAAAGATGAAGGAAGTCAACCCCAATATTAAAAAAAAACTCGAAAATGTCAAAAGCATTTTTTATTATGGCAAAATGTGTATACGCCTTTCCTTTGCACAATAATTTGTTTTTTATTAAACGTACATAATATTTTCCTTTCACTCTTTTTTCTTTTGTTCATAGTTTTTCCAAACCATTAACTAATCATAATTTCTAATAAAAATTTTGATTCAAAGTTAATGGTCTATAAGGTGTTTTATATCAAATGAGGCGAGGTACAAAACGAAAACATACACTTAGGCTGTTCAAAGAATAAGCAAACGACACTTGTCTTATAATAAAATTGGTTAAGGTTTTCTCTCTATATCTTCGTCGGTTTTAAAAGTTCAAAAAGTTAACTACTTTTTGAAGACTGGTAATAAAAAAGAAATTGAAGACTTGCTTTATGTGAAATAGAAAAGCATTATGAGCACACGCTACTAACGTCCATTTGTTACTGTCCCCAAATGACTTCCGATTTGACTTGTTCGAAGTTGGAGAGGTTTTTAATAAACGCTTTTAATCCCGGGCTTCGCTTACAAACCCATATCATAAGTTATATGCAATGTACAAGTTTTGATGTTGATGCATATTTTTGTTTCTTTCGTAAATGGATGCAGTAATGCATATTAAAATGTACTCAAAACATTTTTATGGAAATGAAAATCAACGAGTTTACGTTCAAATAAACTCGTAATAAATTTAAAATAATAAAAAGAAAATGTTTTCCCGCCCAACATAATGGGTGTATCTACGCTCTACGCTTTAGGTACACACATCAACTACGTGAAAAGGCAGAGAATTTTCAAAACAGGAGGGTTAAGGGAGTTTCGAGAGTTCGACTATAAACTATAATAATACATATTTGCTAAAAATTTGGTAGGCTGGTCACGAAGTGTTTTGGACGTCTATTCGTTTGGAATATTAATTTATGAGTTCTTCTATGTATATATGCTTATGCCTGATGGCCGTGTGGAATGCTGACTATGAATGCATTTTTAGTTTTGTAATTCTATTTTGTTTTCGTTTTGATTTTGGTTTGAATAATGTTGAAATTTTGTATTTATTTATTTTTTAATTCAAAAAAACATAAAATTTGTTTAATTTTATGGCACGAAATTTTATTGAATGGGATTCACTTAACTTGATTAAGAACAATTTTATGGCAACAAAAAAGTGGAAATAAAATTTGATGCAACTACAGTAGCTTCCGCTTATTTGCTTTAACACTATTTTTTTTGTTTGTTTAATACTTGAGTCGTTTCAAATACTTACAATGATGATGCATTGGGTGTTTCTGTAAGAGCTTGAGAAGTTTAAATAATAAGATACAAGACAGAAATATTGTCGGAATATGATTTTCTGCGTATGTTCCCGCAAATACAAATTTTATATTCCTTTCAATCGATTCTTTTCAATTTTGTTTTTAAATAAATCTGGGCTTACATATTGGTTTCAAGAATTACCTGTTTGTCTGCATTAGCCAATCACTTAACAAATTCACATAAGCATAATAAGCGAGGGTCGTTGAGTCGCCCGAACGAGGGTTCTGTTAAAAGGACCACTTCTGAAAATAAAGTAGTAACCAAATTGATTTAACAAAAAATTAATAGTTCAGCTCTGTTTGACAAGCTGTACAGTCTTATTGGAATACAGCAAAAAAATGAATATGACGATGAACCATAAAGAAGACATCGACAACATAAGTTTGCTGTATAGTGTTGCCATAAGAACTGATAAATTGTGATATTAGTTTTAACTTTGTTGTGTTTTTGTTCCATTATTTAAAATTGTTCGTTTATTTATCTTTTTACTATTTGTGTTATTTATTTATTTCATAACAAACATTTTCAACTTTTCATAACAACAAAAAAATGCAATAGTACAGTTAACTCAAAAGTAAGAAAATAACAATAGAAATAGTTCCACACATTGTAACATATATTTTAAATCTTCAGCTAATAAATTTGAAAAATCCCTTGAAGAAGCTGGAAAACGTGGGGTAACAGAAGATGAATTAGTTTTTTATTAATTGCATCAAGAATTTTGATCATTTAAGCCCAATCAAACAAACATTATTTACTAAATGACGTCGTTGTTTTAAGAACTCGAAGGGTTCCTGAATCAGTGATAGTGAGCTGATTGGTCGTGATAGAAGCATAGTGACTACGCTCGAAGTTGAGACACTAGCAGCTCCATTTTAAAACTCTTGTCGGCTGTTGAGAATCACCATGCTTTCTATTATACACAACCCAAAGCCACTATCTGCGAACTGGATAATCATATTGCTCAACCTGAGCTTGAAACTACACTAAGCAAAATGAAAAAATAGATGGCATTCCGATTGAATTCTACAAAAATAGTACGGAAACGTTTAAAAATTATCTTCTGGCAAACTATATGAAATTTCTTTTGTTCCAAACAATTTCAACAAAGCGGTTAAATTCGCAATCTTCAAAAAAGGAGATACCAATCAGCCAGAGAACTATAGAGGAATCTCGATTCTCAACTTTCTAAGAAAGATTCTAACTTCAATTCGTTATGAAAGGTTGACGGAATGGATTGAGAATAACAACCGACTCACAATATTCCAGGCAGGATTTCGATCGGGTTTCTCAACGCAAGACTATATATTCGCTCTGACGATTATTGCCAAGAGATCGATTGAGCATTGTGGATTTTAAAGCAGCCTTTGACTTTGTCAAAGTAAATAGAAATGCCTTGGTGTTTAAATCGTCATCCTTATGAATTTTACATAAATTCTTAATGTTTTATTTCAACTTTCTTGCTTGATCTACTGCATCTGTGTGGGATTGAACTCAATTTTCTGAATGGTTTGAAACAACATCAGGTGTCCCCCAAGGGTGTATATTAAGCCTGATATTATTCGCCTTGTTTATTGATGAAGTATGTGATGTACTTTCGGGTGGTTTTGCTCTACGCCGACGATTTAGTTTTATTGGCTGACAATCCATCTACCCTTCAGCTGCAAATCAATAAACTTAATATATTTTGTGAATCCTGGAGTCTCCGTAGATACTAACAAGACTAATATAATGATTTTTGAACCGCGTGAGAGAAGAAGACCCGCAGAAGAAAACTGGTTGCTAAACAACGTGCCTATTGAGGTCGTTCATTATTTCAAATATCTTGGGAGTTTTGCTGTCTTACAATCTTTATGTTTCGAGACACGTAAAAGAATAAAGCAACGAATCCAAAGTAACTCTAAACTGATCTTAAATCCAAATATAGTGTTTTTCAAACAACTATGAACTGCTGCATGTGCTTCGGTACCCAAGTTTTTGAATATTGAAAACTGGAGGAGTTTGAAGATTGAGTCTGGCATAACACCTCTTAACATTAGAAACCTTAAAACCTACATAGACTCCATATTGAAAGTTATGAAGAGGGATAAAAGAAGCCTTCAAAAATCCATTTTGACAATGTTTATGCAAACAAATGCATCTTCGTTCAAGGAATGAAACCAGATAGCTTCTCGAAATGGCAATAATCTATTCTTTTTGGAGTCCAATTTGAATCAATGGCACACCATGTTCAATAATCTGATCGCCAGAATTGATGAACATATCTTCAGTGAACATCTTTGAAGAGCCTCAACGACATTATCAAGAAATGTGTATAGAAACCTCAACCATAACATCACAGGCTAATTATTTCAAAAACGAGTTTTCTTCTGAGGCTATTAGTTACATATTTAGAGCCCGATTCGAAATACAGAATATTAACTCTAAGCCGCAACGAACTGATCTTTCACAAATCTGTAGCCTTTTAAACACCGGAGAACCAGAAGACATCACACACTACTTTGCATCGTGTCCTCTACTCCAAGAGATTCGACGGCTGTATTTCGAACTGAGTTTTCTTCCCCCAACTCGGCTCTATGATATCCTTAATGGAGATTTTGTCTATAGATACTGCAAACATGCTCGAAATTACCGCAATAGTTAACCATTCCATTACTCCACAACCAGTTAGTGCAATTGAAGGTTTAAACAAAGTTTCCTAATTACTATTTTGTGTTTCAAATCATGTAAAAATTGATATATTTTTTGTTTCAAAATCATCTCAAAATTGTTAAATTCGCACTTGATGCTTTAACAAACTATTATTTCTCTTTTATTTTTATAAAATTAGTTGAACTTATGTTTATTGTTTAAATATTAATTTGTGTCTTTGTTATAAAATGTCGATAAGGTAGGCGGCAGAATTGCTGTGTCCATATTCTCGAAAGAAAAAACATTTGTTTATAATTTATATCTTACAAATAAAGAAAATATCTATTTACCGTCGTTGTTTAGCTAATTAATTTCTGGAATCAACAAATTGTTCACCACTGTAGCGCCAGGTCTTTTCTCATTTCGTAAGAAATAAGGACCGACGATACTGCCTGTTGGTAAACCGCTGATTAATAACTTGAAGATTGTCTTCAATGCAATTCTGTTTATTGACGAAATCATTTAAGCAGACATGAGCGTGATCACCAAACGGTGTAAAATAGACTAATTGCTCAATGAAATTTTCACAATCTGGAAACGTTTGTGTGTTTTTGAAAACGTCTGCCTAACTTAGACCCGCGTTAGACATGTTCATAAAGTCAGATTGGCGATCGAACGCACGCAGATGATTTGCAGAAGAAATGTTCATAAACGACATCAGCGACAATCAGCAGATTGTGTTAAAGTAAAATATAAAGTGGACAAAATTTGAGTTTTATTGGAAAAAAGAAGCTGCTGCTTTAAATTTAGCTACTAATCAAAAGAAGAATTATCATGGAAAACGAATTCAGGTCTTTAATCGCAAGATCTCAGTGACCAAGTGCTGTGAACATCTATTTAAAAAAAATCAGTGCTCCGAAATTTTTCTTACAAAACTGAACTACATAACTTTTTCCATTTTTGTTGTAAATTAAATGACAATGCGTTTTTGAAGAAGTATATAATTCAGGAAAATGTTCTTTAAAATAAAAAAAAAGAAAAACATTATTTTCCTTTGAAATCTTGGTTATCAAAAAAAAATATCGGTGGCAATTTTCGATTTTTGTGAGACGTCCTGCAAACGTTCTGCAGAATAAGTTTGTTTAATAATGCAAAAAAAGCCCCCGTTGTTCAATAGTTTGACAAGTCATGATGAACTGCCAACTCCTATTGAAATGAAACGTCAATACAATTTGACAATAACAACTGAAAACCATAGACAACAACTTCTTATGCAGCTAAAACAAACATCCTGTATTGACTTTAAGTTTAAAGTTTTATCGATTTTATATTGGTTTCTATCCTTAGGTTCCCTTTTATCTAAAATTGTACTGTAAGACTTCAAAGTAATTACGGAGATTTAATCACGTTCCACAACGTGTTCTATAAAGTTTACATTTTAATCTTTCTATTTTTATACAATTCTTCTTTTTTTTTTTAATTTTTGTGCAAACTCATTTCGCTAAGGTTCATTAACTGATTGTTCGCTTGAAAATTCCCCCCAAAAAACCCAATTAATTTCTAAAAATAAAAATTCAACTTAAAAGAAAACTAGTGGATTCTATGAAGTTTTAAATTAGATAGGTACAAGATACCGTAACTATGTACGTTACGTGTTTGTTAAAATTTTAGGGAAATGTAAACGTGATCAAATTAGTTTCATTTTTTACAAGTAATGAATGAAAGTAATTAAATTTGAAAAAGGGTTTTTAATAATTTGTTATTCTTTTTTTTCGTCTTCAAGAATCCGATGTGGAATTTAGGTAGTCAATTTGTTTGCAATTCTTTTTATGTGAAAAAAGACAAGTGTTCAGAAATTAAGGGTTTAATGAGTCCATAATTTGTATATTCTTTCTCTTATAATAATAATTTGCATGATTAACCCTTTTTGACGGAAGGTAATTTCTCTTATAAATTTTAGGGGTTTATTATTAAAATAGATAAAATTAAAAGGGTAAACGGATTTCCAAGTGTTTTATTTTATAAAGTAACCCAAAACAACAAGCTTTCGAATTAAACTTGTACATTAATGGGCAACAGATTAGCATAGAATAAAATAGGGAGGTTGATCATTTTGCAAACATTATTTCCTTATACAGAGCTTTCCAATAAGAGGTTTCATTTTGATATTAAAAGAAAATTAGTATTTTTTTGAAGATACAGTCAAAGTTCTCTATAACGAACTTCTACATAACGAAGATCTCTCTATAACGATTTGATTTGAGTACACATCTTTTTGGTTACTTTTTTGGTGTGCTTTGATCTCCTTATCCTTTCCTTGCTGGAAATCCAAATCTCATATATTTTGTTTCCACATAACGAATTTTTTCAAATAATTTTCTGTTAAAAACAGCAGAAAGAAAAAAATCTTATAAAGGGATTTTCCCAAGATTTTAAATGCAAGCGTTATATGTTCAGGCTTCAGTGAATATAATTGAAAATTGTCTCGAAGTAGCATTTCTCTTGAGAAAAAGTTGTTGATAAAACATAAAGTTGAAGAACGATTGATTAAAAAAACAGATATTGCTATTGACGTGTTTCAAATCTTTCTGGAGATAAAGAGTAACGTACCGACCAGTTTATTTGAATCTTTCAATTTATTAGACGGTTTTGTTGAAAAAGAAAAATGGAAGAATGTTATCCAAACTAAAATCACAGACTTCTCTAAATAAAAGTAAAAACAAAAAAATTCCCTTTAACGATTTTTCTATATAACGAAATAATTGTCGGTCCCATGCAAATTTGCTATATGGAAGTTTGACTATTGCAAAGAGGAAAGTGTGATAATAACACTGAAAATGGCCGACAGGTCTACGGTTGCAGTACCATATCCTTATTACAAAATTTTCATGGCCAACTCCAACTTTTTGCGTCCGCATGTCCTCTATGTCTTAACGAATTCCACCTTCAAGGTCTTGAAACGATTATGGAGCATAGTCCAAAGAAAAAAGTGTGAATGTCTTAAAGCACAAGATCTCAGTGGCCAAGTGTTCATGTGTCATCTCTTTAAGAAATGTCATTCTTAAGAAAGTTTTCTTACAGAACTTTAACCATTTTTGTAGTGAATTTATTAACAATTTCAATGTATCGTTTCAGTTTTAGTTATGTCGAATGTCAAAAGATGACAGCTGTCAAAATACCTCATTATTCAAAATGAAATACAGTGGAACTTCTATAAGTCGAAAAAACTTCGATTTAAAGAAATGAGACAAAAGTTAGTTTAATTTTTTTTATTTTATTGAATGGAACATGATTTAAGAAAAAAAAATGGTTTGTGATTAACAGAAGCTTAAAAAGCTTGATTTATACAAAATTTCAATCTCGTTAATTAAGTGTTGTTTTCAGTAAGAAGAACATCACTTATTGTTTCCAATGCTTCATGGACATTAGCTTGTATCAGCTGCACAATTAAGCCTCCACCTGGATCTGAATAAGCATCAATTTCATCGTCACTGATGGCTTGAACCTCATCAGATGCAACCGAAAGTATAATTTCTTCATCAGACTGCCTATGACAAACAATAATTTCACTATCCAAGTTAATGTACTCTGGAAGGCTGCATATTATGTCTCTAGTATTTTGAATACACGAAAAATCTTCTTGCATTTCTCTGAACTCATTTATGTGGCACAATAAAGTCTGCGTTAATTTCTCTTAGCTCTGTCAAACTTAAATCGTCTCCTTCATCCCAATGAGAAAGTTTGCCAAATTCAGATTTGGTAAAGGAATTTGGTATTGTGGAGCTCTTTACATCACAGTTCCAGGACATTGAAACATTTTGTATGCAGTCCAGTAAGGTAATTTTTGAACCAACATTCCCCTCCCCTAGCGAGGAAAGTATTTTGCTGATGATTCTTTTTCTATAGAAGCACTTGAAATTCTGTAGAATACCTTGATCCATTGGCTGTATGGCGGCTATCATGTCATGTTTGGTGGAAAAAAATAAGCTTAATAGACTTTAAGTTTGTTGGTGATTTGTGGAAATTACAGTTGTCAACAAAGAGAAAGATTTTTCGTTGTTGATTAAAAAACACCTTGTCCCACTCCTCAACCCAATCTTCAAAAAATTCAGTTACCATCCACGACTTTTTGTTTCCTCGGTACTTTACAGGTAAAGACTTTACTCCTTATAAACATCGTGGCTTATTGCTCTTGTCGATCAAAAGTTTTTTTTCACTCATTTTTGCTGCAATCATACATGTTCCCCGCTCTTTACTATGTTAACCACCGTGACATTTGTCACCCTTAAAGCCAATGTTTTATTTGGAAGGAATTCATAAAAAAGTCCAGTTTCGTCGGCATTGAAGGATGTCACCTTCACTCTAACCTTCGATTAGTTTTGGTAAAACATTTTGTTTCCAATGCTTGCAGTCTTCGTGATTAATTGAGGCACTCTCTCCAGATATTGTTTTTTAAACATTTCCATTTCTAATTGAAAAAAAAAAATAATATTGTAAACATACATAAAAACTCTGTATGTCCAATTTGTTGTCACGTGGAACCTATCCTTTTTTTGAATTTATCAAGCCAACCTGTACTTGCAGCAAGATCAGTTTCTCCTATTTAAATTGCAAATCTTTTAGCCTTCGCCTTTATAATTGTCCCTGTAATTGGGAGGTTTTCATTCCTGGCCAAAACCATTTGCAGACAGCCTTTTCAACACGATCATATTTTAGAGGTTTTTTCTCATTGAGGGTTTTTCGTTTCGTGAAGTTTCAGCATTTTTGATTTGTTTTTTCTCTGTTCTTCAATATGGTGGAAAGTGTACTTTACGTAACCCATATTTTAAGGCTACGATTTCCTTTATGACACCACTCTCAACTTCATTTATGACTTTCAGCTTTTGTTCAAAAGTAAGATGCTTTATTTTCTTTTGCTGACATTTTAAATTCGTGAATCTTCCAACTAAAAAAAAAATAAATAAAACAAGGAACTTTTAAGCACAATAGACTCAAGTATTTTTCAAAAAATTGAAACAAAAGGGGTTTTCCCAAATAAGAGCAAAGAATTTAGAATGTATTAACTGAACAAACGTCTAAAATAATAGCAGCCTTAGTAAATTTCGAAAAAGAGCTTAAATAAAATGGAACTTCCCCAATACGATAAATAGTTCGAGTTAAAGACTCTATTTGGCATCAAACAGAATCTAAAATATTCGATTTATAGATAAATTCGACCTACAGAAGTTCGAATTATTGAGTTCGAAATTCATGAAAATAAGGTTAAAAAATCATAGTTCTCAATAAAATTTTGAGTTATAGAGAAATTCGACTTAAGAAAGTTCGAGTTATGGAAGTTCGACTGTACTTCAATTAAATCGATTCACATAATAATAATCATATAAACTTTAAGAAAATAAAAAAAGAAAACATGAATATCAGTCTTGACACTGCATTCCCGTATTCGTTCATCCGTAATTCAATTCATTCAAGTTGAAAATTTGTTTAAAAGTGCTACTTCAGCTTAAATAACATAAAAACCACAGACAATTGAGACATTTGGACTTAATTTTTATAAATAAAAAATAAATCTTTTCAAGTTGTGTGTTCTCTGTCTCCTTCTATAGATACTTATCTTAACCTTATTGATGATGTTGCATTTATAAATTATAGTTTATCTATAGGTTTTGAGAGTGGCAGAGATTAAGACGTAGTTTATGCGAAACACAATAATGCCTGGATTCAAATTACAAATCTAGAAGATAAACAACAGCAACAACAAAAAAATCAAAACAAAATAATATTTATCACTATATGAAATATATGGTTGAGATATTTATTATTATTTATTCTAAGCACTGTAGTCATCGAATTATGTCCACTCAAACACACATTTCACCCCTCCTCACTATTTTTTATTACATATAAAATTAGTATGTAAAAAAAAATCCAAATCCAGGCGTAACAGTTTTATTTTTTCTTAATTCAAAATGAATAATAAATACACAAAGCCGCATTCCACAAATTCCAGCACAATTAGTTTTCATGCCTTTAACAATAATTTAGTAGAGGCTAGTTTATAAATATGAAGGTAGTAGCTATGGTTGTGGTTTAGATTGTGAAGTGCATTGCATATGATTATGCAAGTGAAATCGCACTTAATCAATTGAATAATTATATTTATGTAGTTGCTAAAATTAAATTCACCAAAGGAAGTAAAAATGACTTGACTGCATAAGTTTTCGATGAGAAAAAGTTGCCTTGACGTGGTTTCTTTTTGATGACCATCATTGGACAGTTTAAAATAATTTACACACAGGAACTCTTATGTCCAAAATTACAACTTATATCAATACTTCCGGTCGTGAGGCGGTGTATAAATTACTCAAAGTGAGAACTAAACCAACTCGAACTCCTTGAGTTTTCATCTTCATTCTGTTTTGTTTTGTCTTATTTCATTTTTTTTTTCTTTCCTTTAAATGTTATTCAATCAAAACTGACAGTTGATGTGGGGATATGTTTTATTTTTCTTGGTTTTTTTCCTTCTCTTTGACACTTAAGTGTCGGACAGTTGCATTTGTTAAGTGGCAAGTACAGTTCTTTCATTATCCGTCTTTTAAGTGGCTTAAAGATCTTTGAGAAGAGTGAAGAAAATGCAACAGACCTTAAAGCCCTTAATGCGACAATGACAGTTGTATAGATGAAGTTGACTTTAATAAGGAAGTCTGAAGAACCAAGAATGTTACGTTAAGAATAGGCGTACTTAAGAATAAGTTTCCTTAATACATAGTTGTGAGGTTGTTCAGAAGTTTATAGGGGGTACTCTCACTTGGGCGTCGTCGTCTTTAACATCTTAAGTGGTTATCTTGTGTCGATCGGTAAATTACATAAGCGAAGAAATTAAGTGAAAAGCGGGAAAGGAAGAACGTTTATAATTCTCAAACCCTTGGACGGAAATTTTCAAAATTTCTGAGTAATTTCTAGATTGACTTTTAAAAACGAAGGGTTCCGAGAAACTGACTACTCTTCAATTCAGAAGTAGAGAATATTTGTATGTTGTTTCAATTTCATATAACAAAAATAAAGAACGCGCCACAGATTGAATTGATTGCAATTAAAAAAACAAGATCAAAAGGTTTTATGCAATTAATTAACTTACATATTTTTTGCTTTATAAATTACACATGTAGCCTCTTTTTATGCAAAAAACAACATTAAAGGGCCTATTATATGAGTACGAGTACATGATGGTAGGTAATAACTACCAATCCATACCAACTGTACACTTGAAGCTCATGTCTGATGATGGATGGACTTTAATGATCCAAGTGCATTTTTGCATCCGGACGAACTCAATGAGGTATCGTGCTGTTTGTTTTTTTCTGGGAATCTTTCTACGCAGAATTTATTGCATTCAGTTTGGTTTTTATATAACTTACATTCGTGATGTAGTATTGTCTGGTTGTACTGATGACCCAATAAATATTTTTAATTAAACCAAATGTTAAACTACTAATTGCATGTAACTACAACATACTGCAAATGTTGGTTCTGTTTCTCTGTTTCACGGGACAAACAATACAATAAAATCCATTCAGTGGTTTATAATAGACTCTTGTATCTTTTGTTTTGTTTATTTATTTTATTTTATTATTATGATGATGATGCACGATGCGGTACATTAAATTCAAATTTCAATACTTTTTTTTATTCTTTGTTTAGCTTTAGTTTATGATTATTATTTTTTTTTTTATTAAATATCAAAACAAAATTAAAGTGCAGCACTTGGTTGCAAGTTGTTGCTCTTATGCAAATTATAGATACAAATGCAATGATTTTGATTACACTTAAAATTTGTAATTATTAAAAACAATGATATCGACTTTTTTTTTAAATTATTAAACTTTGTGGTTGTTTGTTATTATTTTTCTAAGGACTTAACCAATTCTTTTGAAAACACTATTAGATGTCAAATAACTGTGAAACTGGTTTATTTTTTTTTTTATAAAAATTGAAGACAAAAACGTAAAAGTCTGTAATATCGAAGCTTTAGCACATTTGTTACCTCAAACCAAAAGAAAAAGTACATTTTTAATAGTTTGAAAAGAAAAGTTTTTTGTTCACAAAAATATTTCCCAAAACAGAAAAATACATGAATTCATTCGATGGATCTTTGGCCATCCGGGGTTTTTTTTAAACCGTAGGTAGGTTATTTACATACTGCTCGAAATCTTTACAGAATTTCGGAATTATTGGAGAGTGAGTTCTATGCAGTTTAAACAGCTTGAATTCCATTACGAATTAAGATAAAAAATCATCTTTTCTTAAAAAGGAGATTTATGTACATTTATGCGTATTCACTGTTAAATGTATAAAACAACAAATTTATTGATAATTTTGTTGTCAATACTCAATGCAAATACCTCAGTACCAAGTCCAATCTCCTACATTGTCAATTATGGCCTGGCACCGTTGGGGCATACTTTTCAATAGTTTTTCTGCATATTCTACCGGAAAAGACTTCCAAATATTCCGAATTTGTCGAGAAAATTGATCTAAATTACATGGTTTGCGTCGGCGAAGCTGCATGTTCATAATAGCCCACACATTTTCTATGGGATTTGCATCAGGTCACTGAGATGGCCAACCTAAAGTGAGAACTCTGTTTTGCGGTTTCCACTCGCTACATGCTCGACTCCGATGTTTTGCATCGTTGTCCTCTTGAATGATCTAGCTTTCATTTTTCTCGATATACCATTGCTTAGCAGATGGTAACAAAGCATTACAAAGTACCGAAACCTTTGTTTGAGAAACACCCCCAAACATGACCTTGACAGTATGTTGAAGCATTCTACTGGTGGAACTGTCCAGGCGTGTTCGTTGCTCGGAAATTCCCAGAAGGAGGATTCATCAGAAAAAATTACGTTGCTCCAATCGCGGTCCAAGTTTTTCCTTTTTGCACTCAACATTGGTTTTTCCAAAGATCTGCGATATTTCAGTTTATTGGCAAGCAAGTGCCTGCGAATCGTTCCATAAGATATGTCAACACCTTTTGCTTTCAATTTCACAGCAGCTTCACGTAAAGTCAAAGTTGGATCTTTCGAGAACAATGCGAGAATCTTTTTTTCGTCTTTTTTTGAGACTTTGCTTGCACTAACGCGACCAGTCGGTAACGATCATCAAAGTTACCGACCTTCTTATAGCGATTTATCTACTTGCTAACGAACTGCTTCGACTTTCCCATATATTTCGCAGCAGCAGTTTGCGGTAATTTGGGTCCTTTTTCGTTCAAACATAGAAAAGTTGCCTCAAAGCGAGAGGCGTAAACAGTACTCATTTCGAAAAACCACTCAATGAAAACTAAATTTGACAAACAGCTCACTTTTTACAAAAAGCATGAAGGACTGAGGTGCCCTCTATGTCATCGAAAAAGAAACAGGACTCTCTAAATTTGTATCGATGTTTAACAGTGACCACAGTCTTATATAACAGACTGTATATCTCGGCAGGGTTACGTAAGCAAACTCGGAAATTACTGTCTATAAGTCAATGCATTAGCAAAAAGTCACAATTTGGGCGAACTTTGGAGTATTAGCATAATTGAACAATTTTTTCTTCTAAAACTAGGCTATGAACAACGTTTTGTCGGACTTTTGTTTTTACTGAAATTAAAGACATGGATTTGGACGACCTCTACGCACCGAAAATTCACAAATCGTATAAGTATCCCTAGCGATGTCAATCAACTGCCTTAGAGCTGTGGTTGGAATCCTTTGGACGTTTTTTTTTTATAGAAATACACGAGCTTTGGCCGGAAACCATTGACAAATTCTTTGAGAATGTTTCTTATTTCTTAGGCATGTTTGGTCATTTTGTATATATTTTTTTGTATGTTATTTTGCATTTATTACTCCGTTTAAAGTAACAAATAATTTTGTATGCGATCATTATTAAAAGAAAGATTTGAAGTAGTATTTGACGGGTTTAAATCTGATAACCACAAAATAAACGCTGGTGTGCCCCAGGGCTCCGTTTTGTCTCCAACACTTTTCTTTATTGTTATAAATGACATTTTGTCTGATATTTGACTCATAACCCACTAAATTATTTCGCTAATGACAGTACCCTTAGCTTTAATTATTCGATTTTAGATTCTCACCCTTGTTCTTCTGATGTATGGACTACCAACGGCAGCGTATGATAAGCTCATTCTGATCTTAACAGAATTGTCCAATGGGGAATCAAAAACCGTGTAGAATTAAATGCTTCGAAAACTCATTGTTGTTTACTGTCTCAAAAGCATTACCCTCCTCCTAATGCCACTATCCATGGGTGGTACTTGCATTGAGGAGGCTGAACAGCTTTCAGTTCTAGTTATGTGTATCACAAAACTACTCTTATGGAGTGAGCCTGAGCACATATTTGAAGTCGCCAAAAGCGCTGATAGGTGTTTAGGTTTTCTCCAATGCAAGAAGTTTTTTAACCCTTCTGATTTGGCTTAAAAGTCTATATTCGTCCTTAACTTGAGTACAACTCCCATATCTGGACTCACTTAAGGTGGCGCTACAGTCCATGGCGGACCTGGGCCTCAACTAAAATCTTCTCCAGCTAGATCGGTATCCAGTTTCGCACGCCAAGTTGGTTAAGGTCTTCACCCACCTGAGTGGCTGTCTTCCTCTAGTGTGCCGTCCCTCGGGATTGAATTCTAAGACCTTCCGGGATGGAGCTCGACATAGCCATTTAAGCCGTTGGACTTTAATTCTGCCAACTAGGTCAGTGACGCTGTACAGCCCGTACAGTTCGTCGTTATATCCTCTCCTCCATTCTCCATCTATGCATACTAGACCAAAAATCACCAGAAGAATTTTTCTCTCGAAGCATTGTTGGTATATCTGGACAGGTGTTCCAATAACCCACTTGAGTCTCTTGGACAGAATTTAAAACAGAGCTTTAAAAATTATAGGTGGGTGTTGTATCACTGAAGCTTTTGTATCTCTTGAGCACCGTCGCGTCGCAAGGTTTCTTGTCTAACATGATTTTATCGCTATTTTCGGAAACAATGCTCTAGTTAATTCTTCTTAAACAATTCGACGTAATACCCCGTATTTCTAGAAATGTCCATCGTTTTCCCTTGACCACAATTTCGGACGTACTTTGGAGTACAGAGGTCACACTACCAGATTCAAAATCAATATGCATCGGTACCTCCTTTCTTATCCTATCCTATTTTCGTAATTGCTCGTACTGTGTTAAATTATGTAAGGGTATTCTTACCCTTTAATAAGTTAGGTACATATAGCTTAAAAGTATCTCTATTGCAACTACCAAAAAAGACTAATCTGTTGCAAATTAAATTACCTTTCCTGATGCAACGAGAGGTTGGTTCATTACGACCATAGTTCGTTCTATGAAGAAAGTAATGGAGGACTTTTATTAGGGTATGATACTATGTCCCTGATAAACATTATTCCAGAGTATGTACGACGATTTTTCAGATTTCAAAATATATATATGTTTCAAATAACTGGCACCTGGTTTTATAAGATGGAGTATCAATCCTCCAATTTAATTTAAAAATACATATCATGTAAATTTCCTTTCTACTTTTTCGATTCGTTCACACGAGTTTTTATAAGTTGGATTCCTAACCGTACTGCAGTACTCAAGCACTGATCTAACCAAGGAATTAAAAAGGGACTTACTCATGTACAGGTCATTATATTCTTTACTGTTTCTCTTAGTGAACCCTATCATTTGATTGAATTTATTGATAATGTAATCGATGTGCGGTAAGAAGGAAAGTTTTGTATCGAGTACAACTCCTAAATCTTTTTTTTTCAGCCACCCGTTCTAGTTCTGAATCGGTTATAGTGTAATTGAAGTATATAGGTGAACTAATACGGGAACAGGACATAACTTGACGCTTACAGACATTTAAGTGTAGAACATTTTAGTCACACCAAGCAGCCAATCTATTTAAATCATCATTCATTTAAGACCATCCGCAAATAGGAGACATGATGAATTTTTGAATATGTCAGGAAAATCATTGATAAATAATAGGAATAATAGTGGTCCCAAATGGCTGCCCTGAGGGACATCGGATGTCACTAAGATCCGTTCCGAAATGTAATAATACTTTCTCAAATTAGCCTTTCGAATTCGGCTTAAAACTGTAGGTCCTCTCCATCCCTGACAACAGTACTCGCACACATGAATGATATTTAAATTTCAAAAACTCAATGTGTTGAAAGAATTAAAAAGTGACATTTACCTGAGGCGTAAAAGAAATGAATTCAATCAAAACACAAAGTTTCTTCTTCATAACGAACTATCCAGGCTAGTCATACAAAATTTCATTAATATACGTTAAGTTTGTAGTTCAGAATCCAGGTTGAATTCTTATCCCTAAAATTGGTACTTCTCCTAAACGCTCAAATAGAAAATGAAATAAAAAAATACATTTAGTCAACAAAATGTCTATAAAGTTTGTTTGTATCTTATTCACATTAATTTCGTGATATTTGATTTAAAAATATCAAGTTTATTTTTACAAATCCATAACTTGTCCTTTCTTTTCAACATTTATAACCGTAAATGCAGTTGTTATACGTTTCCAGAGTATCTGTCGTTTTCTGACAAAAGAATAAAGAAAAATATTTGCATAATTTTGAAAAAGGAAAAGTTTGCTGATTTACCCGAGTGATTTAAAAAATTGTATAAAGTAAAATAACAAAAAAAAAAAAAATGAAAAAAAATGCACTACCACTCTTCACAAAGAATTGACGACGACGACGAAAAAATGGAAAAACAAAAATTAACTGCATTGAAATTATCGATTTGCATTTGCAACGACAGATGTCGTGCTCGTGATTTTGTTGCTGCGTTGCGTTGCGATTGTGATAGATTGATATAAAATGCAATTTGCGCAGGTCCCAAAGTTAACGCCTATTTTCGTTCGATTTTTTTGTACATACTTTTTATTCTTGTATATTTTAATTTAATTCTCTTTAAACTTCAAAAATAAAGCTGTGATTTCCATCAGGAACCCTTTTTTCTCAGTCTTTCTCGACTTTTTGTAGGTCTTTGGTGGTACCTACCTACATTATGGTATATATGTACATAATGTAAGTCATGTCCGTCTAGAAGTGTTGCGGTTCACACCCTGATGTACCTTCATTATGTACGACTTTTATGTTTGATGAATATGATTACAAAAATCCAACTGCCTTTGCTGCTGCAGTAAAAATATATGCATGCATATAACTTATATAATGACAATGGTGGCCCTAATGAATAAAACATTTTGTTTTATTTCTTTTGTTTCCTCCTCATTTAAATTTTTGCTGTTGCATTTATAAAAAACGAAATCTAAAAATTTGCAACTCGAGCGAGTACTTTATTGCACTCGAAAGAACTAATCACCGGATGTGTCTTATTTTTTTTATTGTATTTCTTTCATTTTTAAATTTAATTAATTTACAAATTTTCAATGCCATCATCTTCTCTCATTTTATAATCAAGTGGATCAAGATGATGACGATGCGGTGTGAAATGATTTCAATTTTAATATTAACTGTAATAAATTTAATTTCTTTCTTTTTTTAATCAACGATAAAATTGATTTTTCATGCAAACTTCTAATTAAAATCATATCACGTGTTAAACATAAATCAATTAAAACCAAACTAAAAAAAAAATACTAAGTTTCAATAAGATTGTTTTGATTATGATAGATGGTGGTGATGGTACACCCAGTACATAAATATAAATATTTTCAAAAACAATTCATAGAAAACTAAATCAATTAGACCGAGAAATTAATCCAATTATTCAGTTTTCACACCCAATTTGATTAATGTCCAAAAAGTTTACGTGCAATGTTGTGAGACTAACAACAAACTATTTATCGTAATAATAAACGATATAGTGTGGTGTTTTTGTATACATTTATATATTTTCTTAATTGAAATTAATTCAAAGATATTTAGCGTAACAAAAGGAGGTTTTAATTAACAATTTATTACACTTTTCCATAAAATTGATAGAATTCTCATGAATTCATGACAAGGTTAAGTAAAGAGTTTAAGAGTAGAGTTTAATGTTTTGCATATCGTTAATGGAAAAAGTGACTTATGGAAAATAGAATTTTCTTTATCATTTGTTTTTGTTGTTGTGTTTTGTTTATATTTATTTGCATACTTTCCTTTGAGATGTAAAAATTGAATTATTTGTACTCAGTAGAAAACACTGTTCGGTCGTTTCTGCTTTGTACTCAATGATGGAAGAAATAGGAGAACACTTACTTGATACTTTTTAAATGGAAATACTGAAACAGTATGTACAAAACGTTAAACAAACAATGGTTTAAATATGTTATATTGCAAATATTGTGCTTTTACTCTTAAGCAACCATATAATAAATTTTAAGGAATAGATGTACAAAATTGACAGGATTTACTTTTTCGACTTCGTACAATGTTAAGTTGGGCATTATTTAAAATGTAAATTTGTATCATTGTGTTCCAAATCATGGAGAGTTCGGACCCATTTATTTATTTTTGAATGTTGCAATAATATTCAAAAACAAACCAAAACTTGGATGAATTAATATCAGTTCCATTGACTAGGAAAATTTATGACAGAAGCAGTATCAATTTCTTTTCAATTTTAATAATCTCTTTTTTTTTTTATTTTACTCTCTCATTTTTACACTTTTTCCCCACAATCTAGGAAAGGTGGTAAACCTTTTTAGTTTGAGACATTGGACCGCTTAATTAATTTTAATAATGAAAAAGGGGCTTGGATGCGACCCACACTGAAAGCTTCCCATCCCATCTGTCAATTTCTCTTGCTTAAAACTATAACGAAATGTTCATAAGAATATTTTGTGTTAGATAAATACTTTGAGTCAAGACTTGTATTTATTAACGAGATATCGAGAATCGAACATCAATTTTTACCAATTTTGCGTACTATTTTTTTAGATTTCAATTTTTATGAAGGAAGTGACTGTTGGATTTTAATAAAAAATGCTGAATATCAATCACAATATTTCGATAAGATAAAATCAGTTTAAAGCCAATATCTTAAATATTTGAAAAGATATTTGAGTCGAAAATCATTTTTAACCAACCAATTTTTTTAAAAATAATTGTCTATTCGATTTTCTAAAAATTTTACCAAATGTCTTAAACGTTATTCTTCGTTCTATAAAGCTATTTTGTAGATAAAATTGTTTTTGTTTGTAAAATATTCGAGGTGACAATTATTGTTTGTCAGTTTTTTTATTTAAAAAAAAAAACATTAGTTGATATTTTTTTCAAAATGTTATTAGTTTGAAATCACGTCACAATATACATACAATATAAAATTCAATTCAAGTGTAGCGTTATTGGTCCTTGAGATATTTGGGGTTAACCAAAATGTTCTCTTTTTTTAAATTGCTATTTTAAAAAACCGCCCTCTTAAGTTTTTTGAGAGTCTGCATTATTATCTGTATAATAAAACTAATTTGAAGTCAATAGCTCCACTGGTTCTTATGATATGGAATGGACGACGATAAAGCTTCCCAGAAGTACGGACGTACCAATATTTTATTTAGACGTTAAGGACCTTGAAACGTCTAGAAATGTCAAAATTTTCAATTCGACAAATCGGACCGATTACAATATTTTTCTATTGGAAGTTAAAAAGTTTGAAAGAAATAATGTTATGGATAAGTATTGAAAAACCATTTCATATTAAGGAATTGATTTTCCTTTCAATTCTATACAGTCAATTCATCTTTTTTGACTTGTTTGAATTACACAATTCCAAACTTTAAAAGTGGAATTAAAAAAAAATTGTAGAATTTACTCCTTAAAAGATTTCGTCCGACAAAATTTAAATTGATATTAATTCAATAATCAAAAGTGACAGTTTTAAATTATTTGCCCAATCCCGGTACTTTGTTCAACTTTTCTTAGAGACAAATTTAAAGTGAATTTTTAGTTAAATGAAAACAAAATAAAAATAAACAATGGAAAATAAAAAATATCGTAATAAAATTTTAATTATTTTTTCTTCGAAAAAAGTTTTGTAGTATATCTGGTCAACGATACATGGGTATGATTATGGGGTTCTCGGTGGATCGTTTTCAATTCGACCTTTCAAATTCGACTCGCGTCGTATTTCCATATTAACGAACTCGCGGTGAAGCAAAAATAGTTATTCCTATATTCCAGTTTGACTTATTCTTCCTATAATCCAACGATTTGACACTTTGGTTTGGTAGTTTTCCACAAATTTTGATTGAATTTGTGAAATTTACGGTGATTTATTCAATAACCAATATTAAATTTAAAATTAGATTTAATTATGGTGTAGATGTATTCTGAAATGGAGGAATTTGAGAAATCTCAGGAATCCTCAAGATTACTGGGTACCCGTAAAGAATGAATACATTTTAAAATCTTATGTTTTACTGTGGATTGTGGATAAATTATAATAAAGTTAACTAAAATGTTTATATAATTAAAATCAAGAAAGAATAATAATAATAAAAACTTTCGCCTGTGAATCCGCCAAAAATAAGAGGTGTCGGATTTCAACTCGCAAACAAACATTATGACATTTCAAATTCGTTTATTGGTCGAATTCAAAACGAAGAAGACGATAGCAAAAATTGGAAAATGGCAAACTCGCTAACAAAACGATTCGCCGCGAATACCATAATCCGGCCCCAGGTTGAATGATACCTTTCTATAGTCAACACAATGTCATATGTTATAAGTGGCATTCAAATCTTTAAATCAAAAGTAGAAATGAAAAAATCAGTCTTAAATACACAAGAGTTCGAATAAGTAAATTCTAAAAATTAATTGTTTATTATTGATTTAAATGTTATTACTCGTCTTCGAAGCATCATTCACTATTTTTAAAATGATATTAAATATTTTAATACGATTTACCACTGACACTTCTTCGTTAAAATGAAACTGCTGAAAATTCAAAAAGGTCTTAATACAATCGCAAAGAAATTTCGAACAAATTTTAGCCGTAATAATTAACCCTTATATGCATTGGATTCTCTGCTTTCCATTCCTTAAAAGTTATCTTAATAAGGCAAACCAAAGACACTACACAGCAACATGGACTTACAGAGCATCTTGAATGTCGTAGATGCTTGAGGAATGTCTGAAACTGAAATTGTCAATAGGCAAGTTCTTTCGGCGAGTTTCACAATTAAGTTTTACAACTTATTCGATAGGTCTATGGCTCAGAAGCGGATCCAGACTTTTATAATTCACACATATAGTTGAGTTTTTACTCACTTAAAAATTTGAACCTTACATTTACAGATTTCAATTACTAAAGTGGCAACTTTAGTTATCAAATTATTTTAGAACACTGCAAGGTATGGTCTAACTATTTAATAAAGATGAATCCCTACATATGAAAGTATTCCAAGATTCCAACAGTTTTCTAAATATTCCATATTTAAGGGTTGTTGAGGAGTCAACAAAACATACAAATTGAAGATAGAAAAATACTTGCTTCACTTTTGCTGTTGTTGGGACATTTATATTATTGAAATTCGTGTTTAAATATTAGTTCTAAAGCATCAAAAGCAAATTTGCTTCAAAAGTAGATTTATTTAATTTTTTGACATCTTTTATATTCAATAAAAAATCAATTTCAAAAAGAATTAAAATGCTACCAAAAAGTCTGTTTAAAAATATTTCCTATATTTTAAGATTTAAAAATGCAACTTATTTTTTTCGAAAATCATTTTAAATTTTGTCTTGAAAATATTTTTGATAAGCACTAAATAAAGTGCTTATAAATATACATTTTACATTTAAGTTTCATTATCGAGTTTTGTTAACAAAATAGTTGTTTTTTTTTAATCAAAAAACGAAAGACATTTTTGATCATCAAAAATAATCAACAATTTGATCATCCACAAGATCTTGCACGGAAAACGAAGATTATTGAAATCGGTCCATTAGTTCTTGAGAAACCTTAACAAAAATTAAGGTTTTATGAGAGTACTCTTCTGGAGCAATACCAAAATATGTTTTTCTTTTAGAAAGAAGCGAAATTAAAAATACACAATTTGGAGAAAGTTTTTTTTTTTTTAAATCACATATTTGAAAATTGATGAATCCATATTCAAGGTATCTTCTAAAGAACCTGAATATTTGCTCTTTTTCTTAGAAACAAATTTTATGAAAATTATTTAAAGCATGACTTAAGTTTTTCAAATTCTAAATTGATTGCAAACAAATATTTTAGTAATTGGTTTTGTCAGCAAACCGCTTTTTGGTGACTGTCGTTAAATTACTAACAATTCTTTAGATTAAGTCTTTACTTATACATCTTAACTGTATAAGCTTTATGGTTCATTTGACAACCTACCCCCTCCCCTGGGATCGTCCATTGGTCAAAATTTGATGAATCTCTGATTTTGGAATAGGGCAGAATATCCGATTCATATTATGTTCTGGGTCCAGCCAGTTTAAAGAAGTACTTTTAGCAACAAAGTCTAAAGTAGTAAAACACAAATTGTGTTGTCATATACAAAACATTTATAATTTAAAATATACATATGTCCATAAAGGCAATACGATTAGTTTTGTATTAAAGAGAATTCCTTCGAGAAAAGAAAACAAATTGCCCCCATTCTTAAAATTCGGTAATCGACTGAAATTCTTTTTTAAAGGATAACATATAATAATTTAATTTCGTAATTCTCTAAATAATTTTTAGCTTTGAATAATTAAACCTTACAATTTTTCGCCTTTTTTTAAAAGTTTTGTTTGTCTTTTCAAAAGTTTTGGTCTATGTGTACATTTTCTATATAACTTTGGTAGTTGCCCTATTACTTACATATATCTCCCTATAATATTCCAATCATAACATATTGAGTCCCCTTTACTAAAAATAAGATTTGGTTCTCTTAACAATTTCTGTAGGTTAGAAATGCCAGAAGCTAAAGAACATTTATCTAACTATTAAAACAAAGAACAAAAATATACTAGCTGATATGGAAACTCGCTTCAATGAACCTTACCAGAACAGTAACCAGAAATAATTTTGGAAGGAGACTTTTTTTAACATTTTCGACGCGATTAATTAAGTCTAAATTTAGAATTTAGGACTTTATTTTTTTAAATTAAATGGTTAGACTATTTTGTATTGATAAAAACCAACCTTCAGAAGTGGGAAAGTCATGCACATTTACAATTACACTGAAACCCTTCATGATAAATTTGCAAGCTTTGAAACATGTGGCATTTTTGTCAGAAAGAGCTTTCTGTTTGTGCTGAAAACCTTAATGCTTCTTCTATATTCGTAAATATTTTTGAACATTTCGAGCAAACATTAACGATAAGACCGACAACGCGGCCCATCGCTATTGTCCATATTTGTTTACATAGCTTAATTTGAAGAAAAAACTTCAAAAACGGGACTAAGTAACCAAAAGTAGAAAAAACTTGCGCGTAAAAATAAACCAAGTCGCTTCTCATTTTATGTCGGTTAAAGTCTTCACTTTTTAAAGCCTCCCTATAAGCAGCATAAATTTAGTATAATAGTGGTACAAAAATAAAATTTATGGAATGTTGTAAACTAACGTACACACAATTATACGCGCGAATCTGCTTCCACGTCCGTTCATATGTGCGCGTACTCAAAACACATTTTAGTTTTTTTATATTTAAGATCCCGGCCAAGTTATATTTATGGGCATACTTTAGCATAATCATTTTAAGACACAACAACAACAAACAATGGAAAAGAAAAACCGAATCCAAAGCAAATAAAATGAAAACCTACTGGTGTTACACACCACACACTCCAAGTGACACACCACACCACCGCACCATCCCGAATATGCAAGGAATTTTTGAACACGTAGCGGAAATCGTTTCACGAAGATGGTTTAATATAATAACTACGCGTTATACGCGTGAGTATGGTGGTGGTGGTAGAGGAAGATGGTACTTTACTTCCATAAAAATATAAGAAATGATGAAAAAAGAAAAAAATAGAAATATTCGCGCGTAAAAAAGAAACCTAACAAAGTAAGCATTCATGAATGTTACAAGGGGAGTGGAGTGGAGCAGAGGGGGATCAAGTACTAAGATGAAGAAGAAGTAGAAGATACGTTTTTTCTTTATTAGTTTTTCGCAGAATATTCTAAGTGTGGAAATATATGAAGATACGTTACGGTATTTTAATTATACAATGTAAAATGTGTACTTCTTCTTATTTCATATACCAACTTGAGATACATCTTTTATTACTGCTTCTTTGATATTTTTTCCTTGAAAATTTCAAGAATCACAGCATGATTTTTTGTATTTTCGTTTTTTATAACAAAAACAAATTTAAAAACTTTTGCAATTTCAACTTTTTGTATTTTGAAGAAGATAATGAAATTAAAAAAAACTAAAACTTTTCAATCTCATTTGATTTTCAAGTTCAAAGTTATTAATTAAGATTGATCAATTGGCCTGGGTGGAAAAAGGGGGGGGGGTATAAGTATATTGAGCATATTTAGAAAATAACATGTAATTTTATTATTGTGTTGATTAAATTTATTTGTTTCCTTATTTTCTACATCTTTGAAATTAAACAAATTTTTTAAATGTGTTTTTTTGTTTCTTTTTCATTCTAGGTATGTATGATGTTGTAAACTATTGAAATTATTTCTACTTGAGAAAAACCAGAATCATCATTTTCTATTGTAAAGTATATCCTATTTTTACATTATTTTAAGTAATTTTTATTACAAACAATATTTCTGCGTATTATTTTTATAGTTGCGTTAATAGTTTTAAAAATGGATTTGTGAAAATAATAATAGCTTTTTTTTCTTCTCAAACTAGAAAATTTAGAATTAGTTTAATAACGGGTGCTCTTTTAAAAGCTATAGGAAAGCTTTTCCAAAAAAAAAAACAGAAATTCAGAAAAATGCATGAAATCTTTATTTGAAACGATAGTCAAATGTTGACCTTGACTGCGACTCAAAAGGTCCATCCGCTTAGTCCAATTTTGGCATACTCTTTCCAACATTTCGGCCGGTATCTCACGAAAAAATGCTTCATTGTTGTCTTCCAATGCGTCAATTGTCTGTATAGACATGAGCTTTAACGCACGATCTAGGCGGCCAATTGACCGATCCCGAACGTGAAATAAAATGTTCACCAAACTCGCCTCTTAATAAGTCCATTATTGCGCGAGCTGTGTGGCTGTGGCACCGTCTTGCTGAGACCACATGTCACGCAAGTCAAGCTCTTGAATTTCGGTCAAAAAAAAGTTGGATTTTATCTCACGGTAGCGCTCATCACTCACAGTTACGTTACGGATTGCATCATCTTTGAAAACGTACGGTCCAATGATGCCACCAGCCCTGAAACCGCACCAAATTCTGAATTTTTCTGGATGCATTGGTAGCTCTTGCAATGCTTCTGGCTGATATTCACTCCAAAATCGACAATTCAGCTTATTAACGTACCCATTGAGCCAAAAATGAGCTTCGTCGCTGAACACAATTTTTCGGAAGAAGCGCGCGATGAACTTTCTTAACAGAGCACGCATTTTGATAATAAAATTCAATAATTTGCAAGCGTTGTTCGTGTGTAAGACGATTCATGGTTAAATTATAGACCAAACCAAAGATTTTTGACAATGAAAAAAAAATACGAAACCCGCGTCAGCTGTTTCCACGAGTGTTTCCAAAAAGATGATAGCTTAAAAATCACCTTTTATTAATACTTTTAACAATTTTTGTTGTGATTTAAAAAATATAATTTCGGTTAACAAAGTTGTTAAAAATATTATCATGGTTTTTTAAACTAGAAAAAAAACATTGTAAATTAGTTTTTAAATTTGCTAAAGTTTTCCGAAAAAGAATAGAAATAAAATTTTAAAGGATTATTTATAATAAATTTTGTATGTAAAATTATATTTTGAAAAACTAAAACTATATCGCAACTCTTTGTTTTAAAAATAGTTTTAAAATCGAAAAATAAATTTCAACTACGTTTTTTTAGGAACGCATATGAGTATTTTTTTCTTAATGTAATTACTGAAGTTTGGCATTTAAATAAAATAACATATTTAAGGTCTAATATATGTTTTTTGTTTGTACAGATACAAAAATCGGTAGTTTATTTTAAAATATAAATTATTTTCTTTTAAATTTTACTTTAAATTATAATATTATTATTAGAAGGAAACAAATTTGTATAACTTAATGCCCTCAGCTTATTTTGTTTAGTGTTTTGAAGTTTTCATATTAAAAATATTCTGAAAGTATTGTTAAATGTTATTGTTGAAATTTTTGTTTAATACCAAGTACAGCAATTTACAAAAACCCATTAACTCAAAATTAAAATTAAAATATTGGTGACTTCTTAATATAGAAAACCCAAGTTTTAAGAAAAAGAACTTAAACGACATGATGAATATTCTCAAAAAAATGGGTGTGACAGTGGGCGGAAGTCACTGTTACCGTCTTATTTCTTTTGAGACCTTCGGTTTCATTTATGAAAATTAATCTTTTCAGTATTTTGAGCAACAGATTGTTATAACTTGGAAACATTGTCCAATTTTTCGATATTATTCTCAAATATTATTCACTGTATCCTAAAATCATAGATATGTAAATGCACAAAACTGAAATTTTTTGTTACAGTTTTCGTAGTTAACATTAAAAAAATTATCATGTTTTATGTAAAATTATTTATAAAAGAAAATTATCATTACATGAATTTATGAACTCTTCATCTTTTTTTTTAACTTTAGAAGCCTTTAATCAAAAATTAAATTTTTGAACGATAACGATGTACGATTTATAAAAAATTAAGAACCGTTTTTGAGTAACATAACGTTTTAGCAAGGATTTTTTAAGTAGTTTGTCGATGTTTCTTACTCATGGCTACTCTCCGAGTTTTTCTCGTCCTGATTTCGTAAGCGCACTTTCAAAATTATTGCTGTTTTTGCTTTTTCTTAAGTTTTTGTGCTTTTTTGTAAATGTTATGTATCTTAGAATGTTTCATTTTCGACTTTCCTAAAGTTTTGACATCATATAGTGATCAACTTTTACCCAACACCTTAAATTTTTTCCATTTAAATAGAATTGAAAGCCTTCTTATTATGTCTTCAATATATCCATTTAGCCTTGTTCTATTTCTCCTTGTCACTTTCGAACAAGGTATAGACATTAACATTAACCATTAAAGTTTCTAAAACGCAATAAATGTACTAACTAAAGTTTATTGTGTCATTAAATTTTATGATATTATACACCAAAGTAGAATTGAGTGCGCAAACTTTGGAAAATTTCATTTCCTACGATATACAGTGACACATTTGAACTTTAGTGATTGGAAAAGTACGTAAGTTAGTAAGTAAGGCTCTTAACGTTTTTGATATCTAGGATATTGTTATTGCTCCCATTTTAGTCATGAAAGTAAGGATACATTCACAGTGCTTAGTTCACCTTGGGTGTTAAGTTGTAAATTTTTTTCCATTTCTGCTTAAAAGGACATTTATTTGAATTGGTGGTGTTTGAAAACAGTTTAAGTTTTTCAATGGAGCACTTACTCCCGTGATTTTAACCTTTTTTTCTCCTTAGCGTGACTCTTAATTTAAATAAGTTTAAGTCTTGTTTCTAGTTGTAAGCTTATTTAAACTTTCAGCAGACATTTTTTTTAATCGTTAACTTTCTACATAAAAAAAAATATCAATAATATTTAGTTAAAATATTCGTTAATTAAGCCGGAAAATCAATTAATTATTATAAAGTATACGTATATGCCACAGTTTACTACATTTTTAGAAGCAATAACCTTGCACTATATCCCGAAACATAGGTTTCAAAGTTTTCAATTGTAGCTACTTGGAAATCACAAATTTTGAAAAACTGTTTTTAGTATTTCAGTTCATTGTGAGGTGAAATGCTTAAACCCTATAATTGAGAAACTAAAAATAGATGACTACAATAAGAGATGGAAAATCTTTCAAACCAATCTATTTTGAAATACGTATTCTTCGAAAAGCCTATCAGCCCTACATCAGAGTCGGTTCAATTTGAATAGAATTTTCAAAATCCATGATTTGCGTTTAGTTTCTAACAAAAGGAACGTTGCAGCAACTACACACAAAATTTCCAACGAAATTACATTCCCATATCATCAAGGACATTTTCGTTATTAATTATAAAACCTACAAAAACAGATTGTCGAATAACTCACTGTCTCTCTCTACGATTATATGAACTCGACGTTTATTAGAAAATGACGACGATGATGATGGTTTAAAGAGACTACAAACATTTGAACAAACATAAAGGTTTAATAACAATAATCATAGGCATCGTCTGTGAGGGATGATGTGAAGAGCGATTCATCGAAGCGAGTAATTGAAAATGTTTCTATAAGTCTACGAATGCATCCCGAATACAAAGCAAAAGCTACGTCGACGTAACGTACGTACAATACCTTTCCTTCCTCTGATCGAATGCTGCTACTCGTGTCGTAGTAAATCCTAACCTTACTCAACATTTATGAACATAGCAAATTGAAATCCAAAAAGGATAAAATAGTACTCGTAGTTATATAGAACAAAAATGTTAAAGGAATATCAAAATGTGGTTTTTTGGTTTGGTTTTTATAGAGAATGTAAAATAACAAAAGAAAAATAATAAACTTGCATACAAATAAGCTATGTCGAAGAGTTGAAGGGAATATTAAGCTTTTATGATTTTTAAATTTAAATTGCCAAATCTGCTATAGTTTGATTGTAAAAAACAATTTAGTAATTTATACGCAGCGTATAATCGTATGCACTGTGAAGAGATTCTAAAGTGAAGTTCAAAAGCACTATTTTAACTTTTTTTTTTTGATAGTTGACTTCCTGAGAGTTTGAGACATCCAGCTGAATTGTATTCAAGTGAAATAAAGCATTTCTATCACATTTCTTTAAATTTCTACTTGATCAAATGTCAATTTCACTTAAGACTTTCAACTCTCATTTTTACATTCGACTTATAGGAGCCAGTATTGTATTCTAATCTATTACTATAAATACTTTATCAAACCTCTCTTTCATCTTTTACAATAACTGAAGAAATGGTACTTGCCAAAATAGTAAGTCTCAAAGAAAACTTTAGCCCTGGTCCTAATGGCGTACCATCAGTTGTTCTAAAAAAGTGTATGCATTCTCTGTCAAAGCCACTTACTGCACTATTTGAACTCTCTCTTTTCCTATCTTGCAAATAGAACTTCATCTTCCCTAAGTCAGTCTCCAGTTCTATACATGAACATGAAAATGTTCAAAGACGTTTCGTTCCATTTGCCTTACGTGTACTCCCCTGGGATGATACATCAAACATGCCTCCTTATGCCGATCGAAAAAAACCGATAGATTTGCAGCCCTTATATATTAAACGCAAAAACGCTGATATATTATTTGCTCACCAGTTGTTAATGCGCAATATAGATTCCCCCGCACTCCTGAGTGATATTCATCTTAACACCAACCCTCGAAATATGCGATCTGTCTCCCTTTTCTATATCCCTCATCACCACACTAATTACGGGCACTTTGAAGCAATGTCCAGAATTCTTCGTCACTACAACGCTGCTATGCTAGTCTCCGACTTACATTTCCAAATCTCATCTGAAAGATATCCTTTACTTTTTTTCCGAATTTGAGTCCGAATTCCTCGTCCCTTTTAATTGTAAGTCTAAAAAATCAAAATTTTTAGTTCTTGTACATTAATTATGTGAGCCTTAATGTTGAAAACTGATAACAACTTAGAAAAAAATTTAAGTTAAGTTATGTTGAGTTATAGCTTGTATTAAGCTGAATAAATAAATTCGCGTCTGGCGTCTTTTGAAGACTTAAAATAACTGAAGTCCCAAAACATTTTTTTTGTTTAAATAAAAATTCAAATTTTCTCAAAACGCCTGATAGATTTCTGTATAAATTATTTTTCTTAACTTGACTTCTTTTAATTTTAAAAATATAATTTTTGTATTCCTTCAGAATGGTACATCTATTTATAGAACCGTTAGTTTGCTTTATAAATTTGTCAAGGACAAATGAATCAGCATATTTTTTCCGAATAAATTCTTATATGATCTAAAACTCTAAATAATACAAGGTTTTCCATTTTGCGGTTCCAACAGTAAACGTTAATAAAACACAAACACTTTGTGTCATATTGATGAGACAAGATCACCTGGACGACCCTGAAAGTAAGGAAAGTAACAAAAAATCTTATACTTGAGGTAAATACTGGTTTTAATAATTAATTCAAATAATTTTTAGTAATTTTTACTCCAGTAACCTGTGATATATGGATTCATAGAGTGCTGTCCGATAATTGAGCGAAATTTGTACCCAGCACCGTTTTATGGCTTCAATACTCTCTTCGGATTTTCGGGATTGCCGTCCTCCTACGAAGACTTTTATTGAAAGCCATCTTCACACGTTTTCCGTGATGTTCAGTTTATGAGAATGGTAACAGGTTCACATTTTGCCCCTGAATCCAGGCTTTTGTTGTCCGTGTTGTGTATTGGTGCATTACCTTGTTGGAAAGTCCATCGTTTTAAACCAAATAGTTCAGAAAACTGCGGAAAAGCTCGTTCCAGAATTGATTTTTAAGTGATTGTCGTCATTTTATATCTTTGAAATTCCAGTTCCAGGTGATTACTCCCCTCTTTTAATTAAACAGCCTCCTTTTCAAATCAGATTACAGTAGACTCGCGGTAACGTGAACTATTAAAAACCGAGCGTGTTCACGTTATCGAAGTTGTTCATGTTGACGAAGGTGTAGTTCTTAAAATTAAAAAAAAATAAGACTTTTGTTTCAACTAAAATTGATATGTTATTTTTTATTTTAAATGTAAATGTACATGAAAAAATGTAAGTGTGTTGCAATTAATGAAAAAAATGCTTAATCCTTTTCTGATTTTTTTTTCTATTTGGCTGAAAAGACTTCGCGAATCGTTTAAGTACGCTGATGTCTGCTGTATTAACGTTTTCATATTCAGCCCATTCCAAAGCCTTATTGAAAATATCGATTGCTTCCCTAGGCTCTATACTGGTATGTGCTGTTTCCAGAATACTGTCCTCGCTTTCAGATTCGTCACTGATCAAAACCTCGTTCGTTTCGGTGTCGTTTGGAAGATCTTCATTCCATTCATGGCCATCAGCAACCGACAAAATTATTTTTCTGTATACAAGAGAAAATGTTCAAACCTCTGGATTAATTGCGTGAAAAAGTTCTAGTTTACGTTCCTTTTGAGAGTCGATTGGTGAACAAATTCTTCCTCTCAAAACAGTTAGTGGAATATCCTCTTCAAAGTCTTTTTCATTTCTTATTGAACTTAATATTTCGTCCAGCATTTTTCTATTGTTTCTTTTTCAAGACGTCAATTTCTGTAGAAACGTTTTTTGACCAATTGGCTGTATGAGCGGCGTGACATTCGGCGGCATAAACATCGCAGTTATTAACCCGTCCTCAGATGTTAATTCGTTTTCGGGTGGATGAGATGGAGCGTTATCAATTAAAAGAAGAGCTCTGGTGGGCAACATTTAGTGTTTTAAAAATGTTCTGACATACACATGAAAATATTTGAAATCAATGCAAAATTGCAATCTGTTTCATACCCTTGGTGCGAAAGAATGATGAAACCAATTTTTAAAAATAGCAGCTGAGATTTAAAATTCCTAAAAGAGCGAGGATTTTGGTTGCCCTTCCAATCACTAAAAGCTTAACTTTAGGTTCTCCTGTTGCGTTTGTACATGCAAGAAAAGTGGCTGTTTTTCTGCCACGAGCATTTTTTTCTTGAGATGATACATATGTCTTGTCAGGAAGCAGCTTCCAAGATAATCCAGATTCATCTTCATTGTATATTTGATTGTGAGATAGACCCACCTTTATTTTGGCTTGCAGCTTGTTTTTGAAAGGTCCACAAGGTCATGTCTAGAAGATAACTTTTCACCACTTGTTTTGATAAAACGCACACCATAACGCTTCTTAAATCTTTGCAACCATCCGTCACTCGCATTAAAATCGCATTGAGTTTCATTAATTTTTGAATGGAAAAATTTAGCTTTTTCCTTAACCATCAATCAAATGACTGGATAATTTTTGTCTCTCTGTTTGATAAGCCAACGGTAAAGAGCTTTTTCTATTTAAGGAAGTTCAGAACGCTTCATGGTCTTCCGCACTCCAAGTCCAGAAAATGTATTGTTAACACATTTTAAAATTTTCTCCGATTTTTTGTTGATAGCACAAGTTGTTGATTTTGTAACATTGTATTGCCTTGCAAAGCTGGTTACACTTGATCCTCCTTGTAATTTGTCCTTCGAAGACAAGAATTTTGGTACTTTTTGTGATATTTTTCAAGAAAATCTTCATTTTGATGATAAATGCCAAACTAAAGTAAATAATACCTGGAAAATCCTTAACAGGATTCCACATTTAGTAAAACGATTGGAAAAACGATCGCATTTAAAAGTTGTTTACGTTATATTATAGGGCTTTCACACACTGTTCACGCTACAGAGTAGTCAATGTAAAAAAAAGTGTTCATGTTAGCCGGTGTTCACGTAAGACGGTGTTTTTGCTATCGCGAGTCTACTGTATATTGAAACCAATGTAAATAGTTTTAATTTTAATTGTTTGAAAAATCAAGAATTTTTAGGAGAGAAAAAGATGAATTTATTCAATATGAACTTTGTTTCCATTTCCACGATATCATCCACATGGCCTCCACGGCTACAGGTGCTGTACAGTATCTTTTTCATGAAATGTTCCATGACTTACTCGTCAAGATCAAGATCTTAAGATTTGTTTCACTAACTTTAAGGTGAATTTTCACAACATCAATAAGTTTTAAAGCCATTTCTAGTAAAATCGTAATTTTATTAAGTGAAATCTTTAAGGACTTAAATCGATTGTGGAGCAATGTGCTAAATCACAACACCTCAGGACTTGTTTCACCATTTTCGAAGTGAGTTTTCACAAATAATTTCTTGTAAGTGGCCGCTCCAAAATGGAACATCTGTATTCTTAAAAACCTTTAAGAACTTTGCACGATTCCAACAGTAGTTCTACAACCAACAGAAACCATTAGATCCCTTGATAAACAATTTTAATTGAATGATTAACTGACGTCATTCAAATATTTTAAAACCAATGAAACACCGTAAAATTAAATTTCATGAATTTTAAATAAGATAAAACTCGTAATTATTGTTATCACACCCTTTTACGTTTAAGGGATATTGCTATCTGAATGTTTAAGCCTCAATAATTGTTGCAACCCCTTTATAAAAATTCAAAGCATTCTACGTTAAATTATGACAGTTGAACATTCAACAAAAATACATAAGAACCTTCTAAAACTGCATTAAAACTAACAACATCAAAAGAAAGAAACATGCATTTTCAAAGTCAATTCTAATAACAATTTTCTTTGTGGAAATACCCAGGTAGGTAAAACATAGGCAATCATTTGCCACACGTAACTTAAACGTTTAGATATGTAATTTTCCTTCCTAAATCGTCATGTTTTCAAAAACTAAACCTAGCTAACTATTTCCCTGCATTAAGGGAATAATCGACTAAAACAACAAGCGAAGCACAAATTTTAAGTACCTTCTACTAAAAGCAAAGACTAAAAGCTGAAAAAGCAACACAATAAATACAAAATTAACAAAAACAAAGCAAAACAACAAAGTCCAACAAAAAAAAAGAAACTTAGACTCTATGGCACCTCACGCAATCCAATACCTTCATAAAAGAACTCTATATATATTTTATTTTGGTGGCCATCAGGCTTTAGCGCTTAAACAAGTTCTGCCCACCCCTTCCCTCATATCGCACATTGCCATCGGTAATCAACTATTAAAACTGTTGCCTTGATGTCGCCATCGCTATCCGCCATCAAAACCAGGACGCCAAGCCGCCCGCCATTTCTAAAAAACACAACAACAACGAAAAGATGTATAAAACCACTATAAAACGAAAGCCGCCTTCCGCCTTGCAAACAGACATATTCTCTAACCCTATGTCCTTTAGATGTGAGTAAGTAGTATTTTTTCGGGGTAAATTCGTCTTTAAGGGTTGGCAAATACAAACTGCGCCTAGTTGTCGCCACCCGCCATAAGTCGCCCTCTCGCAATGTTATATAGCTACCGTTAGAAGACTTGCTTCCTATAGCTGTAACTGTCGACGAGCCTTCTCAACACGGCTTTTGTTGTATTTCGCACCTAAAAATTTGGTGGTGGCGGCCGGAGGTCGATGGATGGCGTCGCGTCGGTCGGTCGGTCGGTTACGGCGACGCACGCACGAAAGAAAGAATAGAAGTTGCATTTTTGATGATGGGATGATGAATAACTATGACTCAACACTTTTGGCGCGAGCGAGCTATCACATTCACTTCACAGCCCTCCTTTATTAAATAAATAGACTCAACAGAAAAACAAATATGTATATGTAAAAACAAAAGGAGGAAAGACACACGCTCGCTTATTATGAATTAAGAGTTTGAAAAGCGCTAGCGCCATGCCTTTGATTTGATTACCTAGCTTTGAATTGAATTGAGCCTCTTCCTCTTGCCTTAAGTTTTTTTTTTGTGTTGGAAGTTGAATAAATTATTAACCATCGTAGGTACTTGCCTTAGCCTAGGTGGACGGAGGCAAGGAAGATTGTTGCTGTGCGTCCGCCGCTCGCTCATCGTGACCGCGCTAATTACATTGGAATGACTGAATCATCATAATATATAGTGGAGCAGAGCGCTAAGGGGAGGAAGAAGAGGGTTGGGCTAGCTTACGCTAGGAATTGGAAATTGACCGCTTTAGGTGTCAATGTCGGAATATGGGCACTGGGCAGAACAAATGGGTGGGGAAAGGCAAAAAGGGATATAAGCTAAGTTGGTATGAGCATGTCGCAATGGCGTCAGTTGTTTGGCGGCAGTGGCGACAATGACGATGACGACGAAGATACGGTCCGATTGTTAGTATAGTATTGGTAGTTAAATGAGGAGCGACGAGCTGAGGGGTGTTAAAATTAAACCTATTTTAAGGGAGCGGATATACTTACCTATAAAGGTGCGGTTCATTTATTGCAGATACAAAAATGTATGTGAGAAAAAGGTTGGATAGAAAGATACTCGTTCGTACACCACTATCATCATCGAGGGTAATGTAGGTAATTATATACAAAAATGTTAATAAGCCAGCAAGGTTTTATAAATAAGCTAAGCTAAGTTAAGGTAAGGTAATTATCAACTAAATAATATCCCAGTTTACTTTTTGAAGGGTTTATTTTCTTCGTGTGTATGTGTGTGTGTTTAGAGTAATTTGAAACTTTTTTCTAAAAAGGTGTTTTCTTAATTAGGGATGAACCTTATGGGATTATAAGATATTCATCTTGAGTTTAACATAAGTCGTAACATAATAAGTTACTCAAGGTGAATTTGCTTTTGCTTTGGTCTTTCATATTTCGAAAGTTTACACCCAAACAATATTCTTGGATTTCAATCCCAAGAAGTTTATTAGTTGGCTTTCGTCTAAATTACCTTACAAGTGTTATAATCATTTTGTCAGGGGGTTATAAGCAAAAGCTGAAAGATAAAGTCTTATTTCAAACGACTACCTACACAAAAACCAAACTTTTTTTAAAAATATTTTGATGCCTTTATTATGAGCATAAGATTTATTAGTATATTTAGTTGCTTTCGGGGAAATTACATGCAAAGAACTCTCAAACTTAACTTAACTAACAATTTCTGTCGAAAAATCAAGCTGTAGTCAGATTTCACTTAATGCACCAAGATCCAATACACACAGAATTTAAGACAAATAAGTTGAAGAAAAAAATGTGTTCTTTCTTTCTTGCACCAAAAAGCAAAATTAAGGTTCTTGAATCAAATAAGCCACAAGCTTTTTGTATCGAATTCTGCTAAGGACATTTTAAATGAATCTTACTTTTTAACTAGCATATTTAAGAGCCCTATTCTGCTATTCATCGGGAATTTTTCCTGGGGATTAACTAATCACTTTTCATTCCAAGTGAATATGTGTATGTCGGTAACGTCGGTAATACTGCGCGGTATTCTTATATTCGCCTGAACGCATTCATTCCTTACAATTCAGAAATGAAATGTTGCCAATTTTTCACTTGATGTCTGGTTTGTTAATTGTTGTTAGAAAAATTTATGTAAAAACTAATATAAATAAATAAGTTTTTGCTAAACCTACGACGTTTCATCCGGCAGTTCCATGATTTTTTTTTGCTGACTTTCTAACCATTCTCCGAAGCTCCCTGTTTGAGGATTTTCTTATTCCTCTGTATACAATTGGAATAAAAAGTCCAATACTGTTCATTTAAAAAAATTACAAACAATTACTCTGCTTATGTGGATTGAATTAACTTGATTTTTGTATGCATCAAAACAGTTTTCAAACATTCTCAAGATTGTTACATAAAAAGCTCTTGTAAGTAAATGTCAAATTGGTTTGGGGTAATGTAGTTCACCGAATGGATAGCAGAATGCAAAGGCAGTGTGATAGGGAATCGAATGGGTTAGTGGAATATACGGTCCACGTGAATAGCAGAATATGGCTGATGAAAGTGTAATTATTACACTAGATGAATAAATTCAGGGTTCAAAAAATGTATTTCTTACTGATTTGTCAAAATGCTTTATTTGAGTGGAAAATGTTTGTAACGAGGTAAAAAGAGGATTTTAAACCCCTCAGCTTCCCGTTTTTAGATTGAAAAAGTAAAAAGAACGCAATTTTAGGAGCATGGTAATTTGCATTTCGTTCAATACTGCCTTGGAATCTGGTTTTCAGGTTGATGTAATTTGTACTGATTTTCGTAAAGTGTTTGATATTATTTGTGTATCATAGATTCGGTTTTCATTCAACTTTTCTCAAAAGGATTTCAAGCTATTTGTTCGATAGAAAACAAGTTGTGAAAATTTTGAACACGGTGTCAACAAAAACAATATACTCGTATGTGCCATCTGGTGTTCCACAAGGGAGCCATCTTGGTCCATTGTTGTTTTTGATTTTCATAAATGAATTACCATTATACTTGAATTTTACAAATGATTTTAAAATATTTGCAACTGTTAAAAGTATCAATGATTTTGTATTAATACAGAATGATATTGATAATATAAACGATTATTCAAAAGTAACCATCTTTCGCTTAACATCAATAATGTGCTCCGATTTACTTGATCTATTAAATTTGTATGCTCCTTTAAGATATATAAGATCAAGATAATTGTTTCATATACCATATCATAGATTTAATTATGGTTTAAATGAACCAATTTCAAGATGCATGAAATCATTAAATGAATTTGAAATATATTTAGATATATGTAAGTCTAGAAAGGAATGTTATGAAGCAATATTTAAATGATAAATTAATTAATTACAGTAGTAGAAGGGGTTGGTGGTGGTGTGTACTCTGAACGACTGAAATTAAGTCTCTCATTCCGCCTTCCCAATCATTGTAGCGTGTTCCAGGCGGAACTTTTGGCGATTAAGGAAGTCTTGTCTTGGCTCAAAGAAAACGTGATATCAACATCTGATATCCGTATTTTCTCCGACAGCCAGGCCGCTATCAAATCTCTGGACTCAGTCTCTACAAACTCTATAACAGTCCATAACTGTCGATCATCTCTAATGGAGATGGCGCAACAGTTTAATATTCACCTTTGCTGGGTGCCGGGCCATAGAGACATTCCAGGTAACTGTAAGGCAGATGAACTCGCCAGGAACGGTACAGTACAGCCCATCCTACCACAGTTGGCAAGTACTGGCATACCAATCGCTACTTGTAAACTGCTACTAATGCAAGACGCTGTGAGGAGGGCAGGCACCAGGTGGACCAACATCACCACGTGTCAAGCCACAAAAAACATCTGGCCAACACTGGATTTAAAACGTTCAAGGTGCTTGCTCTCTCTAGGCAGATCGCATATAAGCTCGATAATAGGTGTCATAACCGGACACTGTCTAATAGGAAAGCACGCCATGAGACTAGGCGTATTCTCAAATGACTTTTGCAGAAGCTGTATGGACGAGGAAGAGGAAGAAACGGTTCTTCATCTTCTCTGCACATGCCCTGCTCTAGCTCGAAAACGCAAGAATTACCTAGGAGAATTCTTCTTTAACGATCTAAACGATCTAAACGCATATCGGTATAATCAGCCTCTCACGTTTCGTAAGGGACTCAAGCTGGTTCCATTGAGCTTAGGAGGAAGCCTCAAGATTCATGTGGTATCACAATAGGCCATTAAACTGGCCTAAGTGTGTCCGTTTCCATCTTGGACAGCCACTATAACCTAACCTAACCTATGTAGTTAAAAGCAATCTGTAAGAGTTAACTCGATAGATGAAGTAAATAAATAAATAAATCTGGACATATGTGATAGCTTGATTCTTTCTTGACCAATTTTTGCTGAGAAATATAGCTTAAGTTATGTTTAAATGAAAATAAACACATATCGTAAAAAATTGGGAACAACAATCAAGAGAAACAATGTTATTTCCTTACAGATCTTAAAGAAAGAAGAAATGATCCTTTGAAACAAAGAAAGAAGAAGCAAACAAATTCAAACTTCGTAAAGTTATCGTACGTTCACTTGTCAAAAGCCTAAGGATTTTAAATTATATCGTTGATGTAGTGAAAATTCGTTTTCAGAATTCCTGTGATTGATTGCGGAGATCTCGTTGATCAAAAGCAAAGGGATTCTTTCTAAATTTTAGGTTCAGTATTTCATTTAAAAGATAGTCATGCCAAGAGCTTTTTGCAGTTGAACAAACAGGCTTTCCGATTCGCACTGGAGTTAAAAGATCAAAGAGAGGGTACCAAATTTTTAATTTTTTGGATGTTGTTTCCTTTCTGTCCAATAATAAATTAGGAAACCGTATAGAGAAAAAACACCAAACCATTGAGTCTTGTTGTTAAAATAGGTGACTGCTTCTTTATTTTTGCCTCCAAATTTTGTACAGAAACTGCTGAACTTTTTTTTGTACAGAAACTGCTAAACTTTTAAGTTTTTTGGAATATTGTTCAATATTCTATTTTATTGACCCTTAACTGAGAACTGTCAAATACTCTTATTTTTATCTATGAAATTAAAAGCTGAAGTTTTTACGATATTTAAACATTTGGAATTTTCTAGACCAAAATAAAAACAATACAAATTGTAATTCAATTTTATCTTCAAATTAATTCTGTAGAAATTGACCTTTGACGAGCTGATCTTTTAGTTTTATTTGAATTAAAAAAATGAAAGCCCCCAAAATTTAGAAGTGATACATATTAAAATTACAAAGATAAAGCAGCTGTCAGGTTCTTTGTTTTAAAGGTTGGACGTAAAGCATAATGCGTGGGCTTGAAAAATATCCGCTTCCAATAATTATTTTATGAAGATACGTACAATTCCATTTCTTAAATTTCATTATCAAGTTTTGGCTTCTGTTTTAAGTGTTATTCAAATTGTATTACGTTTACAAAGTACAAAATTAACATTAACATTAGAAAATATCGATTCTTTAATTTTGTTACCTTTGTTGCCGTAGTAACCGTGTCGTTATGGTTAGTGCGTAGTGGGTTTAATCCGTGTCTGTCGCGGGTACTCCATCTTTCCAGGAATTGACAAATTCTTTAAGAGTAAATCATGTCATGAAATGAGCTTTCTCAAATTATCCTTTCGCATTCGCACATAAAAAAAAACATCTATCCCTAACATTACTTGCACATGGGAATTGTTTTAAGTTGTTAGTCACTAAGACTTTATAACCCTTCATAGTTGATGAAAATTGTTGTCATTTTCGTGTCATCAGATTTGAAATTCTTTCGAACTAGTTAGGTTAGGTTAAAGTGGCTGCGGATTCAGGCCAAAAGAAAAGGCTCATTGTGATACCACATGAATCTAGAAAATTACTTCTTACTAGTCGAACCATTTTGAGCTTTTTATAAGATCGAAGAAGATGTTTGATATTCTTTTTAGCTAGTTCACTGGGTTTTCAAAAGAGTAGTCTCCCAGACGAAGCTTGCGTTTTAGTGAAAGAGCAGGGCAAGTGCAGAGAAAGTGAGAGATTGTTTCCTCTTCTTTCTTGTCCACTCAGCTCCTGCAGAAGTCATTTGAAGCTACGCCAAGTCGTATTGCGTGTCTGCCTTTAAGACAGTGTGCCGTAAAGTCACCAATTAGGGAGCTAATATGAAGTCTGCTAAGAGATAACAAGTCTTTAGATCGCTTTAGGTGCAGTGAAGGCCATATGGGTTTTGTGGCTGCGCATGTTGGTAAATTGTGCCACCTAGAGTTTGTTATCGAAAAAGCTGTTTCTTTTAGCATAAGTTGACATGTAGCTATCGGTATATCTATCTTCTCCCTTTCGTTCGGGTGAAATAGGTATGACGGATCCATTTTTAGCGAGTTCTCATCGACTCTACAATTTTCTGTGATGTCTCTGTGCCCCGGCACCAAACAGAGGTGAATAAAATCAAATCAATTCCAATATCTGAACTATTTTATGAACTCCTGTACGAGTTCCGAAGAAGAAATTTGGTAATTTTATAATGGTCGGTCATTCACTCTGTTTTGTCGTATGCGACATTTTTTAAAGAAAAGCTGTTTTATCGACTTGAACTTATTTTTTTTTTGTTTATGGCTTCGGTTACAACTTTCCTTTGGGGCCTTACCGATATTTCAGCGAAAAAGAATCGATTTATCAAAATCAAAGCAATTCACTTCGGTTAAGTCTTTTTCAACTCTCTCCTTTAAAATGTCTAATAGATTATCGCCTTTCTTCAAAAGCTTCAGCTATAAATTTCAATTTACTCTTTCTTTTTAATATTTATTGTAGATTTCATTAGCAAATTCGATTTCTTTGACAATAAAATATATTATGTAGGCTTTATTTCTTCTTGTTCGACTTAAGAGTAGAACGATATATATTCTCCAAATCCTTTCAAACCAAACCAATACCATATATTGATCCTTTTTTCTTTTTGTTTGTAGAAATCCATTTCTGATCCAATTGGCACGTTCGATTTTGAAATAATTTTACCATAAATAAATTTAGAAAATAGGAGAAAGAATGAAAACAGAAAGACGGCTTTTAATACTACCAATCTAGACTGATTTATTACGAACATCCCCATTTTTCTGCGTTTTCTTAGACGTCGTTTTTTTTTTATTTTGGGCAAAAATAAAATAAGAAGAAAAAACCTTTTCATTTATTTTCCCACCATAAGAAGAAAATCAGAAAATCTTTTTTCCTCGTTTTCTATATAAAAGACTTATAGTGGGTTCCTAATTGAAATAACAGATACGCCTCAAGTCATGTAGTTGTTCTCTCAACACCCGGGAAATCTGATGCTTATGATATTATGCTTACATGGAAAATCAATCCCTTTTCCCCATTTTATACGATCATGAAATAAAATCGAATAGGAAGGTATGTACATATCCTCCTAAGTTAAATTGAGGGTGGGAAAGAATCTGAGAGCAAATATTATACAAAACAAATATATATACATAGATACATATATTTGCAATAAAAATGTTCCAGCAATAAAATAATGTTTCCTTATTCAGAACATGTTGTTACTGTTGCTGCTGCGTTAACATTCACTAAGAATCTCCTAAGTTTCGTTCCATTCAATTGAAAGGAAGAAGGATAAATCCCCAGTTGGCCAATAAAACGTTTCTCAAACTAAACTCCTTTCCAATTGAATAATACAATACTACCTACCTACAAAGATATCATATATATATGACTATTGATTCAAGCTGAAAATATAACATTTTAAGATCCAAGCTGGATAGAGTATGAAAAAGCATACACTTTATATGAAATGAAACATGAAATTAATTGATTAAATTTTGCCTCCTACGGTGGCTATAACAATAACCTATACGAGTACAAATAAATAGAAGGGGTGTATTTGGGTATACGTTTATATAGGATAAGTGCTGAAATGGGTATTTTTAAAAACTTTTGAAGATACGATGGAAAAAGAAATCGAATTTTATTGAGTTTCATCTCACCCAGAACAAGAACAACCTTTATCTTTTCTATACAAAAAAACCCTTATAAATTTTCTTATTTAAATTGAGTTAAGTAAAGTGTTAAAAGTTAGTACGAGTACCTAAGAATGTATTTCTTCGAGAATAATCCTAGTATGCATTTCGATTTTCGGTTTTACAGGGCCGGATTTGTGTTAAACAAAAGCAAACATCTCAATTCTACTTGTTATTATCTTTTTGTTTGTCAACTTCCCATTTGAAGTTATTGTAATTGGTCCGTTGTTTCAAGTTCAAAATTTGACATTTTTTCACATATTTATTATTTTAAGATCGCAACATAACTCTTGAAAAATCAATCAATTTCTTTTTTTTAAATTTAGTACAGCAAACTGACCGCGTTTTTAGAAGAAAATATTTAAAAAAAACTTGCTGCTAAATTACTTTAAAATTCTTAAAAATAGCTTAAACTTCAATTATTGATTGCATACTTTTCAACTTTCTTTACATTTTTAAACTTAAGTTTGCAAATATTATTTTTGCCACCTCTCAAAAAATCTAAAATTCTTAATTTCTCTAAACTCTTCAATATGTAATTTTTGTATTAAGAGAGAAAATCTTGATTTTTAAATTAGAAGTTTTTAACTTAAGCTGTAACAAGATCAAATTTGAAAAAAGACCAATTTACTTGCTGTTTGACAATTAATTATTTCCAAATAAAATAAACATTTGTAACAAATTAAAAACATGCTTAAGTTTTAAGACAAACTTTATAAACCTAAAACTCCCAAAAACTAACTTGTATTCATATTTCGAATTTTACTGACTTTCTTCCAAAAAGAAAAGTCTTGGCTGACATCTATATTTGTATAAATTTAATTTGATTTTTATTCAAGTTAAGTAAAATAATATACAATATTTGCAAATTTAATAATTAAGGCATCCAAAATTAAAAAATCGGATGGTTTTGAGTTTAAAACCTACAAATATGTTTCAAATAAGGCGTAGTAAACAATTTGTAAACATTTCTTTGAAACTAATACAAATATTGAGATTGTTTAATGTTTGTTCAGCAAGAGTACTGAAAGACCTTAGCATACACAAATACGCTGGCCCGGATAGCATCTCCCCAATTGTTCTGAAGAGGTGTTCTTCAACGCTTGCAAAACCACTGCTTTAGCTTTTCCATCTTTCCTACTTTGCAGGTCTCTTTCCGAGCAGATGGAAAACAGCATTTGTATAGCATGTCCCTAAGAAAGGCGAACCCTCCTCCCCCTCTAACTATCGTCCAATAGCACTCACGTCCATTCTTTCCAAGGTCATGGAACCCCTGATTAACTATCAACTTAAGGAATATCTCGAAGAACGGAAGTCTGAAATTCATAAACCAAATATTGGTGTCCCCCAGGACTCCGTTTTATTTCCGACTCTCTTCCTTATATTAATAAGTGATCATATGTCTGCAACTTCTAATACATTAAACTGTTTCGCCGGAGACAGTACTTCTCATACTCGTTTGTAGATTCACATCCTTGTTCTTCGGATATGGAACTTAAACGGCAGCATGATAAGCTCATTAAATTCTGATCTTGACAGCAATATCCAATGGGGAGAATTTAATGCCTTGAAAACTCAATGCTGTTTCCTGTGGTTTAAGCGTAACCACACCCCCGATGCCACTATCTATGAGTATTACTTGCATCAAAGAAACTAATCAACTTCCAGTACTCGGTATGTGTATCATAGATCACTTTTTATGGAATGATCATATATTTGATGTTGCTAAAAATGCTGCCAGGTGCTGAGGATTTCTCCGACGCACTGTGGTTCCACCGAAGGCCAAAATTATAAAAAATTGCTGTAGCGATTATTACATTAAACGGTTAAAATGAGCTGAGAACATTCCAAACTAAATAGAAATAGAAAAGAAAAAACCGTTACATTTTTATCTTCAGTGTAATCACATTACAAATACATGGCATTTGAGTTTTAGTGCTCTAAGAGTAATTGCGGCTGCATTTGTTTAATTAATTTTTTTGTATCTGTGCGTTATTTTTTTTTTGTAATGGATATATTGCTGAAAGGTAAGATATTTTTTATTTATTTTTTATGATTCACTTTTCAACTGAGCATAAGAGTTAATAAATTGGGTCTAAATAAAAAAGAAATAAAAATAAAATAGCTTAATATCGTTTGTTTTAAACTTTTAACTGTTACGCCCCGTTACGCCCCCACAAAGTTGTATATTACCAAAAAGGTAATTTCATGTATTTTTTAATACACGTTGACCTAGCTGCGATTACTTGCGAATTCACTTTTAATTAATTTTTGAGCCACCTAAAGTCTCATTTTTTATAGTTCAGGGCATTTAACTAAAGTCTCATTTACAAGAATGTTTGTGATTCGGCATTGGTTAAATGCTAATGGAACCGAAAAAAATAAGTCCCATTCAATATTCAATCATTTCCAAGTCCTTACATGACTTTCCAAATGCAGATTATAAAGTATTGGAAACTAGAATCATATATGTTTGTAAAAAACTTACGTATTTCTGGAAAAAAAAACTTTCCGAAAAATTCTTGTTAAAAATTATTCAGGATGGTTTAATACAAAAGAAGTACGCATCATTTCTGAAAATAACAATTATTTGCCTTATTCAACTTCTGCGGGGCGACCTTCAACTTCTGCGGGGCAACCTTCAACTTCTGGGCGACCTTTCAAAAATTTTGCAGAGAGCAGTAAAAGATCAAAACGAAGAAGATTGGCTACCTTATCGGAAGTGGATTCCTCAGCTGTTGATTATTTATAAAATAATTCAAATACACCTATAAAACGACCAGGTATCGAAGAAGTGCTTTCACTAATAACTGAAAACAAATTATCAAAAAATCAGCATTTGCTATTTAGGGATATTATTAATTTGTATACGTCATCCAAATTTTTGCCTTCGTATCAAAAAATAATTCAAACCAAATAATTATGTTATCCTGAAAGTCAAACTGCAAAGTTTACTTGACCATACACCCAAGCGTATACTGAATATATTTGAATACTGGTACCTAGAGTTGTTTCTGCGTTTAAATAACAGATTAAGGAAAACTTAATGCCATTCATGAACAAAATAACTCATGCATCCTATAACAAGTACACATAATAAAGAAAAAAATTATATTTAAATAAAACTATTAGGACCAATCGTTTTTAGATTTTATCAAGTGAGTTAGTAATTATGGCCGCCTTTGTTCGGGAGTGGAACCACTGTGCGACGGTGCAAGAAATTGTTCAACCCTTCTGATCTAGCTGTAATTTACAAACCCTCCATCTGTCCAAAGCTTGAATATATTTCGAATATCTGCCCCTAAAACAAGTTTAAATCTCTTGGATAGAATACAAAAAAAACTTTAAAAATGATCGCTAGAACACCGACGACGGCCGCAATGTTTCATGCCTTTCGTTGTTTTATCAATATTTTTACAAACAATGTTCTGTCGATTTAGCCAGTTGCACCCCTTAAATGATTCAGCCGTAATACTCGCACTTCCAGGAACGCTCATCAGTTTACCCTTGAGCTCAATTTCGGGCGTACTGTCAAGTTTGGAGATTCTTTCTTAAATCGCACATCGAGAATGTGGAATGCTTTAGCCAACTCCGTTTTCCCCTTCCATTTTGATGTTTAGAACTTTTAAACCAATGTGCACCGGTATCACCTCTTAAATCGTTCCCTATTTTCCTTATGATCGCCCTATGTTTAAATATAAGCATATAAATGGTGCTCATAACCCCTTGAGTGCCTGTAAATTATAAAAAAAGAGGGCGTGTTCGGTAATGTATATTTACTGTTTAAACTTTTATGTATAACTTCTGAAAATTATTTCAAAAACTTCAAACATGCCTCTAAAACAACTTAATCTTCTTTGTAAGGCTACATTTTCGGAACAACAACTTAATCTTCTTTGTAAGGCGCCATTTTCGGAACAAAATCAAATTTTTTCAACTTGTGGCATAAAAAAATATGTGTTGTGAAAACACTGAGTGCTATATCTTCATAAAATGTAGAACTTGTAATGCTAAATATTCATTATCAGATTAAATTAAATAATCTCACTGGCTGAAGTAGAAAAACGTGTAGACCTGTAAACGAAAAACTAGCACTTAGGTGTTGAAGTTAAACGCCTTTGTATATGTAGATATATGGCAAAAGGCCCTGAAACTTAGTCTTTTTACATTTAAATCCGCCCATGTACTTCTACATTGTGCATCATCTCCAGTTTTATTCAAATAACACCCGAACTCGAAATGGAATTTTTATTTAAATAAACTTTTTCGCAACTAACTCTTTTTGCAACTGCATTTAATTTACTTTGTTTTTTTTCTTTCTTTTGAGTTTCATGTACACTAACTCCTTATTTTTGCTTCTGTGTCTTTTCAAAATCCTTATTTATGCAAGATGTTGAAAAATCTGTTGAAAAATGCATTTTTTTTTGCTCACAAAAAAATTATATTCTGATGTTTTGAGAGTTTTTCAATGTTCTTTGTGTTGCTTATGTTTATTTCTTCTTTATTTTTTTGTTGCCCTAAGGAGCGAAAATTAAACACAAAAGAAAAATTGCAATTGACGAAAAATGTAAGAAAGGACGAAAAAATGAAGTTAAAAAAAGAGAAGTTCTATGTCGGGCGGTGGTGTATATTTTATGTTTTATCCTTGAAGTTGGTTTTTATTTTCTTCATTTTTACACCCCGAGGACATAAACCAAATTTGTGCAAATGAATATTTTATTATATTTGTATGTATATTTTGTTGTTGTTGATTCTGATTTTGTTGTTGTCCTTAGATAAAAGAAAGAAAGTATATTCAAAAGAATTGGACTTTGGAGTAAGCATCAAATAAGAAGGAATGTAAAAGAAGCTTCTATTGCTTTTGGTGCAAGGATACTTTTCGTAAAGTATTTAACATTTTGTATATTCGTCTTTTATTTTGATTTTTGCCAAAAAGATAAGTTAGTACTGCTCGTAGTAAAAGGACTTTCAGTTGGTTTTATTAAGAAAATATACTTAAAGAAGTTTTATATAGATACCTATTCTTCACAACATCGAGTCTTTTTTAGAAAAATAAAAAGAAGGAGCTTTACATACAAGATAAGGATGTCCTTTCGTGGAAATATGGAAATAATGCAATGTAATATTATTGCATTGATTCTTGGTAATTACAATTTTGACATATTAAATAATTCCATACTGAAATTCGCTTTGATGAAATTTGCTTCATCATTGTATGTCGGTAAATTAGGTTGAAAATATTTTTCCCCCATTAAAACTCGTGAGTCTAATTTAGAAAATTATAATGAGAATATGTAATTATAGTATGGAAATTAAGTTCTTTAAGGGATGAAATTACAGGAAGCAGGGAACTTATTTCATATAAACATATACAAATGAAGGTATGCCTATTTAGGAACATACTAGAAAATATTAAAAATGTAACATGAGTGTGTTTTTATTTGATTATGGCGAATATTGATTGACGAAAAATCAAGTTACAAGCAGAAGGCTAATTAACTTTATTCTACCTAAAAAGCATGAACTTGTGTTCTTGGTGACTTAGACTTTTATTATTTTTTATAAAATAATCTGTTCGAAGCGTGACTACCAAAATTTAATAATATTGACAATTATGATTTAAAATCTTCATATATTTTTATCTTAAAGTGTTAGTAACCTCAATTAGAATAGATAGTAAAACAATAGAATAAAATATGAAGTAATAGAATAGAATGTAAAGTAATAGAGTAGAATATAAAGTAATAGAATAGAATATAAATTAATAGAATAGAATATAAAGTAATAGAATAGAATAGAATAGAATAGAATAGAATAGAATAGAATAGAATAGAATAGAATAGAATAGAATAGAATAGAATAGAATAGAATAGAATAGAATAGAATAGAATAGAATAGAATAGAATAGAATAGAATAGAATAGAATAGAATAGAATAGAATAGAATAGAATAGAATAGAATAGAATAGAATAGAATAGAATAGAATAGAATAGAATAGAATAGAATAGAATAGAATAGAATAGAATAGAATAGAATAGAATAGAATAGAATAGAATAGAATAGAATAGAATAGAATAGAATAGAATAGAATAGAATAGAATAGAATAGAATAGAATAGAATAGAATAGAATAGAATAGAATAGAATAGAATAGAATAGAAGAGAATAGAATAGAATAGAATAGAATAGAATGAAGAGGTTGAAAAAATAATTTATTCAGAATCTTCTTTGATCTCTTTTGTTTTTTTTTGGTTAATTGAAAAAAAAGTGGCTTCAGACCAGTTTAGTTAAACAAATACAAGTTTTAAATATGATTAAAATAATATCTCTAATTGAATAGAAACCAGATGATACCAATGTAATAAACCTATTTTGGATCTTATTTTTGATGCTTAACCCCTTTCAATTTAAATACTTCTATATATTCATATCCAGATTGTACACTTTTCAAAAGGTAATTGTAATTTATTCAAAAGTTATGAAAGTATCAAAATATTCAAATAATCATAATTTTAAGATAAATTTCACTAATGCACTTGGACTTTGAGTTCAAATCCTAATCATGTCTTTAAAGATTGTGAAATCTTTGGATTTATATCTAATTTTTCCAACTTTTACTGTCTAAGTTGTCTGATTTGCATAAATTCTAAAATGCTTAATTTAAATCCAACACATCAGTACAAAAAAAAATATGATAGAAAATTATGAGGGTTAATCTTTTAAAATCCATTTTTTTCTTAACACTTCAACCTTTACCGCACACTTTTGCAAACAAATCACGTTTCTTTCTCTTGTAACCTGTCACTCAATTTATTTTCAAATACAAATTTATTCCAAACACAAAACTTGAAAGTAGGGTTGAAAGAAAAAAAAATAACCAAAGTCCCAAAGACTGTCAAAACTGTGATGTTTAATCCTGCGTCCGTTTTAATCCTTGATGTTGTATCTATCTCCGCCTAAAGTATATCATCCCAAATCAACCATCATCGTCTTTCCGATTTAAGATACCATTATTCATTTGATGAAAATCTCATGGATCAGGATCAGAAAAAAAGTTTTTATTAGAAGCCATTATTAACCAAACCATATTGCTTCGGAAAAGTTCAAAATAGCCCATTCCAGTATCTCATTTATTATTCCAAACATGGACACAATATTCTCTCTTCTATCATCGAAGACTGTTTTTTGGTTTATACATATTTCAAAAATTCAATGTGCAACCAAACAAATTTCTTAATCATATATTTTGAGTTTGGAAAAATTAATGACTAGGTATATTGTTGAATTAATTATTTCCAATCAATCTTTCTTGATGCCAGCTGCTGGTTTGGTTTTAGGTTTTGATGTGGTAAAACGTGTTAAAATATTGTTACGTATATTATTATTAATTTGTTCATATAACCGGCAAATATATTTCTTTATTTCTTTTCGTCATGATATCTCCGAAGCAGAAATTTACATTTGTTATCTGTATTCGTGCAGCCAGGCAGGCAGTCGTAATCGTTGTCGGTCGTCGCGTCGAAAGTAACAAATTACTCAAATCACCCTCTTTTTGTCTTGTTACTTTTGAGTAACGTAAAAATCGAAACACGTGTAACCGTATGCTTGGTATAATTTCCGACGTCGTCGTCGTCGCCAAGCCTTGTTCACTCACCATCGACCATAACCAACCCTCAGGATATTTTTTCCCTAAATGGTAAGGCGCATTTTTCTCGACTCCCACTGCGGCGCGGCATATTTAATCACTGCAATTAAAGCTTAAAAAAAAAAGATTGTGAGACATAATCGAAGGCACTGCCAGACAATATACCGGCGAAATTACAACAACACAAAATTTCAATCTTATTCTACCCCCTCTGCCCACTAACATAAGTTTTCATATGAGATGGATTTTACTTGCATACGAAAAAAAGCTTTAAATTTAAAAGCTTTTTTCTTCTTCCCTGTTTTTCGAAATTCCAAATTGTTCTATATATATAAATGAGAAACCTGTGGAATGGAACATGCAAAAAAGGACAACGCCTCAGTTGTGTGTCTCTATACTAGGGAACGAGAAGGAACCCGCATCGGAGCACTGCTCTCAGGAACTTTCCTCCGAATTATGTACAAATCAGAAGTGGGATTTTAATCGATTCCAGAATTCAACTCCATTTTTGGTATTTTGTTTCGAATCCATAAAAATCCTGTTGATTGTTTGAAATTCTACGAGTTTTGAGTTCGAGAGGAGGATAAACAAAGAAAGGCAAAGTATGATATGCCTATTTTCTCCCCTTTTTCGTATAATTAGGACGTTTTTCAAGACAATATGGAGTATTATACTTCCTTCTCATTAAACTAGGTATTTGTATTCCTTCTTCATCTTCCCTTCTCATTTTTGTCCTTTCCTTCCTTGGTTTCCACTTTTTTTTCTCTTTCTCTCTCTCTTCCATTTGTACTCTTGTTTCTCATAATCACTGGTGGAAAATTAGAGCTTGTTGCTAAGGGCGCTTATCATCCATTCATCCGAGTGTGTGTACAGAACTTCCGCATGAAATGCGCTCACATACACAATTAAATTTAATTTTCTTCAAAGGGTTGGGGTGTGACGAGAAGGGATGTAAAAATGCAAGGGAAGGCGATTTTTTAAAACGGTTAAAAACATGCAATAAATGCTTTTTTTGTTTAAATTTAAATTTATGACGATAAATAAAAACATGGTTCTCTCTAACTCGACGACTTTTCTCGTGCAAAAATATCCTTTCCTCACTACCCCCCACCCTCCCCATTTTTGTTGCCATTTTGAGGGTGGCGGCTGCTTCTGGTGGATTCTTTAGCATCCAAGACTTGTAACAACAAAATATTTTACATGCAAATTATATTCCGATGGCGACATGGTTTAAGGAAGAAGAAAACTGCCCATTCACGCATAACTACATACAATTATATTGTTCTTCAACAGATGGCGCCACAATCGTGATTCACTTCCTCATTTTATAAATATTTATGTACATATATTTTCTGTGTTGTGTAGAAAGGGGGAGGTGGAGGTACCTATTCTATTTATTTCTAGAAAAAATAACAGAAAATTATCATCATCATCATCTCATTCTTGGATGAACGAAGGTTTAATTTATACAAAACCACGTGGCCAATGTCCTTTCTTTTTCGTTTGGGTCCAGCGAATTCCCTGGGGTTTGTTAACTTTGGACTTAGGAAAATGATGGAGCAGTTTTGTGCAAATCAATGCTCCTGCTCTGATGCTGCTATGCTCAATAGAGAACTCACCACACTGTAGATTGTGTATTGGTTTGGTTTAGTTTGGAATATATGGACAAATGGGGAGATTTTGAATCTCCTCATGCTGCAACTGGGGTTTGGTTTTTCAATTTGAGAGACATCACAGCAAAAGGGCGTCGTCCTACTAAAAAAATTGAAAAAAAAATAATTCAGAATTTTTTACTTTGCTTAAAATCTGAGTTCACTGAAATTTTTCTTCTTCGTTTTGTGGAATTTAGAACACAAAAAAAAGAAAAGATTGATTTAGGTTAAAAAAAATTTGAATGTATGTACAAAATAAGGTAACAGATGATGGGATGATGATTAGGGTATTTTTTTGATTTATTTTCTTTTCGAGAAGGAATAACCTTTCTTTTTCTTTACTCACTTTTCTTTTTGAGGAGATAGGTGAAGATTAATAGGATTTGAAAAGTTTGTATATTCAGTTAAGAAACTTTTCATGTACCTATAAGCAAAATGGCTGTTATTTTATTACATTTTTTTATTTTGAAGACAGATTGACATGATAATGATGAGATCAAAATTTATGTAGGTACTTACTTATACCTACTTAGGATTCTTCACTCTTAATTTGTGATGAAAGTGGATTTCATACCTACTTAAGTGCTTTTGCATTTTAATTTTTGATTTGAAAAATTATGAATAAATTTTGAGTAACTCAAGAATGTATATGCTAATGTACCTTTATGTTAAATTTATAACGTTTTTGTTTTTGAAAAAAAAAATAACTCAAAAAGGTAATGGTTTAAAGAGACTTGTAGGTAAGTCGATAGATTTTTCAAAAGCGTTCATTTTTTACTTCACGCTAAGTAATCTAAAGTAACTAAAGTAAACGTCATTATTTGAAATCGACAGTCTGAAAAAATATTTATTTCATTTCATAAATTATTTGCTCACACTAGAGAGGTTATAATAACATTTTGCATGTTTAAACATAGTGTGAATTTTTGAAAATAGCGAAGAGTCTAGGAGGAGTTATTGATGCACATTGTTTTTTAAAATGTATAATATTAAAACTTGAATTCAATTAGTCTTTGAATCTCTGAATATGAAATCGTTCGCAATGCTTCAGAACTTGACGTTTGTTATAGACCTGGTCCAGATGGTGTACCTTCTTATATTTTGAAAAAATTCGCGTCCTATTTATCCTATCATCTTCATATTCTTTTTAATGAATCGCTCAAATCACCAATTTTTCCAAAAATTTGGAAGAGTTCGTACATAACACCGATACATAAAAAGGGTAGTAAGAATGAAATAAAAAATTGATCGTCCCATTGCAAAACTGTCCGTCATCCCTGAGTTATTTGAGTCCATTATTTGTAAAATCATATGGTTTAATTGTAAGTCTATAATTTGTGACAGTCAACATGATTTTGTTCAAAATAAGTCAACAGTTACTAACCTCTTTTATTACAGTTCTTTTTGCTTAGATTCGTTTGAAAAACGGAAACAAGTTGACTGTGTTTTCACAGACTTCAGTAAGGCCTTTGATAAATTGTGCCATAAAACATTAACTTCCAAACTTAAATCCCAAGGCTTTAACGATAAACTTGTTAGCGTAGTTTTTAGGAATGAGCGGTCATCATATTTTTATACCAACTCTGGCGTACCACAAGGTAGCCACTTAGGTTCTTTACTGTTTATTTTGTACGTTAACGACTTACCTTCTATTTTTAAACACTCATCTCTTTTAATTTACGCTGATGGCATTAAAATTTTCAAACGTATTGACTCACTTGACGACTGTTTACTCCTACAGGAGGATCTAAATAGTTTCCGAGAATGATGTTCTATATGTAAATAAGCTTTTACTAAACATAGACAAATGTAAATCAAAATGTTTTACACGCAAACAAAATGTTTTGACTTTCAATTATCAATTAGACTCTTCTTATTTGACTAAACTCTCTATTTTCTCTGACGTAGGTATTATTCTTGACTCAAAATTAACTTTTACAAATCATTATGACTATATTATTAAAAAAAGAAATAAGACACTCGGATTCATAAAACGGTTTTCACATCTTTATATAACATTTGTAAGACTAATATTGAAATATGGCTGCATAATATGGCCTCCCTTTTATTCAGTCCATATAAACAGAATAGAAGGAGTACAAAGAAAATTCATGCCCTTCTGCCTCCGTTTCTTCCCATGGTCCAAGAAGCTCGAACTTTCAACGTACAATCATAGGCTCACGCTCATAAATCTTCCAACGTTTTTTAAACACAGAGAGTACATCCACTCAGCTGTGCTTAATTATAAAATTAATCAATGAGTCAGCCATATCACCATCAATTTTGGAACAATCAAATTTTATTTATTGCCGTTTAAGTATTAGAAGACAAGTTCCTTTACGTCCTACATGAAGCAGATCGAACTATGGTAAAAACAGTCCCCCCAACCAAATGATTTCAGTTTACAACAAGTATTACTTTTTGGTATATTCCGTAAGCGATGATTTTAAAAGTAAAACATTTAAAGTAAATTTGTTTAACACTTCAGTTTAGGTTCCTTTTTTTGCAAATTGCTTAAAGCATTGTAAATCTATAAATCTAAGAATAAATGTAATATTAGCCTTAAGTTCTAACGTTAGTTTGTTTAACAAATTCAATAAATAAATAGAAAAACTTGTGTAGATAATTCCACGTTCTTGATGTGCGGCTTTAAAAAAAATCTCACGTCCAAAATCAAGCTCAAGGGTACACTGATGGGAATTGCTGGAAGTGCAGCTTTTGTAGTTGAATTTTTTTTTTTGAAGAAGGGTGCACTGGGTATTGAAAGAACACAAATTCTTCAATTTGTCAAGAATACTAGTAAAAAATGTGCGGTTTCGACTTAATTTCAGAAGTTAAAAGCATATTTGTCTCTTCAATTTTCACAAAATTTTAATAAATCATTGCTTTTCAAAAATTTGATTTTCAATTAATAATAGTCCAAATGCAATATTAAAAACCCAAATTAACAAACGCGTTCTACAAGCAAGAAGTTAATTCATACATTTTTGTCTTAACCAGTAGTAATTATTGCGTTCAAAAACATGATTCCAACGCCCAAGGTGTAGTTTTATAGTTTTGAGAGTCGGTACAGCTATTTCTTTTTGTATTTTTTTTTGTTTGAATATTTATTGCAAACAGTTTATTTAAACAATTACAAATGAAGTGTTGAAGAAATGGTTCAACAAAAAAAAAAAAACGTTGAATTAAATGATTTAAAGAGGTAACCAAGTTATTGACTCATTAATTACAGTTCTAAGGGACAGTCGTAGAAGAATGTACCTAAAAACTTTGTGAAAGGTTATTGTTGTCGTTCGGATTATAATCAATCGTCAAGTTTAGGTCAGCAAAATCTTTTCCCTGAGCCTCATAATATATTAGTCCTAACGTAAGCCAGTACTAAAAAATTTGACAACTTGTCAATTAAAGAATATTATCAACTTTAAACAACTAATTGGCTAATTTCTATTACCTTTCCCTACCTTATATTTTTTTTTTTGCAAATGATATTTTTGTTAAAAAGTGTAATGTCTTCAAAATTCTCTTATTCAAAATTTACAGGGCAAATATTATTCCTGAAATAAATGTTCTCCTCAAAAAAGCTGATCTTATATTGTCGGTCTCCTTTAAGTTTTAGCAAACTCAATTTATCTGTCAAGTTGATATGAAATAGTTCTCCAAAGTTAAATTAATGGTTTTCATCTTGCTTGGATTTTATTTAATGCTTTATTTCTCAACTGTATTGTTTTATGATTACATTTTAAGTTATTTTGAAATCCCTTCCAATACTTTTTTGGTAAATGGAATACAGATTTTTTATGTTGGTTATCTGTTGTTTAGAAAATACCTAAATACCTGATTTGCATTTAAAACAAACAAATTGAACATTTGAACCTACCTCTACCAAAAATGTTTACTAAATTTTAAAAATTAGTTTCTTCTCAATGTCGAAACATCTCTAGAAATAAATAATATATGTGTGTTGCTTTGGGTACTACAAAACAAATTAAGAAATTAACATCTCAGAGTTGTTAGATTTTACTCTAACCTTTAAAAATCTGACACCATGACTGAATTTTGTTTTAAATTTTCAAAACTTCAAACAAACAAAAATCAATAATTTATGTATATGTGTTTAATGTGATTTCAACATTGCTCCTTCTCAGTTTTTAATCGTAGGTTGTGCATCAGTTATTCCGGAAAATCACCATCTTTTTACACTTCTTCCTTTGTTTCATATTTCATCATCATCACCATCTCATCCACCATCATTTCATTTCAATGGTTTAATTGTTCTACATTTTTGAACAATACCATTTCACCATCCCTCATCTGTTTTTCCTTTCTCTCCATCTCCCTCTTTCAAACGACAACCCTCCCTTTTTTCGTTTCCTTATTTCTTACAAAGTGTGAATAAATTAATGTAATATCCATTCTAATGGTGAAATACGATTACACTTCAATGCCAATATACAAAAAGATAAAAAGTTTCCCCCTTCATATTTATTTTGAAGTCGAAATAACTTTCGTCATGTATGTATATTTTTTGGTTCAATTTTCAATTCAAATATAACACAACACTTCAAATTAAAGAATTTAAAAAATATATATATAAAACCCACTAAAAAGTGGGTATAACGATGCTGAATGTATAAATTGGTTAAAAATTTTCAAATTTTCTACCAAAAATTATTTAGCTCTTATATTTTGAAAAAAAAAGGGGTTGAAAATTATTTTATTAAAAGCATAACGTGAACCTTGTACAAATGATGACTTCTTTATTTTAAGTATTGCGGGTAAAGTGGTAAGTGGGTTTTTTTCTTTTTGTTTGGAAGGGTAGGGTTTGATGGATTTTTATTTTTAATAGTGTGGTTGATGGCTCTTGTTTTAACAATGTAACGGCTGCCGTATATGTTGAAATTAATATTTGGGTTTTGAAATTCTTTTTCCTAATCCTCTTTCTCTCTCCCTCTCTCAATTGGTTGAACTTGAAAATTTAATTAAAAATGAAATGTCTTTTTCTTTTTTAATAAATAACCAGAGTAGGATTATTAGGCTAACAGGAATAACCTTTTTATTAGGGCTCTAGTCGGTAAAGGGGCTAACTTTTTAAATGTACTTCAAAATGAAAAATGTAAGGTTTTTGAAGAAAATTGGTAAACTACATCCTCCGAAAAAGTAATCAAATGTTTCTAAAATTGTTCCCTTATTTCTAGTTTTAACTGACTTTTGATAGTTGATAAATATTGAAATTTAAAGATTTAAAGATAAAAGAATAAACTTTTCTTTTATGAATATAAAAGCAGCAGCATTTCCAATTTAAAACAATCTTTATTAATTTTCTTGTTAGACTTACTAAAAACTTCGATATTTTTAACTATCAATTGGTTTTTGACAGTTGTAATAAGAATTGAAAAATCAAACTAGTTGATTTTTCATGTCGATTTTTAAAAGTATCTTAAGTTTTGTGAGGTGTTTAAAACAACTTACTTGCTTGAACACATTGTGAGCGTTAAAAAAACAGTGAGGATGTAAGTGGTGATACCAGTGGTCTTAAAGTTTTGAATATAAAAATGGGAGGGCCAAGAAAAGTTGATTATGACATTTTACATTTTTGATGTACGGCTAAAAAAAATCTCCTATACTTTATGCTGATAAGTCTAAAACTAATCTCAAGGGTATCTAAATTAAATTCCTTTGAGGGTTCAGATGATATGCCAACGTTTTTTTTGAATATCCCATATTTTTACGAAAAAATGAACTGAAGTTAGTTTTTCATAAAATGTTAAGTTGCCTTACATTGTTCAAAAATCCCTTTATACATTACAAAAATGAAATTGACGATTGATGGTTTCTAACCCTAGAACCCTACCCATGTTTGGAGTGGATTTTTCTTACCCTGTGTGCTGTATCACCCTGGTTTATACTTCAATATATTTTTTGAATTACAAGACTTTTAATAATTTTCCTAGGAGTACGAACAAAACCTGCACCTTGCTTGTTTTGATACGTCAGGTGCTGGTGGTTCTGGCACGTCAGGTTTCTTCACAATCGCATTCATCATTTGGCGGAGATTTATCTGTAAACTGGGCTATTTTTTTCGATTTTCAAGCCAAGGTGTTATAAGTCCCATTGTTAAAGTCTTGAAATAAGTTCTTTTGTTATGAATTTTGTCTTTGTTTTCAGCCTAGCTAAACTTCAGTAATATCACAGAACCTATACCCACTGCATTCAGTAGGCCATAAAACATACATAATGGCCAGCGCCGAGTTTTTCGGGATACTGAGTACCTACCTATGGCAAAGTTGGTCAAATGTACCGACTCCGCTTTTTGTTTTATTGTAGACTTGCACGCGCCGTTTTGTCACTATAACTAAATAACATAAAAGCATAATATTTCTTAGAGAAAAAAAGAATATGCAAAGGAAGAAACACTTGTAAACGAAGGTAGAAAAATGTTCTTAATACTACCGATTTTACTACCCAAGGGTGCTACAGCATCCGGCATTAATTATTTATATTAATTACCTTTCGAACAGCCAGGAGACAACTAACTAAAAATGAGCAGAAAAAATAACGAACCTGTGTTGCCAATTTTTTAAAAAATATTATCAATTCAATGGATGGGGTTCTAGGGTTAAGAAACTGTAATTTTACAAATATTTCTAAATGGATTTTCTAAATCTCCAGGAAAATAAAAATATTTGCCAATTTATGAAATAATTTCATAAAAAAAACTGAATGAATATTAAAACCAATATCCCGAAATATCGATGTCTTGAAACTCTAAAACAAGTTTAAAAGTTAGTTGAGTTAAATCTCTTTAGTGGTTTATTTTTTCAAAAATAAATGATTTTTCTAAAATATTTCTTAACCTGACCTTTTACTGAAGTTGGTATTCTTTTTTTCAATATCCCATCAAAAAGGTTTGAAAATCCCACATCCCATATGTGTATCTCTAAAGTACATAATCAAATGATTGTAGAGTTCTAAAAAGTAAATGTAGAAAATCCCCCTTTTTTAAATTATGTTCTCAAAATATTCCTATATGGAATTTCCCGAAAAATGATATCTTAAAACTTTAAACCAAATCGAACATTTCATGAACAAAATTTGTAACTAGATCAATAAGTGAAAATACTAGTCTATTTTTTTCGAAAAAGCCGTAAATAAAGCTAATTTTTTAAATCTTTCACCTTTGAAATCCCACAACTATATGTTCTTCTAAGGGTTTAAAACTTTTGTAAATTATAAACTATTATCTCATTATTTCAAACCTTTAAAAACTGGAATTGTAAAAAATTAATGAAAATGTTGGATCTATAGGATCATTAAAATGCGCCTCCATTATATTTTAATTTAAGATCTGCGGTGTAACTACAATTTTGTACTTCCTTTTTCTTATATCTAAATAACCCACGTCTTCCTTATATTATAAGTAAAATATAACCCGCTTATTGTATTTCTACCAAAAAGCATAAGAAAAAATCTTATCATCAAATTATACAAAAAACAAAAATACTCCTTTGTGGTTTGACTTGTTTATGTTCCTTACGAGTCCCATTTACTAATATGGCATATTTAAGAGGCTTCACTCTTCCCTCCTCTCCCCCCCACTTAAGGGTTTTTATTTATGTACGTTTTTTTTGTCCTGTTTTTGTCTTTTAGCTTGTTAACCGAAAAATTTAGGTTGGCAATTTGTCTCCTCTGCACAGTTGGCTTGGAATTTAATTCTATACTTGTACCTACCTACCTTTCCAAAACTTCCTCCTTTTATTCCTGATTATGTACATATGTATGTATGTAAAATGTAATGTAGGCAAAAAAGGAAGCCATTTTACAATAAACTCATTGAGTTGCAAATTTTCAAGAGCTTCCCCCTAGAGCCTTTCTTTTAAAAAACAAAAAAAGACCTACCTACATGAATAGAATTATAAATCAAAAATTCACCAAACCTAAACACAACAAAATAAGAAAAAAGAACATGACACCGCAATTTTTGGAAATAGCATTATTTCAGCAGGTGCGCTGTCTTCACCTACGTGAAGGTACATTGTTTTCCAAAAATTTAAAGCCAACAAAATAAACGAAATTCAATATTTCACTGATTTTCAATCAATTAGGGGTTTTAAATTTCAATAAGGATACATTTCTTGGTGAACTTTTTGCCATAAGTACAAAGGTTAAGACTAAATTGTCGAGGGAAAACAAAAAGCAAAGAGTTAGGACTTTCAATCAATATAAACAAAATTATAAATTCATTCATGAATAAACCAATAATCAAATTCTAGAGACTCCAGACATATTTGTTATCACAAGAGCAGAAACCAAATTTGACATATTCTCGAAGAAAGGAAAGGACTCTGTCTGGCTCCATTGCTTTGGTATAATCTATTCTATTGATTGTCTGATGTTTGGGGGGGGGGTATGAACATCGATTATTATAGAATTATATTTTTTTTCAGATATTTAAATCCCATTGTGCATGCTCATTGATCCTTGATAAGGATGAATATTCGAACCAAAATTGATAAAAATGGCTTTGGGCATTGAACTCAATATAAAATGTAAAAAGGATATACTCGGCTCGATTCGTCGTTCGCAGCTAATGTATATTTATATGGATTTCCTTTTTTCCTTTTCTTATCTCAATTAAGGATCCTTTCGAGAATATAATATGTTTGTGTTATTCTTGGTGAACTTTGGGTATCATCATGCCTTGATGTGGGGAAAGAATTCTATTAAATTTATTTTGTAGCTTTGCAATTGTCAAGAGATTTATTCGGATATAAATTTGTCAATATAGACCTTGGGTTTATGGTATCTTATTTGTTGAAAATATATGTAAATAATACCCTCTCGATATCGAAAACTTTTATATTCTTTTTGTTTATCCCACTTCACATCAGAAGAAGAAAAAGATATTGTTGAAGTGTTCTCAGTTCGAAATTAAATTAGTTTTTATTTAACTCTTTTGCTTAGAACTTTACGAAACCACTAAGGATGATTCTTTTGGTTTGGTATTAAAAAATAGCTTTTTAAGTTCTCACTCTTCTGAATAACATCAATCTTCGGAAACATTTCTAAATTTTAATCATTAGTTGAACTTTACTAACTTCCTTCTTTTTTTTCTTACAGAATGTCGATCACAAAATGCGCTTCCGTTCCAAAAAAGGACAATTGCCATTCATTGAGCTTAATGGTGAAGAAATTGCCGACTCAGCCATAATTATCAAAGAATTATCAGCTAAATATGAAAAGGATCTCGATGCCGCCCTTACTCTAGAACAACGCAATGTTTCATATGCAATGATTCAAATGTTGGAAAATCATTTAATTTGGATTATCTTTTATTGGCGTGCCAAATATCCCGATAATGTGCTCAAGGGTTACAAAGTTAATTTGCAACATGCCTTGGGTCTCAGATGGCCAAATTCAATTTTGAATTTCTTCTTTAAGATAACATTCGGCCGCAAGGTTTGTACCAACATAAAAATCAAAAATACAAAAAAAAACTCGCTATCCTTTCCTCCTGCCCAAATCAAATCATCAATTTTATCTCATTTTGTATTTCTTTTTTTGGTATTATTTCTTTGAATTTGTTTTAAAAAAATATGTATTATGTTGTGGTGCACAAACATTACACAAATATGTACACTTTTTGGTTTTGTTGGTTGTTTTGTTGATTTTATTTTTTTTATTTTATTTTGTTTTGTATTTTTATGATATTTTCTTAATTTGCGAGCGCTTTATTTTTTTAAATATTTAACGCTTAAAATTTAAACAAAACACGAAGTATATAAATAAAAACAATACAAAAATCAACAGCAGCAGCACACACAGCACAAAACCGAAAAGTGTAAACAAAGCTTTAAGTAAGAAATCATAACAACAACAGCAACAAAAAGAGTGCTTTATGCTCGTACACATTCGCTTTTAACTTCTGCTTTTAATTTCACGGGATTTTTGGCGATTTTTCTAGCTCATTAACGGTGATGTAGTATATTTTCTTCTTTTATTTTTATGTTAATTTATTCTTGTTCTTATGTTAAAAATTATGTGTTTTATTTGCTCTTCTTTTTTATTTGTTATTTATTCGAATTTGCTTTTAGTGCGGGTGATTATGGTATTTTACTTCTTTTTTTTTAATGAGCTTAAGCGTATACTTGGCTTTTATGTAGCTTTAAAAGTAGCAGCAGCAACATCAACAGGAGTAGATGTTAAATGATATGAACACTTCAAAAACACACAATTAATTTATTTTGTTTTTTGTAAACAATATCACACAACAAAAATACGACCTTAACACTGAATATCTAACTTCAAACAAAAAACAAAATGCTTTGAAAATTGCTTATTTGTTTATTATTATTTCTTCTTACTTTTTCAATACCACATATTGTGTAGTTTTGAACTTATTTTGAAGGGACTTGGGGTTCGCAGCAGCAGCAACAAAACGCGCTAGTCATAAACTTAATAAAAAGGACCGGTGCGGTGGTGGTATCCAACAAAAGCTCCAGAAAATAAACCAATAAAAAGACTCAGAGAGTTAAATAAATCCATCTATGGTAAAGCCAAATCAAAAATTTGATTCCTACAAAGGTTTCACATACCTAAAATCACTATGTTTTTAAGGTTTTATTTCCTTCTGTAGAACCTTGGGTGGTTTGAATTTTTGCAAAAAGCGACACATATTGGAGCAGCTATTAATCCAAAAATACAAATCACCACTTCCTATGATTTTGTACTCAAAATGATTTTGTATTCAAAATTGTATCCTCTTCCAAAGTCTTCACTTATGTTTTCTGGCAGAAATATTTGCCATAGAAAAAGACGCTAGATACAATCTTGACAGACACTATTGAATCCACAACAAAGCACTTATGTCAGTCAAGTTGTACCTAAGGCCATTACCTCCTACTTTAAAATCTCGAAAACATGTTATGAATGTATTGACATACATTTTTAAACGAACTTTGTTTGAAAAATAACATCACCTTTGGTTGGCATTCAGAAAAATAAAGATGCAGGTTCCTTAGCAATAATAGGCGCTATAACTGCACGGACAGGTCCTGAACCGAATAGGAAAAAAAGTAAAAAAGATAAATAAGAAGAAGCAAAATAGATAACAATCTAGCAAGAATTCCCTGAAATGTGTCCCATTAAGAATTATAACCAAACATTTTTCAAAAACTGCATAAGTTTTGTAGAAATAGATCCGCTCATTAAAACGGGCCCACATTGACAATATACAATCCTTAAAGCCACATTAAGTGCTTTTATTTGAAACGAAATTTCTTTCGTTTTTAATTCATAAAAAAACTATATACAAAGTATTTTCTTCAAGTTCTCAAAGTTGTAGCATTTGGGGTTCAGAAATTCAAGGAGTAAATATTAAGAAACATTTTCATTTTGAATTCGCTTGGCTGTTTGATGTGGATTTACGGGTGAAAACAATTATCGGTCCTCCAATACGCTTCTCTTGAGGCAACGATCAAAATGTGGTTTGAACACAACGCACAATGCCACATGACGAAGAATTTAACCGTAATACCCGCTCTTCTAGGAATGCCCATCAGTTTACCCTTGAGTCCAACTTCGGCCTGACTCTGAAGTACAGAGATTCATGTTTCAGCCGTACCACGCGAATGTGGAATGCCTTACCACGCTCTATCGTTCCCTGTCATTGCAATGTTCAGGAATTCAAAATCAATGTACACCGACACCTCCTATCCGAACCTTCCCTCTTTTCCTAATGCTCACACTGTGTCTTTGGCATATTAAAGGTATACAAAACCCTTTTAGTGTTCGCTAATTATAAAAAAGAGAACGAATTAAACTACTGCATAAGTAAGCTAAAGCTGTAGCCCATATACAATTTTGACTTCAAAAATTGGTCATCTAGATCTTGCGATTTCAAGCTTTTTTCTTTGCGGTTTTCGAAGTGTCAATATTATTCTTTTGTAAGATTTTCTATATGGGATTGATTTGGGTTGTATTCCATGTACAAATCATTAACCCAGCATAAAATGAACAAAACAAGTTCTGTAATTAAAAATCTAAAAAAGGGACAACTTTTATGTCTGCTAACCATTACAGATATTCGAAATTCCAAAGATTCAAAAAATTTCCAGAACATCATTTTAGATTTATTTATTTTCCTTTTTGCAATTGCAGTTGGTCTTTCCAAGTTATTTATTCCCTAGTTAAATTCATTTACTCAAATTTTGAATCTCAGACCATTTAGCTTTTTCCAATTTTGTATAAATTTGGATGCTTTCCTTACACTATTCAACCAAAACTAATATTCAAACCAATCGCAACTAAAGTCCACCTTGTTTTTATAAACCATGTCACTGAGGTGAAAACTGCGAAATGTGATTCTCTCTGAAAGAAAATAAAATACCAGAATTCTATTATTCTGATTCCTATTCTATGATCTTAACTATTACATGATTTTTAACAAAACCACAAGACGACCATAATATGCAATGAAATCAGTCACACACTATGTCAATCCATAATTGAATTTCAAAAAAGGCAGCAATAAAGTGTGATTCAAAGTCTTTCTTTCCTCCTATTTTCTACTGCTTTAAAAAATAGATCACTCATATTTTCTTTTGTCCTGTTTTTGTTGTTGTATTCCATATTTCTATATGCTATACGCACCCAACATCATCTTTATCGTCGTCATCACGCTTATATTGGTCATACTCTGCAATTGCAATGTAAAAGTATAAAAAGTTTTCTCAAATGAATTGCTAATTGACGATGAAAAGAAAATCATCATCATCAACATCGTCTATCAAGACCAATGCAAACGACATAATTGCACGAATCTTGATGGTGCGGTTGTTGTTGTTGTTTTGGTTTTTATTTTCTTCAATAATTTATTTTTCATAATAAACTAGGTTAGCAGCATCAATCTGATTTGTTACACTTTATGAGCAAACGTCAATGGCCGCTGCATTGAATCGTTGATGCAGTAGAATACTCAACTTATAGATTGTAAGATAGAAAGTTGATGAAGAATAATATGGTTATACCTACCTTCCTACCTCCTCATATCTAAGAGCTTAGGAGTTATAATGGACCGATATGCTCTAGTGACTTAGTGATTTATCCGTCGCATGGAGTCTTGAACTTGGAAGTTTAAAATTAATGAAATTGAAGACACAAAATAAATGGTTTTCCTTTCAAAAATACTTTCAAGGCAATTTAGCGAATTCATTGATTTACTTTTACTTTGTCCTAAATCAGGCAAAAATAGAATTTTCCAATTTAGATTCATGTCTAAAAGACTTTTTTACCTTTAACATAGAAAAAAGCTGCAAATTAGTATAAAACCAGAAACGTCTTAAATATGAATTCAACTTAATTTTTCTCCAAACAAAAAGTTGTAGAATTTCAAACTATTCATGTTTGACACGATTTTCTCCACAAGAATTTCTCATTTTGAAATTTGTCACCCATAGATAGGATTGAGCACAGGACACAAAAAGGACCTGAATCCTATTGTTTAAAACATTTTACAACAAGTCTGTAAAATTCTTTCTTTTTAATCTTGAAAGACAAGAGAAATAGCAACGAAGCTTTGTGTTATGAGTACTGTAAAAAGGTCAGAATACTCTGAATATTTGTCCCCATTTTACATTCATCCGAATACCAATAGACAAATGCATCCTGAAGTGATGAAGAAACAAATAATAATATACATTCCTTTAAGAACTGTTGAAATTTGTGAATAGGTTTATATTTGTTAGCAATAAAAGTAAAGAATTTTTAAATTCATTTATAGATTCAAGGAGACGGTGTATTTATACACGTATCCTTGCTGCTGCTGCATCACTCGCTCGTAATAAAAACACTAAGATCACGCTTTGTTTTATTTTCTGCAAACAATAAAAACACAAACATTCAAAATGCTTAATTTATTTATTTAATTTTTAATCTTGAAAATAAACAATCAATAAATTTTAAAAATATTCAAAAAAAAAGAACAACATAAACGGATTTCGGTACGCGACATTTAAATCAAGAAAAAACATATTTGTTTATAAATTGATAACAATAAATGACGGTTAATTTTACTTTTAACGGTTTTTCGCGATCTCAGATTCTTACTCGCTCTCTCTCTTTACGTTTATGGTTTCTTATATTTAGTTTTTTAAACATTTTCAAAAAAAAAAACAAAAAAATATATTCTTCCCCCCATATTATGGTGTGGCTTTGCCTCTTCTCAACATCCAGTGGTTCCAGGGTTCCAAAAAATTGAAGGCTCATGGCATCGGTGTACACAGTGCTGAGGAGATCGAGGAATTCGGAAAGAACGATTTGAAAGTACTCAGTGATATGTTGGCGTATAAACCATTTTTCTTTGGTGATGAAATTACTACATTGGATGTTGTTGCATTTGCCGTCCTTTCACAATTGCATTATCTATCAAAGGAAATTGCCTATCCACTAAGAGATTTCATGACCGAAAAATGCCCGAACTTAGTTGGCCATGTGTCTAGGATGAAGGAAAGGTGCTTCCCCGATTGGGATGAGATTTGCACTAAATTGGACTTGAATGCACATCTGCCAAAGCCAGAGTAAGTTTATTTTGTAATTTAAAAATAATTTTCTTTTGATATATTTTTTTTGTATGTTCTTCTTTTCATAAATTGTTTTTGCAGACCTGAAGCCAAGGAAGGCAAGGAAGGTGAACAAGAAAAGTCAACAGAACAAGATAATGAAACAGAGAAAATCGAGAAGGAATTAGAAAAGGACAAGGTAAGTGATAACGTTATACTATCTAAATAAAATAATTACAAAAAATAAATAAATCATAGAGTAATGTACCTCAGGCATTCCAAAAAGTTTAATAAAAGTTGCTATATTATCTAGTTTAGGGAATCGTAACAATCTACAATAAAAGTCTCGAACATAGATTTTGAGCCGACGGAATATTTGTCTAAACCCTTTTAGTTTCTTACAATTTAAATAAGTTAAAAGATATGTTAACGACTTACCAGTTATCAGATTTCTTTTCACTCTAATTGAAGTTTTTGGAAACCCTTAATCTTATGGTTTTTAAGTTCATATTTTTATCTAATTTGAATTCCGAACTTAGATTTTAGATAACTGTTCAAATTTTAAAAAATACACGTTTTCAACACTGCTTTCATATTTTGTTTATATGTATACAGCTGCGGTCAAAAAATAGCACTGCAACGCATCAAAAAGTTTATGGTGCAGAAAAACTTAATTAATAAGTGTTATTTAATAATATATTGTTAAACTAATAACCTTTCTTTTTCCAACATTTTCATTTTAAATTTTGCCCGTCAAAAAAATAGCACCGCATCATAAAAACATCGTTTAAAATAAAAAAAAAATGTTTATTTTTTATACTATTTAATATTTATTTTGTAATCTTCTTTAAAATAAGTTATAATTAATATTTTGTTGATTTTCCTTTATTTGCAATGACTACAATACAACGCCTTTGCATCGAGTTCACGAGGAGTTTGCATTTTTCAACAAGAATCGATTTTCAGAAAGTGTTGACAGAAGCCCAAAGTTCATTATTATTGCTTGACCTGCACCGAGACACTTCCGTCTTTACGTCAACCCAAAGATTTTCAATCTGTGCAGGGCACTCCATAACTTCCACATAGTTATCCCGAAACCAATTTTTGGCCAATTTGCTGGTGTGTTTCGGGTTGTTGTCAATTCAACGGCATATCTTCAGACGCATCTCTTCCTGCAATATTTTTACATACAGGTGCTAATCCATTATACCTTTTATCCAGTACAAAGGACCAACACCGTAGTAAAGGAAATAGTCCCATATCATAATGCTAGATCCGCCATGTTTGATTACTTTTGTCGTATATTTTGGGTTGAATTCAGCATGTTGAAGCCTTCTAAGGTATGACCGCGATCCTTTTCCACCAAACAAAACAATTTGGGCTCATCTGTCCATAGAACATTCCTCCACTTTGTTATAGGCCATTCTACATGTGCTTGGATAAATTAAATCCGTTGGGTCACATGTTTTTTTTTGTCAGGAGACTGCGATCATATAACCTGTTATCCGTTATGTTTCTACACTTGCTGTCATATTCAACACGACTTTCAGCTCCGTAGTTGGTAAAAACGGTTTCCTTTTCTCTGTCGAATCAATCGCTCGCTTACGCCCACGTCTTTCGAGTTTTACAGTAAATGTTAAAGCATTGCGAATCTTTTTATTTGAACACCCTAGGATTTGCCTGATTTCCGAATAAGTTTTCCAGTTAGATATCATATTTTTAATGGTTTTTCTATATTTTCCAAGACCAATTGTTGCTAAATAATTTAAAGATTTGTTTTTAAATTACATTAAGACTTAGTTAAATAGTACAAACCTATGTAAAAAAAAATTGTTTGACAGAAAATATTTCAAAAATAACAGGAGTACTCTCATCGGTGCTTTTATTTTGACTGCATTAATTTGACAAAATAAAACTACTTAAATAAAATCTGGCACTATTTTTTTTGTTAATGGAAAATTCTCCCAGTAAGTAGTAACGGTGATTAAAAGTGTACCACATTTATATTATTCGTTGAAAATGTTACAAATTACATCTCAATGCTATTTTTTTGACCACAACTGTATATATTTTTTTAGACGACGAAGGGCGTACAAAATACTTGTTGTGAATTTGTATGTTAAAAACTGTACTGATCTGTACTTTACATAGTTTTCTAAGGTTTAAAACATATGTTTATTATATAAGACTAAAAATTTATGAGCGTTTTTCAAAATTATTTTATTAAAAACTAAAAATATCAAAAAAGGGTACCTGTTGGAAAAAGGGATTATAGATTTGAAAAATCATTATGAATTTAATAAAAAAAACATACATAATGAATTTCCATAAGCTCAAACTTTCCATTTCTTTGAATTTTTTAAAATTTTAAAACCTTGTTGACCGCGGTATATTCATAGCAATTTCACGAAGATTTGTGTTAAAGAATTAAATTACAAGCTTTTATGATGTCGGCATCAAGCAGGGTTCCTGACATGCGAGGCTGATGGCTCTCTGTTTTCTCTCTAACGCGGCTCAGCAGTCCGAATGTTTCTGTAGAAAAAACCTTTCCCATCTACAGTGCAACTGCTATTATCTGCAGTTATTGGAAGGATTGCAATGCTTCAAACTCACGGTGCTGTTTACAGCCGACGCCTATATTTTCGGGTCCTTCGGAAGGTTCAGACAAATAAGGGACATCATTTGCACTGAACTGCATTCTTTGAATGTGAAATTTTACCAAGGCAGCTAGGTTGTTTTTCAACTGTCATAAATTTAAATCTTGGAAATTTACTCCCATAACACCTACCATCAGTTCATCGTACAGAAACCATCAAAAACATTATTTTCTACGGAACACTCCTCATTTCTATATTTTATAGTAAAGAAAAAATACTTTTCAATTTGACAAACAAACATTTTACCCAAAACATTAAATGGAATTTTACAGTAAATAAATATATCACAGGTAGTACCCGTGGCATGATGGTTAGTGCGTTGGACTGTCATGCAAGGGGTTTTGGGTTCAATCCCTTCCTGTGCCACCTTAATTTAAAAAATTAATTTTCGCGGTTACTGCCTCTTGCGAGGAATTGACAATTCCTTCAAGAGTAATTCTTGTCATGAAAAAGTGCTTTCTCAAATTTGCCTTTCGGATTCGGCCTTAAATTGTAGGTCCCTACTATTCCTGACAACAGCACTCGCACACAGGAATGGTTGAGAGTTGTAAATTACTAGGCCCTGGTTCACAACGGACTGTTGCGCCACCCCATTTGATTTGATTTTGAAATATATCACAGAGTAATAAAGTTTAGCTTTCATTTAAATGAAAAAACTTAGGGAGACTTTCCAGTCAAATTTCCAAGGAAGTATGTAATCAGCTGTCATTTGAAGTGTCATAATATCAGATGAATTTTTGTCGTTTACGATAATGAATCGTTTAGCAATCGGACAACACTTTTAAATTATTAAAACTTACTGATTCTATACGCGATGAATTTGGTTGCTTAACTACTTGATCGATAAAATTGTGAAGAATTTTGAAAAGAGCGGTAATGTTACTAATGTCGAAAGGCCTGATCATCATAGTAATGCACACTCAATAACCCAATAAACCTATCATTGGGCAGGTTCAGACAATATAAGGGACTTCATTGCTGGAACGTACATTTTGACCAAGTTAACTAGACAGTTTTTTAAGTGTCATAAACTTCAAACTCAGAACTTTACTTCCCTAACTTCTACCGTACAAAAACTACCAAAACATTATTTTCTACAAAAACAGTCCTCAGGCAAACTACAAGTTCATCCCATTTTGGGTTTCGTATTGTAAAGAAATATTACTTATTTCTTTTCCAATTTGACGAGAAACCCTTTTACATAAAATAATAAATAAATAAATCGTCGATAAATAACGTTCAACTTTCAGTTAGTTAAAAAAAACATGATCGATTGTAATTCTGACACAAGTTGACTTGACTTAAGGAGATTTTTTTTTGACTAACTTTCCAGTCAAGTTTCCAATAAAGTTGCCTTATTGCCAATTTTTTGGCAGCTTTCAAGTCCCTTATGTCGTCTTAACCTGCCCATTCGTTTTCATCAGTTATCTTTGGTAATTGTTTTTCAGGTTAGGAATAAAAAGAGAGTGAAACGCCTTAAGTAAGATGATCGATGTTCCGAATTATAAAATCAAAAATCGATTGTTCATTGAAAACGATTTTATCATTTACAAATTAAAAATGAATTAAAAGAAAAGTTGTTTTTATAATGAGGTACATGTTTAGTTAAAAAAATGTCAACTTATAAGCGTCGAAGTCCAAACTTAACAGCGAAATAAATGAATGACCCCGTGCTTTGTTTTTCTTTATTAACCTATAACAGACTTTGTACTATAAATTGGTTAATTGGTAAAAAAATGCTCTTGTATCACCTAAACGATTTAGTATGTTTCATGAGTTAAATCATAATCTCAAAATCGTATCCACCGTTATGGAAAATTTCATTCAGCTAAATGGTATTTTTTGTGAGCATTCTCATAGGTGCCCTTTTAAAAACTATTAGCAATAGGGCTGCAGCCTTAAAAATTGGTGCCTTAAGTTTTAACATTAATTATTCTGTAGTAACTATCTTTTTTTAAAATTAATTTAAATAAATATATATATTTTTTTTAATTTCCAGTCCTACGAGAAAGAGAAGGCGGAAGAGAACAAGGAAAAGGAGGAGGCTAAATAAACAAACTCATCATCCAACCATCCCCCCGCATATATAAACATTCAGAGAGAAACATAACTCACCCCCTTCTTTTTTATATAAATATTTATAGAAGTAAATAAAACAAAACAAAATCATAAATATAGATATAAACACTAATCATTCAAAAATTATATAGAAGAAAAACAAAAAAACATTGATGATTAAAGAAAAAAAACAACAACAACATCAAACAAATTTAAGGGACATTTTTTATATTTATATATATAAAAGTAAAAAATTTAAAAAAATCAACATGTATTAGAACAAAAAAGAAAAACATTAAAAAAATAAAAACAATACAAAATTTTTTATATTAAGCAAGTTAGTTAAATATCCAACAAAACAAAAACAAAAAAAAACATTGACGATTGATTTTATAGAATATTTTTGAATTTTCTTTTCGATTTTTATATATAATTATTATTAAATATATATTTATATATTAAATGAGAGAACGGAATGAGAAAATAATCTACAAGAAGAAAAATGATGAAAGGATTACAAACAAACAAAAAAATATGTTTTTTTTTTTTAATATTATATTATATTATTATTTGTAATGTTTATATTGTGTTTTAATCTTTAATTTTAATTTTTAATAGGGCGAAACGAATTTGTGTGCAAATATTAAGATTTTAAACAAATATATGATGAATGTATTTTTCTTTAAGTGGATTTATACTTTCCACTTAATGTTTAAGAAAATCTTCAAAAAAAACAAGAAGAACGGACATGACAAGATTGTTTATAATTTTTTTTTTCGTAATTTTAAAACAAATTTCTTTTAAGATTGTTGTTATACATACAAACAAAATATAAGATATTATTTGCCTTATTTTGTGTCTTGTGTTCTAATATATCACAGCTTAAATATATAAATTTAAATATATTAAATTAAAACTTGCTAAAAATCGATAAATCAAAACAAAAAACAAAATACTAAAACCAACCGAACAACAACAAAAATAAATATAAAAACAACAACTTCAACAACGTTTCGTTTAATATCATTAAATGTAAATTGAGACAAGTAAATATATATAAATTTAAGTATCTTTATATATTATACTATGTAAGTCGTTTTACTTTTTTTCTTTATATAAATAAAACAAAAATTACAATTTAAAAAACAAACATAATGTAAAATTACTGTCAAACATTTTTGTAAAAACAAATTTATATTAAATGTGAAAATAAAGAAAACAAAATAAAAATAAATACAAAAAACAAAAGTAAGTGTGTGTAATATTTAGCTGATACCTTTTTTCTAAAAAAAAAGTAAAAAACAAAAAAATAGATACAAACGAAAATAGAATTACAACAAAAAACAAATACGGAAAAGAGTTATTAACAAAATTTTTAAATTTAAAAATAAACAATCAAAATATAAGCGATTAATTAACAAAAAAAAAAACATACAAAAAGAGGAGGAAGAAATAAAGAACAAAATTTAAAAAAAAATACCAAAAACAAAACAACGTCAACATTTTGTGTCTGGGAACATTTTTTTATCATCATCTCACTCTCTTTTTACAAAAATAAAAACCGAAAGAAATTCATTCATTTCGAACACATTACAATGACCAGGATAATTATTATTATATAAATTTTACACTTTTTAGCTCAGTGTGTTTTATACTTATATATTATATATAAATATATATTCAACAAATTTATATATAGCAGCAAGGAAAACAAAACAAAAATATTATGTGCTTGTAAACAACAACAAAATATCTTCGTTGGCATTTTTTTCTTTTTTAAATAAATGTTTAAAAAATATACAGAGACACGTTTTATTCATAAATAATATTAAAAACAATATATAAATAAAAAGAAAAAAAAATATGTTAGTGGTGCTTATAAATAAAAGACAAAGAAATCAAATCTGCCTTTGTTTAGCGACATCATTATGTTTTAAAACACTCAACATCATACAAAAATCAAATCCACACTTACTATTTGCTGGTGAAAGCTGAAGGTTTGTCATTCTTTTTTTTTTGGCTATACCATATGTTTAAAAAAATGAAGATATATACAATTCAATTCACATAGATTCTTTTGGAAAAAATGTAGAATTTAAATATCAACATTTACTTATCGTTTTGTGGATGGCCGAAAAGAGACAAGACATTGGCAACACTTTATTTTATACATAATTCCATTTAATGCTTATGTAACCAGCCACGCCCCAATTATAATATAATTATTATTATTACAACAAACACACATTTTATACTTTATATACATACATGACGTTTCGTTTCTCTTTTTAGTTTCGAAACAAACATTTTTTTGTTCTTATTTTTTTATATACAATATTTTTATATTTTTTTAATTATTTACTTTTTTATATATAAATACAAATTATATATAAATAAAATATAAATATTAGTATTAATTTAAAATAAAACAAAAAAAAGTATAGTAATTAAATAATAAAATTACGTATTGTGTATTGATATTAAATTTAAAATAATAAAAAAATGAAATGAAAAAATATAGTAAAAATAAAAAAAAAACACAAACACAAAAAATTATTATAAATAAATACAAAAAAAAAAATGTTGAGAACAAGAAAAAAAAATCATACAAAAAAAACTGCAAAACAAAAATAAGAATTAATATAATTTTTAAGAAATATGAAATTTTATTAACCTTGGCATGTTATTAAGAGTTGATGTTTCTTAAAAATTGTATTCATTTTCTTTTTTGTTTTTTTTTCTAATATAAGAAAATAAATATTTTTTTTTTAAATCATATTTTTTATGACTTAAAACTTCTCATTTGATTTAATCGACAACAACAAAAACAAATAACAAAAAAGTTAAAAACAGTAACAACAATTTTAAGAATAAATATTAAGTATGAAAACAAACCCCCGAACAAAATGATAATAACAAAACAAAAACTCATTTGCTTAAAATAAAAAAGGCGTAAATAAATTCTTGTACGTATAAAAATAAAAATAAAATTAAAAAAAAACAATGCTTTTTGGTCATTTTACTATTCATTGGAGATAAAATTATACGTTCTTCTTACACAAAATGTCTCTTGCCATTTTTTAAGAGGAAGCTAGAGCTTACTACTACTTATTTACAAAGTTTAAAACAATGATATCATGTTTTTGAAGCTTCTTAGATTTTCTGTTGCAAAGAGGTAAAAAGATTCCCAGCGTCCAAACCAAGGAATGTAGTTCTTTTGGTATTTGGGGGTACGATTTAGTGAAGTTGTTAAACAGGTAAGCTTAAGATCTGCCTCCGAAGTCGTTTCCAAGGATACCATCGTAGTATTTTCTATAAGAATATCTCTTATCCTGTGGCAAAGATTTTAAATCGCTCTGAGAACTGAGAGACTATCAGAGCAAATTATTTTAAACAAATATTTTCTGAAATAAAGAGATAACATTCAGATTGGTTACATATTCGTTGTAAACTCTGAAACCCTTTGTAAGATTTATTTTAGTGCTTTGGCGCACATTAAAAATTGGAGCTTTTTAAAAATGGGTTATTTCCAATACCGATTAAATATCAAACTTTTAAAATCATTATTGGATATGCGCCCCAGACGATTCCATATTTTATACAATAATTTAGTTGAAAGCTGATACTTGTGTCGTGTATACAACATGCTAAGGATACTTTATGGATGCTGCTTTGCAACATAAATGGTTCGTCTAGGTTTCTAACTTTATTCAGAATCCGAATTTTGTTTAAATTCATTTCTATAATTGGTGCGCAAGGAATTAAATTTCTGTTGCTTATCAGGAGCCAAATTCTGTAATAAACGAAAGTGATCGTTCGTTTTCCAAAAACGAAAGAAACTATGCGAAAACGCTATTTGTGATCCTGGGTTGAAATCGGCTAAGTTGATTGTTGATAAATGGATATCAAAATGATCGAATTTGATCTGCGTAAGGTGATAGTCAAATTCATACTTAAAAAGCTGTCACAACAAAAATGTGATACTCATTGGGCGCATTCACAAAGGTAGTGGCTACGTACACGTAGTCAAAATTCAACTAGCTTTGTGAATGGAAAATTGAACTACAAAGTACAAAGCTAGTCAATCCGGAAGTGTCATATTAATGACAAATACTAATATATAAAATAAGAAACATTTGTGTTTTCAGAACTTTAAATAGTTTTTTTTCTTTTTGAGTTCAATAAAAAAAATAGATAATATAATATGATTGATTTATATTTATATTTAGGTTCCGAAAGATTCATTTCATTTTGAATTCTTGTGTCCTTGTGGTTGTGAAACGTCAAAACCAGTGTGCAATAACTATGTAGCCGAAATTTTTACACTACGTCGAAGGGGAAATTTCAACTACTTTTGTAGTTAGATTTAGCCAATCAGAATCCCTTGCCTTCCGAATAGAGCTAACAGACGCTTGCACAAACGACTAGATAATTCTCTTAGTTCGGTTACTTACTTACTTAAGGTGGCGCTACAGTCCTACTAGGGCCTACTAGGGCCTCAACCAACAAACTTCTCGATCTAGCTCGGTCCCTAGCTCGGTCCCTAGCTCGGTCCCTAGCTAGATGTCTCCAGTTTCGCGCTCCAAGTTGGGTGTGGTCACTTTCCGCTTGTGCGCGCCACCTGATTCGCGGTCTTACTCTACTGCGCTGTCACATTCCTGTGACCGAAAAGGCTTACGATATTTAAAAAAAGGAAGAAAAGGAAGAATTTTATTCAAACACAGCCAATTTGATACTTCTATTTAGATATTTTAAAAGAATGGATTTAAAATTTCACCAAGGCAACAATTAATTTTGACAATTTGAATCTGAAATTGTTCAATAAAATTGAATTGAGTTGAATCATCTTACACAAATGGAACTAAAATGATAGTCAATTTGACTTAGCTGATTCCACCACTGTATCGCATTTGGTTTTTGTTTATTTGTTCGTTACTGCTTCAAACCCAACAAATTTTGATTCCATACTTCTGGGATGTCGACAGCTATCAAATACATATGTTTCTTGAAAGCTGAGATATAAAATTGCATCGATAATAAAACTTGGACATATTGATAGAAAATAAGTAAGTCAGTAAGTGATTTAAGATGTAAAATTAAAAAGTACGAAAAAATCATAAATATCATACAAGTATTTTAACTTTAATTTAGTCGATTGTTAAGTAAAACAACACAAAGGCTCAACCTTCCATTACCGCAGCACGAATTTCCACTCGCGTTTTTATTTTATTTCATAGATATGTATGAACAAATAAATAATAACTATAGTAATTTTAGAGCAAGAAAACATTTATTTCTATTTTTAATAAATTTTTAAAGTTAACTTTTTTACATGCAAAACAGACAAAAATGGTTGATTTTGACATTTTTCAGTGTTGCCATACTTGCTTTTTTTTGGATTTCTTTGATTTTAGTGCTCAAATGCAAAAAGATGTGCAAAGATTTCATATACCCAAACTCGCACCCACCCCAAATCCTATATTGATCCCAAGCAGTATTTTTATACAATTAAAATAATTTTCTTTTATTTTTTATTAGGTACTTCAAGCAAGCAATCCCAAAAAACTGCTTGTTAGAGAGCAGCCTTTTACAATATACCATTGTAAGACAACACATTCATTGTAGTTACCATAAAGTGTAGTCTAAAGGTTCTATAATAAGAAATGCACCATTACACCTCCAATACGGCTATGCCGGTCCAAATAATGTGTTTCTCTGTCTCGTCGCTCTTTAGTACCAGGTTTAGAGGCGGCTTTTTCTTTATTTTCAGTCTTTTTACATGTTTAACTTTCGAAATAACACGAGGAATAGTTGTACGACATGCCTTAACACCACATTTTTCCGTGATTTTTGCCAAAGTGTCGTGTTAATTTGACGCCTTTTTTAAAAATAAGTCGCTCGTTTTTTAAAGTAATAAAACAGATAACACCATTTTGTAAAATTATTTATCTATGGAGTCTTATCACAACGGCACAAGTCCATTTTTGTCAAATATGAGTTTAGTATACAGAAAAAAAATGTACTTTCGTTTGGTCTTAACAGAGTTAATCCATCAAAACCGATTGAAAAGATATTTGATGGTTCACATAGCAGTTACATTTCTTATTAAAATTGTGTTTGGTCAAAACGGCATAACTTTAATTACATTGTTTTAACCAAACAAACATTTTCTTAATAACAATGTGGTCAAAACAACATAACTCCAACTAAATCTTCTTCGCTTTTTTGTCGCTACAAAGCTGTTTCAAGGCAACTTTCGATGAAACTGAGTCCTTCTTAAGAACTGTGCTGCAAAAGAAGCTATCATCTGTTACTTGAATTGTGCCTACCGAATAAGACCTCAGATGATGTGAATGAGTCAGTTAAGAATTAACATAAAGTCCTTTCCTTCATATGAGAGCCACTACACACCAAGGACAAATGATAATCTTATTTTAGCAGCAAATTTATCTCTGGCAAAAATGTTCGCTTTGTATAAAGACACAGAACAAGAAAAGTATGTTTCAAGGACAATTTACGAGAAAAGAAAAAAGGGATAAGATTGAAGCACAAGAAGACCGAACGTAGGCTTGTTTTGTCTTCGATTTGCAACAATGCCTACCAACACCTAGCTTGTCTACATTGAGGAATTGCAGGAAGAGGGGCAAATGAAATTAATAGCTTCGTATCTTTTCCTGCATCTTAAAAACCTTCCAACAACTATCAAATCAGTTAAGTTTTATTCAGACACCTTTAGAGACACAAAATTTATTTCAATACAGTAAATTATCTCTACCAATTTAAAATCTGCTTGGTCAAAACAACATATCTCACTTAAAACATATCTGCAAACATAGATTTGAAATAAAAACATTATATTCATATAAATATCATCAATCCTAGATATATGCATTGCATCAAAACATTTCTGAAATGACCACAACAGGATTTAGAAAAAAAAATTGAACTTTTAAACGAGTTTTTCTCAAAACTTATATTTTGGACTTATGTTGTTTTGGCCAGACTCCATAGATATATTATATTAGTTATGCATAATACATTACATTACATTACATACATATTTAAACTTTTATGAATCCCGAAAATGACTTTTACCGAATAAGTTCGTAGTGGAAAATCTCACAATTTTGCATTACGAATAGATTTTGTGATGCAATTTTGTTGGGATGTATGTAGGTTTTCGATTACCACTGAAATCGTGATAGGTCGGAATATAGCCTTTTAACAATACGACTTCTTTGTTTTCGCTGGCATTTATTGACAAGAACAGAAAACCGAAATTATATTAATATCTTTCGAATATTGTAAATAATTTTAAAATCATTATAACGATTATAATGATGGCTTTGATTAATTTATCTCAAATCATAGTTGCTGTTGAGAAGATGGTTTTATGATATACACACTCCATATAGCCTAATATGTTATCAATTTTTATTATCACTTTTATTAAAACAAATTTTCAAAAACCATCCAAATACCCAGCGTATTTTGAAGTAAATTTTACTTCTACATTCATAGTTTTTTTTTCAATTTTAAGAGGTTCCACTGCTTTTTAACTCAGACACCTAAATTTTCTCTCAAAACTCCAAAATTATTCTTAAGTAGATGAGTTACACTACCGGTCAAAAGTTTGAGACCACCTCTGAAATTTGAGAAATATCAAGTTTTAACCCCTAAACTGAAGTTTTAGGAAAAAAGTTAATACTTGGAAAAAGTGAAGAGCATGTCTAGGTGTAAATGATAGAAAAATGTAAACTGGTTTTGTACTAAACATACATTATTTATTTAAAAACCAATAAAACTTGCAAATTGAATTTCAATTGAAATTCAATCATTTTTTTACAATTCAGGGCAATCTTTTTACAAGGTTTTGTATTTTTTCTTGTGGAATATTATTGCAGCAATTTTGTAGAGTTTCCCAAAGAGCAGATTCCGATGTAATGTGGTAATTCCGGAAATTTCTGTCAAGCTATTCCCATAAGAGCTCAATGGGGTTATTATCTATACATATATAATAACTCTATACCAAATACTGAACAGATTTCTTAAAATGAATCAGTATTGATTGTACCCAAATTCAGTGTTGTTTGTAAGCACTAAATAGGTTATATCAAAAAATCGTTTGGAATCGTTTGATAAGTAAAGATTGTCGAACTATTCGAACCCTGCCTTGCTCGACATAATTTATTAAAAAAAATAATAAATAAAACTTACTTATTTTTTAATTCAAATAAGTCCAATTTCCTTCTGTTGCCTTCACAAGGCATTAAATACAATGTCAAGCGCTTATATACAAAAAATACTGTTTGAATCAGCCTTTACTGAAAGCAAATTAAAACGATTGTCTTTTGAATTCCGATACCTTCGTTGAGAAAGCCCTATCAGAAACAATGTTTGAATAAGGACAAGCTTTTTTCGTTTTTTATTTCACAATATTTTTAAAACCCTAAGATTTTTTTTTTAAAAAACACAAATGTGGAATGTATTAAGTTTATATTGCAAACAAATTGTTGTATGTAATGTATGAATAAATAAGTTTTATGGCGGGTTTTCCGAAGAAGATCATAAGACGTACCTGTTTGTTTGTGTCTCATAAGTAGGCACAATGTCTAAATTAACCTGCAACACCATTTAAAATCAAGGATTTAAAATTACAGTCAAATAAAAAAGGAAAACAACTTGTCCCTATTCATGTGACACGAAGTGTATTTGAAACGATAGTATGTAAGATGGTTAAGACCATTGGAACAAATATATTAGTAGACAAGATTACAACATACTAAAATACTGATTAAAATAATAAGACTTATTATAGAAAACTTCGTTAATAGTATTATGATCTTTAATCATCACGAAATAAATAGTAATAATAACTTAAAAATAGTAAATATAAATAAAAAAAAATGTAGTTGTTAAATAACAAAAACTGAAACTATACAAAAATTTAAGTAAGTTGTTCTTGAAACGATGTCAGCGTTTGATGTTCCTTAGCTGTTAAAGCATGACCTTCCAATCTTCTTGTCTGAGTTAAACTATGAAAATACAAAAAAAACATCAGTAAATTAAAACCCAAAACATAAGATTTCAACGTTTCAATCAATAAAAATTACATTAGATTCGAATCCTTTTGATAGATGTCCGTTAGAAGAATATTCATATTCGAAAGTAATTCCATTCTATTCGGTTGAATATTGAATTCCCCAGCTTTTATTGATCTCTCAATCATATCCACCATTGTAAGAACAATATGAATTTTCATTATACGATCTGTACCATCTTTGATTTTTTCCTCAACATAATTCTTATGAGCTCTTAATGCTTTCTACATGAAATGAACATAAACAAAGAGTAAATCGTTTGTGTGCTATAAATTTAAAATCTTACAAACCTGAAATTTATGAAGCGGTACCTGACGTTGGTACAAGTTGAATATAGCCACAGGAATAATGTAGGCAAACAATGATGGCTTTTGAAATCTCTCCGAGTTATATTCCAAGAGAATGTCCATCAGCTCAGTAAGTTCAGTGTCAAACTTTTGTACCTTTTTGTAAGGAAAATATTAATAAGAAAAATATTAATTTCAAGACGCAATACTTACCATTCCGAAATGAATAGCAATCTTCCATGTAATGGCCACAGGAATATCAACAAATTTATGCATCGAATTGAAGCTTTTCAGAATGTTCCCTTGTAATTCCAGCTGACGGAGTCGATCGTCATTACTAGCTTTAGGTGCTTCGAAAGCATGAAGATTTACAGAATTCACTAAAATATGATAGACATATCGTTCCAATTCGAATTTAAAATTAATGTAAAGGTCACACAGGACTCCAATTGCCTGAATTGTAAAGATCATCGACATATATAAAATTAACTAAACTAAGAGACTTTTAAATAAATTCTTACCGCTTCTATAAAAACAATTGTTTCATTTGAATGATTTGAATTTTCCAAACGTTTAATAAGGTAAGTCATAAATGGATAGACTTGATGTAGTAGTACAGCATTCTCAATTTTAGCATCATCAGTAGTCATTTGAATACTTATCACGGAGAGGATACGGATACAAACAGCAGAATAAATTCCTAATGCAAATGGTTCTTAAAAATTCAACAAAATATATTTTTCAATTATTTTTTTTATTTTTTAATTTGGAAAAAAATTATAATATTTACCTAAGAAGCAATTAAATTTAGCAGATAGTTCTTGAAATGTATTTGATTCGTAAAGATGAGGCTGCAAGGATCTTAAAAGTTCAAATAATTTTTCTTCATTTATAGCTGACGGAATATTCGATGCGTTTAAAAGCATAACTAAAGTGTTCTGGAACTTCACGATTTGGGTCGACGTTAGCTAGAAAATATACATTTTTATTAAATAAGTAAAAATTCTATTGGTCGAATTTAAGATCTAATTTTTATTGATAAGAATCTAGAAGCTCAATTAGATGGGGCTAGTTTCCTTTTGGGTGAAAATATTGTTCATCATAAATCACTTGAAATTAAATTTAGTTTTCTGTTTTAATTGAATCACAGTTTCATTTCAATGTTTTAGCTCATGATTGTAAAAATACTGATTTTGTTTTCTTAAACCGAAATTTTGAAAGCTTAAATTTGCAAATTATTTACAATTGCACCAATTTAGAGATGGTTTTTGCTATGTTTTGGAACATTTTAGATAATGCTATTGCTTATTTTGTTCCTTTAAAAAAATTCAAGAAGACCAATTTGGTTTAAAAAAAGGTTGTCTAGGTTAAAAAATGTAGTAGCTTAGCTTCGTAAAAAGATTAAGATTTCGGATTCTTTTGGTGAACAATTCATTAGATCTAGGAAAGAGTGCGAATTCTTAAGAAGATTTACATATAAACAATATATTTGGTCTCTTGAGTCGAAAATAAAAAGTAATTCGAATTGTTTTTTGTCATTTCTAAATACTAAAAGAAAATCAATTGGCATTCCTTCCAGTATTTCTTACAATGGTATTTTTTCTAAAAATGTTGCTTTATTTTTCCAATCGAACTTTTCTGATTGGGTCTTTCTTTATCGACAGTTGATGTATTAAATGCTTTATCGTCGCTTGATAACAGTTTCTTTGCTGCACCGGACAATATTTCACCTTTAGTTTGAAATTTTATAAATATAATCTTTAAACCCCACTTTGCTTTATTTTTAATTTGTCCTTGAAACAAGGAGTATTTTTAGATACATGGAAATATTATCTGATAACTTCTTTGCATAATTCTGGATCTAAGGCATCTGTAGAATATTATAGACCTATTGGTAAGTTTCAGCTAATTAAATTAAACTTTATAGTTAAGGTCAAAACCATATTTCCCTGCATCAGCATGGCTTTATGAGTGGTAGGTCTACTGCAACAAATTTAGCAATTTTCACAAATCACTCTCTTGGTTGTTTAGAAAATCGTACTCAAGTCGCTGTAATCTACACCGATTATTCCAAGGCGTTTGATCGGGTACAACATAATGTTCTCTTGAAAAAACTTAAATTGATTGGCTTCCACTCGAATCTCCTAAAATGGATCAGAACATATTTGGTTGGATGAAGACAATATGTTAAAATTGGTGAGGTTCTATCCAATGAAATACAAAATTTTTCCGGTGTACCAAAAGGTAGTCATCTTGGTCCACTCCTTTTCATTTAATTTATAAATGATTTGTATTAAAAGTTCTAGATGTCTTTTATTTGCTGATGATCTCAAGATTTTTAGTTCTATAGGTTCTTTATCAGAGGCTAGTAAAATTCAATTGGATATTGATAATATTACCAAGTGGTGTTTCATAAATGGATTAAATTTTAATGTAAAAAAGTGTAGTATTGTTACGTTTTCTAAAACAAAGGATCCGATAAGTTTTGATTACAAAATCAAAGAATCAGTTTATGAGGTTAACAAATCAAAAGGATCTTGGTGTGATTTTTGGTTCGAATATGAATTTTTCTCTCCAAATTGATAATGTTATTTCAAAAGCTAATGCCATGTTGGGATTTATTTCAAGAACTTCTAAGTCATTCGAAGATCCTTATACTTTAAAAACTCTTTTTGTATCCATTGTAAGACCTTTACTTGAATATTGTTAAATAATATGGAATCCCCTTACAGAATCAGGTATTTTAAGGATTGAAAAGGTTCAGAAGAGATTTACAAAATTTTCTCTACGAAAGCTTTATAATTATTCAAAAATGTCTTAAAACCTTTATTATAAGAAGGAAATTGTATTCAGTACTCTTTGCTTACGATGTGCTCAACTCTAACATACATTTTTCAATTTGTTTGTCTTAGTTTAATATGAATGTTCCATCTCGGAATTTGCTTCGTAGAAATGGTAATTTTCTACACGTTCGTTTTCATAGCACAAATTATACGAAACATATCCCAATAACTGCTTCTTGCATTTAAAGAATTTGAGTTTTTAATTGATTTTAATAAAAATAAATTAGATATTAAGAAAAATTTATTGAATTTGTTGTAACACTATGTTTTTACCACTATCAATTTTTTAATATAATGTTTGATTTTAATGTAGTATCTACAAAGTATTGTAACTTAAAAGACGAATAAATAAATACATATTTTTTTTTGACTATTCAAGGATAATAAAACTGTAGAACTGGATGGCAATAGTGATAAGTTATTTGAATTTCAGAAGTGTTGACAATCCAATTGAAATGCAATTAATATATGTATGCTGTGTCAATATAATAAATAAAATAAATTAGAGCCCAAGGACTTAATGGCAAAATCACAAACACGCTTCAGCTTCGGCTTCGTCTGCTTTACGGTGGGCTTGCTTCGAGGTTGCTTTGAATGACTTTTCTATTATTTCATTCCTTCCAAGAGCAAATATTTTGTTTGTTGACATGTTTTTACAGCTGTTGAGCTGTAAAAAGCAAATGTTCAGATAATTGAACTAGAGCTTCCGTTTGGAGTCACATTACGTTACATTACGTTCTTTTCCTTACGATTGTCGAACGAAACGTGAGGTCGAAACTCCATTGTGATAGCATGCATTGAATTCTTATGGCTGAACTCGTAAAGCTAAAGCGTGTTTGTGTTTCAGCCATAAGATACCCATACATACGAGCTGGACGCTTCCAAAAGTGGTAAACATAATTTTTAATGTGGTTAAACAAAAGTTAAAAGAAATCCTGTGACTGCATTTATTATTTTAGCCTTTATGAGTAGCAACAAGAATAATGCTAACCCATTCTTCAAGTCAGCTATGAAATGGCGATCCGTGTGAAGCTAAAGAAGTCTTGACATTGTTAGAACAGTACAGAGGATGATTTATCCAAATTAACATCCTTAAAAGTGGCGTGGCTGTTTATAAAAATAGCTTTGAATCCTGAGAATGATTTCAGAATTTGTTAGATAACTAGGATTGTGGCAGTCTCTTGGAAGATTATTCGTCTTTGGCTAGGGTAGGAAATATGCATATAGACCAAATGTATAGATCAAATTCAAACTACGTATCAGTAGAAAAGTGTTCGTTCTATATCAAAGCTTTTAAAATAAGAAAACATATAGCTTCAAAAAAAACAACCCCTTTTAACTTCAAAGGAGTTGAAGAGTTCATGTTCATTGCATCGGTAATAAAATTGAGAGTCGAGAGAATTTCTAATTCCAGTTCCATGTTTTGAGACTGCAAAGTAATTGAACGTTCTGTTTAAAAATATGCCATCGAGGATTTCGAATCGCTTGGTCTGGATGACTGGAAGCAATTAAAAAAACAGCAGAGATCCTCTACATGAATCAAGAGTTTGATAAATCAAATCAAAATACGCAACAAATGTATTTGCTTACCTGATCTAAGTTAGGCACCACTTCTTGATATTTTGAATACACTTCATCTGCAAATTCTTCCATTTCTTCGTGCATATCAAAGTAATACATCAACTGGAACATGTTGTGCGATGTATTGTGAATAATTGAGTAATCTTCACCATTTTTGTTTAAGTATCGCCGGGCATATTTAACATATCTGTCTGCAGCCTAAAAGAAAATGAAAAAGAAAGAGTTTTTATATTAAGTTGATTCAGGGATGGCCGTGAATAAAATGTTCACCACCAAGACAAGAATCTTTAAAAATTGATGAAGTTGGGAGTAAAATTACCAAAACAAATTTTAAGCAATAAGGAACAATTATAAAAAGGTGGTGTTTTCAATATTTCAAGATGGGAAACCTTCCGAAGTAAAATATATTCACGGCAACCCTTAAAGTTTGATATTGACAAAATGAATTTAGCGTCAGTTTGTTAAGTTTTCAACAGAACTCCTTCTGGTTCAATAGCGTATAGTTTACGTGTTAAATTATGGATTCTTCAAAACTAAATTTGACTTAGTAGAGCATTCGAGAATATACCCATTCTAAGACCATAGTAAAGAACTTACAATTGGAAACTCCTTGATTGTAAATTGAGCTTTTTCAAAATCTGTTATAGAGTAGACGTGTGACAGAATTCCTCTTATCTGCCATTTGTCCTTAAGTAACATCAAAAGTGTAGGCAGTTTTAAAAGAAATTTACTCAAACGTGCGGGATACTGATCTAAAAAAAATGTAAGACAAAAATAAATCAACAACAGCAATTGGAAAGAAACTATCTAGATCATCCGATCGGTCATATATCGAGATCTTTAGATTAGCATGTCACTATCTGGCAATATTTTGGATTTTCAAGAAAGGTAACAATCTCAAAGGGTTAAAAATTAATTAATAAAAATAACTTACCATTATTATCACACTCCTCATAGAGTCTTTTATAAACTCTCAAAGTAGCTTGTGCTGCAACACTTAGTATCTTCACATTCCAATCACTTTTTTGTAAGACTTTTAAATATGCATCCAATTCTGTTATATAAGGAAATTCATCCCAAAGCGATTCAATGAAACAATCCAATATTTCTGTTCCATTCTTAGAAAGAAAATAACCCAATTATATTTTAAAAAGAAAAGAAAACAAACTTTCAATTTTAAACTTACAGATTTCATCATAAGAAATTCCAAAATATCTCTGAATATTAATTTATTTGTAAATTTACTTTTACGCATAAATGTTAAGTAGAAATTTACAGCTTGGACACGAGCTTTGTTGCTATCATTCAGAGCATTGCTTAAAATGATGTGAACTTGATCTCTTGAAAAACATTCTAAGAGAGGAAGATGACTGCAATGAGAAACAATTTATACAAAATTATAAGGCTTAAGGTGTTATAGGCTGTTAAAAAGTTCAATCTTACAAGAATTGCAAAAATGAAAAGAGGAAACGTTCTTGCCTTCCAATTGTAATCTAAGGCTATTATTATGAATAGCAAATAAAAAAGCTAACCTTAAAAAGATATAAGATGTGGAATTTTTAGAAAGTTGAACTTAGATGTTCAAACATCTCCTTTGCCAATTTTTTGCTTTTTTGAAGTGAACATTAAAATGTCTAGCGTTAAACTTTTAATTCGCTATTCTTATTTAGAACCATAAAATTTCAACAAAATTTCATCTCTAACATATAAAATTCTGCTGCCACAGTGTTAATTGCCATATACTCGTCCGAAACGTCTGAACCAATTTCAATTAAATTTTTTCATATACATTCGGTAGAAGGTAATGCTTCAGGGACGGATTTAGGGGAGGGCAACCGGTCGGAAATTAATTGCTGTATATGAAGAATCGGTGTTCTTCAATTCTTGGAAAAATTAATTACTATTGACTAATTGGTAATTTGGCTGTTGATTTCGTGCAGAATTTGTACAAGTTTTTCACAGCCAGTACAGAGCGGCACCGAAATCTGATTGAGAAATTATCAGAGAAGAAAAGCGGTCAGTTTTTAGTCTTGAAAAAGCTCAGCGACACTCGTTGGACTTGTCGAGCTGAAGCTACGAAAGCCTAAGTCAACCGCTTTTCGGAAATCGAAGAAGTTTTAACCAGCATATCTTCCTATAAAGAGCAAAAAGACATCGTGAGGAATAAAGCAACGCACCTTCTATAGAAAATGAGTGGTCTTGAAACGATATCTTGAAGCAATTCAACGCTACAAACAAGATGTTGCAAGACTCGAAAATGATACTTGAATCGGCAATGTGTGCACTAGAATCATTGAAATCATTCGTGGAATCCAAACGAAATGATTTTGATATATTTTTATAAATACGAGGAAGCAGCCAAAAAAATATCCCATACTAATGAATATGTACGACCACGCACCCGCACCAGAACGAGAAATATGAGGTTCGATTACGTGAAAACACAAGACGTAAATCTGTCACCCAAGGAAAAATACAAAGTATCCGCCTTCATCTCAGAGATTGACAAGCTATCCGTTTCTCTTACTGAAATATTGCACGCCTATGAAGCTGTACGTTCCGGATTTGGATTCCTAAATAACATCGCGAAGATGGATGCTGAAAATGTGCACGCTGCAACAGAGTGTATCCGGATGATTTGGAGCCTAGTCTCGGTAAAGAGTTGGTTCAATTTGTGTCTTTCATTGACTGATTGACTAATACAAAGACTCGAAAATCAAAACTTTAGAGCTACATTTCCAAACATCGAAATTGCATTGAGAATGTATGATGGTAACAAATTGCACTGGAGAGCGCTCAATTTTAAAAATGAAAATTGAAACAAACAGGCTTCGAACCACGATGGGACAAAACCGTCTATCGAAGCTTTATCCCCTAAGAGAAGAGATTTACTCCAAAAACTGGATTTCACAGAAATCATCAACAATTTTTCGGCGAAAAAAAGTCCGAAAGGTTCTGTTCGTTAACCCTAAAATTTAATTTTAGATAATTCTTTTTTTTCGTTTATATTTATGTGATTGTTCCAATACCTAAGGAATCTACTTGGTTTCACAATAAATTATTAATTGAAAAATTCGAGTGGAAAAAATGGTTTACTTTTTTTTAAATATTTTGGGGTGAGGGGGCCTCCGCTTCTGTATTGCCCCGAGTCCTCTGGATCTCTAAATCCGGCCCTGATTGTTCGATAACTTGGTTTTTGACTTTGAGAAGTTATGAAAATTTGCAACAAATTGGTTTTTACCAAATTAACCGACTATTCTGTGGTGTTTATTGTTACTGTTTTTATTTTTTGTCACCGACGATTTCACTATAATTTCAATATGATTTAGATTATTTTACACCAAGTAAGAAAGCAGAAACAAAAATAAAATTCTTGCATATAGGTTGGAAAAGATAGAGGTCTCTTAATTGATTCCATAACCGTATGTATTCATTTTATTTTTGTTTTCTGAGTTTTCACTTTGTAACAAAACTCATCAATTACGCCAAAAAATTTTTATTTTAATTTGCTCAGTTAGTATTTGGAAATCAATGACAGACGATACCAATTTAGCTATCAACCCGATCGTTTTGACAATATCACTTCGTTGATTATCGTGTTACGTGAAGTGAGACTATCGTCAAAATGATATCGTTTGACGATAATCGTTTTACGGAATGACCCCCCTGAATTGAATCGTCAACTACTATACAATACTGTAGAAATGGCAGCAATTGTCGCTCGAAATGTCCCACTAATGAATGAAGAACAAGGAACCACTTTTGACCACATCATATTCGCAGTTTCGGCAGGACAAGGTGGGTTCTTTTTTTGTATGCACCAAGTGGAATTGGGAAAAAATTCCTTATTACGTTAATTCTTGCTAAAATACGATCAAATAATGGTATCGTAGTTATCGAGGCAGAACAGCCCATTCAGTATTTAAACTTCCACTAAATATTCAAAATAACTCAGTGCAGTGTGCAATATCAAAAAAACAATAATTCATGGCCACAGTCTAAAATATTCATCTGGGATGAATGTAATATAGCAAACTAAAATTCGCTTGAGGCGTAGAACAGGACATTGAACGATACAAAAAACAATGACAGACTATTTGGCAGCACTCTGTTACACTTTCAGTTATCCAGCTTTCAACGTACGCTGATGAGATGTTGACCTTGCGTGCTTAAAATCATCGCCACTGCGGCTCTTTGTTGAAAAAGTACAACTACTTTAAGATCCAACCGCTAAAACATTCTCAAAACAACTGTTAGATAATAGGCGACGGAAAAGTTACTTCAGATGAAATTATGTAGGTACATAAAATTACCGGTCGATATCTGCACGATTATTGATTCACAAGATGCTTTCATTGACCATATATTTCCTGATGTACACAGACAATATACGAATCATGAGTGGCCGACAGAAAGAAAAAATGTATTGGATTTACCATCCATGCCACCGTATGACTTACAACTGAAGGTTGGATCTCCGGTAATTTTTGTTTTATAATTTGAATCTATTGAAAACCTTGTGACAAATTTAAGGAAAGAAATTAAAGAACAAACTGAAACCTTAGAACAAAAATTAAACTCAATAATAGACAGAAACAACACAACTGAAGAGAAACAGGAGCACTTAGAAAATAATATAAAATATTTAGAGAGATGTATAAAGATAAAAAATCTTTACAATATAAAAGAAACCGAAAGCAACGAAGAATTAGTAGACACCATTTTATTTTTTTAATACGACAGTCCGAACTATTCAAAGCAGCAGGCGATGACTTGGTACGGGGCATGCACCAACTCATCTGCAAAATATGGTCGGAAGAAAGCATGCCCGATGAGTGGAATCTCAGCATAGTGTGCCCGATACATAAGAAAGGAGCCCCTCTAAACTGCGCCAACTACAGAGGCATCAGTCTCCTTAACATTGCGTATAAGATCCTCTCTGCCGTATTATGTGAACGTCTGAAGCCATTCGTCGACAACCTGATTGGTCCTTATCAGTGTGGCTTCAGACCAGGAGAGTCCACTATCGACCAAATATTCACACTACGGCAGATCTTGGAAAAAACCCAGGAGCTTCAAATCGATACCCACCATCTCTTTATCTATTTTAAAGCCGCGTAAGTTACATATTTGTATGGTGACCTTCGTCACCATTGTAGTCCAACAACCCCAAACGGATATGCAATGAGCTCCATATGAAATGTAATACGAGTAAATTAAAATGTCAAATTGACAATTAATGAAATATCAAATTGTAAAATAATATATTAAGTAAATTGTTCGATCAGCATATTAAAAATAAATGTGAAATATATCTGATCGAACAACCTACAAAATTTAGATATAGAAATTCAGTCGTGAATATACCACCGCAATAAACAGAACTAAAAAGCAGAAACTAAAAAAACTCTTTTTCTTTAACTCGTACGACAGCATATATAGGGAAGAACTCTACCGAGCAATGTCTAGTTTTAGCATCCCTGTCAAACTTATCCGTTTGTGCAGAATGACGATTGAGAATGCACGCTGCTCTATCAAGGTCGGAAAAGATCTTACAGATTGATTTGATGTCAAAAAAGGTTTTAGACAAGGCGATGCACTGTCATGCGACTTCTTCAACATCGTTCTGTAAAGAATTGTGCAAAACTCAACCGTCAACACTAGAGGCACAATCTTCCAAAGGTCCATCCATGCAGATGATATTGACATAATTGGAAGATCAAAGCGTGATGTCAGTGGAGCGTTTTTTGATCATTGCGACGGAAGCGAAGAAGATGGGTTTAGTGGTCAATGAGGGCAAGACCAAGTATATGCTGTCATCAAAAAAGAACACTGAACGACGACGTCTTGGACAAAACGTCACCATGGACAGCTATAACTTTGAGGTAGTTAAGGACTTTGTCTACCTCTGCACCGCTATTAATGCAGACAATGACACCAGCGCTGAAATCAAACGAAGAATAACTCTTGCAAATCGCTGCTTCTTTGGACTTAGAAGGCAATTGAGAAGTAAAGTCCTCTCTCGAGCATGTAAAATCACCATCTATAAGACACTCATCATCCTGGTTCTCATTTATGGCGCTGAGGCCTGGACCCTGTCAAAGAAAGATGAGAGCGTCTTAGGATGCTTAAAAAAAAAAAAAATTGGGTGGCGCGACAGTCCGTTGAGAACCAAGGCCTAGTGACTTACGACTCTCAACCATTCCTGTGTGCGAGTAATGTTGTCAGGAATGGAGGGGACCTACAGTTTATATGCCGACTCCGAACGGCTAATTTTGAGAAAGCACTTTTTCATGACAATAGTTACTCTTGGAGAATTTGTCAATTCCTCGCAAGAGGCAGTACCCGTGAAAAGACTAGGCAGGGATCGAACCCAAGACCTCTAGCATGACAGTCCAACGCACTAACCATCATGCCACGGGTACCACGTCTTAGGATGCTTGGAGAGAAAAATTCTTCGGGTGATTTTTGGTCCCGTACGCATAGATGGAAAATGGAGGAGAAGATATAACGACGAACTGTACGGGCTGTACAGCGACACTGACCTAGTTAGCAGAATTGAAGTCCAACGGCTTAGATGGCTAGGTCATGTAGAGCGGATGGACATCAACGCTCCAGCCCGGAAGGTCTTCGATCCAATCCTGAGGGACGGCGCAGTAGAGGAAGACAGCGACTCAGGTGGCGCACGCAGGTGGGAGAGGACCTCAACCAACTTGGCGTGCGAAACTGGAGACAGCTAGCTAGGGACCGAGCTGGCTGGAGACGATGTTGGTTGAGGCCCAGGTCCGCCCCGGACTGTAGTGCCACCTTAAGTAAGTAAGTAAGTGCTATGGTTTGATTGTATCAACATCATACACGGTGCAACGATCTAACGATATTATTCAGTGACGCTATGTACAATAAGTATTGCTATTGAGGATCTTTGCATTATCTTTGCCAAATTACCATTCAGTCATTTCGGTATGCATTAACCAAATCGAAATGCATCTGAGTTAAAAGACACTGAATTGGATCGTGAACTGCAAAACAATACTGTAGAAATGGCAGCAATTGTCGTTTGAAATGTCCCACTAATGAATGAAGAACAAGGAACCATTTTTGACCACATCATATTCGCAGTTTCGGCAGGACAAGGTAGATTGTTTTTTGTGTATGCACCAAGTGGAACAGGGAGAACATTCATTATTCCGTTAATTCTTGCTAAAATACGATCAAATAATGGTATCAGATTGACTGTTAAATCGTCATACAACTCTATTGATACAGTTTTAGATGTTACCGAAGCTGTAAATATGCAACTGAGTTTTTGAACTAATTGGATTTACCAGGCATGCCACCGCATAATTTACAAATGAAGGTTGGATTTCCGGTAATTTTATTTTTTAATTTGAATCCACCACGGTTGTGCAACGGCAAGCTATGAGTAATTAAAAAAGAGGCTAGGATGCGACCGTTATCTGGATTCTTTTTTTCCAAAAATATACTTGTTTAGTATCACGTTGCAATATATAATATAAAATTTAATTCGAGTCTCTAGCGTTTTTGGTTCGTAAGATATTAAGGGTTAACCAAAATATTCGCCTTTTTTAAACTGCTATGGTAAAGAAAACCACCCACGCAATTTTCTTGATAACCCTTTCTGCATCTTTCTGCCTTATATCTGGTTCTTGAGCTATGGACAACGAAAAAAACGTCGCAAACGTACAGACGTACGAACCTACATATGTACACTCGCACGCACAGACATCTTTCAAAAAATCTTTTACTTCGTTCTAGGAGAAACGTCCAGAAATGTCAAAATTTTTAATTTAAAAAATCGGACCCATTACAATAACTGCCTACGGGAAGTTAAAAATTAATGAAAAATGTTATAGAAGCCATAATTCTTAATGGTAAATTCCGAGGTGAAAAAATATTATTTCCGCGAATTCCTATTATTTCCACAGATGTGCCAATTCCATTCAAACGCCTTTAATTTCCAAAATATTGTACACTCTGTTGCATTAAGGGATTGATATTGTTTTTTATTGTATTGCCATAGTTAGCGATATATATTAATTTATGAAATTTCAAAGAATTAATTTAAATAAAATTGTCTAGTGATTTCTTATTTTAATATTTTGTTACCGTTAACGATTGCAAGTAAGGCCCTGATGAAATTCCACCAATTACTTTGCAGATTTTGCTATATCTGAGCCCCTTGGGAAAGGTGAGTTTCTTTCAGTGTTGAAAAATCATTGTTTTCTCCAATTCATAAAAATGGTCCAGGAAGTAAATAACTACCGTCCTATTTGTAAATTATCAAGTATACCGAAACTCTTGGAGAAAATTATATGTGAAAAGTTGACATTTCTCCTTATCTTTGTAAATCATAAAATGAGTCAGACCATAAGATGTGAAGCATAGGTGGACGTTTTCTTTCTAGCTCTTCAATAAATTGAGGATTCGCAAGATATTCAGATCTGTCCAACAACTCAATCATGATAGTCAGGGTTTCAACAGCTGTAGCAAAATTAATAATCGATGACGGATTATCTTCTTTGGTGGAGTCAATGTATGTTGTCTTGGCGATTAATGATTTGATGATAACATCTGGCCGCCCATACTTCCGTTCCAAAATAGTCATCACTTTTTCTGCACTGTTGCGCAGAATCAACAACGACCTCACTGTTTCAAGTACTTTGTCTTTTAAAGCAGTACGGAGCCTGGTGATATTTTGTCCAGAAGTGAATTTTCCAATTTTGGTCATGCGGAAGTATTCATTCTTGAAGAGCGGCCACTTTTCTGGTTTATGGCCATCGAATTTAGGCAAATCCATCTTCTGATTGTTGTCATCAAATCCAGGTAAGATGGTCTGCTTTCTTCTTCGTGTGATTCGGGAACTTCTTGAATATAAATAATTGTAGGCAAATTTCGCATGGTTGCTTTCTTAAGCTTGTCAGTTAAATTTTTAATTTTATTTTCCAATTCAAATGTTCTGCAACCAGAGTCGAAGCTTTGTTTGTCTTCTTGGAACATTGTGGATTTACGCCAGTGGTCAATTCTTTGGAAGGCACTTTCCAAGTCAAGATGTCGTCTCTCTCGCACGGTATCCATATCGTTCATGCTGAAGCAGGTTGTTCTTTTCTTCGTCGTCGTTTCTCTTGGTGTCCTTCTTTTGTTATATACTTCCATGTCGCGGAAGTGGTGCGTATTTATAAGTGACTGTAGTTATCTGTCCCCTGATTAACTACCATTATGATAGTAAAGTACGACCATCATCACTTGAACAAATATCACCATACATACCGTTCGTTAACTGCATATGCCTGTTTGTCGTACAAGCCATTAACTAACTGTAGGGACTGTCTTCGTTCGAGTTCAAATTCGGACTGACTATTTTCTTTCAATTGGTCTCTTCTTTGTCGCGTCTAAAAACTGTACATGAGCTATTGTAGTGTGGGTCAAAGGAATTTTCCCCAACACTCCTTAAAATCCACTACCACTAATCTTTTTATCTTTTCCAATTTCGTTCTAAATAAACTCGAAGAAGGCTATCAAATTGATGTTTGTTTTTCATTGAAATATGTTGAAATGGTTGGAGTCCTATCTAAGGTGTCGTGCACAATTCGTTTGTATTGATCAAGTGCTGTTTAGTTCAATTATTGTTACCTCGGGTGTCCCGCAAGGAAGCCATCTTGGTCCCCTTCTTTTTTTAACATTTATCATCGACCTGGCTGATATCTTCCTAAATTCTAGTACACTTTTATTTGCAGATGATTTTAAGTTTTTCAGATGCATAAATTCTTTAAATTATTGTATTCTTTTGCAAAATGATCTCCAAAAGTTAACAGAATGGTGTACAACTAACCAATTATTCTTGAACGTTAATAAGTTTCAATTCGTTTCCTTTTGTCGCAGTTTTTTAAAAAAATTCTTTTGATTACAAAATTAATTACTTTGTTCTTGAAAAAGTTTTGGAGAAAAAGGACCTTGGTGTATTGTTTGATTCAAAACTAAACTTTAGGAAGCATCTAGAATATATTGTAGCTAAATCCATTTCAATGCTAGGTTTTATTAAACGTAATTCAAAAGACTTCAACGATACTTTTGTCCTTAAATCTCTATTTAACTCCTTTGTTAGATCAAACTTAGAATACTGTTGTGTGATTTGAAATCCTTACTACAATATTTATTCAAATAGAATTGAAATTATCCAAACAAAATTTACAAGGTTAATAATTCAGAAATTAGGTTGGAACATCGAAGTCCCGTCGTACTCGACTAGATGTAAACTTCTTGGAACTCAGTCACTTGAAAATAGAAGGAAAATGTTTTCAGTAATGTTTATAAGTGAAATTTTGTCGCATCATATCAAATGCCCTTTCCTATTGTCGTTGATAGATTTGTATGCTCCCTCGCGTCAAATAAGAGAACGTTGCTTATTCCTAGAAAAGGAACATGGGGTAAACTAGTCTTGTAATGAGCCTTTAACTCGCTGTGTTAGAGAAACTAATCTCATTTCAATCATATAGATTTTAATTTTCATATAAACACATACACTTTGAAAAATAATATACTTTTGTTCTTTTCGAATTTATATTATATAATTGTTATTTCAAACACTTAATGTTAAATATTATTACGCCTGTTTTTTTTTTTTGTTATAAATGATTATTTTTTTCTCGACCTTTTGTAATCTAATTGTAGATGTTGAGATCTCTAATTGATGTGAACAAATCCTTACACACTTACAATAAGCTATTTATTTCTAGCAAAATATTCTCTAGAAATTATTGATATGACAAAACAACGTTTGTCGGGTCAGCTAGTTTTTATACAGTTTTGAAAACATTTTTTTCAACTTTTCGAGAGAATTGCCAAAAAGCAAACCTAAAATACTTAATTTTTACTTAAAAGAATTTATTTTATTTTAATTCTTTAAATATTTGAGACTTTTGTTGTGCCACGAAAAAAATGAAGAAGTTATCTTACCTTAGCAATGAGTTGAGAAACTTAAGTAAACAGAAGACTTGATTTTTTGAAAATTGTTGAGCAAATACACAATAAACTTTAATCATATCTGGATCAGTTAAATAATTCACAAGATTCCTCTTTTCCTCATCGGGTACATTTGTGTTCTCAAGAGCATTTTGCATATAAACAAAAAGTGCTCCGCTTGTTCGGCAAAACTTGATGAAATAAAAAGAATAATAACATTTGTTTAAAAAATGAATTTAACAACTTTTATGCTTACTTCGTATTCCATACAATTTGAATAAAATTTGAAAATATTGGGATTATGAGAGGAGAAATAATTGTAGTCTCTTCCCAAAAGTACACTCAATCCCTTCAATATAGTCGGATGAGAATCTGGATGTCTGAAAAAACAAAGAATTAAGCAAAAAGAAGATGGGACCTATGGTGAATAAAAGTTACTTTGGATTTGTTCACATTGAATACATTTTGGATACACTAAAATATGTATATTGTTCCTTGAAAATAAGAACCAGTGCTTAGATCGCAAATCAACTAACTCAAAAACATAGCACCAAACTTTACAGAAAACTCTTAACACCATGTTAAGTATTTTAATTTCATAATTTAAAAGATTGAATGTCGTGTTATTTATTTTTGAAAATTCAAGGAAGAGTCTAACGACGAAGCATCTAACAATTACACAATGTGAAAAAAGTGGGTTTAATGGTTTTCAAGCTAAGGAATCATTTCCTGTATCAATGAACACCCTGAGTCAACTTTGAGATTGAAAACTACAGAGGTACATATCTCTGTTCACAATTCATTACGAAAACTATTTACTCAGATGCTATATCTTAGACTTGTACCGTGGGTTGAAACAAACAACAAAATAAGTTGTTTTTTGATAAGAAAACTAATCTCTATACTTTTTTGCAGATATTAAAGCTACCTTTGATACTACGAGTATAAACAAAAAACTATTACTTTTCAAACTAGCAGGTGTTTGTGTTTTTTAAGAATATATGAGAAACTTCTTTCAAATCAAAGCGGTAGTTTCTAATGGTAGAATCTCTTCGCAGCAATTTAAGACAGAATTGGGTGTCCCGCATGGTTGCATTTTGAGTCCTTTGCTTTTCTGAGTTGTTGTTAACGACATTAGAGGCAGTGTTCCAGGGGTGTATATTATGGTGACTTGCTTATTAAGGTACTTTTATATGCGGACAAGGGCGGATCCAGACTTTTCATTAGGGGGGGGGGGTTCACACACTTAGATGAGTTTTTAATTTCCGCTTAAAAATGTTCTTTAATGTTTTGTAAAGGAGGCTAACAAAATTTAAATAAAATAATGTGTACGAGTATATTAACCTAACCTTTACACATTTTAATTGCTGAAATGATAATTTTAGTTATCAAATTATTTTGGAACACTGTTGTCCAGCAAAGTATGGTCTAACTATTTAATGTGTGACTCCCTACATATGAAAGCATTCTCAGATTCCAAAAGTTTTCTAAATATGCCATATTTAAGAGCTAAAACACAATAGTTAAGAGGGATTTTGATGCATTTCACGCAGAAATGTAATAAATTGTTTTTGAAACGCAGCTTTTTTTCCAAGAATAAAATATACGTCTATTCTATCCATTTCTATTTATGCTAAAAACGCTAAAAAAAATCAAAAATCCAGAAACTGAGAGAGGATCTTATATGAAGAAATGCCGGGCTTTTTAGACGAAGTTTTTCGAACTCTATTTTCGGGAGTCTATTATTATTATCGCTGTCAGTCTGCTTCCTCGTATTTTGATCTTAAAGGACTCAACAAAACTTAAACTTTTTAGAGAGAAACATTTTTGGTTCTTGAATTTAAGTAAATATGTGCTTTTGAGTACCTACACCATTTCTCTTAAAAATTAAATTAAAACAAACTAAGGTAAACAAATAAGTTGGGAAGAAACGTTTGTGTGGCACTCACAAATTACACGAATCTCTTTTCACTTCAAACCTCATAAGAGATTCAAAGCTTGTATATCAATAGATATGGCCCGTTTATTATGTTTTTCAATTAGCCATTAGTTTAACAAAAGTGTCACTTTTGTTGTTTTTGGGGCATTTATATTATAGTTCTTATTAGTTATTATTAGTTCTAGAGCACCCAAAGCAAATTCACTTCAAAAGTAGATTTATTTAATTTTTTAAAATCTTTTAAGGTCTTTTGTATTCAACAGAAAACCAATTTTGAAATAAATAAAATGCACGGCTGGGTCGTTAGAACTTGCTAAGTTCTTCCAAAAAGTTTGTTGAAAAATATTTCCTATATTTTTAGATTTAAAAATGTACGTATGTGTAAATAAGTTTTTCTAATTAGATAGTTAAAAGATTAACTATTTTTTTTTTTTCGAAAATCATTTTAAATTTCAAATTTTGTCTTAAAAATAGTTTTGCAAGCACAAAATAAAGAGCTTATAAATATGTACATGTACATTTTACATTTACATTTCGTTAAACAAAATTAATATTTTTCTTAAAATAAAAAAAAATACATTTTTGATCATAAAAAATCATTAATAATTTAATCATTTGATCATCAAAAAGAGGTTGAACAGAAAGAGAAGATTATTGAAATTGAAAAATCACATGTTTTAACCAAAAAATTTGTATGGGGACTGCTGTTATTTTTCGTATTAATAAAATAAAAAAACGCCTAACGCTAATCGGCTGAAAACCTTAATTTCAATCAACGCAATTGTTTGAACTATCGGAGCCAGGAAAGACAGTGTCGACGGTTTCTACGTCGATCGAAATTTGGTTTTCCAAGCCTAATGAGTAATTGTTTATTTGTGTGAATAGAAACTTTAAAAAACTTTATTCAAATATATACACTGCGGGTCATAAGGTTAGAAGCAGGCATTTTTGAGAAGTAAAATCAATATTTCTACCGTTACATGGTGCATTAGAAAAAAACAACTATAGTAAATGAAAGACTACTTTGTTAACAACAAAATGTAAAATTTGGAAATATTAAAGAATAATTGAGTCGAAAATATGCGAAAATAAATCGGGTCATAAGATTAGAAGCAGTGAACATTTGCATTTCATAAATTAATTGTTGTTTATTGAGTTGTAATAAAAATGGGCAAGAAAAAATGTTTGACAGTGGAGGAAATGGCAAGAATAGATGTTTATTACTCTGAAGGTCTTTCATGCCTAAAGGTCTTTCATAGCGTCAAATTCATCTTTATCGGCAGCTAAAATTAGGGATAAAGCTTATGTTAAGGCCGGCTTATCGACTGTCAAACGCACGATCCGCAATGCTAAACACTTAAAGCGCCTGAAGCTTAAAAAAAAACCACCACTTAATGACGCAAGGAGGAAGCAACACTTGTGTTTTGCGAAAGATCACATGAGCTTGGATGTCCAGAATTCAATGACTACAAATGATTGGCGGAAGGTTATTTTTTCCGACGAAAAAAAATTAAACCTAGAAGGACCCCATGGTTATAATTATTATTTCCATGACATGAGGAAAGAGGAGTTATTTTACACTGTCACCATAGCAGAGAAGGAGGCGTTATGGTCTGGGGCTCAATTTCGTTTTATGGCACTATAGACTTGGTAGTCCAAGATAGTAAAATGACTGGAAAAACCTACAAAGCCTTGCTGGAATCAGTATTCCCAAAATTACCGAGCTTTATGGACCAATTTCATTTATTTTTCAGCAGGATACACACAGCCCGAGAGGTAAAATCCTTCATTGCAAACCAAAACATCTACTTGCTGCCTTGGCCACGATATTCCCCGGACCTTAACATAATGGGAAATGTGTGGGGCTGGCTTACACGTAAGGTGTATGAGGGAGGGAAGCAATACGATGACAAGGAAGCGCTTATTCGTGGTATCAAATTGGCCTGGAGTGAGATTTCACTGGACTACTTTTAATCTCTTTATAAATCCCTAAAAGATGGAATTTTTGAACTTATTTTAAATGCTGGTGGCAGCACACATTATTAAATATTTAATAAAACCCAAAAAACTTAAACAAAATATGAATAACTGCATTTTATTTTCATTTATTTTATGTGCTTCTAATCTAATGACCCGATTTACTTTCGCATATTCTTGACTTAATTAACAATTTGTCTTAGAAGTTCAGTTAGCTTAATCTCTTCTGTACCCAAAATGTATGTCGGTTGTAAACAAAATAGTCTTTCATTAACCATAGTTATTTTTTTAATCCATTATGTAACGAGACCTGTAACCTTATGACCCGCAGTGTAAGTAATTAATTATTTGCAGAAAATATAGTTTTTACTTACTCTGCCGTGAATACTGCTTGGGGTTTCTATAAAAAAAATTGCCAATGGCTCAAAATGAAATAATCCTTCGTTTTGGCGGTGTTTTTCTTATTTCAAGTTTTTCTTTTTTAAAAACGAGCAGCATTCCCAGAGACCAAGAGCAAGTTTACACTGTAATTTACACGGGCGTTGGTAACAGACAGACAGACGGACGGAATCGTGGTACCCACTTCTGGTATCAACTTCTCTACTGTCGTTATGTCGTATCAAATATAAATAATAAGTAAAAATAACTTCAATGTTTACTATTTATGTTTGTCAAAAAAAATTAATACTAAAATTAAAGGCTATTTTAAGGAATTTAAAGGCAACTTAATATAAAATTGATGATCTCTTATTCAAGGTTTTCTTAAGAACCTGAATATTTGCAATGAAAATAATTTAAAGCATTACTAAAGTTTTTTCAAATTCTAAATTAAATTGAGTAAAAACAAAAATTTTAGTTGTTTTTGACAGCAAACCACTTTTTGGTGAATGTCGTTAAGTTACTAATAAACATATAGATGAAATCTTTACTTATACAACTTAACTGTATAAGCTTTATAGCTCATATGACCCCCCCCTGGATCGTCAGTTGGTCAAAAGTTGATGAATTTGTGCTGCGTTTTTGGAACAGGCTGAATTTCCGACCCATATTATGTTCTTGGTCCAGTCCTCAGTTAAAAGTAGTACTTTTAGTAACAACGTTTAAAGAAATAAAATACAAATGTTGTTTAGATATACAAAAAATAAATAATTTATAATATAATGGGGGTCATATCCATTAACGAAATACGATAAGTTTTGAATTGAAGGGAATTCCTACGAAAAAGCAAAGAAATTATCTTCCAGGAGGGGGGGGGATCATGACCCCTACAATGACCTTGTCATTCTTACTGATACAACAAATGTATCGAAACGATGGTAAAATTCAAAGTATTTGATGCAACTATTAAAAGTTCGCTCTGTTATGCTAATGAAGGTTACGAAGTATGTGAAGACTTTCCAGTTATCCAGAGATATTTCTTCAAACGTGTATGTAAGGTCTCTTTAAACACACCTAACTATGCAATATATTATGTCGAATCTGGATTACCTCCAATTTTCTTAAAAAACCTTAAGGCAAATGCGGACTATATTGTCAAAGTTTTAAAGAGATGTAATAATAATCTTCAAAGAAAAGTACTCATTATTGCACCTTAGTGTTGTTACACGCCGTTCAAATATTGGCTAGAATTGGCTGCTAAATATAATACGACATTGAATTTAGCCTTGAATAACTTTAGTTCATGGAAGGATAATTTCTATGACAGCATCTCAGCAATTGACGAAAAAATATTTCAAAGTTCTAAAGAGTCTATGTCAATAACGATATACAGCAACCTGAATCACTGTTTGGTGGAATGTTATTATTTTCGAAAAGAATTCACAGTTAACGAGAAGAGTTTAGTATTCAAGATCAGAACTGAAATGCTTGAGCTAAATTACAGACCTGACAATGTTGATATAAATCATAATTGTAATCTTTGCAACCTTAATCAAATCGAAAACGTTTATCACTTCCTAGGAAGATGTCCAATACTCCGAGAAATTCGACGTTTATACTTTAGAAAAAGTTTTTTTTTCTATAGAAGAGAGTTGCTCAATTCTATTGGTGGTTGGAAAGTTCTTTTCCGGTTTGTTACTGAAGCTATCGCTTACAGAAATACTTATGTAAATCTCTTTTAGAATCAATCTATTATTTTGTTTTAGCTAAACTAAAAGCTTATCTTTCAGTTAGTATTGAATCCCTTAATCTACCATTACTCTTTAATCGATTAATTCATCAATCTTTTAAATTTAAATACACTAGTTTAAATGTTTTCCTTTATTTTTGAAATGTAAAACTTTTGTAATATATTTACATTATGTTCTATTAGTTTGAAAGAGATCTGATGAAAATAAAGCCTTAAACTCTAATGGTATTTTGTTAAAATATGTCTATGTTAACTAGCAAAATTATATTTAATGTTAAAATACACTTTTTCATTTTTAAATTTCTTGCTGTGTTTAAAATTTACAAATGTAAATTTTAATGTAATAATTTAAGATATAATCGGCTGACGGCTTTTAAGCCATGCTTGTTAATCTTTTATAACGATAATAATAATATTAACAATAACAATAACATTGAAAATAGGAAAAATTTTGGGAGAAATTTTATCCACGATAGCGCTAAATCGATGGAATTTGTCATTTCTCATCCAAGTCTTCTAAAAAGCACAACAAAGCAAGTTTATGAATTTCTATTCAGTAAAACAAACAAAAAGCTTTCAGAATTCTTTTTGAACGAGAAGATCAAAAAAAAACATGAAACAATTGTTTAAATAAAATATTTGTTTTCTTCTTGCACTATCATTGTTCATTTAATCTTTAGAATACAAAAAAGATTTCAAGTTTACCCAAGTCCTTTTTGAGCGATTTCAAACAACTTATGACAAAGTCTATCCAAGACCAAGTTGGCATCGCCGGCGGCGGTAAGACTTTTTCTTATTTTATGCATCGATATAAGAAGAGAATAACCTGAAAATGAATAATATTAGTTTAATATAGAGACAAAATATTTAAAAAATTTAATTATATACTTATGAGTGAAAATGGTTCCCAAAATCTATTCTCCCATTGTTCATCGACGATGGAATAACAAAAACTCAAAAATATCTCATTAATTGCAATGAGTTCTTCTTTAAGATTTTTGTCATTCATTTCCTTGCATATTTCCTCGAGAAATTGTTGAAAGCGATCAAAGTTATTGTAGTCATAAGAAAAACTATAAGCCATAGCTTCTTGATCGAGCCATTGGAAATTTAACGATTCTATTTCAATTGTTGATACATAATAATTATAGCCAATTGCATCCATTATGGAATGAAGGAGGTTTTTAGCTGTGACCGTGATAATGTTTCCTCCTCTTGCATTTACTATTGATGAGGTTACTTCTCGGGCAATTTGCTAAAAAGAGAAAATTATTTATTTGTTCAGAAGTCTGGTAAGAGTTTCACAATTCGGATATATTATGATTTTCATCAATTTTATTTTCAGCAATCGGGAAAACCAAAAAGCTCTGGACATAAAATGGCTCTGCTGAGCTCATATACTTGAAGCTTTTTGGCTTAACAAGTCATTTGAATAGGCTGTTTATGGCCAGCTTAAAGTAATTAACTTAATAATACATAAATGAAGTTGTTATAAATCAAGTTATTTTTGAGACAGGATCCCACCCAGTTCAAGATACAATTGACCAATAATGGAAACTATTGTTACTTATGTAAATCAAAATTTCAGTGGTGTTTGATAAACACAATATATTTTATACATATAATATGAAAATAAAAAACAAAACATTTCATTTTACTCTACTTACCCGTGGTGAAATATTTTGCAAAATTAATTCAAACAATCGCATATTTTGAACTTTCTTATAACAAGTAGGATCCGGAAATGTAAATATGTATTTTTCTTTCGATTTTTTCTTAAGTTTCAAGGTACTAAAGTTCTGCACTTTGTGTAGCTTAAAAACTCATATAATTAGTTATTATTTTGTTTAGTTTAAACATAAATAAACTGGAGTAACAGAGAACTTTATTTCTATGAATTTGAATAAAATCCACAAATGCCCATGGTTCCTTTTCCTCTTTCTTTTTTAAAATTTCCTTTCGCTATCGATACTCGAATTTAGGAAAGTGTGTTTGGTAACTTGAATTCCTGTAATTAAAGGGAAATTTCAGGTTGCGAAAGGAAAACTTTTCTTCTAAGTAAATACGAATCAGGGCTGTCAAATTAGCAAGAGTACTAAATTATAATTTAATATGATTGTGAAAAAAAGTTAAAGCACTATTCACATGAGCACGACCAACGAATGAACGATGTTGATTTTGACATTTCAAAGCTATATTTGTTTTTAAAAAAGTTATTGTTATCCTTGTTAAAAAAAAAAAAACAAGAAAAAGATTTCATGAGCATCCATTTAATGTAAAACGGAAAATTAAAGGAGAATATGTTTCTTTAATAAGACTTTTGATGATGATTTTTTTAAGGTTAAGTACGCTCGATTGTTTTATTCGTTACGAGTGTGGATAATGTGAAACGCGAATAAAGTTTAACAGTTCGTATCAACTACAATTTTTTTCGCGACAAATAAATTTGTTTTCTTAAATTTAATAATATATGATATTAAAAAGTAAAATTACCATTTATAAATCAAATAGAAACTATATTGCTATCGTTTTATTAAGCATTTGTGTGGAAATATGTCTTCGAACGTATATTAACTCACATTTTGTAATTCATTCGTCTTTCGTTGGTCGAGCTCATGTGAATACTGCTTTGCTGTACCAAACAGTGATTTGCTTCAAAAGTGAGTTTTAAAATCCTCATAAATTCTCATATACGCATCTATTAATACAAAAACAGAAATAAACCTAATCGCTGCAGTTAAATTCTAATTATAAACCATTAACAAAACGAATGCGAATCATGTGGTAAAACAGTTTCTTTAGATGTAAATACCTGCGTGTTATTATCCCAAAGGACCCATATCCTGTGAAATTAAAACGATGTATGTTTGTTTATTTTCTCCATCGACATACTATACATGGACTGCAAGTAGCCAACTTCACGATGGTTAAACTTTTAACGGAAAAAACACTAGCGCAAAGAGGGCTATGCGGATAAACTGTGTAACATTTAATACTTACAGCCACTGCTGTCGTTCTTGCAACTATAGTAGTATTTTACTATTTTCATTCAACTGCGAAAACTACTCCCCAAAATAAAACGGAAAAGAAATTTGTATTTGGTTTACAATAAAAAAAAAAATTTTAAATATAATGCTCCAATAATAGTGCAACAACTGAAAGAAAATTTTCAGACGTAAGCAATATAAAAGATAAAAAAAGAAATTCACTCAAGGTATAAACGGTGAATGCCCTACTTTCTGCTAAGGAACTTCTTAAAAACAATTTCACCGAAAAATGGGAGCCATCGAAAACTTTAATCTAGAATAACAAAGCATTGTATAAGGCGCCAGTTATAGCTATCATTGGTTTTCATCATTGAAAACAAACATTGGAACTTTTTTGTCATGTCGTTTCTAGCTATCTTTAAACATTTCTGTCATTGAAAAAATTTCCCGATTGAAATTCACCGACAAAATTTTACTGAGTGAAATCTATCATTGGAATTGTGTGAAATTGGAACACAAATCAGTGGAACGATTCGTTTCACTTTTAAACATAAAGTATCAGCTGTTCAGGAAAATGAATTTCCGTCAGTTGTAGGATCGATTTCAATAGTAGCTACAATTAACCCCTTAATGTTTTTAACTGAAAATATGAAACATCGAATTTACAATAATGAATTTAATATATTCATGAATTTTCAAACATGTATGTTGATGTAAAATATAATTTCAATGTTTGTTTGATTGGGCTTTAATGATTAATATTCTTGATGCAATTAATAAAAAACTAATTCATCTTCTGTTACCCGATGTTTCGCTGGCTATTTTCCAGCTTCTTCAAGGGATTTTTCAAATTTATTGCATTTTTGTTTTCAATTTCAATTCTCAATTTCATATTTAATAAACAAAAAGTATTGAATTTAAATTATTTATTTCAACAATATTATTTTAAAATGTTGGCGTTTAAGCAGTGAAAGCAAAAATTTGGTACGACATTACATCCCTCTATTTGTCTGTTTTCGGAACATTAACCTTCGCAATAGGCCAATTGACTTCGAATTTGGACATTATTAATTTCAGTTTTTAATTTTGTTCAGTTTGTTGTTTTTTTGTTTTACTCCTCCCTATTTAAGAAAATACTCCCCAAAATGATAGAAAAATACTAGATGTCAATAATTTCTATGTCAGAAAAAGCTTATCTCAACTAAATACAAACAGATGTCGCTAAATATTTCACAACCTTTTTGCCACTGTGCCTGAAAGGGCTAGTGTAGCTAATTTGAAGTGGAACCATATTCATTCAAATTTTGTATGAAAAATTCACACCGCTAGCAGTCCATGTATAGTATGTCAATGATTTTCTCTCAATTACAATTTACACTACCTTACCATTTAAAACACAAAGTAGCCATCTACCTGTCATAATGAAAACTATGTTTTAAGTTTCTGAAATTGACACAGATATAAACCAGTACCACTCATTGATGTTGTATTAAGCGTTAAAATATGATCTATATAGATCATTTTCAATTATAAAGTACAGCTAAAAATTGCGTACCAAGACAATTACATGAGACTTATTTAGAACGACTGTCATTTTGAAGTCTCATCCATTGGATGTGTAAAAAGTGAGAGATGTGAGACAAGAATATTTGTATTCTTATACACATTATTGTACAATAATCTTAAGAAGTTATATAGGGTTATCCATTTTTCAATTTCAAGAGTAACCGTAAATAGAATGTATAATATTTGTTTTTATGTTATTTCTTTTTATAATAAAGTTTAAACGTTGACATTATGCTTAAAATACTACATCATTTAAGTGACCACCACGCAAATTGTTACAAGTATCGATTCATTTGAGCTGATTTTTTACCACTTTTTGATGCATATTCCGCGTATCTCAGCTATAACTTCATAAATGTTGGTTTTTAAGCGCTCAAGAGTTAAAGGTTAATCTGCATAAATATGGTCTTTTACATACAAATAAAATACATTAATTAGGTGGCACAACAGTCCGTTTGAGAACTAGGTCCTAGTGACTGACAACTCTAAACCATTCCTGTGTGCGAGTACTATTGTCAGGGATGGAAGGGACCTACAGTTATAAGTCGAATCCAAACGGTAAATTTGAGAAAGTCTTTTACATAGCCCCACAAAAAAAGTCCAGCGGTGTTGAATAGCATGATCTTGGTTGCCAGTTGATATCGTCACAGCGAGAAATTATGCGGCCAGCAAATGTATCTTGCAATAAAGCCTTATTAGCTCTTGTGCCTTAGCTCTGGCCTGTGGCACCGCCTTGTTAAAACCACACATTCTCCAAGTCGTATTCTTCAATAAAAGTAAAAAACGGTTATCATATGACCATAACGCTCCGAATTGACGGTGACAGTCGTTCCATCGTCGTTTTCGAAGAAGTAAGGTCCAATCACAACTGTGTACCAAAGTGCGATCCGAACAGTGACTTTTTGTGTATTTAATGCCTCCTCTTCAATTACTTGAGAATTTTTAGAACACCAAATATGAAAATTTTGTTTATTAAAATACACACCGAATGAGGAATGTGCTTCTTCGCTGAAGAAAATTTTGTTCGAAAAATCACCGTCCACTGCCTGTTGTTCAAGCACCCATTCAACGTATAAATGGCTGAGATAGTAAGGGGTCAGCAGGCTTCAGTTGTTGTGTTAGCTGGACTTTATTTAAATGTAGGTGTAGATTCAAATACAAAATACGCCATAATTGGTTTAACAACTTAGTTTGACAGATGTCAAATTCCAGCCTTATACTTTTAAAACTGCAAAATGGATAAAGGTAATCTTTTTAATGTCATACCAATTTTGTATCTAAACGATCACATGATGCTTTTTTAGGACGGCTTTAATTTTTAAGTCTCATTCATTTGATGGTTAAAATGTGTCAAACATGTAAAGGATATATTTGTTTTCTTTTACATTTAATCAATGGAAGTAAGATGAGCTGATTTTTGTACTAGTGCTGTTTGACAATAAGCCATAGTATATATTTAACTCATCACGCCATTTTTTTAAAGCCCTTAATAGCGATTCCATCTCTTTAACTATTCTTCCACTCTTGTAAGCTTAGCGGAAAAAATTATAATCAAATTTCAATTGATATCTGCTGTTTAATTGCTTCAAAAGGCTTTTTTTGTCAAAGGAACTAAGAACATCTATTATTAAAAAATCCACCTAAAAGTTTCTCCATAGGTTCAAATCTTTTAGGTCAATGGGATATAGTATGAAAACATTAAAAATAGTTTTTAATTCTTTTTTCTTTCTACTTTCCTGTTTTTCATTTTGCACATTGAATCAGATTGAATAAAAACTGATAAAAATAAGTCTACTTAAAATGACTTTTCACATGTAACAGATGGTCAAAGTTTGATTTTATAAGGATCAACGATGAAAATAAGAATAACAAGTAAGCTTTAAATTTGTATCTAAATCGTGTTTTGAGAGCTATTGGCACGATACTATTAAGGTTAATTGTAAAACAATCCATATAGAGTCTCCACAAGCTTTTGTTCGACTAATAAAAAATCGAAAATATGATTTTATTAAGAGACATTTTCAATATTCTGACCTCTTTAGCTATATATTTTTTGACTTTTTTTTTTCAATTTATAGACACAAATTTATAAAAAAAAGTTGGATACATGCAAAGTATCTTTTATATTTGAGGAATTCTGTTTCTTAAGTTAATCATATGTATGTATGTTTTAAACATGCCCATTTCAAAGGTTCCCATTCCCAATGATATTTGAATGAGTTTTAACAAATTAAACAATTTTCATTAGCTTATTTACAAAAAGAAATTAAAAAATATTCCATTAATATATTTAATACGCTTTCCAAAACTAAAATATATAAACTAAAAGTGTGTACAGTACAACGACGACGGCGCTGTTAAAAAATATCCCAAAATATAAATAAATACCACAAATTTTCTACAAAGAATCTTAAATTTGTAAATAACTTGTTATTGTTTTTAGTTAGATAAAAATTACACCTCAATTTAAGATAAACAATAAAATATAATCAAACAGAAGATAAAATCTGTCCTACTTTTAAAATTCCTTACGCATTTAAAAAACACCTATAAATAAAATTCCCTTTCGATCATCTGTTATCTTATCAAGATGACGTAAACACCGCCAAACTACCTTACCGTCTTTGTTGATCTTCTTGTACTTGTTCTGTCAAAATAACGTCGTGGGTGATGGAATGGGAATTGTGATGTTTACCATTTCCCGCCATATCTTCATGTTTTCGTCATAGGAAATTGTCAAAAATTCAACATTTCGCGGTGAACCAATAAACTTCGTTTTATCTTTTCTAATTTTATGAAATTATAACAATTTTATTTCCCATTTTAATCAAATAAACTTTGATTCATTTTAATATTTTAAAGAGTTTTATTTAGAATAAAAACAAAAATAAAATAAATGTTGTAAGAAGGAACATGGAAACTCCAAAGAATCTACGCCAACGTCCAACAAGAAATCCAACACCACGTCTATCGGAACGTAAGAAGAGTCTCTTTGCCACCGCTCATCCAAATAAGAATGAAGATGATTCGGATTTGGAGCAAGAAAATAATGTTTTAGACGGACTCGAAGTCCTTAGTGACGAAAAGAACTCCAAAGATGAGAGCAGCCATTCCAGCAGGCGCTCCGTGGAGGGTCTAATCAAGAAAACCCCCAACAAGGCTATAAGCTTCCTCAAGAACAACAATGGCTCGTCTCCAGAAAGAATGTGTGATGAGTTATTCGAAAAACTTCCTGACAGCCCTCGATCAGCGAAGGAGAAGGTCGTCACACCAACTCGTAGAAGCTGTCGCTTAAGTTTGAAGCCACAGAACCGATCACCAACAACAACGTCGTCCTCGGTGGCACACCCAACTCCCGGAAAGGAAAACATCCCACGAACACCCAAGAAGACCTACAGTGATGAGTTGCAGGACATGTTCGAGAATTCAATGAATCTGAACAAAAAGAAGAAATCCTCAAAGGATGAGGAGGGGAAGGGAAAAAAAGAAAACGATCACGACGACGCAGACGACGACAATGACGAAGAAGAAGAAATCATTGACGAATCTTCATCGGAAAACGAAGATCAATGTCGTGATCGATTTAAATCAGTGACAAACAAACGCTCCACAAGTTCCCCTCCCAACTCAGATGCCAAAATCCGACGTCTCAACAACTCCGAGCGTAGATCCATATCTACGAAAAGCTTCTATTCGAGTGCGAAGACATCACCCACATCGATTCGCAGTCCTCCCACACTTGCCAGATTGAAGCCAGTAGCTAGACAAAAGGGTCACCACTCGAACCACAGGCAGCCAACTAATAACATCAATAGAGGTGTCCATCATAGCATAAAGAAGAAACCAAAGCCCAAAGCCATGCTACCCAGTGTCCCCAAGAAGGACATCCTGAGCATCATTCGAAATGAGAAACTTCGAAATCTGCTCACCACCAAACGCCAGGAAAAGGATCAAATCGAGAGTGTTCATAAAATACTCAAAACCGCTAAGAATCCCATTGAAATGGCCAAGCCATTGAGTGTGATCTCGAGTTCCAACAATGATCCTTTCAAAAAAAATAACAACAACAACAACAGCACTACCAATGATGGCAACAATAACACATCAGTTCCCAACAAGCGCTGCTACATGAACGACATCTCCATGGGATTCTCTGACATTGAGTGTAGCAGTGAATCGGAGCAGGAAGATGCAGAAGCAGTAGAAGAAGTGTTGCAGCAAGGAGTCAATGAACTTCTAGCCGAGCCAGAAGAACGTTCAATCACCCCGGTACCGGGCAGGAAGTTCTTCAAATCAGGTAATTCGGGGACAAAGAAGGAAGTCAAGATCACAGACAACATTAGGGCGTCTGTTTGTAATGGAAAGTTGTCCATCATGCCCGATACTAAGCAGTTGAAGAAGAAGAAGAAGCTCAAACTAAGGGACACACGTGGTGAGTAAACTTTTAATGGAGTTTTCTCTTACAAAATTCTCATAAAATTATCTATTCTCAATTTTTAGTCAATGAATTCTCCTCGGAGCAAGCCAGAGTGGACGAAATAATAAAGAACTTCGAAATAACCATAATAAATCCTCAAGATTTGGAAGATGAAGATGAAACACAAATTTCAGAGCAGCCATCAACACAACCACCGGCGCTGACCACAGGAGCACCAGTTGTACCTGAATCTAATCAAATCCTCATCGAACAGTACAGTCCAGCTGCGTCTTGTTCCAATGACGGCTTCGATGAGTTCGATGAAATGCGTATGACCGAAACTGAAGCTGAAATTGAAGTTGAAACCCAAGTTGAATGCTCGGATTTTCGTCGACGTCTTCCCTACAACACAAACAACCCAGAACTCATTGAACGTCAACACATCCTCTTGGATTTTATGGAAACAAACAAAATCTGCACCGAGGAGAATTTTAAAATTTTCATTGCTGATCCCGAGAATCACAAAGAGGAAGCCCAGAAGATTCTCGATCACATTGTGGTGATTGTCAACGGAACACAGCCAAACCCGGATAGTTTTAGGGAGCGGCTGCCTTATAACACCTCGGATCCAGCTGAAATTGAGCAGCAGAAAAGTTTTTTAGAATTTCTGATCGAAAACGACATGTGCAATGAGGAGAACTTCGAGATATTCATCTCGGACTATGCCAATAGGCAGGAAGAGGCCGATCGGATCATAACCGAGGTTGTGGCCTCGACGCACAACATATCCGCCGAGGATCTGGAGCGAGAGCTGAACAGATTCAATAAGCAAGGCCCCGAGGAGAGTATGGACGTTGAGATTCCCGACCAGAATAGAGAGATCCAGAAGGTCCTCGAAGCGTCACCGGAGAAGCTCTTCCCGGTCTTCTATCCGGGTCGCTGTCAGCCGATCATGAGACAGACTTCGACGAGGAAGATAGCCAAGACATGGATCGGCGGTCAGGGGGCGGATCAATATCAAATTGACGCCGGACAAAAGAAATTCGGAGCCAGATACTGCAAGCAGTGTGGATTGTTGTACACCGTAAACGAGCCCGAGGAGGAGAAGCTGCACAAGGAGTACCATGCGTCGTTGTATGTGCTAAAGTTTAAGTCCTGGATCGATGAGGATATTGTCCAGATCTACACAGAGTGGGGCTTTGATGGGCGGATCTTGAGGTTGAACGAGAACTCACACGTCAAACGACTGGAGCGTTTGAGGGATGTTCTGAAGCTTGTGGACAAGGAGCTGGGATTCTATTCGTATATTATGCCAACAGTTTTTGTCGTGAGTGTTTTTTTTTTTAAATGAGTGAAAGAAGAGTTATAACTTATCATATGTTGTTTTAGGCCTATTTTGCAGTTCGCCATAATCAAATTGCTGGCGTTTGTTTGGTGGAACCATTGACAAAGGCGAATCGATATGTTTGCGTCAATGGAGTCGATTGTTGTACCGAAGAATTTTTTGATGCAAAGTGAGTTCCAATGAAAGGATTCCTTTTAAAATTGTATTCATATTTTTGTTTTAGGTGTGGAATATCAAGAATATGGGTATCGCCGTTACATCGACGATTCCGCATTGCAACCAAATTAATTCGTGCCGTGCAACAGCACACAATATTTGGGGAAGAGATTCCCTTGGAGAAGATAGCTTTTAGTGCGCCGACAGATGATGGCAAGAGATTCGCTAGAAGTGTCACAAAAATTGACAATTTCTTAGTGTATCAGTAGAGTGTGGGTTAAAAACAAAAACAAAAAAAAACAAACAAGCAAACAAACATTAACCTAGGGTCCTTATCATAGTTGTTGATTCAAAAGCGAGATGGTCTTTAAATTGAACCAACTATACTTACTGTAAATGTTCATTATACTCGTACATAAATATTTTTTTTCTTTTTATTGTTTTAATTCTTATTCTTATAAGTTTTATTAAATTTAAATTATTTCAATTTTAATCAGAACCGTTATTGAAATGTTATCAATAAAAATAATATATATCATTGAAGTTTTTAAATAAGATAGTTTTCTTTGTGGATGTTTGTTGTTTGCTTAGGAGATAAAGTTGGTTAAACAAAATTGATTCTAAGTGATCTTTAACCTTGTGGTTGGAAATAAGCTTATCATTTTTTGACAATTGATATTCTTAGATTCTTTTGGTATGTGGGTGTGACTTCATTTACTTACAGCAATTTGATAGTTTTATGTTCATAAAATAATTAATGTTCGTGTAATGATCAAATATTTGGACGTGGATTATTAAGAAAAGAGTTAAAAAGTGTTAAGGCTCACCCGGGGTACTAAAACTTGTCACAACAATACACACTTTTCACTTAGCGACGGTTCGTCCATAATTAGTTGTCCCAGAAACGATTGGTGCTGTGCAAAACCTGGTTATGAGAAATCGTCCTGTGACATACCTACCAGGTGATAGAGACTTAAGGCCCAACTATAATAGACTTAACCGACCTTAAGCCAGCTTAAGAGAACGAACCAATACGCAGCCTTATATGTTACTAACCGTAATAGACGTTCTGCAAAGTTTCGTTAAATTTCGCTAACTTTCGCGCAATTACGCAAGAGCCATTTATATGGCTCGAGCTTAAGCAAATGTCAAATTTGCTTTAGTTACTTAAATCCATTATGGTTACCTTTTGTTTTGGCGATAACTTCTGATAACTTTTCGTTCGGTTTTCGTTGGGCCATTAGGGGCGTAGTCGCCTAAAGTCGAATGTTTTGCAGAATTAACAGTTTGGTGGTATTACAAATGGCGAACTTCGTAGTTCGTCTTTGAAAACAAAACTACCAACCAAGTGAAGTCATTCATTGTCATAAATATTTATAAATTCAGATTAAAGAATAATGTTTTTTGTGAAAAAAAGTAAATAAAAATAAAGATGATTAGCAGCCTTGAATTGTTTTTCGAGGATGAAAATGAAGAAGTTACAAATAAAGAAGAAAAAATCGTGATCTGCAGATTGAGAGGAGAAGTTTAAGAGATGCTTCCAACCCACTGGAAGTACCAGATAATTTGTAATAAAATTAACAATTACTTTCATAAAATTTAACTTAATTTTTTCATAGATTTGTGTAATACTTTTAGCTTAGCAAACACGCATTTAAAAATGTTTTAAGTCAAATAAGTTCAGGATTTCAAACGACTCAAAGTCCTGCAATTCCATTAATTTTAAAACTTGCGTGCGCACTACGATTTCTCGGATGTGGAAGTTATCAAAACAGTGTAGGAACTGACTTTGAGCTAGGTATCTCCCAACCTACAGTTTTAGTAGTTTTAAGCGAAGTTCCTTATTTGCTTGAAGCAAGAATCTGCCCAGTTTGGATCAATGCAGTTATGTACACTAATGAAGAGCAAGAACCGAGAAACTATTTTTTGCAAAGAGCTGGCTTACCAGGGATAGTTGGATGTGTAGACGGAACCCACGTTGGTATCATAGCTCCTGCTCAGTTACAACCCCAGTATTTAAATAGAAAAGGTTTTTACAGCTTGGATCTTGATGTTTAGGTATAACTTTTTCTTTTTAAGGCTCGTGACAATATTGGAGTAATAAGTTTTATTGATGCTAGATATCCTGGTTCTACGCATGACTCGTTTGTTTGGAATCATAGTGCGTTAAAGGATTTGGTGGAAAGGTGGTGGATAAATGAAGAGCGGTCAAGATATCTTGGTATGTGAATCATACTCTTACCTTAGCATATGTAGGTTTAAACAATTTTTTGATTTTAAAAATTCTAGGAGATTCAGGACATCCTGTACTGCCGTATTTAATCATTCCATTTAGAAATGCCTCCTCAGGGTCTAGAGAAGGACTATTCAATAAAAAACATGCGAAGGCAAGAAACATTATTGAGAGAACAATTAGCATTTGAAAAAGTAGATTCAGGTTTGAATGAGTGAAAACTGCACTACAGTCCACAGAAAGCCATCAAAATAGTTAACTCTTCTTGTGCACTACATAATATTTGTAGAAAGTATAATATTCCAGATCCAGAGGCAGTGGAAGAAGAAAGCTTGCAATCCAATGAGGTTGAAAATGAACCAACGGAATTGGACACTGCTAATTTATCACCAGAAGGTATCCGAATAAGATATGAAATATTACTTTCTCTTTAGTAAATGTTTTTTATTTGTTTTCTATTTATTTATATTTAAAACTAATAATATAACATACAGTAGAATAATGAAGTCAATTTGGCGAATCGCAAACAGTAATGCGAAAAAGTCACAATCGCTTATTTTTTGGGTGACTCGCGAGTGATAATACGGCCCTAAGCAAGAGTATGAAATAAAATAGATATAACATGAAAACTTAGTTCAAAAGGTAGATTCAATCCGTAATGGCACAGGTACAAGCATTTGTTTGGAAGGGAAAGGAGTGCTTAGCGGAAACCAATTTTATGCAGAATAACATTGAATTGGTATTCAACGAGCGTTAATTGTGACTAGGTCGCTTTAAGGTTTAAAATTGGTTTAAGATGAAACAATGACCAATTTTCGGACTTATAAATTTCTACATGTATACTAATTTTTATAACAAGCAATAAATTACATACATTTAACATAAAACATTAAAAAAAATCAAGCAACTAGTTCAATCGTGTAATAGGGGAACTACAGGTGTCTTTATATTATGTTGAGAAGACATAAGGGCCTTCATTTGCAGTCAACTGCATTCTTTGAACGTACATTTTGACCAAGGCAACTAGTTAGTTTTTCAAGTGCTATGAATTTCAAATTCAGAACCTTACTTCACAAACCTTTACTGCAAGTTCATAGTACAAAAACTACTAACTATATTATTGTCTACAAAACACTCCTCAAGCCAGCTAAAAGTAAGTCACGATTTGGATTTTGTATTGTAAAGAAATATTACTTATTAACTTTTCTAAGGAAGTTATTGTAATCGGTCCGATTTGTCGAATTGAAAATGTTGGCATTTCTCAACGTTTCAAGGTCCCTAGAGTCGAAATAAAAGAATTATAGAGAGATGCCTGTGCGTGGGCGTACGTACGTTCGGACGTCCATACGGCTGTACGTCTGCACGTACGTAAGTTCGCGACGTTCCATAGTGCAAGAATCAGTAGAGATATTGACTTCAAATAAAGTTTGTTATACAGATAATAATGCAGAACGGACTTTCAAAAAATAGAATGCTTAGATTTTTTACAATAGCAATTAAAAAAAAGGTGACAATTTTGGTTAACCCTAAATATGTCAGCAACCAATAACGTTAGAGACTTGAATTAAATTTTATATTATATATTGTAAAGCGATACAAAATTAATATATTTTTGGAAAAAATTCCACTCAGCGTTATTTTTAAATCAAAAAAACTGAAATTATTTATTATTTGTCACTTCGAAAATTTTATGAACAAAAAATGATTGTATTTCCAAAATAATTTTTTACAACGAAGAAAAACGTTTTTAACATCTAGTGAAACTTTGAGAAACATCAAATGACCGTTTTTTTTATAAAAATAAAAACCTAAAAAAAACATTACTCAAAGTTGGTAAAAATTGATTTTCGACTCAAATATCTTCTCAAAAATGTGAGATTATAGTTTCCAAAGAAACACTGTTTTCAACAGTCGCAAAAAATGTTGAGACAAATCAAATTGTAAGTTTTTTTTAACAAAAAATAAAAACTTAAAAACAGCATTAATAAAAATTTTTAAACATTGATTTTCGAAAATCTTGTTCACAAAAATAGATTCCAAAATCAAACTATTTCATTATATCGCCAATTAGGTAATCCAAACTTGCCTAACTTTCAAGTCCCTTATGTCACCTGAACCTGCCCAATCTCTCTCAAAAGTTGGCACAAACTTGAGTTGAAATTTAAAAGTTATCCTGTTTGTGTTTTTAAAAAATTCCCTGTCATATTTTGTACAGATACAGATGTTCGAACTTTTCAACAATTAGTTGTGGAAAATTAAATGTTACACAGAACATATGTACATACATACGTACACGTATGTTAGTATGTATTTAGGATTAGTATTCAAAATTTTTAAATGTGAACATTGATTTAGTGCACGGTCAAACATGTACCTTTTAGTTCCAAGAATATTTTTGTTGTGGTTTCAAAAAACGATATCGGTAAGTAATGTTATGGTCGTCCCATTTTTCGAGTCCAAGTTATGGACTTCACTTCTTCTTCTACATCTTTGTTTCAAGAAAAAGACAGTAAATGATATTTGCAATAATAATAATCCAGTATCCAAACTGATAAACACCAACAAATTTGAATTTGACAATAAACTGTCAAGTTTGCTCATTCAACTTCTATTTTATACAGAAGTTGAGATAATCGATCAATTAAATTGTTTAAAATTGAAAATTGAACACAAACATAAGTAACATAACATAACAATGAAAAACTTGTAAATTTGGATTTTTAATCCACTTATACATTGAACAATCAAACGTGAAAAAGAGGAAAATCTAATCTGTATAGTTAATCTTAAATAAATTTATGACCCAAGCCCAATAGGTGAAGCCAACATATACAGAAGAAACAGGTTTGACATTTTGAACACTGTAGAAGAAAATGTAGACAATGGGCAGTTTCAGGCGACATAACGGACTTTAAAGTAAGGCAAGTTTCTAGTATCTGATTGGCCAGCTGCCAAAAAACGCAACTTTATTGGAAAGTTGTCTCGAAAGTTAGTCAAGAAAAATCTCCGTAACTAACGAGTGAAGTCAACCTTTGTCAAAATGACAACTGATGTTTTTTCATTCAAGTGAAAGCTGAGCATTACTTCTCTATAATTTATGTATTTTCTACACAGTAACATTTTATGTCTTCTGTAAAAGGGCTCCTTATTAATTTAAAAAAGAAATAAGTAATATTTCTCTACAATACAAAAGACAAATCGTAATGGACTTGTAGCTTGTCTGGAGAGTGTTTTGTAGACAATAATGTACTTGTACTATGAACTTAAATTCATGACACTTGGAAACTAACTACCTGTCTTGGTCACAATGCATGTACGTTGAAATAATGAAATGACTGCAAATGAAGTCCCTTATGTTGCCTGAACCTGCCTAATGTAAAAAAATCTAATACCATTACTGATTTTACTAATAATAATTTCCCTACAAAAATTACACCTTGTAAAGTTTAAAAGTAAATTTTGTGGCCACCTCATTATTAAAATAGTTGATTAAGATTTAAATAAGCTTATTATCAAAAAATTAAGGACCTCAAAGGCAGAGCGCTTTCGCATAAGTCTGATTTTAGTAGTGGAGAGGTGCCTTGCATTCAGATCAAAGATTTGCCTTTTTGAAGTACAAGACTTTCCGAAATTGTTTAGCCTTCTCGATGATAAAGAAAGTTAAAAAAAACTCAGAGAGATTGAATTCATCCTTTATGTCATCGAGCCATAAACTCTCCAATACTTAAAACCAAAAACACTCTATATAAAGATATAAATCCCCGGTAGACATCTTGGTTTGCCTACAAGCTAAACCGGAAATCAACCTTATAAACTTTTTCATAGTGTACGTGTAATTTCTCCTCTTATTTATTAAATTTCCCCAAAAACCTCAGGAAGTGTGTCTATGTATGCGTGAAAACACGTCAATTTTTCTCGTTGAATTCGTCCACATGACAAATACAACAATGTAAACAAATGGGTTTTGGAGGGTGATACGTACGAAGGATTTATATCTTTACTAGAGTGTTTTTGCTTAAAACTATTTGTTTAATTATTCTGGCAATACCACGCCACAAGAATAACTAAAACAAAGAAAAATGAAAAAAGGCTCGAGAATTTTCCTCGCCATGTACCTTACCTAAGTTTTAACGAGAAAAAGGTACAGTCGGATGGCGGCAGTTTAAAAATTAAGATATTCATACCTATGTAAGATTTTTTTATAATTTCCCTTTTTTCATTAATTTCAAAATTGTAACTTTTAGAAAATAAAAACAAATTGAATTATTTTGGACAAACACGGTTTTTGTTTTGGGAGAAATTTGGTTAATTTTGCACCAGAGTCTGCGCGCCGACATATTTTTATTTTATAGTTGGTGCTAATTAAAATTGCACCACGAAGACTCCAATTATGTTAACCGACATGGAACACAGCTGCGCTTCAACGAAGTGTGATTTGCTCGATGACGATGAGATCGAGATGGTTTCGTGTGAAACATGCCGAAGGTGGTGGCATTACAAGTGTGCGGATTTTAACCCTACTTTATTTGACACTGATACTCCTTGGTTTTGTCGAGATGATTGCGATGAAATTGGAAGTCAAAGTAAGTGGATGGATTGATTGAGGCGGCTAGGGTGGCCCAAACGATCGTTGACATGAGAGACCAGGAAATCGCTTCTCTGAAAGCAGAAATGGACACGCTGAAAGCGCAGTTGGTTGCAACATCGTCAGTTGCAAGGCAAGAAGCGAGTTCTGTTCATTCTGCAGATTTGAAAAAGCTTGCTAGTGAGAGGCTCGAAGCGATTCGACAAATTGATTGCAGACACAAGCAAATGGTAGGTCCTGCTGCTGCCCACTCAACTCCTCTGTCGGGGCAGAAAGATTGCAATGTTAAATTGCAAGATGCGTCAAAAGACAGTTCGTGCCATCAGTCAGATATGGCAAATTTATTGACGATCTTGAATCGCAGTCAAGTCCAGGAGTTGCCCTCTTTTTCGGGGCAGGATAATAAAGAATGGCCGTATTTTGAATCGGTATTCATATCAACAACAGTTGAAGGCAACTACAGTGCCAAAGAAAATGTTGCTCGTCTAAGAAAGGCACTAAAAGGCGAAGCTTATAATCTGGTGAGCGATCGTCTAAGGTATTCTACTGATGCAAACGCCGTGATGGACTCATTACGTGCGATTTATGGGAGAGCAGATGTTTTAGTGCACAGTCTCACTACGAATCTGCTTAAGTTGCCGTCGTTGAGCTCACCGAGGGATACAAAACTGCGTCAATGGGCTGTGGTTCTGAATGGATTTGTTGCGGACATCAAGTCGATGGATTTAAGTAAGGAACTAGACAACAATTATATTCTGACAGATCTAGCAAGTAGGTTGTCTCCTGGACAATACCACGACTGGCAAAAACGAAAATCCAAGAAGACGCACTCGAATTTAGAAGATTTCGCAGTTTTTCTCACTGAGAAACTATACGACCTGCCACCAGAGTTATCCAAAGCAACAAAGCAGTTATCGTTAGACAAAGCAAGCGGCTCCAGTTCATCACTGAAGGTCCTGACTCACCAACCAGTTATACAGAGTGAAGAAAAATGTGTTAAATGTGAAAAAGCCAAACACACTTTAAGTGAATGTGAAGAATTTAAAGCTTTGTCTCTAGACGATAGGTTCACATTTGCTAAGAGCAAGGCTATTTCCTTTAGATGCTTAAAGTTATCACCACATAGATGGAAAAACTGTTCACAAAAGAAGTTGTGTGGTATCGAGGGCTGCTCGAAAAATCATCATCCGTCAACAACGAAGCCAACCATGAATTCATCGGCACATCCTTTCGTTCCACCGTCGCAAATTCATTCGTCACATCTAGAACCTAAAGCTCCAGTTATGTTCAAAGTTGTTCCCGTTCGTTTATTTGGGAACAATAATAAATCTTTAGACACATTTGCCTTTTTAGACGATGGCTCATCCATTACGATGGTGGAAAAAGAAGTTTTTGATTTTTTGTACTTGAGAGGTGAACCAGAGCAGCTTACACTCCAGTAAGTGTTTTCGAGAGCCAAATCAACCAAAGACTAAAAATTAAAAAAAAAAACTAATTATATGAAGGAATCCAGTAAACTATTTGGTGCGCCTATAACAAAACATTTTCCTGCCAAATATTTTTGGCTAAATTAAAGCAAATGCAATCAGCACAAAAACCGCTGGCTAGCTGGCGTATTTAGGCTTCAAATCATCATTTTCTCTATAAAACATGGCTTTGCATTTCGCCTCCTTCAGATTAAACTGACTAATATGCAAAGATTAAATCGTCCAATCGTCCAGCTTGGACTTCTCTTCTCGAACCGGCAACCTTTTTCTGTTGATAAGAGAAACCCATTTGCTCTCACTGTAAACAAGTGTACGAGTTTGTAAGAAATGATCAAGGACAAGAAAAAGAAGTTTTAGTAAAATATAAAATACTTTCTAACAGTTTACATATCTAATCATCCCTTCCAATAGACATAACAATACCGTTTAATAAATGGTTCCGCTATTCACTGTCCAGATTTCAAAACCCAACTTTACTCCTCTTAAAATCAAGACAAAATTGGAAAGTTAAATTAAAAAAAGGAAATTCCAAAGAGCAAAGAAATTATGAGTTGGTAGTATGTAGCGCTCATATCAAATGCCTTACATAAACAATAAAGGAAGATGTTATGTGAAATGGAACCGTAAAGTAACGTACGCATTTAAGAAAATTAATCACTTAACAGATAGAGACACAATGCTCTATACTTCTTTACTTTGTCAGATATTTATCGGACAGTATTTCTTCGCTCTACGTTAACACCGCAAGAAGTTCCTTTGTTTCTTGGTTCGGTAACTACGGCCATCAGTTGTTCGATTTTACAGCTCCAGTTTAGGCTCTACAAGTGATATCATTTCGCCATACGTAATATGAAAGCAGGCAGCAACAACAAAAGGAACTTCATTTGCAGTCAACTGCATTTCTTAAAAGTAAATTTTGACCAAATCAACTTGTTAGTTTTTCAAGTATGATATATGTATGTATTTTAAACCAAGGGCCCTACTATCTAATTCGATTTTATAGTAAAAATGTTCGAATTCGAAAAATCACTACTCCGTAATTCTATAAGCAAGCTCTAAAACCGAAAATCGAACAGCTCTAGTAGTGCCAACTATTTTTTTGTTTTCTTAGCGCAAAATTGGTACTACTTAATGCTAAAATTATGCCCATGTTCTGCATTTCACTAATTGTGAATACACTTTGCGAAAGTGAATTTGGGTGTTCCACAATTCGTTATCGTGAATTGGATTTTCGAACATGCAAATGGATGTTCTGTATTTCGGTTTGTTCTATTTTTCAAACGCATTCAAAGCACATTTTTAAATTTTGTGAATTGATCTTTGAAAGCTTCCTTCTACTAGGAATCGGACGGTTGCAGCAAGTTTTGAATTGAAGAAGCTATTATAAAAGGTTCTATTTCCCTTAGAACATATAAAAAAGCGTCTTTGCTTAATCTAAAATAACTTAATTTATCAGAACAATTCTACATAATTTTCACACACGTAAAATGTGTCAGCAAATCCAATATATTTTTTTCTTTCTTATTTTATCTCTTGAATTCTTCTTCCTTTTTTCATTTAAAATTGATAATAATATTGCATCCATCTTCAAAACAGCAAACATTTTACTTCAGAAACAAAATAAAAATGTATGATTCTTCAGTTCTGACAGTTCGAAGCAATTTCGAAGTTTTCGAATTCATTCGAATTGAAGAACATGCAATTTCATTTCACGTGAAATGGAAAAGTGGTTTCAATTCACTTTCGATCGAAATTTGGAACATGGGCGTTAATGTCAAATGTGTGCGAATTTGCAATTGAAGAAGTTTTTTTTTTTCAAAATGTAAGTAAATAAAAGTTATAAATAATTAATTCGTGGAATATTTTATAAATATGGTATTTTTTATGTGTAATGTATGTCTTTTGTCCCAGGGAATCATCTAAAACTGCAAATACAAAAATATCACAATTTGAAATGCTCGTGCAGTTCATAAAAATTTGTCGTTGAATTTCGATTTCATAGAACCTTTAGCTGCCGTTCTGTACGGATTCATAATCTAAGGCGCTAACGGATATCCTGAAATAATTTTTTAACATTATTTTGCTTTAAAACTATATACATGCATACGAGATGTATGTAGATATGTACTTGAGATCCAGGACGACATATCTCCATTCTCAAAGCAACGTTGGAGGTAAGCTCTTGGCACTAAGAGCCCAGACATGGGATTCATGGGGTGCTCTTTCATATCGTCCGTTTACCGATCTTATCGCCATAGTGTAGTCACATATCTAGTTACAAAAAACGTATTTTTTGATTCCAATTTACATATGTACATAATGTATGTATGCATAAGTAGGTATATGAATGTAATGATAAATTGAACTTACCATCATCACATTTATACTATGTTTAAACTCCAATCACACCAGGAATTTCAGATTTTTCCAAAAAATCTTTTTTCTTCATTTGACATTTTGAATTTGATAAGTTGAGGACAATTTACTCTTTCTACTGATGTTAAAACCTCTTTTATAGTTTTGGATAAAGTTTGTTGAGCAAGCCCCGCATGCATGTCTACACCGATCTGGTTTTGGTAACCACTTATTGCCAAGAATTTCAAGGTAGCTGATAGCTTAATTATGTTGGGAACAGAAGTTTCCCTTCTCCGAATACTTAAGTCTGTTATTATATTGTTTAATAAATACATAAAGGTTTCTTTTGAAAGTCGGTAGTTTTTAACAAAGCTTAAATAAAGTAATTTTTTAGATTAAAAAAGCCTACATAATTACTCAATAAGGGAAACCTTTCGTCGCTGAGCTACGCTGAGCGGATTATCCCTAATCCGCCTTCTTTCAATTTGATAACTTTTTCTCCATTTCATTTCGACTCCAACCAAATTGTCCCACTATCCATTTTTATTTATGATTCTTTATTTAATTATTTTCTAAAATATTAGTCGCCAAATCAACTTTTTTTAAGCTACTTATGTCAAACATAATGCGAAACTCGTTCGAAATTCGCAAATTTGTTGGTTAAAAGTTTGGCATTACTGGCATTCGATTCTACTTAGAATCGCAAATAACTTTCGAATAATATCAATAGTAGAATCGAAATACATATTAGGGCCACAGAACTTTACTTAACTAACTTCTACCTTCAGTTCATTGAAAAAAAAAATACCAAAAACATTACTGTCTACAAATCAGTTCTCAGGCATACTACAAGCCCATTACAACTAGAGGATGACAACAATTCCTATGCTTTCAAACCAATTCTGAGAACTCTAGCTGATCTCGGTCAATTGGCACGGGTCGATTTTGGTGTCCCGTGACCGCCATTTTTTTTTGGTGACATCCCGATCTTTCGTCGGGACTTGTGTCTACACCCGTACAAGATTCAACTGACCCAGGAGCTAAAAGTTCATGACCATAGATAACGCCTTTTGTTCACAGACTGCTGGCTTCGAATTGTTTGGAAGAGGACTCCAATTTTGGCCGAAAAAACATCATTCGTGGCGAGGCGCATTTTTGGATGAATGGCTGTGTTAACTAGCGAAATGCCTTCTCAAAAAGTTAACCTTTGGTGTGGATTTTAGGCCGGAGTGGCGGCGTGATTGGTACGTAGATTCTTTTTGAAAACGACGTTAGTGAGGCTGTCACCGTCAACAGCAAGAGCTACATAACGCAGATCACTAATTTCCTCTGACCCAAATTCAACTATATGGACTAGCAAGAACAGTGCGGCGCACGACACGATTGACATTTTGCATGAACGATTTGAGGGCAAGGTGATGTGAATTGGCCACCGCTAGACTTTTTAATACCCGTGTTTTGTTGGGAAATCTATCCATAGTAGGATTTTACACGAATAACAAAAACAGTGATAATAACACCGATAAAAAAATGTCGACCGATGCCCTAAAGGTGGACAATATAGGCCATCGCTTAAATTCAGCAGGATCTATGCGGAAGAGTCATTGAAAAATAGACCACTCGGATCCGTGCCATCTTAAGAAGCCGAGAAGAGGATTTGAATGAAGTCATATTCCACACTTTATGGCGTACTTGCGCCTTTTAAATAAAAAAATAATTTTGTTAATACCTCAGACACAGCTTGTTTTATTCCATTTTAACATCTACCCGCTCTAAGTAAAACGCTCTTAACTTTGAAGCTTCAATGAAGTATTTTTGTGCGCACTCATCTTCTACTTCAAATAATTTTTTAGTTTGAGAATTTATGAAAAAGTAACCTTGTAAACAAAATTAAGACACTAACTTTAAACAAAAAGAAAATAAATTTTCAAATATAACGGTTTTTTCCCTAGTGGTCAATAGTGAAATACTTCACTTTTACTTCGAAAAAGTATAGACACCAACCAATTTTAAGTTCGAAAAAAAAACGAATTAAGCCTCACAATCAAAAATAATTTCATATAATTTTCATTCTTTTGTATTTTTGATTTTATAAGAAATTTGTCAGCAATGTTAACATGACCGTGTGGCCTAATGGATAAGGCGTCGGACTTCGGATCCGAAGATTGCAGGTTCGAGTCCTGTCACGGTCGAAAAATGGATTTTTTTCTATATAATTTTTGCATTTGCAAAGAAATAATATTTTTCGGAATCGGTATCCAAAATTTTTCATGGATACACCCTAATTGACTTTATGCAGAAACTCAATTGAAAGTCAGTACTTACGTCGGGTTTTTTAATAGGGACTTGACACCCTAATAAATTCATCTTTAACTTATTATTGAACTGTTATTTTCAATGTATTTAAAACGATCAAATCAGTGAATTAAATGGCCTACGTTTAAAACACATTATGGCTTATTTTGCGTAAATAGCATACACCCAAACAAAATATAGATGACTCAAGAATTAAAACCGATGGACAATTTTAAGCTACGTACGTTCTTAGATACTTGAATTTCAAAAATATTCAATTTGGTACTTAAAGAAAAATTGTGAAAGAGACTACGAAGCCGGACAAAGGCCGGTTCCAAAACCAACAGTTTTGTTTCAACACCTCAAAATTTTATTTTTGGGAACTTTAATTGGTTTGTACTCAAGCTATTTTCTTATTTTGATGTACTAAAAAAACAAATAATTTATATTCCCCAAATAACTCAAATTTGTTGCGTTTTATTTACTAACAAAATCTCTTTAAAAAGCCGGATATAAAACAATTTCAAGAACTTAAATTACCATTAGCTTCGATTTTATTCTGGGAGTCTGTCCTCTTTCTTCTTTTTTTTTGTTTCCCTTTACTGACATCTTCTTGCTCTTCGACATCATAATCGTTGTCTCCATTTCCACTACCATCTTCATCACCATTATCAATAACTTCCAAATTTTCAAAATACTCGTCGTTAACCAGATTATTTCCCATTTCTGTTTCCTTAACCGTTATCGAGTACTCATTCAAAAAATTCTCTCCAATTGTTACAACCTCTCCAATCTTCAAATACGGTCCTGTCTCATTGGTCATTGGAGGCCATTCCGGTATGCCAGGGGCCTTCGGCCGGCCAGTTGCAGCAAAACTAGACCACAATGCTACCAGACGTTTGGCAATTTTAATATCACGGTTATTCGAAAGCACAGCATACCATGGCCATGGGAAGAGATACAAATTCTCATCGGTTAGAGAGACTCCCAAGTCAAAAGGCGTTACATCAAATTCAGAATCTTCCGAATTCTCATAGCGATTGGATTCTCCTCGGTAGTCGAAACTATAGAGGAAAGTATTGTTGGCAAGGTGCTGAGCGTTTGACTGTATCGCGAGTAGAACTGGATTTTTGAAGGCAATCGTTCCGCACATCTTTGGTGATGGAAGAAAAAGAAGACGAGAGTTAAGGAAGAGGCAAAGAAATTTTAAGGAATCTTACATCAATCAGCCCAGGAAGCATGCCATAGAAGCTGCCGTTCTTAATTTTTTCGGTGGTGAAGAGTTCGGTTTCTGCGAATTTCTTCCAGGCCAAAGTTGGATCGGCACCATTAGTTTGCGAAATAATGTAATCTATATACCCATAGCCATCAAAGACATCATCCAGGATTGTTTCATTAAAGTTGTTTAAAAAAATTTCTGGAAGGGATCAAATGATAAAATGTGCTTCTTCGGTTTTCTTCACATCAATAACTTACCATTTAATATAAATGTCCCAGGATTCTTCACAGTTCCTCCCATCGTTGGATAAGGTTGGTAGGATTTGGAAGCCAATAGCTTGCCAGGGTGTTCTGGAAGAATACCACTTGGTCCACCAATGACAAACTTAACTCCTCCAAAACTACCATCAACACCCATTTGGGAATGTAAACTGCCATGTTTTCTAAATGCCCCAAGAAGCGTGCTAACATTCATATTCAACAGGCAGCTATTCAACGAATCCAATTTTTCCAGATTCTTGCATCCCCCATGCCTAGCAATGTCTTTGGTGGCATTCATTGGATCGTCGGTAATGAAGGCCGGTGATAAAGCAGAACCAGATTGATATATGACTCGGTGGAACAGTCCTTTTGGAACTGAAGGACTCATGGTGAGGACATTTATTAAAGCAGCTCCACCAACTTGTCCGAAAAGTGTCACTCTAGATGGATCACCTCCGAATGCTTCGATATTCTTTTGAATCCATTGAAGAGCAAGTATGACATCACTTACACCGGCATTTCCTGGAATATCTGAAGAAAGCGTTGATAGAAAGCCAAACGGTCCCAAACGATAACGAATTGATACTAAGACGACATCTTCTTCGAGTAGGTAGCCTGGTTGAGCCTCTAAGGAGCTTCCTTCGTACAAAAAGTCCCCATGAATGTAGACCATCACAGGGGATTGAGTTTTGAACTATGGGAAATTTGAAAAAGAAAAATTATATGTAACGGTTAAGAAGAAATAAGAATTGTTATTGGTTTAAGGTTCTTATAGATTGCCCGTGAAAAATTAGAGGTCCTAGATACGAGTATATCGACTCAAATATTAAATTAACCTTTTTACTGATTGACATTTTGAATGTAAATTTCGGCATCAAAAACGTCTAAAGAAATTGAAACCATCTTTAACCTTCTTAAAGGCAAAGAAGATTAAATTTTGTTGGTTGTGAATGAAACTTAATTTTTGACATCTGTCATTTACTTACAGATTTTGTGCTAACTGAAAGGAATAGACAATCCTCAAGATCTCGCTCCTTATTGGCATCAGCCAACTTGAGTGACATTCCATCTTGTAATGACGGACATCCTCCCCTGGACGTAAAAGCCTTGCGTATATTTTTCCAAGGTTTCGCTGGTACAGAAGGCTTTATGTTTATAAAGTTTAATATTTATTTAGGATCAATAAGTTAGAAAATTACACATTTGACTTCTACCTTAAATCTAAGCGCTCCAGAAGGTGATTCACCATATTTTATATCGATAAACTCGTACAAAATTTTGTTGCTCCACTGAGTACTGTCAATACGTCCCCGAACTTTTCCAACTTCGGGTATGTTCACAATAATATGGCGATTATCTTTTTTATTTCTGCCATCTAATTGAATATTTTGATCCAGTTTCTTAAGAATTCCTTGTTGTCGAAAAGAAAAACCCGTAGATAAAATTGCTAAGAAAATAACAAATGAAGTCACCGCCATTCTGAAGGCTTCGAAAGCTTAAAGAAGACTAAAATCATATTCGCAAATTTGCCTTAAAGAAATCTTTTCTAAAATCTTAAGAATTTTCTATTGAAAGATGCCGCACTTATGTTAAAGATAAATTATGATGGGTTTTGCAAAAAAAAAGTCTAACTTTTGTTTGTTAGGTCAATAAACTATCTTTGATTCTTAAGCTAATAAAGTTCCTCGTCTTTACTATAGGAGCACCTGAAAGCATAATGGATTTCAGGATTTATTAGTTTTTGAAACACCTTCTGCCGTGACGTAATAGCACGCGACAAGACAACATTAGCAATATTTTATAGGCTACATCGCGTCGTCGTCGGCTCCGATGGCTCACGACTTGAGGAGCAAAGATCTTTTGAATATATTTAAATAAACAGAGAAACAACATTCATCAAAAACCAGATTTTATCAAAGAAGAGTTAAAAGCTCTAGCTTTGGGCTATTTCTGTTAGTTGACCTATAATGCCAGCCCACGATGTTTACATTCATTTTAAAAATTAAATTCTACAAACATAGGTCTTTACATATTTACACAATAGTAAAAGTTATGTGAGTCAATAAACTCTGGAAGATGGCTAAAGGATTTTTCTTTGTTACAGATTTTTTTATAGTCATTTTTTTTGTTAAAAATGTTATTGGGCTATTGTCGAGAAAACTTCAATTAAGTTTAAAAGTGGACTCCTTGGGTTCATAATTTCTGTAACTGGCTAAAGCCAGTGGTACTGTCAAAATAGAAAAGTACGAAAACAACACACAAGCCGAAGCTGAAGCGCAAGTTGAGTAAACTTTTACTTTTGACTTCACTCTGCTAAAATTTTTGGTTTTATGGTTTATATGGATAGAGTTAAGGAATCAAGGTGACTAATTTTGACCTGATATTTGGGACATTAAATTGAGATGATTGATCATTTAACCATCTCATAAAAAAATTATAAAATTGTTAAAATTATAATGAAATTGTTAAAATAAATAAAATCTTGTGGGATTTACGATCCCAATTATTAAAATTTTAAACAAAGCATTTGTATGGAAAAATCTATATTTTAACTTATGTAATATGTACACAAAAAAGGAAAGGTTTAGGAGACAGCTGTGAAAGAGATCTCAGTAGGAATCCACTAGGGCCGTTTTTACTCTTTTGGGGGCCCTGGGCAGTTTTCGAAAATGGGGCACCTGTATGATTATATTAAAATGTTATGTTGTGTAATAAAGGTATACAGAACAAATCACATAACTTTGAATTGATTTATTCTTTTAATTTTTTGAATAAATACATTTTTGTTTAATTCATTAAAAAACATAAACATAAACAATGTAAAAATAAAAACAAAAAATAAATATTTCATATAAAAATTCAAATATAAACAAAATTTAAATAACAGACAATTAAATAAGTTATTGAGAATGTAATTTGAAGAACAATATCGTCCCCTCAGAAGCAAGCTTTCGTAACTCAAAATACTTAGTTTTTCAGAAAAGCGATTTGAATAATTTTGAATCTTAAAAAATGATTTTTTATCTGAATTTTAATTATTGGTATAATTAAAGACTCATGACGTTTGGAATAAAAATAATTACGGTTTTAGTGTTTTTTTTTTTTCAAAATGCTCTAAAAAGTTTCGTTTGGTATTTAAATGAAACTAATAGATGTATTTATTAACAAAACTATATTATATTTTTTATTAAACACTGATTTTCAGTAAACAAATGATTATACTCTTCAAGAGTATTTTCTAACAAAAATGTCGATCTTAATTATTTAACCAACTAAAAAGAAAAACGTAGTTATAGATAAATTACCATTAATTGAAAAAAAAACAGTTCTTCAGTCTTTAAGTATCTTTCAGTCAAAAAAATACTAAATTTATGTGTAAATAATATAAAATATTATCAATCTAAGTTAATTAAACAAACGAAAAAGAAAAACTTATTCAAAGATAAATTAACATTAATTATCAAAAAAAAACTGTTCTTCAGTCTTTAAGTATCTTTCACAGTCAAAAAAATACTAAAATTAAGTATAAATAATACGAAAATAGGAACTTCGTTGAACTCCGAAAAAAAAAATTATATAAAAAATTAAGATAAGAATTTTTGTTTTATCACAAAATTATTTAGACGCTTTTGATTTTTGAATAAAAGTCTTTATAGAAAGAAGGAATCTGATTTTTATCGAATAGTTTCAATAATCCTTCTTTCTTTTTTGTAGATACACAGCTGCCCGAGTTATCCAAGATATCAAGCCACAGATTAGATACTCCTTCGAATGATCTAGTGTTGTTTGCTCTTATTTGGATTCGACGAAAATTGTCTTCGGCGTATGACATTTAACAGAAAAAATACCAGGATTAGCTTTTTCTAATCTCATTATTCTAATATCCGTCATTTTACCTTTACCTCTATGATCATCCGTGTTGTAGTTTAATTCCATTTCAGCAGATAACGTTTTGAGATCAAAGAACTTTGTTTCATCTAGCTCATGGACATGAAATGGGTTTTCTGTTTTTTTAGCGGTGCGAATAATCGTTACGTATTGATCATTAGTATAAATAGGTCCTGATTTCAACGCATTTTTAATACTACGCTCAATTACAGAAAGAACCGAGTCTCCTTCGTTTTGGGTATGACCTTCAACAAGGTACTTGTGAGTTATAGTGTTCAAATTAGGAAGTTTTTGCACTGCATAAGCGTATAAAGCAATAATAAATTTGTTTTTTTTATTGTCCACAGCAATTGTCGGATTAAAAAATGACATTAAACAATCCTGTTGAGTTTTCTTGCAGCTTTTTCAATTACATGAAAACACAGGAACCAATTTGGTTGGCCCCCCTTCTGGCTAGGCCCTCGTGCCAAACGGAACATTCCACATTTTTAGTCTGCAGTTCACAGATTGTAAAATTGAACACATTTATCTTGGACACGTAGTAAAAAATACTTGAGTATCCTCTCGGACATTGTAGAACAGCCTGAAGGTGGTATACAGCTATTATATTTGTTTCATTGGCAGAAGTGTTTATCTTTTTCTGTAATTGAAAGATCGTCGTCATACTTTTCTTTCAGGCTTTTTTGGTCACTGCTGGTTTCGCAAGCAGTGCAGTCTTCACACTGATCTTTTTTGGGTTATTAAAAACCTATGTTGAAGTTATTCACAAACACGTTTTGGAAAGCATTATATTTAGCAAAAGGAATTTGTTTTTCCTTGCATTTCTAAGCATAGTTTCGATGTATCTGTGTAATTGATAAACCACCATCAATGTATTCCATTTTAGATTTTCACCTACAGTAATGGCTAGGAATACAAGGTATTGATTCAATGTGATCCCGTATTTCTTTCAAAACAGATTCGTCAGTTTTGTTTTGGGGGGTGCCTACCTGTTAAGTCGCCTAGAACCATATTGGTGATTGATTTATCTCTTTTTTGCTGGGCAGTACGAATGGGTCTATTGATTCCAAGAGTAGATACGAAATTTTTTTTGCAAACTCTTGCTCTCGAGTTTTCAATTGCATTTTTATTTTTACGAAAGTTCCTGTTAATGTCATTGTGGGTGGGATCATTTTCTACCCGAATGTATCGATACTTCGGCTTAGTATCGATCATCGAAGACGCAATAAAAGATTGTTGCTTCTTGATACATCCAAAGTTCCAGTAATTCGTAAATATTTTCAATCGATCTTCTTCATTTACTTTTGTCGAACATCCAAGCCTGCACTGACAAAGGGTACCCATTTTTCTGCCTTAAATGAACCTTTTACTTTCGAATTTAAAAAATATAGGGTTTTCCAAATCTCCTTGCATCGAAAGCTTTTTTTTTTGTCCATTTAGCTTTTAAAATTTGTCTCTTTTTTGAATTCCGCTTTTCTTTTTCATTTGATTGTATAGTTTGTATCGGACTTGAAGCTGGAGTATCATCCAAAGACTCTGAAGAACAGCCTGAAGAATTAAAATTTGGATCATCACAGTAGTCATCTGAAGACAAATCAGAGCCTGTCTCATCGGATGAAGAAGCTGACAAAGATCCTTCATTTACTAGGTTACTTTGACTTGCTCTTAGATTAGAGACACTGACACCACTACATCTAGGTTCAGAGGTGATTTGATTTCGTGTATCTATGTTGAATTGAAGTTGAGTATATTCGGTTGACTGTTGTCCTATGTTGAATTGAAGATGAGTACTTTCGGTTGATTGTATAAACGAAGCAGTTGATTGATGATTGGGTAAACTAGGTTGATTCGAAGGTGAATGTTGATGCTATAAAAGCAATATTCAGGCGAAAATTTAACATCAAAACAGATTGTGACTATAAAATACTTATAGTGTTTTCGTAGTTATAACAATTAATGTTTTGTACATCTAATGGTGATGCTGGCAAATATGGTTCAATTATTAGGCTACGTTGATCTGATTCGAGGGTGAAACTGTCCATTCTGGTTTATTGACATTGGTCAAATGTCTCGCCAGTGTAACGAGTGATTGAGATCAGGTCAATCCTCATTATAAAACAAAAATTTGGTCGCATTATGAAAATAATTATTTTCTAGTATTTTCCAAAAAAAATGACGAAAAGGCACTTTTTATACCTACTGCAAAAACAAAACTTTTTAAAGTTTTAGCTTGTATATTTTCACTCAAATTGACATAACTTTAGAAAGTGACTTTTAACATTCTGAAAAGTTAAAATAATTTTGACATAAAATACGTAATGTCAGTTTAGTTTTAAAAAATTATTCAAATTTGTTTGGTTTTTTCCAAAGCAAAATGACTTAACGCGAATAAGCACTAAGACAATAGTGAAATGAATTAGTGAGAAATGACGTATAACGAAAAGTGTCACTTTTCCTAAAAATTAATTATCATACTTCAATAATATTTTTTAAGATAAGTGCCACAAATAAAAAAGTGTACTAACCTCTTCGTTTCAGTGTAGTCCGACAATATCCGTTAAAAACTTTTTCTGCAACAAACGACACAACAACTCACTATGACGGCTTACGTGAAACTGAAAATGTCATTTTACTGATGAATAGTTAAGGGACGTTATTAAAAATACACAACAAAACTTTCACCTTCACGCTTTCAGTTTAAGAAGTATTTTTATGACAGGTTGTCCAAAATATAGTATTTTTTTTACAGATTTTTTCTGTATACTTAACTCAAAATCGCAAATTTTTGAGTTACCACTATATTTTTGCAGGTAAAAGAAAGGAATATTTATTGAAGGGGTCTTTTTCTTGATTTGAGATTAGCAAAATCATTGATCACATCTTCAAAAGCGATGCCTCTGAGAATGTCACTTTCGATTGACACCAGCGACAAAAATGTCAATCTTTCTTGAATCATTGTAGTTCTGAGTTCGTTTTGATTCTTTTTAATTTAAAGAAGGAACGTTACCCACTGCAATTGGTCACCATCATACTGAAGAAAATTCTTCGTGCAATTTTACAGTTGGAAATGCATCTTCAATTTTATTAGTTTTTAAAAAATTGTTAAGCTCTAGAATGTCATCAGTTTTTTCATTTTCGTGCTGACTAATTTTCAAATAGTGTTTTAAATTCAGGCATTCAGCATGTAGTCATCTCCATTCACATTAAGCAAAAGATTTGCAGTTCTCTTTTAAGTCTTCTGAATTTAGAGTTTTTAATCGAAAAAAGTCAAAACGTCCTTATATTCGGAATCCGAGGTTTTTTGTCTGGCTGATGAATTAAAGTTATCAAAATTGTCCCTGAGCCCCATTATAAATTCATCTATTGCTCTCAGCAAATTTATTGCAACATCCAGAATAATATTTTGTTTCGAAGTAAAGTGCTTGTTTTATTAATTCTTTGCAATACAGAGTTATAAAGTTCTGTAAGTATGGTAAATTCAAGGACATTTTCTTGCAAAGACTAAATGCTTCCTCTCTGGCCGCTCGTGCCTGTATTAAATCGTTCGCGATAGAAATCAAAGCTTCTTCAATTTCTTGATGACCTTTATATAAGGCGCTTAGTGCATCAGCTCGCGCCGACCATCTTGATTGAGAAAAACTTTTTAAAACTTATTTTTGACCTAAATGAGCATTCAACACACTCCATCGATGAGAAGATACCGAAAAAAAGTTATACAATTTTTAAATAATGTCAAATAATTTGGTTGCTTCTAAGACACCCAGCGGCATGCACTCCTACCAAGTTTAATTAGTGCCCTGCACATTGGACAAAAGTGAAAAATTTACATTTTTCCTATATTAGTGCCTGCAGACTAGAAAACCTTTCTGACATATTTGTCGCGTTGTCGTAGCTTTGGTCTCTGCAATCTGTTATCGAAATGTCGTGATCCTCTAAAAACTTCAGTATGGTTTCCGGTAAATAATCAGATCTATATTGGTTTTGGAATAGAGTCCAAAAACATCTCAACAGGCTCGTGATTCTTAGCGTAACGAATAATAAATTTTAGGTAATCAACATGAGACAGATCGGGTGTACTTTCAACGCTGATTAAAAAATATTTTGCCATTTTGACTTCTTTTACAATAGTTTTCAAAACCTGTCTTCCCATGACATGGATAAATTCATTACAGATATTTGCTGAAAAATAAGACATAACAGAAAGTATTCTGATCATTCTTTATGCATCTAAGATTGTATCGAAATATTTTTTTTTTTGAAAATAGACCAAAAATATCATTTGTATTTGATGTACACTGGCCAAAGAAAGTCATTTGTGGTGTGGTTAAACAGGTGGCTTTGAAGAACAGGCCTTGTTTTTTTGGTATAAAGGACGTACCTTCGTTTTCTTGATTCATAAGCTTCATTGAATAATAACACTTTTGCTTTACTCATGCAACAAACGCTACTTTTTTTAAAAGGTTTTTAAAACAATTAATGAAAATGATGAAAATTTCAGTTCTGTGAACGTCCTTCAAAATGCGCGCTTTTAATGACAGCTTTTGCATTTAAGCTTCAAGCTTCGCCATTTGTCTTTAAGAACCTAAATCATAGATTTTTAGAGAAATGTCTGTATGTGCGTCTGTACGTATGTACGTTCGGGAAGCTTTTTTCCTCATCCATATTTCAAGAAACAGTTCAGATATCAACTTCAATTAAATGTTATTATACAGATAATGATACAAAAAGATACAGAAAGGATTTTTAGAAAAAAAAATCGAATAGCAAATTCAAAAAAGAAAAAAATTGCCACTTCGAATATTTAGAAAACCAAGAACTATTTTACCTCCAAAATAAGAAGAATTGCATTTTTGTCATCTAGTAAAGTTTATAGAAAATCGAATAGATATTTAAAAAAAAAAATACTAAAGTTAATAAAAATAGATTTTCCACTCAAATATCAATATCAAAATTATTGTTTTCAACATTCAGTTACTTATTTTAAAAATCCAATCATCAGTTTTTTCTTAATAGTTAGTATTCACAGAAATACTACACAAAGTTGGTAAAAATTAAAGTTCAAAACCCGATATCACGTGAATTAATGAAGATATTGAAAAGATAATAGCCTAAAAAAAAATCTGTAGTTTTTGAAATTAAAAATCAAATTAGAAAAAAAAATGCTACCAAAATTAATAAAAATCTCTGGAAGAAAAACAGAAATTGATATCAAACTTATTTCATCATAAATGCAAAATATTGTTGCGAACTTTTAGTTAGCTTTTAAGAAAAATTAAACTTCTTTTACAAATAAAAAAAAAACCTCCAAAAACAACAAAAAATGTTAAGAAATTTTGTTCAACTAAAAAATATTGACTACAAATTTTGTATCCCAAACAAAATACTGTTATTAACATTTTGTTTAAGTTTTGGACAAATCAGACTGACGGAATAGGAAGTTATCAGTGGGGGGTGCATCCCAGCCTTTTTGTCAATATTAATTTTGGGGCTTACTCAACAAATTCAAATTCTTTTTAATTGTAACTTTCTTTTACACAAATATGACTTCGAAAGCTCATATTCGTTTTAGTTTTTAAAAGTGCACTTCCGGTTAAAAAATAATAGCCATTAAAACAATCAATATATATTACAGCTTCTGAAAACAATAATTTTGGATATTCTATTTTTGAGCTATTTTCTTTCCAAACACCTTGTATCTGAAATTCGAGCAGTAAATTTTGTTTTCAAAACATGATAAAAAACTTTTGAAATTATTTTAATACAAAACAATTTTTTGGAAGTTCGCTTCATTGGTTGCATAGAACTGAAAGTGTTCTTTGGGAATATCAAATAACCCATATCAGCTACCAAATTAATTTTTGCGCAACAAATTACCATTTCATAACATTTAAATTTTGTGAAACAATTAAACAAATCCCTCTTTATTTAAAATCCTATAAAGTATAGCAAATGCGTACATATATTTTTTTTTTAATTTCAAGTTAGTAAAAAAACATTTATTTTTGATAAATTGTCTTTTTTGTTATTTAGAAAATAGAAATATACATTTTTTGATTTCCGAAATTTGGTTGTTGGTTATTATTCTATTCATTATTCTAGGTGTTGTTATATCAATTCTAGTTCTTTAAATGTTCGACTTATTTTTTGAAATTGTTTTTATTTTCATTATTCAAAAATAAGTCTTATTTGATTTTGAGTAAAGAATACAATTCAAATATAGGTGATAAAAATATGCATGTTCATGAGACATTTGAGGCTAATTAAGATTTTAGCTGTTTTTTTTTTAATGTTGTAATAAAAAACCACCACTGTATAAAAAAATTGTGAATTTATATTCTAGAAACCTTGAAAATTCGGGGAATGTCAAAATATCAATATCTTTTAATGAGTGGTAATAAAACAATGATAAATCCTATCTCATTCTGTGATGTCTTATAAAGCACTTCCAGTCAAACTATTAATTCTCTTTATTCTTCACTAAGCATCTTATATTGCAAAAAATGTTTTAAGGTCTTGGGAAGAAAAGTTATAGTATCTATAAAAGATGCATTTACTTCAAAGTATTCTACGTTCTATCTTTATAGTTTTACTAAAATTTACTTTAAAATTTATAAATATCAAAGTCAACGAACCTATCCAATATTTGATGAGTAGATAACTAAACTTAATTTATACATTTTAAATTTACGAAAAAAAAAACTATAATATCAAAATGATTCTTAATATGTTATGTTTACATTCGAATTGAATTTCTGACCTAATTTAGTTTCGGCATATGGTATGAATAATTCTCTTTGAAATTATGTTTTCCTTTCAAGAACCAGTTGAACTTAAATATATTCCTTTAGTCATTGAAATATTTTGCATACAAAATAAGCCAAACAAAAGATGCAAATAATATAATTCTTTTAGATCAAAATTTTAGTCTTCACTTTGATTCCTTTCAACACTGATCTATAACGCGGGTTGTTAAGAAGTGTTCTATTTTGTAGTCTCGTGACTTAAGAAATACAAAAGAAAATGTCAGTTAAAATATTTATGATAGTCATTTGTTCATTCTATTTGAATTTTGTTAAATCATCGGAAAATGATACAATAGTTGTGGAGTTACCCAATATGGGTTTAGTTAGAGGCAGAGTTATCGAAACAGCTTGGACCCAACGTAAAGTTCAGCATTTCATTGATTTGAGATACGCGGAATCTCCATCGGGTCTTAAACGATTTAAGGTGTGTGAAAAATTGTTAAGTTATTATTCTGTTTCAATAAATCACATCAATAACATTTATTCTGTAAAAAATTTAGTTTTTTACAAAACTACTTAATAACTACTCCCCTACATCTCAAAAATGTGTAATAATTTCGACAATAAAATCGAAATGTGATGAAGTGAACATTTTTGTTGGTTTTATGTTTTCGACTTAAAAATATGTATTTTACAAATTTTAATGATACAAAAAAATACTTATTTGGGAATAAATTTATACTACACGAATAACGTTTTAGAAATCTATTAAATTGTTTATTACATTGTTTATTATAATATTTTTACAAAAATAAAAACCTGCAGAAAAAAAATTGGTGAAAATAGTTTTTCGATTTAATAATCTTATGAACTATAAAGGGTCTTCTTCTTCTTCGGAATAAAGTGTTTATTTCAAATGGAGCAACATTGTCGTACGAATATATTTAGAAAAAGAACTAATATCATCAGAATTTTTATCCAAGAAAATTTACGGAAAAGAATGATGGAAATAAAACGATTCTTACTTTCTCCAATTTCTGAATAGAAAATCATAAGTTTAACTGTAAAATTCTAAATTTTCAAATCTCCGAAGACTAAATCAAATACTTGTATGACATCTTCGAAAAAATAAGAGGCTTGTATCCCACCCATACTGATAATATTCCATTCGTTTTACAAAATATTAATAACAGCGTTTGTGTGAAATTAAAAAAGGTTTAAAGCCAATATATGTAATTCTTAGTTCTTAAGATACTTGAGTCAAAAAACCATTTTTAACAGTTTTTATTTTTTTTATAGTATTTCGTTGTTTGTAAAAATTATTTTAAATTTTTCAAAAACAAAATACTAGCAACAATACTTTGCACATGATAAAATCAGTTTGATTTCAAGTTAAGTTAAGTTTTTGAGGTATCTTAGTCGAAAACCATTTTTTGTAGCTTTTTCGAAGGCTTTTTATTTCTTATACACAAAACGCCGATTTAATTTTACAAAGATAATGTTAACAACATTTTGTTTAAAATAAAATAATTTAGAAGTTTATACTTTCATTAATTCTCTAAGTATTCAGATTGCAAAAAAATTTATTTCACAAAAACTGGCAATTGAAAGGTTTTAATAATTGCAGAAAAAGCTAAATGAAAAAGTTTTTTTTGGGGGTTGGGTTCGATACCCCAGTTTTTATATTCCTATTTTACAAAATCCCGTTTTTTATAATAATTTTTTTTTTTATAATTCCAATTTTGTATAATCGCGCTTTTTGAAATTTCGTTTCTTACAATCCTTTTTTAAAATTCCGTTTTGAATTATCCCGATTTTGCAATCAAAATCAGTTGTTTAATTTTAAAAACTTATTTTATAAAAATATTAAACCAATTTAAAAAATGAGCGATTTTTCTAAATTTATTCTTAAAATTAATAACGTAGTATTCTTTTAAAACAAAACACAAACTCAAGTCAATTAACCAAGTAAACAATAGCCGTTAAACTGTTACCAAAAGGTAAATTTGTTGTAGGTAGCATATATTCTTTGTTCAAAAGTTAATAATTTAAACAAAAATAAAAGAGGCTGGGATGCGACCCACACTGATAACTTCCCATTCCGTCTGTCGATTTGTCTTGCTTAAAAGGTTTGTAGGTTTTCGTGGTTTGTTAAAAACATTATCATTTAAATTATTCTAAAAAAATTTAAAATAACTTACAATATTTTGCATCTTTCTGCCTTATTATCTGTAAAACAACATTTATTTGAAGTCGATATCTCTTCTGATTCTTGAGCTATGGACGACGAAAAAAACGTCGCGAACGTACGGACGTACGAACGTACGGACGTACGAACGTACGAACAGAAGCACGCACAGACATCTTTCTAAAAATCTTTTATTTCGACTCTAGTGACCTTGAAACGTCGAGAAATGTCAAAATGTTTAATTTGACAAATCAGACCCATTACAATAACTTCCTATGGAAAGTTAAAAAAGAACTTATATCATAAAAAAATGTTTTAAGTGTTGTTCTTAAGATATTTGAGTCAAAAACCCATTTTTATCAGTTTTTATTTTTTTTGCAGTATTTCGTTGTTTGTAAAAATAATGTTAAATTAATTTTTCACAAAAAAAAAATAACTAGATATAATATTTTGCACATGATAAAATGAGTTTGATTTCAAGTTAAGTTAAGTTTTCGAGATATCTTAATGGAAAACAATTTTTTGTAGCTTTTATTTCTTATACACAAAACGCCGATATAACTTTACAAACAAAATTATTTAAAAAAGCGGCAATTAAGTCATCTTAATCGATTGATTAGACAAGAAATCGGTTGATCCTAATTCAATTATTTCCCAGACCAATTTTTGCTGGCACATGAATTGATTGATATGTAGTTCCAACAGAGCGAGCCAACAAACTATATATTTATATTCTTGTTCTATCAACTTGCGGAGGGCAGCTTGAATACTAAGTCTTTTAATTAATTATTATTATTGTGACAATTTATCGGTCACAAAAATAATGAACCGCATAAATCAGAAAGGCAACACTTTCTTAATTAAAATTAGAAAAAATGAGATCGTTAGTTTTTATTTGTTTCAATTTTGATGTTGTTAATGGTGGGATTTTTATTGAGCTTGATAATTTTTTTTTTTTTTTTTTAAATTATTTCTTTAGACAATATTTGTAAAAATTTAAATATTTTTGTTCTTAAATCATTGATAAACTGACTTAATATCTAAATATCGATACCTATTTTTATAATTGGAGTGGTGATGATTCAGCAATGAATCTGGATTTAGAATTTAGTATTGGATAAGGCAAAAGCTAGTTTTATAATATTAGTGAGGTAGCTTACGCCCTAAGGTATGTATAAAAACTGATAAAGCTTTAAAGAGGATATACCTAATTTTAAACGATTTTAATATCTTACTATCTCTTAATAATATGCTAAAGTTCAGATAACGCAATGGCTACTTTAACTTTTAGCAATTAGATAAATTTGATAAATCCATATAACATCTAATAAGAGCTGTGGATGAAACGGTCCAGTCTATAGTTGGGAACTCCAATTAATAGGTCTGTTTAAGTGTATTTGCTTCGCCTATTTTCGCGAATTTTTTAAACATGTTTGGATGCTCGTTTTTTAATAAAAGGCAATTAGCAATTTACTAGTTAGCAAAAACAAAAGTAAGGTTTAAAATGTTGGGCTCCCCTAGTAAATTACTTAAGCATTTAGAAAGAGTTACACACACTAGACGCACCACCGAATTCTCCCTTTATTATAGACAGTTCACTTTGGTTGCTTTCCTTGACATCGAACGTGCTTGTTAAAGGCACAAAGGCTAAGGTGGTGTTCTATCCCCTCTTCTCAGGAACCTAGTGGTAAATGAAATCCAAACTATTCTGGATGCGGTGAGTTTCAGAGTAATTGTCTATGCCGCATCTTAACACCTTAAAAGAACTCTTACAAAATGCATTAGACAGACTAATACTTTGGTCGGATAAGTGTGGACTGGGTTTTAACCCACACAAAACCGAATTAGTCCTATTTTCGAGGAAATACAAAATTCCATTTGTTAACCCTGCTTATATATATTAAAGGAATCCGATTTAAGTTCTCAAACGAGGCTAAGTACAGGGTCTTATTTTAGACACAAAATTAAATGCAGTGTACAAGTAAGCGTCAAAAAGCTACTGGAGCTCTTTTTCCTTGCAAAAAAGCTTTTGGTAATAACTGGGACTTACAACGCCGAATCATAAATTGGCTATACAAATCGGTAATCAGACCGATTTTAATGTACAGTGTGGCAGTATGGTGGACTGCTTTAGAAAAAGCTGTAAACCGCGACAAAATAAATGAAGTCCAACGTTCAGCTTGCCTATGTATAAACGGATCGCTTTGCACGACCCAATCTACGGCACTGAATACCCTACTCTACCTTACAGTAACACTTCTTAATATATTTAGAAAACAAACAGCTGCAAGCTCTGATATTCGCCTCAAAACTTCGTTTTTAACAACATATTGGACACTCTGTAATTCTTAAGTATTTAGAATCAATTACGACTACACCACCCTCAATTGCAATTCCAGATTTCTATGCCTTCCAGATCTTTCTTAGAGAATAAGATATTCCTGAAACTGGAAAACGAGTTAGTCTACTTTTATACAAATGGATCAAAAACAAAAGAAGGGGTTGGTGGAGGAGTGTACTCTGAACGACTGAAATTAAGTCTCTCATCCTGCGTTCCCAATCAATGTAGCGTGTTCCAGGTCGAACTTTTGTCTTTTCCTGGCTTAAAGAAAACGTGATATCAATATCTGATACCCGTGTTTTCTCAGATAGTCAGGCCGCTATCAAATCTCTGGCCTCTGTCTTTACAATCTCTATATAACAGCTCATAATTGTTGATCATCTCTAATGGATATATATTCACCTTTCCCGGGACATAGAGATATCCCAGGTAAGGCAGATGAATTCGTCAAGAATGGTACAGTACAACAATCGCTACTTGTAAACTATTGCTAATGCAGGACGCTATGAAGAAGGCAAACAACTGGTGGAATAACATCACCACGTGTTAGGTCACAAAAAACATCTAGCCTACACTATATTTAATGTGCTCAAGATGCTTGCTATCTCTAAGCAGATCACATATAAGCTCGATAATAGGTGTCATCATTGAATAATTACAATTGTAATTATTCAATGGTGTCATAACCGCACACTGTCTTATAGGAAAGCACGCCAAGCGGGTACGTGTATTTTCAAATGACTTTTGTAGAATGACTTTTGTATGGATGAGGTAGAGGAGCAAACAGTTCTCCACCTTCTCTGTACATGCCCTGCTCTACCTAAAAAACACAAGATTTACCTCGGAGAATTCTTCTATAACGATCTATGTAAATCATATTAACATATTTAGCCTCTCAAGCTTCATAAAGGACTGGTTTTATAGAGCTTAGAAGAAAGCCTCAAGATTCATGGGGTATCACAATGGACCATTAAACGGCAACTTTAATCTAACATAACTTACTAAAATGCTAAATATTTGGTAAATTGCTTACAAGTAATTTGTTAAACCCTTAAAAATAGGTTGTTAAGATTTTGCGCCATTAACGTTACGTTTAAAGCTAAGAAAATTCAGCTTCAGTGTCATTGGTTTCCATTTTTGACTGTTGCTGCTGAGGTTAGTTTAGTTTAAATCATGGCTCATAATTTTTTAGACCGAAAAAGCAAAATAAGCAATTTGGTCTGAGCTTTTGGTTCTTACAGATACAAAATTTCATTCTACATAGTTTCAAACCTTTCTTCTAGCTAAAACAATTCCTAAGATTCACTTTACAGCTTCTTTGTTAGCTCCTAAACATCAACTTACGAGAATAAGAGATGCATTAGTTGTATTATTAAATCTTCTCATTAAAAGCGGTAAAAAGTAGTTTTGTGAAGGTTTAAAAAACGATTCAAGCTCAGACCTACTAGTTTTGAGATCTTTTGTAAAAAAGTTTTACACGACATGGTCTAGGAAGAAGAAAATTATTTAACGCTTTAATAGTTTGTTGAAAATTTATCGGTATGATTTTAAAACATCAAATTTATTAATAACTTTAACTTCTCAACAGAATCCAGTACCGGTTCCTCCTTGGTCAGGCACTTACAATGCAATGGTAGAAAAAACAGGATGTCTTTCCATCGAATCATTAACAACAAAATTTCGAAGAACCTATGACATTGATATTGACCTTGAAGATTGTCTTACAATGACAATTACAACACCAAATGTAAGATTAAATAAATACAATTTTAATACCACTAACTTGTAGACCTTAAAATGTACAATTGATTCAAGATTACAGGCAAATATCCCGTTCTTGTTTACATCCATGGGGACTCACTTTATGATGGTAGAAACAATGAAGCACCTCCTGATTATCTATTGGAAAAGGACATAGTTTTAGTAACCCCTCAATATCGGTTAGGAGTTTTTGGGTTTCTATCGACTCTAACTGAGGACATCCCTGGAAATGTTGGTGTTATGGATGTTCTTTTAGCTTTGCATTTTATAAAGAACTTTATTTGGTGTTTTGGCGGAGATGCGAGTAAGATAACTTTGGCTGGTCAAGCTGGTGGTGCTGCTATTGTTCATCTTCTAACCCTATCACCTGTGGTAAGTACACATAGTGTTCTTAAACTTAAAGAAAAAGGTCCTAAAATTGTCACTTTTTCTAGGTTGAACCAGGTCTGTTTCACCAAGTTATCTATCATTCTGGATCAGCTTTGAGCCCCATGTTCATAGATGACCAACCTCAAGAGCACGCTCTGGAAATAGGTGTGAGATCTGGATGTATAAATATTACAACTGGCCAAGATCTTAATGATTGTCTTATGAGCCTAAATCCCATTCAATTATTGTTAGGCTTCCTTGAACATGCTGTAAGTAGGCAAATGAATAATATCCAAATTCTTGAAACTAAAATTTTACAAGTATTTTAGCAAGAAAACGAAAAAAATGGTGGGAATCAATTTGTCATTGGCGGTGTGAGTCCAGTTTTACCAGAACATCCAACAGCTTTGATGGCAGAAGTTGAAAAATTCACATATCCAGCTATGGGTGGAGTTCCTAGAAATGCTGGAACACTTCCTTTAACTCGTAAGTTCTGTACCACTTTAAATTTCTTTATTTTTTTAAATTATTTTAATACATTCTTTTCTTTTATAGAACTCATTACTGGGGACTTTGAGGGAAGAATTCCTGATAATGAATACAGTGCATTTGACTATATTCAACACATCTTGGAACAGATCGTTGGAGAAGATAAACAAATGATTACGACAAGTTTCATAACTCACCAGTTTTTCAACCGAGAAGTTTTAGAAAATGGAACTTTTAGCTCACTGGCACCTTCATTAATCGATGTAAGCTTAGATTTAATACTTTAATTGGTCATTTTTACCAATGATATTTTCTTATCACCAGATGGCCGGAACTCTGATGTACAAATTACCTGTTCTGCTTGCCCTGAATATGAACGGAAAACATCTTCCTCATCAAACATTTCTCTACACATTTGACTATCGTGGGGAATTCAATCGTTATCCGGAATTTAGTGAAGAACTCAATAATCAAAGTCCATTTAAGGCGGGTGTTTCACTAACTGATGAAGCCATGTATTTATTTCCATATCCCGAACATGTAAAGTATCTGAATTCTGAAGACACGTTAATGGCAAAGCGAATGGTTGAACTTTGGACATCGTTTGTTATCAGTGGTCAACCGGTGTCCTCATACCGTGGAGGATATTGGCCACCTATGTCAACTCTTTATGGGCCATATTTGAAAATTGACGAAACGATGACTATCGGTGGAAACTATTTCAAGGAATTCTCTGCGACTAGAAATGATCATGACGATGCGAGTAGTAGGGCATTGAGTTGATAAGGGAAGCTTATTTTTATAGAGAACACAATAAGAAGCGATAATATTTATTTGCTATCAAAGAACTGAGTATAGTAGAAGAGCACTGTTTTGAAATAAAATACTATAGATTATTTTTGTGATATAAATAAGAATGGGGATTGTTTTAATTGTAGCAGTAATTAAATTTCAATTTAAAGAATGTCATTATCTGGTTATTAAGTGATGTATTTTGACCTAGACGAAATATTTTACTCCGAATCATGTCTGTCTTATTTGTTGTGATTCCGAAAATTGAAATGATAAAAGATCAAGTAGATTTATTTTCTGAGATGAATTGGTTCTAAAGAGGTCAAAACTTAAATAACTTTGGTATGATTAACCATGGACCTGCTTTTGAAAGTGCACAATTTAATCTGAGTTAAGGCCACGTTTTAAGCTAAAACATGGGGTTTTCTATTGCAAGGAGGAAAGTGTCGGCCTGATATGATTGGGAAGCCATTGATTGTGTTGTGCAATCATCTAAAAGAACTTTTTAATACTTATGTTAACCTGATTGCTTAAAATAAGGAACCTGATTCATATTTTGCACCCTAATGCGGTTTTTGAGCATCACCCACTTTACAATAATAACTTTTTTATAAATATAAATTCACTTTACCTTTAGCAAAATAAAATCTATAAAGATCTATACAAGCAAATGTCATTAACCCAGGATAAGACTCCACTCCAACTTTACAATTACTGAGCTACTTATATCGTTGAAAATAATGAAAAATAGTAAAGCATCTTAAGCAAATTCACTTCAAAAGATAGATTTCTTTAATTTATGTTTTTGTATTCAACAGAAAATTAATTTTGAAAGAAATAAAATGCGCGACTGGGTCGATAGAACTTGTCAATGTTTTCCAAGGAGTTTGTTTAAGAATATTTCCTATGTTTTAAGATTTACAAATGTACCTGCAAAACAAGTTTTTCTAAAAAATTAAAATGATATTTTATTTCTTAAGAATCTAGAATAACTTAATTTTTTTTTGAAAATCATTTTAATGTTTAAATTAGCATTTCTTAAATTTTTAAGAATTAGATAAATGAAATTAATTTGAGAGATATCAAGAACCGAACATCAATTTTTACCAAATTTGTAAGTTAAAATTAGCTGGAAGTCATGATATAAAAGTTTTGAAAAGATATTTGAGTCGAAAATAAATTTTTACCAACTTTTGTTAATTGTTTTTTAAGTTTCTATTTTTTGTAAAAAAACTGTCAATTCGATTTTTCCCAAAAATTTACCAGATGTTAAAAACTTTATTTTTCGTTGCAAGAAATTATTTTGGAGATAAAATCGTTTTGTATTCGTAAATTTTCGAGGTGACACATTTTTTTCAGTATTTTTGATTAATAAAAAAAACCGTTATTTGGATTTTTTCGATAAATATACTCTAGCGTTTTTGGCTCGTAAGATATTAAGGGGCTAACCAAAATTTTCACCTTTTTTAACTTCCCATAGGAAGTTATTGTAATGGGTCCGATTTGTCAAATTGAAAATTTTGACATTTCTCGATGTTTCAAGGTCCCTAGAGTCGAAATAAAAGATTTTTAGAAAGATGTCTGTGCGTGCGTGTGTACGTACGTTCGTACGTCCGTCGTTCGCGACGTTTTTTTCGTCATCCATAGCTCAAGAACCAGAAGAGATATCGACTTCAAATAAATTTTGTTATACAGGTATTAAGGCAGGAAGATGCAGAAAGGGCTCTCAAGAAAATTGCGTGGGTGGTTTTTTTACCATAGCAGTTTGAAAAAAAGGTGAAATTTTGTTTAACCCTAAATATCTTACGAACCAAAAACGCTAGAGACTTGAATTAAATTTTAAATAACATATTGTAACGTGATACCAAACAAGTATATTTTTTGAAAAAAATCAATACAACGGTTGTTTTATAAATCAATAAAACTGAAAAAAAAAAAAATTGTCACCTCCAAAATTTTACGACTGAAATATGATTTCATCTCCAAAACAATTTTGTGCAACGAATAATAATGTTTTTGATATCTGATAAAATTTTGAGAAAAATCTAATTGACAGTTTTTTTTATAAAAAATATAAATCTAAAAAAAACATTACTCAAAGTTGGTAAAAATTGAATATCGATTCAAATATCTTTTCAAAAACTTAAAATTTAGGATTCAAACTTATTTTATCTTATAAGAAATATTGTTTTCAACATTCTGAAAAATGTTGAGAAAAAAAATTGATTTTCCACTCAAATATTTTCCAAAAATTATAGATGTTGGCTTTTAACAACTTTTATCTTTCAACAAATATTGTTGTCAACATTCAATAAAATTTTGAAAAAAATCGAATTGACAGTTTTTGTGCAAAAAATTAAAAACCTAAAAAAAAATTTTCAAAAGTTGGTGAAAATTGATTTTTGACTCAAATATCTTTTCAAAAATTTGAAATATTTTCTTCAAACTAATTTTATCTTATAAGAAATATTGTTTTCAATATTCGATAAAATTTTGAAAAAAATCGAATTGATAGTTTTTTTTACAAAAAATAAAACTCTAAAAAAAAACAATTCTAATACTTGGTAAAAATTTACTTTCAATTTAAATAGCTTTTCAAAAATTAAAAATATTGGCTTCAAACTTATTTTATTTCACAGAAAATATTCTTTTCGATATTCAGTAATTTGTATATAAAAATCCAACAGTCCGTTTTTTCATTAAAAAAAATCTACAAAAAATAGTACGCAAATTTGGTAAAAATTGGTACGAGTACATATAGACAAACTTTGAAGCAAGACAAATCGACAGACGGGATGGGAAGTTATCAGTGTGGGTCGCATCCCAGCCTCTTTTTTTAAACTGCTATAGTAAAAAATCGCCCACTCAATTTTCTTGAGAGCCCTTTCTGCATCTTTCTGCCTTTTTATCTGTATACAAAAATGTATTTGAATACGATATCTCTTTTGGTTTTTGAGCTATGGACAACGAAAAACACGTCGCGAACGTACGGACGTACCAACGTACCAACGTACGTACACACACACGCACAGACATTTTTCTAAAAATCTTTTATTTTGACTATCGGACATATTGGAATTGTAGGCTAGTTTTAGGAATTTAAAAGCAACTTAATATAAAATTGACGTCAGGGCCCCTACGACCTTCTGGATCCAACATTGATTTTTAAAATGAGTCAAATTGATTTTGTTCAGAAACTGGTGTCCCACCGGGATATGTTTTAAGTCCGTTAATGTTCGGCTTGTTTATAAACGATTTTGAGAATCAAATACCATATATAGTTTTTCTTGGCGATATATTTGTAAAAATGTTATTATATGGTATATGCTGACAACACTTCAAATAAATAAGCTGAAAGGGTTGAAGATTTATGGTATCTATTAATTTATTTTACAAAATCTAAAATAACTATATTCAGGCACACAACTCGTTCTGTCAGAAACTCGGGGACCTGGACATTAGTTTGCACCAGAATCGAAGTTGTCAATGAATTTAAAGAACTTAGTGTCTTTATTTCCAGTAATTTGAGTAATTTATTAAAAGAAAAAGTGGCTGTAGTAAAGTCAGCAATTAATTAAATATGGTGACAATTTTTACGAAATCTTTTGTGGACGAAACGTCCAAATTCAAAATGTTCAACGCCACAATTAACACCTGTTAACAAAGTTATAAAAGGAACTGATTACAAGTTACTTAAAAGAATACTCCTTGTTTCTCGTCGATGTGGTTATAATCCTTTTAAGAATTGGCAAGAACTTGCTTTAGAACATCTGATCAGAGGTATCAAATGGATATTAATAAGGCTAGGGAAATATATATATATATAGGGTTTTTCAACAAGGACGCTACAAAAGTAGAACGACAGGGACAGCAAACGCCGTCATATTTCTTGTCGCTCCTTCGACATTTCTCTTTAGTAAGATTTGCCATTTTATGATGGAGAGTCAAAATTATTCAAATGTAATATCGAAATTCGGAGTCAGTGACCTTAATGTTAAGAGCGCTACGACAATATTTATGGTCGTTGTGGCGAATTTTGCGAAAAGCTCTTTTTCTACATCCTTATAAAATTAAATTGACACAAGAACTGAAGCCGCTTGACCCCCAGAAGTGTCGAAGAAGAAAAATCATCTTCAGTGATCAATCCACACGTAGTCCATGAGTCTTCATTGCATCCCGAAAAAATGACGGTTTGGTGTGGTTTATGGGTCGCTGGTGTCATTGGGTCGGACTTCTTCCGTGATGATCAATACCGGCACGTTACTGTGAATTATAACCGAATATTTTTGGCAACAATTTGATGATATGGGCTTGGAGGAGAAGTGGTTCCAACAGGACGGCAAGCCACACAGCGAATGTCACAATCAATTTATTGAAAAACAAGTTTGGAGAACGTTTTATCTCACAAAATAGTCCAGTCGCTTGATGAACATCGTACAAATATCGAACGTGAAATTTCAGCAGTATCGGCCGATTTATGCTTGAAAACCTTCGAAAATTAGGTTAAGCGTCTGGACTTCTGCAAGCGTGCCCGTGATGGCCATGTAAAAAGAAATCGAGGAATAAAGAATTTCATTGATATCCAAAACCGTTTTTGTTTTATTTAAGAAAAAACTTTTGTAGTGCTCTTATTGAAAAACCCGATATATATAAATTTATATCTAGGTGAAAAAAATTATTTAAGAATGAACCTTTCTGCCTCTGATATGAGCCTTACATTTAATGTCAAAACCTTACGTTTTTGACCGTAGTGATATTAACTCTATTTGTGGCTTGTGTAACTTAAATAAAAACGAAGACATCTATCATGTCTGCCTCCTTTTGCAAGAATAAAAGTTATCTTTCGTATCATGAATTTTTCAGTGTCTTTAATGGAGAGTATGGATGGAATTTGCTGGTACAATTTCTTTCTCGAACAGTTACAGTTGTTTATATTTTAATTTGTCTTTTAAGAGCACCTAATATTTCAATTATTTTCTACATATTTTGTTTTAGCTTAACTAAAAGCCCTGATATTTCAAGATCGTGAATTTTTTCTGTTTAACCATAATTTTTAAAATTGTAACAAATATGTAAATGTTAATGGTTTTATTTGCAGTTTTCTATCAATATAAATTAAAACGTTTAAAGAAGAGTATACTATAAAGAGAATACTATAAACCAAATTTTTCTAGTGTAATTGAGTTAAAATTTCTTTTTCTACTCTAAAAAAATAATATTGCTTGCTTCTAGATTTCGATTATAAAACTTATCCGTAAACAGCAACACTGTCAGTTTTGTTCTATTTTCAATTTGACCACTGTAGACGAAAACCAATGTTTTGGTAAGATTCTTTTTACTTTTCAACTGTTAAATGTGTGTATATAACTTCAATCACTTTTGATAATTTACTCAAACCATGAAGAAACGAAGTAGCGATGGTGATCCACAGCTTTTCTTGCCACTACAAAAATATATATTTTTGTGCAAGTTCTAAAAGCACTTCCACAGCACCAAATTGCATACATAAATAAATCGGAAAATAATATAATTTGCCAAATGTGATCGAAAAAATCATTTTCGAAAAAATTCAATTATGTTTTTAAAATTGAACAATATGAGTATTTTCAAATCCGATCTGATGGCTTGACATGATTCATTGAGTTAATTATGTGAATAAATCATATTTTAATTTGATTAAAAATACTTTCGTAATAAAAATACTCTCAGGACCATCAGTGATAGTATAGAAAAAGGTACATATTTTCGAAATCTTCAATCTCAGTTCAGTACATCCAGCTGACCTTTTTACAAATCTCGAACACAATAAATCATCGTCATGTTCCATCAGAACATTGATAAATATAGTGCGAGTGGTGCATTGGATTCTCTAAAAGCGTCTTATCAATTTCGAAACCCTGGGAGTATGCCTAATACTTACAAACATACGACTATCTATTGTTAGCTTTCGATTTTGTATTCTTCGTAGTATATTCAACTTGAATAATGCGATAAGTGAATTTGCCTACATGCAATCTTCTAGTATTGAGCTCTTCTAGTCAGTCAAGAGAATATATTCGAAGTGAAAAGATGTTAATTTCACATTCTTCGTTTACGGTCTTAAGTTTCGTCTTAGCCTTTGTTTCATTTTCACTGGGTCAGGAGCCTGAATACGGAGAAGAGTACGAATATGATGAGCTTGATGGCTCTACCATAACACCATCTGATCCTTACGGTGGAGGAGGTGGTGGGGGCTATAGACCCCATCCATCGATAGGAAGACATTACATGCCGAGTTATTATCGTCCTCCACCACCTCCAATGCCAAATTACAATGATCCAGATATAGTTGCACTGCCAATGGGAGGAGGCTATGTTCGGGGAAAGGAAATTCGTTCAGCATGGACTGGGAAAAACTTCAAGGCATTCTTAGGCTTAAAATATGGAAGTGTCGGAAGAGGATTGGAGAGATTTCAAGTGCGATTCACAGAGATGAGTGTTCTTTGAAACGGTGTTGCTAATGATACTTTTGTTTTGGTAATTTGTATATAGGCTGCTCGACCACCTCCGATTTCAAATGTTATCATAGAAGCCACAACTGAACCAATAGCATGTCCATCAATTCCGGATTTACTGAAAGTCGAACAAGCTGAACGACAAGGCATCAATGTTGATGATTGTTTGACTCTGTCGGTTTTTACTCCGAATGTATAAAAGACAAGGGATGTGCTTTGTGGAATTGGTTTAAAAAGATTTTTTCTCAGGTCTATTCAGTTCTTCCGGTGATGATATACGTTCATGGAGAGATGTTATTCGATGGTAGTGCCGAAGAAGCCAAGCCTGAGTATCTGCTCGAGAAGGACATTGTTTTAGTTTCAGTGAACTATCGTCTGGCACCATTTGGTTTCCTGTCAACTCAAACCGATGACATCCCGGGAAATATTGCTCTGTCAGATTTGGAGTTGGCAACTAAGTGGGTTCAGGAGAACATTGTTGCTTTTGGTGGTAATCCAAGGAGTGTTACTTTGTTTGGACAGTCTGGTGGGGCTACTTTAGTTCATGCTTTGAGTTTAAGTCAAAGGGTAAGTAGGAGAATTTGTATAAAGAGAAGAATTTAGCTATACATTTATTTCCAGGTCAATCCTGTCTATTTTAATAGACTGATTCTCCAATCCGGAACAGCTTTAAGTCCACTTTTCATAGATGAAGATCCTCTATCAACAGCTCGTGCTATCGGAAGAGAAGCTCGCTGTCCCTATAACAGTATTCATTCACCTTATGAACTTAACTATTGTTTGGGACAAATGAATACTTCACAACTTTTAACAGCCTTTGGAGATCATTGTGTAAGACTTTTGGTATATATTGTAAAACAGAACATTAGCAAAAATCTTTCTTGAATCAGAATCATAACGAAGATCGTGGATTATATGCATATGGAGGCTTTAAACTTGCTGTTGGTGACAAACATGGTTATATTCCAATGCATCCGGCTTTGATGTTGAATAATTTTAAGTTTCCTCTTGTTGCGGGAATGACAAAAGATGCAGGAGCATTCATTTTGACAAGTAAGTATTTTATGCTCATTTGGTAGTAAGCTCAGGATGTAATAATTTAAAGTGGAAAATATAGAGAGGAGCTGTTTAAGTCACACAGTAACCGTGGCGCGATGGTTAGTGCGTCATGTCAGAGGTCTTGGGTTCAAACCCTGCCTAAAGTTTTTTTTCACTGGCAATGCCTTTTGCGAGGAATTGAAAAATCCTCCTAAAATAATTATTAAAATGAAAAGTGCTTTCTCAAATTGGCCAATTCGGATTCGGTTTGAAACTAAAGGTCCCTTCTATCCCTGACAAATTTACTCACCCTAGTTCTTAACGTACTGCTGTGCCATCGAATATATTTATTTTATTTAAACGCAGAAAAAGTCAAAACGAGAAAGTGACTGTTGAATTCATGAATTCGCACTGATATTTTATTTTGATTTTGACAGATGCACATTCAAAGTTTTGAAGCAAACGAGATGTTTTTCTTCGTCTCGGTTTTTGTGAAACGTCAAATTCACGAGCTCGAGAAAATGTCACTTTACCAATTCATCGTCATCGGTTGCATTTTTTTGCAAACGTCACTTAGTAGAATTTGATTTTAAGTAATTTGTTGGTTATGGTATTGCGTGCTACTAATAGTGTTCTACAAAGCATAATTTTAAAAGATTTAGTTTCATCAAAAAGACAAATAAAACAATATATATAATTTTCTAAAATATCCGGGTCTCTGAGATCTTACTTCCTTGATTATGTCTTCTAAATAATTCCTTAATTTACATCTCTCAGATTAAACAAATTTAAAATTTGTAACTTTAATTAAAAAGAATACATTTTGCTGTCATCTGTCACCTCCACGAATATTTTTGCCTGTGTGTCACTTTTGATTTTGACAGATGCCCCCTATTTAATAGTGGTTACAGTAACCTTACGACAGTTCACACATTTTACCGTCTCATCTTGGTATCCCTTTAAAAAGAATTTAGAAGTAAAGTAGAAAATTGTATCTTACAAAAATTGTGGATCTGATGGCAAATTATCTCTTAAAAGAATCGTTAATAAACAATTTTAAGTCGCTAGTAATTTCATCCTCAAATTTGTTTTTTTTTTTACAGGAAAATTTGATGAGCTGGTACGATTAAATAGCCGAAATATAACTGACTACATCAATGTAGTTCTCAAATATACCACACTTCCAAAACATTATTCAACTTGGAGAAAATGGGCCTTAGACTACATATTTACTCCTGAGGATATTCAAAACCCAATTTTAACCAATTTAGCTAGTGGACTTTTGGAGGTAATATTCTTCATTTTCTTCCAAGAAATTATCATTTATTTTTCATTTCTTCTTTTGTAGTTAACTAACCTCATTTTGTATAAGGCTCCCTTGATGGAATCTATAAAATCAGCCTGGCAAGCAAATGCAACTTATTTGTATAGTTTTGATTATCGTGGTCAGTTCCATCGATTCCCGAAGAGACGAACACATTTTCCGTACGAAGTCGATGCCAATTTAAGTGACGAAAATATTTACTTATTCCCCTATCCCGAAGAAGTAAGCCGTTTAAATAGCTTAGATCGTAGTGTCTCACAATTGATGGTAACAATGTGGACAAATTTCGCTATCTCTGAAAATCCCGATCAAAGGTTATGGCCTCGAATGACCAATCAACATGGACCGTTTGTTAGGATTGGCAGAAGTTTGGAATTGGATTATCATTTTGGTGATGGTGTTGCGTCACCAGATTTATATGCAGAATTGAGAAAGTCAATGAATACAACAAATACTCCTTTGTATGTAAGGTTTGGATAAGTTAATCATAATAAGTTTTTGAAATAAAGTTCGATATGTTGATGAACGATACAAATATCTCTAAACATTTGAAAAAGTAGGTTACATCGTTCTATATTATATTTTGTAGATTATGCTTACGATATTAATAATGTTAAATTTTCAATGAGATGTATACCAAATATAGAACTCTAATAGTTTGTAACTCCAGGCAACTAAATCAGTGGCAATATCAGACCTATCAATTACCTGAATTAATTATACATGCAAAGTGTTATTGGGATTTTGATGGAGGTTCGTTTCTTCAGAAATTGTCTTTACTAGTTCTGGAGGAAATGAGTAAACAAGAAACTGTACAGGAGTTTCAATATTCAAAATATTAGAAAAAAAAATTCACAGGATTGTTAGTTTTTTTGGTAAATTTCGTTTTACAGTAGGACTTGATGGAACTTGAAAGCCTGAACTAGAAGTTGTTTAGAATTACGGATATTTGCACCCAAGTCGTCTATTAATGTGTCTATATTAAAATAATCCCCAAAAAACTCTTTAATGAGAGTTCTTAAATCTGGTTCTAAATCAGGATCCGCCAAAACTATCATCTAATATTTTTCCCCCAAACTGTTTGGTTGTTGAACTGCTCATAGCATCGTTCATCAAGAACATCGTTATACAAACCATATCAAGAGAAGTTTGTGTTTTGGAAAAAGTACGTCATGACGGATTTCTTGATAAGATGTTTGCTCTTATTTTCCCAATTTAAATAACACAAAATGTAAAGTAGTACCCGTAGCATGATGGTTAGTGCGTTGGACGGCTTGGCATAAGCAAGCCATTTATACTTTATGATATGCTTAACGGTAGAAAGTTTGTTGTCAAAAGTGGCAATGTAACTTCTACCACAACATTCTCAATTAAAAATGGTCTTCAACAGGGAGCGGTGAATTCGCCGATTTTCTTCAACATTTACACCAGCGATCTGATAGGTAGTCTTACAAAGGCAATTGCGTACGCCGACGATCTAATTGCGTACAGAACGTCCCGAAAGGTTGAGGTTATTAGAATTCTCTTGCAGCGTGATTTCGACAAGATTCAGCGATATTGCGCCGACTGAAAACTAAAAATAAATGTCCAGAAGTCGGAGACAAATTCTGTTCAGGACTCCGTTGGCTAGGGCCACGAGGGATACGTGCAAGAATTGGGCCAAGATGGTCATCGTTGATCTTCACGGGCAGCCATTAGCGAGCAAAAGTGTAGTGAAGTACCTCGATATCTGCTAGATCAGTATTTGTATTTCGACAGACATATAAATGCTCCTCTGACCAGGGCCAGAGGAGCCTTCGCTCTGACGAAACGGCTGTTTTTTAGCAGTCGGCTTGACCCCAGAGTAAAGGTAATTTGCTACATGGCCCTCATACGGCCGATGATCGTTTATGGTTGTCCTGTGTGGTTCAACGTTGTCTCTTCCCAGATGGAGAAGTTTCGGGTGTTCGAGCGGCAGTGTTTACGACGCTGTACCGGCTTATATCGAACAGCCGAATCTTCTTATGCGCATTACTATTCCAACGAGGTCCTATACAACGGGGCTCGAATCAACAGAAATGACAATTTCGTGACAAAACTCGTTCGAGGTCACATTGCAAGAGCTATGTCTTCGACCAACAATTTAATATCGGAGCGTTCTATCCGAATGACGAGCATTCCACCACAGACATTCCTCTTTTTAGATAGATGCGGTATGATACAGCATAAATTGGCAGTTCCGCTTATCTACCACGTCAGACGAAGAACCGTGGATAGGCTACTCCTGTACAATCGGGACGTCATGTCATAAGGCGGAGCAGAGCTCCTTCGGTTCAGTAGGGTTGTTTCCGAACGGGACCGAACTGGTAGGGTGAAACAGGAGAACCAGTTTTTGTGGCATCAATCGGCACTTGATAGTTGGTAGTCGGGATGGGGTTTTAAGCCTTGGCCGACTTACATACTTCTTTTATATTCTAGGGTTTAGTTTTAAGTAGAATAGGCATGGTGGCACAAAAAAAAAATATAGGAAAACTTAATTAAAAAAAAAAACATGGAATAAGAAAAAAAAAACAACAAAATATGAAAAACAAAAAATATTAGATAGTTAGATTTGCTGCTGTGGTTGTTCTAGTTTTAAAAAGTTGATAGATATAAAAGGTAAGTTAGTTTTAAGTTTTATTTAAGGACCTAATTTTAAGTAGTTTTTAATTTAAAATAAAAAAAGAGATTGGAATTATTATTTTTTATATTTTCTAATAAACAAAAATAAATAAAATGAATTACAGTAAAATAGATCTTAGCGCCGAAAGGCATTAGTATTTAGTGTTATATTTTAACTTAGAGTGTCCGTATGAGACCAGTAAGTTAGTTGTAAGTTATAAGGCTAGTTTTATGCATTTTTGTCTAGCTTTAAGATAGTTTGTGATAGACAGTCATGTGAGAGGTCTTGAGTTCGATCCCTGCCTGTGCCACCTAAAATTTTATTGACGGGTACTGCCTCTTTGGAGGAATTGACAAATTCTCCAAGAGTAAGTAGTTCTTGTCATGAAAAATAGCTTTCTCAAATAAGCCGTTCGGATTCGGCATATAAACTGTAGGTCCCCTCCATCCCTGCAAAGACTCTCACACAGGAATGGTTGAGGGTTGTTAGTCACTAGGCCCTGGTTCTCTACGGACTTTGGCGCCACCTAATTTATTTTTATTTATAAAGTCCTTTTTGTACTCAGGGAAATGTATAAATTCTGTGAAAAATTTTGTATCTGATAATTTAACTTGTGAGGAAAGTGTTAGTCATGTTTCTGGTTTGACCCCAATTCTTATCACTGTTTTTATTCATGACTGTACTAAACTCCTAAAATGCGAGACAGCTATTTTCGACAATACGTGTATGTTTACCACAGATTCATTTGCTTCAATTATAAGAAATATTTTACAACCTGCACCAAAACTATTTTGGTGATTGAAAAATAAAGATTAGTGCTTCTAAGACGCTTGGCGTCTTTTTAGTTGAAAAAGAAAAACCTGTTTTTTACCAAGCTTAGTGATCTTTATTAACATATGTACATTCGTTGGTATCTCAACCATAACTTGACGAATGTTTGTTTTTAAGAGTTTAAGGTTTATCTGCATAAACATGGTCTTTCGCGAAGCACTACCAAAAAATTCCAGTTGTGTCAAATCGCATAATTTTATTGAACAGTTGATATCACCGAGACGAGAAATTACGCAGCAAAGAAATGTCTCTTACATTAAAGTTTTATTGGCTTAAGTTGTGTTTCATGTTGCACCGTCTTGCTGAAACTATATATTCTCTTAGTCGTAACTTCATATGGTGTAGGTCCAAATGCAAAATACTCCATAATGAGCCCTAATTTCTGAGACCGAAGAAGCGATATTTTCAGTGATACGAGCAAAATGATGATGCACAACCCTTAGGCTACGTTCAGACGGCGACTATTCGATTGGATTTTTTCACGTATGCGGTTTTATCGAATACGAGTTGGCGTTTCACACGAGAAATATTCGATTCGATTTTTTCACGTACGGGTTTTGAGGCGTGGCAGGGGACACAGCATTGTTAGCAATCAACATGGATCCACGTATTCCACTTATTTTGTATCGGTATAGAAATGGTAATGAACGTAATAAAGGAATTCGATGAAAGCGCAACTAATCATATTGTAGTGTAATAAGAATAACCATTCATTAATTAATTGATTCAAAGGTAAACAAAAATAATCATGTAAACAAATCCACACAATAAAATCAATTCTGCAATACAACCAATTATTGCATTGATACATAACACCTATTTTCGTTGTCCCCTTTGACCAACGAAACTGAGAGCATTGACGTCGCTTTGATGACGATGCATTATGAATGACACAGAATGTATTTTGCTACACTACTCCAGAAAGCAAATTATAATGAGTAATAGAATTGTCCCCAATAATTTGTAAGAATATATCGATAATTTTTAAGTATAAATAGTTGTGAATTTTGAATAATAAAATCATTCTTGATCATACTTTACAAGTTGACTTGAGTCATTGATATAGGCACCTTCTGCCACTTATATTATATAAATGTAATAATATATTTATATAATATTATCAGCGAGCTGCGCTTTAAATAGCATTATAAGCGTGTTACGCTACATATAACTTAGGGAGAAAGACGCAAACATTACAATATATACTCGTACGATAAAAATACATTCGAGATTTATCGAATAGTAGTGACAATTTCGTACGGTGTACGGAACAAATTTTTTCATGAATATGGGATTTTCCCACATTTTCACCATTTTTGTAGTAGGTTTAACAATTTGTATGCATTATTATATGTAGTGCCATAAAAGATCCATACTCGTAAATGTCAGACTTTCAACTGAAAAAAATTGGTTTAACAACTTAGTTTGACAGATGTCGAATTAAAGTCCTATTCTTTCGAAGTCGAAATTTCGATAACCTTTTATATAAATAGACTGATGGAAATTTTGTTTTCATTTTGGATGGTACATAAATTAATTATTCCCCCACTTTCCTTTTCGTCACATGAATCTCTCTACTTCGCTACAACAACGCCAATAATATGGAATGTAGTCGCCCTTAAAGTTTCTCTCATAAGAGTTATTTATTTACAAAGCTAAAATAAAATACAAAAGTACGTATACGCCATGTAAAACTTTTTAATTGAAAAAATTAAAATGTTCAAAAAGTTTAAATTTTCACAGCAGAGTAAATCAAAGGAACAAATTTTATAAAGCTATTCTTTGTTTCAGCTTAAATAGAATCAAATGCAAAGCTTAATAATAATGCATGGTACAAATATCTCTAAAAATTTGAAGAAGTAAACAATCTAAAAAATGTAAGTTTTTTTCTTTTTAATTGTTTTCAGAATTACCATTCTGGTTTGAAACCTAGCTTAACGAGCATACAGAAATATGAGTTGTGTCTTTGCTTTTCGATATGTTTTGTTTCGAAAATTTGTTCTCGTTTTTAGTACTAAAAAGTGAAGACTTAAACCAGAAATAAATTTTATATCGTAAATCAAGAAAAATGTATTCTAAATGAAAAGACAACATTTTTTTTTGATCCAAAATATTTTAATATATTTCAATAACTTTTTGTTAATATTTCGTCTATGATAATATAAACAATATCAAGTTGACATATTTAAAGTATTTGTTTTGTATACATAAGAACAGGCATGGTTGCTTTCTTAAAAAAAAATATTTTAAGTTATGTTATCTTTCAGGTTTTAGGTCTTATTCTATAAAAAGTGCAAATATAACGGACAAATAATTATGAAATCTTATTTAATGATTCAAACGGTTTTTTCCTTAGTTTTAAACGAAATAAGCGAGCTTGAGGGGTGTAAAATAACACTTGACATTTAAAAAATTTACCCATATTTTGGTCCAAGAGAATTGCTTATTTCTGACCAAGTTTGACTATTGGCTATTAAACACTTTGAACAAACTAAACGAGATTGAAGAATACAAAATGCAGATCACCATTCATCATGCGTCAGGGCATGACTTATTTCCGTAAACTGCTGTACATTTTACGAAATTCGATTTTTAATTTTACTATCCAACAAATTTGTTTACAAAGTGATGAAGCTTTTCGATACCTTATAAACATTTTAATTAAGTTATGAAATGTTTGAATTATATAACAACAAGTTCTAATCAACTTCTTATTGAAATAAATTAATAACTTAGTTTATTTTCGTAAATTAATAACTTGGCAATGGGATAACGATAAAAGTATTTAATTTTATGAAAAATTCGTATATTTTCGTTGAGCTAATCAAATTCGTTGATCAAACGAAATTGTAGTCGATGAAGCAGAAATGCTCTTTTTACTATTTCTAAAATTAAAATATCTCAGATTTCCTAAAACCGAATTCGAAAAATTTCAAATTCAAGATTTAAACCAAATATGACATAATGGTAGAGATGTCGAAAAAAGAGGATTCGGGGATTCCGTATTTGTCTGTCCGTCTGTACTCGTATGTACTTGCCTCTTCATGCCGAAATCATTGGCTTGCTGGATTCAAACTTGTAAGTTGTTTAAGACCAAAACAATTTCAATTTAAATTTCATTTAATCATCAAAAAGATCAACAAAGCCGATGAGAATCACCACTTTAATTGTTCTCAAATCAAACATAAACATCGACTTGGTTAAAATTATAAATCATCAAAACAACAGTAGACTTACTACTTACAAAGTTTCAAAATCGAATATCCGACGGCCCCATAGATTTTTGTGAAATTGGCTTTAAATAGTTGTTTTCTTAACTTGGTTTCTGTTAACATAAAAAAGTATTTTTGTATTGTTCTATAAGGGAACCCTCCATAGAACTGTTTTTAATAAACCGATTAAGTCTTGTTTTGTTTTTATGTATTTTGAAAACAATGAGGTTTGACCTTGGGTTCTTAAACACATGCACATTAGCTTTTTTTAGATATGGAGATGAAAATTGTTATTTGTAATATAAATTTAAATAATAATAAAGTTGATAATTTTATTTCTGAAATCCGAAAGACGGTAAACATTTTTTTAGTTATGAATAAAAATAAGTACATACAAATATAAAATAGTAATACCAATGCAAACACCAATACACTTATATTTTAGATACGCAGAGTATAAAAGTAAATATTTTCATATTAGCAATCTTTCAATATCCTAAGCCTTTAATATCAGGAAAAATTTCAAGTTATGAGAAAATTTATTGGATACATTTTGTGGACTTAACAATGGAAATTCAATCAAAGCAACTATAACTTAAAACTATAAAATGGATTCAGATTTCAGGATCTCTAGACATTTGTAATTCGAAAAGTCAGATCAATTACAATAACTTACAATGGGCAGTTAAAACTGACTTATAGAAAACAAAACAAACTTTTGAAACAAATCTAATTTAAAGTTTCAAAAATATAGGCCTATAAGCCGAAATTTGTCAAACTAAGTTGTTAAACCAATTTTTTGTTTTCAGTTGAAAGGCTGACATTTACGAAAATGGATCGCTCAACTATGGCACAACGCTTACAAATTGTTAAAACCTAATACAAAAATGGTGATTCTGCCACAGCCACATATCCTGCTTTAAGAGGAGATTTTTGTTTGTATAATGGTTAAGCTTTGCAAGCAATTAACAAAACTATGAAGACATTTAAAGAGACTGGACTGTTTACAGATATTTTAAGGCCTGTCGTTTAAGGTCAACGTTTTGCTCGTACCACTAAAAATATCGCTGCTATGTATAAGTGAAAGTGCTGTCGAAGACCATAATGTATCGATTACTAGTTGTTCTCAAGAATTAGGACTGTCTTACAGCAGATCATGGCGTATTCTGCATTTGGATCTACACCTACTTCCATATAAAGTCCAGCTCACACAAAAACTGAAGCAGACTGACCATTCACAACGTCGCGTCGTCGTAGGGTGCTTGAACATAACACTCTTTGGTCCGGAAATGTGATTGACGGGGACAGTCGTTCCATCGTAGTTTTCGAAGATGGAACGACTGTCTCCGTCAATTCGGAGCGTTATGGTCTTATAAATGATATCACACTTTTTTCGCCTGCTATTGAAGAATACAACTTGGAGAATATGTGCTTTTAACGGTGCCGCATTCCACACAACTTGAGCGAATATGGCTTTATTGTAAGACAAATTTCCTGGCCGCGTAATTTGTCGTCGTGGCGATATCAACTGGCCACCAATATCATGCGATTTGACACCCGAAGGCTTTCTTGGTGGGGCTACGCAAAAGAACGTGTCTGTGCAAATAAACCTTTAACTTTTGAGTACTTTAGAACCAACATTCACCATGTTATGGCTGACCGCCCAATATGTGTCAAAAAGTGGTCGAAAATTACCTCAAAAGAATCGATACTTGCAACAATTCGCGTATTTCACTAACTATTATCACTAAAAACATTTTACATATGTTTTATTTACGTTTACTGTTGGATAAAATGGATAACCCTGTATTTTATGACGTTTTAGATATGAACATTATGCCAAGATTGTCCGAAAAAAATTCAAAAAGAGTTTTTTGAAACTCTCAGATTCCTTAATTTTGTTTATATTAAATCAAAGACAATTTAAAATTGATGCATATAATGAACTACATATATGTATATAACATGGTTCTTACAAAAAAAAAGAAAACATACATATTTTATCTAAATCTCGACTTATTTAATTATAATTACTTAAAAAATGGTTCCCGTTTTCAAACACGCGAATTCAATCACATTTTAAGATACTTTCACTTAACCTTATACAAAAATGAGGGCTAGTCCATGTGATAGTGGTGGCCATAAAAATTAAAATCAAAAGTCAGAGGCTTAATAACATCCCACAATCCCCACTATACATTATATACAATATAGAACATTATAATAAAAATACACATTATCCACCCCAAACAATACACGACTGAATGACTCCATATTCGCCCCATCTTAGAAAAAAAAATCCGCAAACAAACAATCAAAAATTGAGACATTAAACCGTAGAAACGATGCTCTTAATGGCATTATTATCCTTATTATTATTAAGTTGTAAAGCGAGACTGGTATTAGTGATGGTATAAGGACTATGGAGTCCTGCCTGACACCCCCTTTTCTTTGTGTATGTTATATTCTTTTGTGTTATATATAGCTTTTTTCCTCTCTAACCATATTTAATTCGCTTGGCATCACTCCCAAACTCCCCGCACCAGGCGCGGCAGGCACCCCAACACTATAACGGTCGTTTATATAAAAAGTATCCTGAATTGTATACGTTTGTCGTTTTGTTTGTTTGTACTCCATAGATGGAGGACAATCGTAATGTCACTATCGCGCATTGTTGCGACTTGTGTGCGGAAAGTGGAAGAGACCAATTTGAATTATCATAACAATCCACAAATGAGGGTAATAATTCAAAAAAAAAAAAATGGAAGGACATCCAAAAACAAAAATAGAGCCTATCCTAGATCGTATATATGGGGATGGATGGTATATGGGCTTAAACACGCGGCAGCTTTTGTATACATAAAATAATGTCATTTTTCTGTGTTCTGTCTATGGTTGGATAATGGGTGGCTTTTTCATATATAAAATAGGGTGACCATATTGTTCAAAAGAAGCCAGATTTAAATAAACCTAATTTTTATCTTTTTAATCTTTAGTTTTTTTTTCATAAAAATGTTGAACGAAACAAGTTTAAAAGACTTATAAGCTTGGCATATAAGCCACCTGCCGGTTTGAATTTGACTTATGAACATAACTAGATAAATTTATAAAGGTTGTTTATGTAGATTACTATCCGATTTTCGCCAAAATTTACTATTGAGTCCGCATAAGCTTTAACGTTTCTTATGTAGAATGGTGGAACGGTCAACGTGAATAGCATAATTCGAAGTATTGGCGGGAAGTCTCAAAATACGCTTAAAGAATTCTATTTGTACGGATTCTCTTTCAACAAATTCTTTGTATCCATTAAAGAGCTTTTTATAGTTGCATCCAACGAGGTGTTGTTGTCGATTTAATGGTTCTATAGATTGGTTTTTGAAAAAGTTTAACCAAAAACAATTTATAACCGATTTTGCTACCTTTATTTTGCTTTCAAATGTATCACGGGAATGCCCAGGTATTTGAATTTGGAAACTACTTATATATCGGGGCCATCGAGATTCCAGTTATAGTTATGAACGTATAGCGATCCGAAAAGTCAGTTGAGTTTCTTTGAATGAAACCAATAATAGAATTGGCTTTACCGACAATAGCATCCATGTGCGGAACAAATGTAAATCTGGAATCAAAGGAGACACCCCAATCCTTTACTGAAGCAGTTCTCTGAAGAGGAATACGATCACGAGAATAAGCAAACTCATAAGTTGTGAGTTTTCTAGAGACAGAGATAGCGAAGCATTTCTTCAAATTAAGTTTCAGACGGTTAACCAAACACCAGTTAGATAAATGATGGAGGTCTATTCGGAGATTACAGCAATCATAAATGGAATTCACTTTTAAAAACAATTTAAGATCATCAGCATATATGAGACATTGGCTGACTTTTATGTTTTTGCAAATATCATCGATAAAGATTATAAATAAAAGTGGGCCAAGATGACTTCCCTGATGAACTCCTGAGGTACATTTAATAGATCTCGAGGTTTGATGTCAAGTTTTACGTTTTGTACCCTATCAGTTAAAAAAGATGAAATATACTAAAGGAGATTGAAATGAATCCCAAAGTTATGAAGCTTACGAAGCAGTATGTTGTGCCATACAGAATCAAATACCTTACTAAAATCCGTGCAGATAGCGTCTACTTGACTTTGACTTTCTATACAATTAATAACGAAAGAGGAAAAACATGCGTGTGACAATTGATCTATCCGAAATAAAACCATGTTTGGCATCACTTACATGTTCTTTTACGAAAAAATCCAGTTTGATCTTTACTATACAAATGCCTCTGCAATTTTTAACATTAGTTTTCGAACTAGACTTATAAATTGGGATCAGAAAAGAAGATTTCCATTCGTCCAAAAACATTCCGGACGATAAAGATAAGTTGAATATAATTTGCAATGGAAAGCATACAGAACTAGAGTATTTTTTTAAGACAAGAGCAGGAATGCTATCGACACCAGGGCCCTATTTCATAAATATTGACAGGTGACAATTTGTAAATGACAAACCTGACAATTGTATAAATTCGGTCCCATAAAAAAATTGACAACTTTGTAAAATTCCCTGACAATTTTACATAGTTGTCAAGATTTCGGATCATAAAAAAATTGTCATGACAATGAATTGTCAGGGATTTTTTTAAAAATTGTCACAAATTCCCCGACAAATTTGTAGTGACAATTTTTTTATGAAACAGAAAAAATGGTACAAATTACAATTTTGTCAGTATATATTTGACAATTGTGACAGGCAATTGAGTTTCGGTCGTAAGGTGACAATTTTATTTTAATATAATGTTTTCAAGTGAAAGTGACGACGAACGCGAGGTACGCGACCCTCGAGTTTTTAGACAAAGGATAAACAATGACTTCGGCTCAATAAGTGATTATCAATTTAAGGAAAAATTTCGCGTCTGCAAAACAACAGCAGAATATATTTTGTTAAAAATCGGTCATCACCTTCAGCATCCCACAATTTTTGTATGTACATGCATACACAATTTGTAAATAAATAATACTGTAGATCAATTCACTTTCTTATGTACGTTAAAAAATATTGCCAAAATATGAAAGTGACAAATTTGTCATTTGTCACGATGAAATTGTCATACCTTGGAAACGACAAAATTGTCGTTCTATTTAATTGACAATTATGTCACCTGTCAATACGTTATGCAATGAAAACTTGTCACATAAGTGTGACAAATTTGTAGAATTGTCACCTGTCAATGTTTATGAAATAGGGCCCAGGAATGTAATTGGGTTTGAGATTATAAAGATGTATTAACATCAGAAAATTCTAAGTGTATTGAGCCAATATCTACTTAAGGGGTAATATATGAAACAAGTTGAGTAAACTGATTCAAAAAATTGAGCAAAGAGACTGAACCTTTCAATTCATTTTGTGATTTAAAAACTAAATCAAGAATTATATCTAAATTATTAACAATACTATTGATTTGATATAAGTTTAAAGCAAATAAATGATTAATTATGGTTAATTCAGGATCTTTTTTTAAATTACATGGGATAAGCATATTTTCACTTCAGGAATATGACCAATTAATATCGGATAACACAAATTTTATGCAAATTATTGTTAAAATTATTAACAAAATCAAAGTTAGTAAGACGTTTTTCATAAAGTTCAATATTGCTTTTCGGCGGTAAATAACTGACTGATGGCAACACAAATTTGTTTAATATCGGTGATAGGTAGTGAAATTGATTCACATGACGTGTTTGAGTGACACACGCCAGGGTCAAGATTCAATAATTATTGTATTGTAAGAAATAAAGAAAATCCTTCGTTTACAAAAGAATTAAATTGCTTTATTTAAGATACGTGTTTTTTCTTTCACGTTTGTACAAAAAGTGATTATTAGTGAAGAATACAAATCAGAGTGACAAATAATAATATATACATAGTTTGCTAACTTGATTGAGAAATGTACAGTATAATATACTGTTGAGTATTAGATACTAATAATTCCTTGTTCAGATACAACAGCTCTTCCCTCGTTAGAATTGTTTAACCTCTCACAAACAAATATAAATAAGATCATAATAATTTAGAGTCAAACTTAATTCATTTATATACAATTTCAGAAATTAGACATAATAAAAAAAAATACAATTCAATAAATTTTAACAAAAGAAATCAATAAAACAAAGTTTAAAATGAAGTATTTTATGAAAGCTTTACTCTTCCAAAACCGTAACGATCTGGAGCCTGGCGTGCTCTTTCAGAACGTCTAATTGCTGGAGGTATTTGAATATCTGCATTTGAATTACCTAAATCATCCGAGAGCGTGGACTGATGTGGATTCTTACAAATTTGGCCTTTCGATTTGGTCTGATGTCTCAGCTAAACTAACATCCTGAGTTTCCTTAGGATCTATTATTTCATCTTCGCTATCGCCGTCCGTTTGTTCAGGTAATGTTATTGGAGATTTTTCAATGCCTTCACCAATTCTTCTCATTTGATCAACATGTCGTTTCCATATACGACCATCGTCTAATTTAATGTTAAAATGTAACTTACCGAAAATTTCAGTTACTCGACCAAACTTCCATTTTTCCCTCGATAAATAATCACGCACTGCTACCCGCTGATTGATAGTAAATTTTGGTGCGCTTAATTGTCTTGGTTTGACTTTAGTTGTTGATGTTGGCAACATCAAATCAAGTTTTGATCTTATTTGACGTCCAAACATAATCATAGCCGGTGATTTACCTGTTTCTGTATGAATAGCTCGGCGGTACGACATTAAAATATTGCTCAAAGCTTTTCCAATTTCGTTACGATTGCACTTAATGGCTTTCAATTTATTTTTTATTGTCTGGACGTATCTCTCCGCTTGACCATTTGTCGCTGGATGGTAAGGTGCTCCACGCTTATGATGAATTCCATTTAGTTTTAGAAATTCTTGGAATTCTGATGACATGAATTGGGGCCCCCAATCAGAAACAAATGTGATTGCTAATCCAAAGGTAGAAAATATCTCTCGGCATTTTCGTATTGTAGTTTCAGCAGTTATATTCTGTAAAATGTGCACTTCTGGCCACTTCGAAAAAGCGTCTACTAATATTGAAAAGTACTGCCCCATAAACGGACCAGCAAAATCTGCATGCACCCGATCAAAAGGTTTAGATGGTGTTTTCCAACTGTGTGTTGGTCGTACTCCTTTAGCTTCGGGTCGCGTTGATTGGCAGTTTGAGCAATTCATCACCATTGCCTCTATGTCTTTATCCATGTTAGTCCACCAACAATATCCACGAGCAAGAGATTTCATTTTGGTCATACCGAAATGCGCAGAATGTAGCTTGTTAAGAAATCGATTTCTTAAAGTTGGTGGTATGTTAACTCTTATGTTTCTCATCAAACAGCCCCTCTGTATTGCAAATTCGCTTTGTTCGATTCCAAAACGATCTCTTGTTTCGCATTCTTGACCAAATTTCAAAGCTTGAATCAATTTTTGAACTGTTTCGTCTTTTTGCGTAGCATCTGCCAATTCTACTACTGACACTGGTAAATTTTCGATTGCATTCACTTCCAAGTGGTCGACTTCTTCAATGGTATTATTTGTTTGTTTAATAGGTAATCTGGACAACGCATCCGCAATTCCATTTTCTTTCGATCGCTTGCATCGTATTTCATAGTCAAAGGATTCCAAAAAAATTGCATAATGCTGCATACGCGTTGCTGACAATGTTGGAAACCCTTACTGTTGAGTATTAGATACTAATAATTCTTTGTTCAGGTACAACAATAATAATGATAACATCGCATAGCGCAGGGATTTTGGTACGAATGTCACTGGAATTGGGATAATACATTTTCAGGCAATCAGAATTGGATGGAGAAACATTTGGGTTCTTTATTTCTCCATGGACGTTTTTGAATGTAGTCAAATTTACGAATCTTAATTTCGTAAGGTCAAAAAGATATATTAAAAACGGATTTTATAAATTCAGCAGGAATTCCGATTTTAAAGCAAACAAATCTCACGTTTCCGTCAGGTCCGTTTTTTAGAATTTTGTAGCATTTAAAATAAGAGTTAACATTTAAATGAGACGAAACGTATTGAATCATTCAATCGGTTGAAGTTAATAGACTGAACTTTGACAAGTGAAACCATTTTAAATTCGAGTGAACTAGTAATTTACCATTCGGATATTAGAACTATTTTCTGCATAATCTTAGTATCTCTTAAATTGCAGTTTTGTTTAAGTTTACTGATTCATTCATATAAAAGCATTTTGATCAAGACATCACCGAACAAAACAAATGATCATTATTTATATTCTCCAAACCCATTTACACTTGAGTTAATCCTTCAAACAGATTTAGCAAAAGTCTAAATTGTTCTGGAAACCTAGTCCTTTAAATAGTAATTCCAAATTTAGCTCAATTAAAGCCAATTAAGACCAAACTGTTAATTTTTTAATATTAATTAATAATGGCCATCTGGTCACCGGTTATTCAAGGTGCAGGATTTAAAAGACATTTTAAATATGATATTGGTGGTGGATAAATTTGCCGCAGAAGGGGGGTTCTTAGTTAATAAATTATGGACGATCCTTTTTAATGTGTGTTCTGGTTTGTTTTTCCTTTTCTTTCTTTATTTATCTCTCTGTCTCTCATACTTTGTGTCTGTTTTTACTGCCATAGTAATAAAATTATAATATTTTCTGTTATGTGGCATTATGCGGTGACATTTTTATGAGATTAAGTTGGAAAATTGATTTTTCTTAATTTTATTATTTTTTTTTCAATATGAACTATTTTGGCATTCGATACGAGGCGAGACTCAAAGCCATACAAATATATATTTATTTACAAGCTTTTATACAATTTTATTTGCAGCCGGAAAGGACTAATTGCCCATATCCTTGAGAGCATATGCCTTATCCCTCTATATTACGTATATATCCTTTTCCCGGGATGATATGGCAGAATATTGTGCGCGACTCAGACTATTTTTATAATGTGAATAATAATAAAGCGAGTTTTATTAAATGTAAACATTTTGTCAGCTCATCCATAAGAATCAAGTCATGTGCGAGTATAGAGTTGAGGAGGTTAATGGCGGCGTTTGAGAAGTGTTTTGTCATGTCCTGTCTATACGAATAAGAGGTGGGTGATGGTTGAGTAAATATTTGTATTACAATATAGTTCGTAAATTAGTATGAAGTATTTAGAAATTCTGAGAAAATGAAGACAAATTTTAGAATTTGTTTTGTTTTTATATATATTTAAACTATACATCATTTTTCAAGTAAAAGTTTTAAATAAGAATTTTAAGACATAAAATTTTAAAAAAGTGGTGGTGGAATGGCGTTCGCACCTTTTAACTTGAATTGATTTTAATTTTCCAACATTGTGAGTTATTGTAATCGATTCGATCTGTGAAATTGAAAATGTTTATATTATTTCAAAATGTATCAAGAACCCTTGAACATTTAAAGATGGTTTTTGGAGAGATGTCTGAGTGGTCATAAGGTTTTACAAAATTAAGTGGATGTTTTTTACCGTACCAATTGAAAATGCGAAACATTTAGTTGACCGTAAATGTCTTACGAACCAATAATGCTATCGAATTAAAAAAAAATTATAAATTGCGTTTAAAACTAAAACCAAAAAAAAAATGTTTAAGGTTCGGTTTTGATATTGAATAAAACACGAAATAAAGGGAGTCGCAAAATTAACGCAGGATTTGAATTAAATAGAAAACGCCGTTTTTATTCTTTTGATAGTTATATTTTTATTGACTCGTAAAGTACATAGGATAAGGTTATGTATGGAATAACACATCGGACAAATGGCCTCCACGGCTTTGCATGCACATGCGCACTCTTTTGTTGAAATTTTCCATGACCATTCTGCATAAATGTGGCTGAATTTCGTTGATGCAGCGTTGAATCTCCTCCTTTAATGCACGGTTGGTTGTGGGCTTGTTGACATAGACTTGTGATTTCAAATAACCCCATAAAAAGAAGTCTAATGGTGTTAAATCACACCATCTAGGAGGCCAATTTTGATCACCGAAACGAGAGAGTACACGACCTGGAAATGTCTCATGCAGTAATTGAATTGTTTCACGGGCTGTATGACATGTGGCACCGTCTTGTTGAAACCACATATTGGACACATCAATATCATCCAATTTTGGCAGAAAGAACTGTGTAATCATGTTGCGATATCGAGCACCAGTAACAGTCTCTGCTTGACCAGCATCATTTTCAAAAAAATATGGCTTATTATGCCTCCAGCCCAAAATCCACATTATACAGTCACGCGTTGTGGATGCATTTGTTTTTCGACAGTCACATGTGGGTTCTCCAAACTCCAAATGCGGCAATTTTGGCGATTGACAAAGCCATCAAGATGAAAATGTGCTTCATCGCTTAGGATGATTTTGCTCGAAAAATCAGGGTCCATTTGTTGATGTTCAATAATCCATTCAACGAACTCTCTTCTCTGTTCATGGTCATTAGGCTTCAATTGTTGTGTTAATTGAATTTTGTAAGCATGAAGACACAGATCTTTGGTGAGTATACGCTGTAGAGAGGTTCTTGAAATTTGCAATTCTTGTCCACGACGTCGAATTGAGGTTCCTGGATTGTCAGCAACACTCTCACGCACTGCTTCGACATTCACATTTGAACGGCTTGTTTTTGGACGACCAGTGTGTTTGGCGTCTCCAACGGATTCAGTCTCCATGAATTTTTCAATTAATCTCTTTACAGTTGACGAAGTTAAAACACTATTCCGACCATATTTTGTATGAAATTTTCGAAATGCAGCCGCCAAGCTTTCACTATTTTTGAAATATTCTTTAATAATAAAAAAAACGTTGTTCTATCCTCTAACGCTCCATTTTTAATAACCCTATACTGTTAGCTGTCAAATTGCTTTTTTCAGGGTTGCCAACACTTCACTGCACAAATGGCGGCAAATTCAAATCTTGCGTTAATTTTGGGACAGCCTTTATTTAGGAAATTATTGTAGTTTCTTTTTATTGTGATGTGTAGACCAAAATATAGCCGATGGGATATCGGTTGCACACCTCCATCAAATAACTCTAAACAAAGAAGTTCCACGGTGTCAATTCACATAATCTAGGCAGCCAATTGACATCGCCACCGCATAAGATAACACGTCCATTAAATTCATTGCGCATAAGAGGCTTTGCTTCGTTGTGTGACAAGTGGAACCGTCCAGTCAAAGTAACTGCCTGAACGGCCTTATTTTAGTAAAAAAATACGGCCCGATGATTCCGCCAGTCCATAAACCGCATCAAACAGTCATTCTTTGTGGGTGCATTGGTTTTTCGAAAATCACTCGTGGATTATTATTTGCCCAAATGCGGCAATTTGTTTGTTGACAAATCCACTAAGGTGAAACTGCGCCTCCTCATTCAAGATGATTTTCTTTTAAAATTGATCATCACCATTCTGACCATTGACAACACTTGAAATGGTCAAGAGGCTTCAGTTTTTGAGTCACTTACCCATTTTAAGCGTGAAAATGCAAGTTTTTAATATTTTCTGCAGTACGAGCTGTACAGTACACTGGTGTGTTTACACCTTATACAGACCAGGTTCAATCAAGTTATGTACAATTTTTCGATTGTACTCAATTTGGACGATTAAATTAACAAACACAAACCATGATATTCATTTTGAACGTCCATTTCCATATTAATCCTTAACTGAATAATAAGCGTTGCTCGTTAGTCTGAAATTATTAAATGTCAAATGAAATTCAGAAAAAAAACTTCATTTTTAGGTATGGTTTATGTAACCCATCAACCCTTTAAATTTACCATTTCTAAATTGGCTTAAACAATTTAAATACTTACATACTTAAGGTATCGCTACAGTCCAGGGCGGACCTGGGCCTCAACCAACATGCGTCTTCAGCCAGCTCGGTCTCCAGTTTCGCACGCCAGGTTGGTTGAGGTCCTCTCCCACCTGGGTGCGCCACCTAAGTCGCGGTCTTCCTCTACTGCGCCATCCCTCGGGATTGGATTCGAAGACTTTCCGGGCTGGAGCGTTGATGTCCATCCGCTCTACATGACCTAGCCATCTAAGCCGTTGGACTTTAATTCTGCTAACTAGGTCAGTGTCGCTGTACAGCCCGTACAGTTCGTCGTTATATCTTCTCCTTCATTCTCCATCTATGCGTACGGGACCAAAAATCACCCGAAGAATTTTTCTCTCGAAGCATCCTAAGACACTCTCATCTTTCTTTGACAGGGTCTAGGCCTCAGCGCCATAAATGAGAACCGGGATGTGAGTGTCTTATAGATGGTGATTTTACATGCTCGAGAGAGGACTTTACTTCTCAATTGCCTCCTAAGTCCAAAGAAGCAGCGATTTGCAAGAGTTATTCTTCGTTTGATTTCAGAGCTGGTGTCGTTGTCTGTATTAATAGCGGTGCCTAGGTAGACAAAGTCCTTAACTATCTCAAAGTTATAGCTGTCCATGGTGACGTTTTGTCCAAGACGTCGTCGTTCAGTGTCCTTTTTTGATGACAGCAATATACTTGGTCTTGCCCTCATTGACCACTAAACCCATCTTCTTCGCTTCCGTCGCAATGCTCAAAATCGCTGCACTGACATCACGCTTTGATCTTCCAATTATGTCAATGTCATCTGCGTATCCGAGTAATTGGATGGACCTTTGGAAGATTGCGCCTCTAGTGTGGACAGTTGAGTTTTGCACAATTCTTTCCAGAACGATGTTGAAGAAGTCGCATGACAGTGCATCGCCTTGTCTAAAACAATTTAAATATCTCTATAAAAAATAAACAGCTTCAATTTGTAAGCGAATATTTGACTTAATAAAGTTATCAGTAAGATTCTATCACAGCTTTTTTTCTTATATAAACGCACTTCAAGTTTGCTTATCAGCTCTTTTGTATATTATATTGGCATTTAGTTATAACCAAGAAAAACTTTTCACTGGAATGTGGAGGAAAACTGTCATTTAAAATCTAATTTATAAACTTAATCAATAACAGCTGCTTAAGTATCATGCAAATCTATATATATAAAACTGAAATCAAGCAGAATAGAAAATCTTTGTTACGGTTTGGCTTCAAAACTTCTTATCCAATTGTCATGCAGTTTTTATTTAATGGAGCAGGTTTTAAGCATAACTAAAGCCCGAGAATGTTAGTCAATAATTTGTTATCTATAAATATAAAATCCAAATATCACTGACTTACTGATCTAACGCATATAATTGTGTTAATTTGAAAGGAAGCAAGGAAAATCAGTTGCTCAGTATCCTGGTATTAAAAAATCAACTGTTCTGGAACAAGTGTACACCGTTCAACCAAGCAACGCAGAGTGTTATTACTTCCGTATGCTTTTGCAACACGTTCGAGAAACAGCATCATTCAAAAATTTTAAAATTGTTGATAGTTTTGAGTATCCTACTTTTCAAATAGCCTGCCAGGCACTCTGCCTTTTGGGAGATGAAAACCATTGAGACGATTCTTTAACAGAAGCAGCTCTTTTCCACTTTGCATTACATTTACGCAAACTTTTTGTAACCATGATAATCTTTTGTCGTTTATCAAATTTGAATGAATTATGGAGTAAACACAAAGAAAATATTTAATATGACATATTGCAACAACACAGGAATAATTTGAACAACCAGGAATTAACAAACACGCCACAAATTTTGAATGAGGCATTGATATTGGTTGAAGATCAACTTCTAAAAATATCAGCAAAAATGATGTCAGACTTTGATACGGAATTTCTTACACGGATTTAAGAACGTGACAGACAATTTCTTCAGGACAGGGAATATCTTTCAGAAACAACGTAGGATGCCAACCAACTTTCAATATTCGTTCAAGAAAATGAACAAAAACTAACCGACGACAAGCTACTTCCATACAACACTATAATCGACAACGTGATGAATAAAGCACCGGGCGGGACTGGAAAAACGTTCTTGATCAATCTTTTGCTTGCTAAATTTAGAATGATGCAACATTACTACAGAATGAAAAAACCGCTCACGCAACTTTGAAAATGCCTTTAACATTGCAAAGCCAGAACGTCCATTTTTTAGTATCTCGAAACATAGCTCACTAGCTAAAGTGCTTAAAGAAACGACGTTAATTGTGTGGGACGAATCGACTATGGTAAAGGTGGGCTTGAAACTCTGGATCGTACAATTAGAGATTTTAGAGCTGATGAACGTCCGATGGGAAATGTTGTGATACTGTTCGCTGGCGATGGTGCCAAGAGGTACAAAAACTGACGAAATAAATGCTTGCCTAAAATATTGATTTCCGTAGGTTTCTGTCAAACTTTTAAGATTGACCACATATATGCGCGTACATTTGGTTGGTGATACTAATGCAGCACAATTTTCAAGAACTTTTTTAGATACAGGAAATGGAAATATTTTAATTATTGATGGTGAAGTACTAATAAAACCAACAAAAACAACGGGACAAGACGAATTAATAGCTAATGTTTACCCCAAGTCAACCAAATTTCAAAGAAAATTGATGTTTGGTAAAGTGAACGTGCGATTTAAGCTCCTAAAACTGATTCTGTTACAAGCATAAATGATAAAATTCTTTCAATTTTTCAGGCCCATCAACAAACTTATATTTCTACTGATAATCTGACTGGTCAAGATAATGCTACTTATATTCAAATTGAATTTTTGAATACATCAGGACTTCCTCCGCATAAACTGGACTTTAAAATTGGGGCTCCAAGAATACTTATGAGGAATTTAAATGCACCGAAATTATGCGATGGTACTAGATTACGGATAGTAACTATGCAAAGGAACGTGATTGGAGCTAAAATTCTTTCCGGCTCAACCCAAGGTCAAGTCTTTCTTATTCCCAGGATACCGATGATTACTAACGAACACCCGTTCAAATATAAATAAAAAGTACAATTTCCAATAAAGCTTTGTTTTGCTATGTCTATCAATATGGTACAGGGGCAGACACTGAAGGTTGCAGGCCTTGATACAACAAATCCCTGTTTTACCCACGGACAATTTTATGTTGCTTGCTTCCGTGTCAACTCGGCAAAAAATGTATATGTGTATGTGCCTCACCAAAGAACAAATAATATTGTTTACAAAAAAGTTTTATAACCGTAATAGAAATATGTACACTGTACAGTGATAATATATAAATTAATAAATAAAAAAGGAACAAAATAAGAAAATAGTAGTTTTTTCGTCCTCATTTTTTTTTATATAAAATAGTTGCATACCTCCCGGATAAAGCCGGATAAACCAGCTAGTAGACTATATACTCTCAAGAATTGAAGCCCGTATGTAAAATTTAGTCACATTTTTAGTCACATTTTTTCTGTTTTTTCGCAATTAAAAACATATTCAAGAATATTCAAAATTCAAGGAGTCTGAAAGGCAACTTTTATATTTTGAATGTTCTCATTTTAATTTCTGCCCCCAATTGTCTCGGTGGAATGATTTTGCATACATCTTTCATTTTAATTAATGAAAAATAATTGGTTTTGTCAAAATAAAGAACTTCCTTGTTATTAATACGAAAATATATTCCAAATCAAATAATTTTTCTTATCCTATTCGTCCTTTAATATTTTAGTCTACAACAAAACTCGCGATATCGAGATGATATTTCAAAATATTCAAATAGCATAAATATTGTATATTTTTATAATATTCGTAAGTCTTGTTATGATTTCTTTTTTTTTTTAATCTTTCCAAGTAAGTTTATGTATCTTCCTCTCATATACAATGTTCATCCATTCATGAAAATAAACAAAACATATAAAAGGTCTCTCATTAAAATCACGCACCTTTCATTTTACTGTCCTATTAGGAAGATGGAAAAATGAAAATGAATGGATCCTACGATTCAAACAAAAAAAGACGTGTGAAATTCTTCAATTGAACAAAAGGATCAATGAATTCTTACAAAAGAATTCAACAATGGTTTTCGAATAAAATCAATGAATAAGAAGAAAAAGAGAGAATACAAAAAGAAATCGAATATCCGGTTTTTTGTAAGGTGCTGTACACACTTTCAATACAAAACAAAACAAGAACACATAAAAAAAGTTACAAAAACACCCGGGTGCCGATGATGATGCATACGCATACGAATAGACATACCTATCATCCATATCTTTTTCCATCCTCCTACTCCTGCTGATGCAAACTAAAATCCTTGTCGACCTACAATCTGTATGAATCAGGTGGGCATGAATGGGAATGAGGCTGAAAATGCATCCTATCTCTGATGTGTACTATCCTTATGACAATATATCCTTATAAACAAAAACCAACAACAACTCTGAGTCGATATTCATTCATACTTCATACCTTTTATCCTTTTTGCTCGTGCACAGTGATATCCCATCATCAGAACAAAATTTCGAAAGGATCAATTCATGAATTGAAACAGTTTTTTTTTTCTGATGTGAGATACAAAATGTTGTGTATACGCTGGGCGATTTTTATTTTTACAAAAGAATTCGATACGATACGCATATCATCCTTTTCGGTGTAATTTATGGAATTTTTGAAGTACGAGTATTGAGTTTTTCGTCATTCGGTCATACATAACAATACACCAAAAACACACCGGCAATCACAATCACACACTGAGTTTTTATATTGTTTGCCATTTTGTTGGCAATAATGCATTAAGCAACAATTACTCTCGCGTGCACAACTTCAATGCGAAAAGTTTCAGGATCATTTCGACATACAACAACAACAACAAAAAAAGTATAAACAGAAACATAAATAATACATAATGCAATAATGAGCTGTTGTTTTCCTTTATTTCTTTTTTCCCATTCATAAAAGTAAAAATTTATTGTAATGGAAGAAATAGGATAAATGGGCAGAAAATAAAAGCGTTATTGAAAGGAAGCGCTTTATGTGTGATTTTACGTTAGTGGCTATACGTATAGGTGGAAATGATATGGGTTTCAGCACTTATCTCATTCCCAATTTCCAATTGTTTGAAAAATTTATTTGAAGCAGAAAACATTATAGACATCTTTAATTAATTTTAAGTTTAAATATATTTTACATTTTAAAGTGATTGTGAGTTTCCCAAGTTCAATTTGTTATAATCTGAAATTATCTGCTGTTGTCTCCAACTCTATCCAAACATTGGTCCGTTCGCTCCACGATGGAAGTTGGAACAAAACATTTAACAATTTGAATTGTATAGGAACAACATTTACATTGCGCTACTACAGTTAGCTAGAATTACATGTTTTACCAATGACTACTCGATCTTTATACAGAGGACCTTGTCTAAATAGTTTTTTTTTAGTAAATTTAATCATCGTAATTCTTGTTTATGTCTATCAATTAGAATCATTGATAGTGTTAATGAAGAACATGGCTAGTGCCACAAAAACGATCTTATATCAATTCTTCATATTGAAGTTTAAGCTACTAGATAATGCTTTACCTATTTAAAAAAGACTTATAACTTTCTTACTTACTTAAGGTGGCTCTACAGTCCTGTTTGAGCTAGGGCCTTACCTAATAAACTTCTCTAATAAGCTCGGTTTAAAGGTAGATGTCTGCAGTTGCGCACTCAAAGTTGGATGAGGTCACTTTCCAATTGTGCGCACCACCTTTTCCGTGGTCTTTCTCTACTGCGCTAGCCTGTGGGAGTGACTTTCCGGCCCGGAGCATTGGTTTCTATGCACTCTTCGTGATTTTTATCCTTCGTCGTTCCATCTTCTCACGCAAAGAACTTTTCTCTATACAAAGTCCTTAAATATCAATATCAAAATTACATCTTTCGATAGTGACGTTTTGACCGAGACGTTCGGTGTTGTAGGTATATTCTTGATGACAACATGTACTTTGTGTTGTCCTTATTAAAGATGAAACCCATTTATGCCACCTTAGCTTTAATAGCCGCAAAAGCCCCATTGAAATCACGCTGAATTTTTCCAATTATGTCAATGTCATCAGCAATTGCCAGTAATTGTAGAGACCTTTTAAAGATACCGTCTCGTGTTGAAGTGGGATCTATGCGCACTATTCGCATTACAGTGCATCGCCTTGTTAAGATCGAAAGGTTCAGTTAAACTGTTTCCAACCTTCATCGAGCTAGAATTCTTAGTGGTCTTCCTGCAACTGATAAGGGATAACAAAACTAGGAATGGCTCTACACAGGTTGTTGCTGTAGATGCTGTCATATGCGGTGGGTGTCAATTTTAAATTTGTTTCGACTGTGGACTTTCCTGGTCTAAAATCACTCTGGTAAGGACCTTTCATGCTGTTGACAAAGGGCTTTAAACGTTCACATATTACGACAGAGAAGATTTTGTAAGCAAGAGTTAAGAGAGTCTCCTTTTTTCAGAATTGGGCTACTCGGGCATTCAACTTTAACTTTTCGGAAGGTTTTTGGTAGTCTTTCTTCGAATACGATTTTTAAATCTATATATCACTTAGCGAGTTTGATATCACAACAAAAAGAGTAGTTTTCAAGTGAAATTAATGGTAATCGAATTTTCCTTGACCAATTTGAACATTTTAGGCCTTATATCCATTTTATCTTCGCGAATTCGATCCTTACAGGTTCCCAAAAAATATTCATAAGGTGTAAAACACAAGATCTTAGTGCAAAATTGTGATCTTATTTTCGAGAAATAAAACGTTCAGAAAACTTTTCTTGCAAAATTACCAACTTTTTGCTTCTTGGCACTTTTTGTCGTCTTGCTCATTCATATCATCTTCTTTGGCCGATTTGTAGTAGTATCGAGCCCTTCCTGAAAATTTATCGTAAGCTCTAAAATAATATTTATCGTAAACGACAAATCAAAAGCTTACTGCTGGTCCTTCAAACACCTTGTATCCATAGTCAGCATTGGAAATCATTAATTATGCTTTAGTTAAGACATAACAAAAGCCTTCAAGGCTCTTTGTGTTACTAGCAAATTTTAATAAATAAGTTGTCTTTTTATTGAAAATGTCACTAACTATGGAAATTATAATGATGAAAACACACACAAATCTCTATAAAAACGATGGACTAAGATCCTTGAGACCATTAAACGTGAAGCAATGTAAGGCTATAATTAATTCCAATAGGGTATCTGCGAAATTATTAAAACTTACTTAAAAATGAAATCACTTTTATGGTTCCAAACAGTAATTTTTCCTCGGGATCGATCTATTCCTCTTTTTCTTGAATTTCATTATTTTTCATAAACACCCACTTAAGTTTTCATGCTAAAATTATAGCTTTGCTTAAATTGCATGTGTGAACACAATAGACACAAAAATGCAACTTGAACCACTGCCGTGAACTTTTAAAAATGAAGGGACAGCTGCATTCGAAGCCACGCGACTCGTGAGTAAGCTTACGCCTTTTTGAAAATTATTTTCAATCCTCTTTTGCATTTGAGTTTTTATTAACTGTTAGCTTATTTGTAGAGTAATTCACAAAAAAAGGAGTGCGTAGAACCTCTTTGCAGTGGGAAATTTAAAACAATGTTTGGGCGTCTCTCTAGAATGGATATAGTTTCCACAAGTTAAAACTGTTAACCTTAATTCTGAGAGCTAAATCGTTTAATAAAATATTCATTAAAGTTAATATTATTATAAGGCAAGTTTTTAGTATGTAATTAGACAGCCGCCAAATATTGCTTTTGAATCGAGGCAAACTTTTTTGGAAACTAAACTGAAAAGATAAATATAAAAATTAACGTTATTATTAAGTCAAGTTAAGTCAAGATAGTCTCAAAATATCAGCTGATCGTATATTTTTTATTCAACATAACGTTGAAATTATTAGTTTTTAATTTGGTAGCAACATTTCGTATAAGGTTTTTGTATAAAAAAAAGAAAAAAAAATGCTGTAATAAGACCCAAACTGATAATTTTCTTTTAGCGCCCATTAAAATAACTTTATAAAAAATTAGGTAATTAATAATTGAAGTTTGAATTTCTTTTTCTCCAAATACTCGGGACCTTAAAAATGTTAGTGTAATTTTTTGTAGGAATCTGTTTTTAGTAGCGATATTTTTAGATTTTTATTTTTGGTAAGAACAACTCTCATTTCGATTTTGAAAAAAAAATGCTTTTCATTTATACTCATCTAACAAAATTGATTTATGATTCATAAAAATTTGACTTCTGATTAGTAAAATTATAAATTAATAAATTTAAAAGATAGCTCGATTATTTTATGATTTACAACCAGCTCAACACAAATATTGTGTCGATATTTAACTTCCCATAAAAAGTTATTGTAATGGGTCTGATTTGTCGAATTGAAAATTTTGATATTTCTCGACGTTTCAAGGTCCCTAGAGCAGCGTTGCTACTTAAAAGAAGAGCACAGTAGATCATTACAAAAAAGCAGTAGATTGAATTTTTGCGCAGTAGTTTTTTATAAACCAAAAAATAAACAAATAATTAGTTTAAAACGACAGTATGTATATAAGAATTTTTAAACGGATAGGTATTAAAACCTATAATCTTGGAATATTTACTACATATTTAAACGTTTTTTCACAGATTTTCTATCAGTAAAAGTAAAATTTTGGAAATCCTCTAAAAGCTCAGGACAGTCTGACATTTACGGACATTATTCATTTCTTTACAAAAAATAAACATTTGCTAGAGTGTTGTTTCGTTATTTAATTTTAACTTGGCTTGAAAGCTTTATAAATTTCGTATGAACGTGCACGTAGAGATTAAAACTGTGTTGTTCAAGAAGATATAAATATCTAGATACGCATTTCAGTGTCCTCTGATTGGAATAAATATTTTATTTGTTTATAATAATAATTCTTGTAAGTAAGGAATAGTTCTCAGAATCCTGTAGTGTCGCAAAAAACGGGAACACATTAGAAACAGAGGCAGAGATTTGTTTCATGAATGAAAACGTCAAACTAATTTCATACATCATATCAAGTTCACAATGAATTAGCTTCGTTCGGACGTTATTTACATCTGTTTGCGACTGTTTTTTCGTTGTCCATAGCTCAAGAACCAGAAGAGATATTGACTTCAAATAATTTTTTTTATACAGATAATAAGGTAGAAAGATGCAGAAAGGGCTCTCAAGAAAATTGCTTGGCTGGTTTTTTTTGTACCATAGCAGTTTAAAAAAAAGTTGACAATTTGGGTTAATCCGAAATATCTCACGTACCAATACCTCTAGAGACTTGAATTTTATATTATATATTGCAACGTAAATCCAAACAAATATATGTATATATATTTTTGGAAAAAGATCCAACTAACGGTTTTTATATAAATCAAAATTTCTGAAAAAAAAAATTTTAGCTCGAAAATTTTACGATTAAAAGTTGATTTTATCTCTGAAACAATTTTATGCAACGCAAAATAACGTTTTCAACATCTGGTAAAATGTTGAGAAAAATCGAATTGACAGTTTAAAACAAAAAAAAAACATAACTCGAAGTCGGTAAAAATTGAATTTCGACTCAAATATCTTTTAAAAAATATGATTTTATGGCTTCCAACTAATTTAAACTTATAAGAAATATTGTTTACAACAATCGTTAAAATTTTGAGAACAATATAATTTACGTTTTTTTTACAAAATATAAAAACCTAAACAAAATTAGTCATTCGTATACATTGATTTTCGACTCAAATAACTTTTCAAAACTTCGAGACAGAGGCTTGCAATTAATTTTATCTTTTAAAAAATATTGTTGGCGAAATTCAGTAATATTTAAAGGAAAATCGAATTGAAAAAACAATACCAAAACTTGGTAAAAATTTACTTTCGACTCAAATAGCTTTTCAAAACATTAAAAATATTGTCTTCAAACTTTTTTGTTTCACAGAAAATACTGTTTTCGATATTTAGTATTTTTTTTTATAAAAATCCAACAGTCCGTTTTTTTTACAAGAAAATAAACTCTTCAAAATCTTGAAAACTTTTTTTGTTAATAATTAAATATAATCATGCAGTCAAAACAAGCTTAAAAATTTGCAATCTACCAACTAGCTTATGAAATACTATTTCTTTTATCCATAGACCAGTTAGAAGGTTGTGAGTTAATTTGTTTTCAATTCATAGACCTCAATTGATAACAATTGCCTTTACAAAAAATAAAACCTTACAATAATATTCATGAAAATTGGTAAACAGATTTTGATTGTAATCGAATAACTTAAGAATAAATCAAATATCATGCCTATACAAAATATTGTTATTAATAAATAGTAAAATTTTTCAAAAATTAAATAGCATTTAAAAAAAAAAAAAAACGAAGTACTATCGTAAAAACTGTTAAAAACTGTTTTCTGGTATAGAAAATAGAAGGAAGCAAAGTTAGTGACTTAAACTTAATTTTAATTTCAGAAAACAATGTATACAATTTTAGAATTACTAAAAATTTGAAAAAAAAAACAGTTTTTCCACTCAAATATCTTAAAAACCATCATAATGTTGAATTATTTATTTAATAATATAAGGTGCTATAAATTAAGAGTTATTAAAATGACATGGGCACTATTTGGAAGTATTTATCACAGTTTCTTTTTAATTTTTAGTTCCACTTTTTCAAAAAATTTAATTATACTCGTATCTTGTTGATATTTAAAACATGATGTCGATGCTATAAACATATTTTTTCAGCAAAATATCTACAATCAACCCTTTAGTTCCCATAAGAAAAAGTTTTTGAGAAGATCATCAATAGGGTTCTGAGTGGGCTACGGACAACATTATCATATGCTTAACGGTAGAGAGTTTGTTGCAAAGTGGCAATGCAACCTTTGCCACAACATTCCAAATTAAAAATGGACTTAATAAAAAACGGTGAACCCCAGTGATCCTGTAGGTAGTCTAACAGAACGTTGAGGTCTTTAGAATTTTATTGCAGCAAAATATCGACAAGATTCAGCGATATTGCGACGACTGGAAACGAGGGATACCTGCAAGATTTGGCCTAACATGGTCACCGTTGTTGCGATGGTCCCAGGCTGCGAATAAAGAGCTTAAGTGCAACGAAGTACCTCGGGCTTTGGTTAGATCAGTATTTATATTTCAGCAGACATATAAATGCTGTTCCGACCAGGGCCTGAGAAGCTTTCGATCAATCAAAACGGCTGTTTATACAGTAGTTGGCTTGGTCCCAGAGTAAAGGTAATTTGCTTCATGACCCTCATACGGTTGATGATAGTTTATGGCTGTCCTGTTTGGTTCAACGTTCCCAAATTGAGAAGTTTCGTGTTTCGATCAGCCGAATCTTCTTACGTTGATTGCTATTTCAACGAGGTCCTACACAACGGGGCTAGAATCAACAGAATTGATAATTTCTTGATAAAACTCGTTCGAGGTCACATTGCGAGAGCTATGTCTTCCACAAAGAATTTAGTTTTCGAAGAGTTCTTTCCGAACGATAAATATTTTTAAATCGCACTCTTAAGTGGCTTTATTTCACCAGATTCCTTTTCTTAGATAGTTGCGGTTTGATAGATTGGCAGTTCCGTTACAATCGGGACGTCAAGGTTGAACCTACTTGTAGTATGGCTGTATTCGAACGTGACCGAATTGGTATGGGGTAAAGCAGGAGCACCAATTTTGGTGGCTTCAACTGGCTGATAATGGTTAGCCGGGATGGACTCTTAAGCTTTGGCCGGCTTACATACCTATTTTATAGTTCTACGGTTTAATTCGTGTAAAGTAATTGATAAACACGTTGTAGAAAATTTTAATATCTTTTAAGTAAAGCTGTTTTATGTCCTTTAATAATAAATACTCACCTTAAAAATTATGGATGATTTACAGAAAACAATGTTAAAATACAATACTTCTTAAAATGTCAAAATAAAATCCTTTAGTCCTTTTCAATGAAAACTCCCAAAGGATACTATTCTTGCACAATCAACAAATATAATCATATTTCTTCCTTATCGGTGATGTTTTTTTTTGTTGTAGTCGTTGTTGGTTTAAAGCAATTTATGGGGTTTATAGGGTTGTCCCATTTTTCGCGCTATGCCCGTTTGTTATTCAAAATATTCTACACCAAACATTGGTTTCCCCAAGGAAAAAGCCTCTTTCGATTGTATATGAAAAAATTGCATAAAGAAAAAGTAAACTTAAAAATTATCGCATACACATAGTAACATAACAATTTATTCAAAATACAATTTCAAAAAACATTATTTTCTTCCTTTTTTCAAAAGTTTGTTTTTTCTTTTTTTTCACACAATCGATTGAGAAAAAACTTGAATGATTGTGACGATTTAAAAGTGTCTGGGGACGAGTGGAAGGAAGGACTCAACAAATAAAAAGAAAATATAATATAGAAAATTTGCATTCAAGAAACCAAGAATCAAATAAATTGTCAGTGAAAATTCAATAAGGAAAAAGAATTGTTGGTGTTTTTTTGTTGTTATATGTTTTTGAATATTTTTGTAGAGGGTGGAAAAGCGTTTTTAAATTCATTTAAGGAGTTTTTTCTTCACTTTCAATCTTTCAGGTTCTTGTAGTGTCGAAATGATAACAGATCGTGGACTTTGATTTCTTTGAAGAAGTCCTGCTTTACTGTTGGTTGTTTTCCTTTGTAAAATCTGCCATTGGGGAGAGGCACCGATTTACGCACTTTTTTATAGAATGGGACATGGAAAATGGAAAAATCACTGACCAACATACATGTTTATTATTCAACAATTTTCTCATGCAACAGATGATTTTTTTTATAACATAGGAGCTTTGTTTAAGACAACCCAAAAATATTAATATTTCAACGTTCTGTTAAAACTTTGTCCCAAAAGTGACCAGAAATAGGTTCCCAGATCAAGTCAAAACGGTTATATTGCAATACATTATACTTAGTGAGAATTTTTAACCCTTTTTTATTTCTCTTAAAGGCATAACAACGGGCACCCGCCGTGACAAATTAAATATCTCTTCACACTTTTATTTTCTTTCCAAGGACTATTTAGACTATGCTAAGCTTAATAATGTGGTATAACAATGGAACCACAGCGGTGATAATGATAGTTTTACACTTTATTTCACATCCAGGGGTGGACAAATCACAGTCACAACACAATTTCTGTATATTTGATTTGAACGACATCGTGCCGCTGCTGTCGTACTCATAGTTCACTGTATAAGCCGTACAAAAGGATAATTACACATCTTTGGCATGTTTCTTGCTTAAACAGAAGAGAGAGAGAGTAACGAAAAGTACCTATGCATAAGTTAACACCAAAAGTTCCTACCAGCATTTGATTATAGACCTCAAATTGCGACTATTGTCGAATGACAATTGTTTAGCCAAAACGGTTTTCAAGCGGGAGTCCTTTCTTATAGGAAGTTCAAATGTATATACGAATTCAGAACTTACATTTTTTAGGTCACCTTTTTGGTGCCATATAGAGAAGGGGTCCTTTTTCACACTTTGACATTTTGGTGTTGCACGAAGAAAACGCCCACTTCCTTCTCAACAATATGGGAGAACATAATAAAAAATATAATTTTATTTCTTTAAAAAAATTCTCTTTTGTTTTTGACAAAGAACGCAAGGACCTTCGATGTGTAAACTCTTTTCTTTAGCAATTCACATTCATACTTTTGTGTTTGTTTGTGTTTTTTTTCTTCTTCTATTAATCCTAGAATTTTGTTATTGTTCTGCAATGAAATTTCGTCACCTTTGTGTGTCCTTATTGTCCTTCCTGAAGTATACCATATAGGTAAAGGATCTTATACTTTATTTCATTATTATGTTTTTGTATTCCATGGAATTAGTTTTCGCACTTCTTCGATTGGATTAAATTACTTATGTGATGGGTGAAGTGAGAAAATCTGTAGGAAAACGTTAGTTTATTTAATACAAAACAATTATCATAGTTGGGTGCCCTTTGGCTTCTTGGTTCTTGACATAATATTATTATATTTCACATCGAAACAATGCGAGAATGAAGGGTCCTGATCATGGGAATTATTGATATACTTGTTGTTTTGATCATGTGAATAATAAAATAAATAATATTACTTGTTAAAAATATAATAGAAGACCGTTGAAATTGTTTTCAGATACATTTATAGCTGCATTTGCCAATTAAATTAAATGCAAAATGTCTGAATGTATTAATACAAAATTGTTAACGTTAATTAAATTCCTTTAATACCAAACAAAAAGAAGCATAATCTTTCTAGAAAAAGACGAAGTATCTTTTAATCTTCTCAGAAGTTAAAAAGTTATCTGAGATAAAGCTATCTATAAATATGTAACCTTTACAAACAATTTATAACGCCGAAAAATATTGAAATTCTTAAATGGGCGAAAGGATTCAACAGCATCGTGCAACTGACACCTGAATTTCCCGATGCAAGAAATTCCCAAACTCACACCACACTCCTAGTAAAGAAGAGATATTCACAGCTATAAAACCACTCAAAAACAACAAATTAGTAAGGCTAGACGGCACACCCGTAGAACTGTTGTGAGTTACGCCAAGTTTATCAAGAGAATTGCTGCAACCGCTCATAGATGCAGCATGGACAGAACGCTTCCCCAAATAGTGGAACGAATGATTGTCAAGCTTCCAAAAAACGAGTTCTGATGAATTGCGAAAACTGGCAATCGTCAAAAATTAGCGAAGATCATCTTATCACATCTTCACCTGCTGTTCATCAAATTTGAGATGACTTTTGACATGTTCAACGGGGAGTTTATCTTGCTTGAAGTTTTGTGGAGTTAGGGTACTCCAGATATGCTTATCTCTATTATCATAGCAACTTCTGATGGACCTTAGTGTTACGTCTTACAAGAAGATAGGTTGTCGGAGGAATTTGAAGTCCAAATTGGAGTCAGGCAGGGCTGCATACTATCACCAATTCCTTTCTTATTAGTCATCAGTGATGTGCTGCGGGCGTTCTTGACAGGAAACGGAGGAAAAAAAAGTACTTTGATAATATATCTAAAACATCTTGTTTATGCAGACGATGTTGCTGCTTGCTATCTACAGGATAATGGATCTCCATCAAATGGCAAAAAGGTTGGAGAGGGGGGCAAAAATCGTCTGCTAAAAATCAACACGAAAAAAATAATATGCTCAGCCACAGGATCTCCCACATTATCTCTCGTAAACATTGCACAGCAGCCAGTAGAAAAAGTAGAGAGTTTTCAGTATCTTGGATGTATGGTCTTTTCTGAAGTCGGAATTGAACAAGATATCGGTAGCCGTATATTGGGAAATCTAAGAGAGTGTTTGGGGTTTTAAATCTCTCAGCTTGAAGACAAAGCTTCGGCTGCTCTACTCAAACATCTTATCGGTACTGTACACCGGGAGTAGCACTATTTTTTTTTTTTTAATTCACAAGCACTCAAGGGGATATTAGTAAATTTTATATGTTTATATTTAAACACAGTGCGAGCGTTAGGAAAATAGGGAAGGATTTAAAAGGAGATACCGGTGCACATTGATCTTAAAGTTCTGAACATCAAAATGGGAGGGTTAAACAGAGTTGGCCAAGCATTCCACATTCTCGATGTGCGATTTAAGAAAGATACTCTATACTTGACAGTACGCCCGAAATTGAGCTCAAGGGTAAACTGATGAGCATTCCTAGAAGTGCGAGTATTACGGGTGGAGTGCAATTGTCTAATTTGACAGAGCATTGTTTGTAAAAATATCGATAAAACAATGAAAGTCATGAAACATTGCGGCGGTGTTCTAGCGATGTAAATGTTTCGTAAATTTTTAAAGCCCTTTTTTGAATTCTATTCAAGAGATTTAAATTTGTTTTGGGGGCACCTGCCCAGATATGCGAATTATATTCAAGCTTTGGACGGATAAAAGCTTTGTAGATTAAAGCCAGATCAGAAGGGGTGACAAATTTCTTGAATCGTCGTAGAAATCCTAAGCACCTGGCAGCATTTTTGGCGATATGGAATATGTGATCATTTCATAAGAGGTGATCTGTGATATTCATACCGAGTACTGAAAGTTGATTAGTTTCCTGGATGCAAGTGTCGCTCATGCATAGCGGCATCGGGGGTGGGTTACGCTTAAACGACAACAACAACAGCAACAAATTAACGGAACTGCAGGCCTAGATTAATAGTTGTCTACGTAATATCTTATAGGTTTTCTGTTGAGGACCTAACTAAGTTATAAGGTAAAAAGGAAACGAATTTTAGTTTGAAAACTTTACACTACTTATAACATCCTAAACATTTGATGTTGAAGCTGCAGATGATTTGCAGCAATTGTAATGATGACATCAAATTTCGTTTGAATACCTTCAACAATAAGCGCGCTGTATATGACAAATACTACGGGCTTAGTGGAGACGTGTACTCTGATGGACTTAATCTGTGTTCCTCATTTCGTCTTTCCAATCATTGTAGTGCGTTCCAGAAGAAACCCTATCTCATCTAACCGAAAAAGTGATGTCGGCTACCGATGTACGCATCTTCTCAGCTGCCATAAAATAATTGGAATCTGAGATGGCAGCGCCGTTAAACATTCACCTTATTTGGGTAACGGGTCATAGAAACATTCTAGACAAATTGCAAAGCTTTCGAACCCGCAAAAAATGGAACATTGTTACCTTTGATGGACAACAAATCCAACGTCGATATACCCAAGCTACTATACCAACCATGGATGGTCTAATACACCCACTTGTCAGTCAACTAAATTAATAATAGAAGTCCTTAGAGGACACTACTTAATTGGTAGGCATGCTCTTCGACTTGGATTTTTACAGAAGCAACATTGATGAAGAACAACAGGGTACACTTTCTATGTTCATGATGTCCTGCCCTGCAGCTACTTACTATAACGGGTTATCCATTATGCGGTTTCAAAAATTGTGAATAAATTTGAAGAGACTGGATTGGTTAGAGATATTGTAAGACCTGTGCATTATTGTTTTGCTCGAGCCTTTGAAAATATTGCTGCTGTAAGTGAAAGTGTTGCCGAAAGTTCAGCTTACGCAACAACTGAAGCGAGCTGACCATTCACAACGTCGTAGATACGTCGAATGGGTGCTTGAACAACATGCGGTGGACGGGGATTTTTCGAAAAAAAAAAATTCTTCAGCGACGAAGCACTTTTCTTATTTGGTGGGTATTTTAATAAACAAAATGGTCGTATTTGGGGTGCTGAGAAGTAATTAAAGAGAGACCATTACATCCACAAAAAGTCACTGTTCGGCGGGCTCTTTGGTCAGGAGGTGTGATTGGACCTTACTTCTTCGAAAACGACGACCGACCGACTGTCACCGTCGAATCGGAGCATTATGGACTTTCTTTTTGCCTGCTATTGAAGAATACGACCTGACGAATATGTGGTTTCAACAAGACGTTTGAACACACAATTCGAGCGAATTTATTGCAAGAGACTTTTCCTGGTCGCGTAATTTCTCGTCGTCGCGATATCAACTGGCCACCAAGATCAGGCGATTTGACAGATAAAACTTTAATTCTTGAATACTTAAAAACCAAAATTCATCAAGACCACAAAAAGTGGTCGAAAATAACATCAAAACAATTGATACTTGCAACAATTGGTGTGGTGGTCATGTAAATACCAACATGCGTAGAGTAAACAGCACCAAACTGCCAATTTTAATGGTAATGGTGATTCGTTAAAGGCTTGAAGATAATTATCAGTTCCTATACCACAATTTATTGATTGATGAGGAATAAATGGAAATAAGCCCTATTACTAAACTACGTAAAATGGACGAAATGCTCTATGAATTTTATCAACAGACTTATTATTTTATTACATTTTGAAAACGTTGTACTGGTATTAAATAAGTCATAATAAATAACCAAACTGAACAGTTTAACATTCTCAACTGTCAAACCATAGACAACAACCATTGAAACTTCTCATGCAACTAAAGGGACACGAGTTTGTATAGTAGAAGCCATATGCCAAATTTTGCAGCTTTGCTATAGAATTGAAGAATATATTGTCAATTTTTATTTAATTTTCACAAAAACTCTTTTCTTTAAAATTTATTTTCATTTTTCACCACAAAACTAAAATCAAATATAAACCACTTAAAGCCCTTCACTATGATGATGCTTTTGTAAAGAACATCTCAGTCACTATTTAAAAAATAAAGTAATAATTCAAGTACTGGTGACAGATGTGCTACTATCGACTGTCCCCTTCTTTTCAGCACCAACATTCAATATTGATGACGTTGATGAAGATGTTGTTGTTACAACAACAACAACAAAAATCGCGAGCTCAATTATCCATTCATCATATTGTGATGGTTTTTTATTTTTCCATGTTAAAAATTTCAAAAGGATTCTTTGCTTATTTTTCTAGAGTTCTTCTTCTTATACATAAAATTCAACCAACCATGCATCTCAGATGAATGATGTCGTCTTCTTAATTTCTCTCAATTTAAAAGATATTGGTTTTCTATTTTTTAAAAATAACAAAATAACTCAAATATTGACAGATCACATGAAATTTGACAAAAGAAGAACACAGCATTTTATCTGTGGCCAAAAACGTGAATCTCAAAAAAGAAGAAATAATATGTGTCTCAGATATTTTCTTTCTCATCCTTGGCCATCAACATCCTTAACATCATCGTCACACATTGACAATTGGTATAATTGTTTAACTCAAGTACCGCACTCTTTCGATTTCTATGTGAAATAAAAATTGAGAAATAAAAAGGTCAGGACGAAAAAAAGGACTCTTGACGATGAATCAAATTGAAAAAGAAAAAAAAACTTGATCCGCCAGAGGCTTTATGCAAAAGGACCTTTGAATAGAGAAAAGGAACTTGAGGTTCCTTCTTACAGTTAAGTTAAGGTATCTCATTTAAAGATGATGAAGAAGAAGAAGAAGAAAAACGACGCAAAATGCGCAAAACTACTTCAACCGCATCCAAATCTGCATGAACAAATCCCAAGATGTCACATAGTGAGTTTCCATTGACATCGACACGACATCTATATCGACGACAAAAACGCAGGACGCACCAAATGCAATCAGATTCGCATCAGCATTCACCTCACCATAATCCTGAGAAAATAATTCTCTAGCGTGTCAGAATTTGCATTCGTTTTAACACTTTTACAACACAGAATTCATAGTTTTTAAAGTGGACGCGAAGACCACAAGGAGATTTTCCCACAAAACCCGAACTTAAAACTTCCTATCAAAATTTTCACTCCGCACAAATTCTGCAAGAAACTTTGCCACTCACATCAGGATTAAAAAAAAAACAACAACACAACACAAAACAGCAATCAGTCAAGGACTCTTTCCCGTAATCGACGACGGCAATTTAATCAAAAAAATAAAAAATTATTATTAATAAAACCCTCGTCATACCTGGATAAAAATTTCAAAAATAAAACAATACACAATTTTTAAGTAAATCATAAATGCATTTAAATCTTACCACTTAGGGGTTGAAAAGGGGTCTCTCTCTCTGTTTCGAAGGATATAAACGCGGTTTTGGAAATCCTTCACATCAGCATATTTCAGCACTTCCTTAAGGGGGCTGTAGAAGTTTCTCTAAGAAAAGCACATACTCGTATTTAACATTGAGGAAAACACAAGATCTTCGCAGGAATTCACGTCTTCCATCTTCCGTCCTCCGTTCGGTCGGTCTCCGGTGCTTCAGCATCCTCGTCCGGTAAAAGGTTAAGACCCCACTTAAGCGGATTTTATGTGCGCGTTTAGCATCAAGTGGCTTGAAGCCGTCATCCATCATCCGTCATCATCCGCCGCAGTCGTCGTAGATGTGAGGTTATGGTTTATAAGGTTTATGGTATGATGGCTAAGGCTAGAAGTGGCCACTTAAATCGATAAGTTGGTTTTGCGGTTGATTTGTTGAGAGGATCCCACGGCTTGTGTATGGCCACATAACCAGTAGTTGGCCTGTGGTGATCTTAAGGGTCTTGTTCTTAATGCTCTTGCCCTTTAGGTATACGGACGTTGACGACTACGCGTTTAAGCTATAAATTTGAATCCTGACCGGGGCAATTAGGGGATAGTGTGATGTATTTTTACGTACAATCGCCTTTTGGGAATAATTTTTTTGATTCCTTTTTTTTTAAATCAAAAAATGTGCATTTACTTATTCTTGTTTTCTTTTTTCGTTTCTTTCTCTACACTTTTTGATTCTTGCTCGCATCCACCCACTTTTATTTTATGAATGGAAATCTGCAAATGGCGGGAAATAGCCTGAGGCCGTCACAACAAATTACTTCTTTGATTGCGGTTTTTTCCGCATTATTATGTGGGTTTAGAAGACTCTCATATAAAAAGGTGGTGGTGGTGTTATGTATCAATTTGAAAGTTGAAACTGTATCGGTCGGGAAAAACACATAACGTAATAAATACAATATGCGGCGGCGATACATATTGTGTGAGTCCCGTTGTGAAAAAGGTGTTTTATGTCATAGCAATTTGGGTAAAAGTTGTAGGTTTAATGTGTATGTTTATATTCAGATGGGGAGGGTATTTTGTTTTCTTCTTCTCGAACGCCTACAAATCTTGTTATGAGGACTGATTGTGAGTTGAGCGGGCAAAAATATGTCACTTTCAGATGTGAAATTCGATACAATTTTGTTTTTCATTCATATTTTGATGGTATAGGGGTGTAAATAAAGAGCGAAGGTGAAAATACGTAATTGGACATGTATACAAGTAATATTTGGCAACCAATTCAACACAATTAAAAAGTACTAACTTAAAAAATATCGAACATTTTTTTAAATTATTGATTTCTTTATGCTGTCATTATGTCATTATTTTGAAATACAGTTTTTAAATTTGTGCTAAAAAAGTAAAGGTGTGAAGTTATGAAAAACTGTATTGCAAGAAATTACAAGTTCTTGAGATTTATAAGTATATTTTTGTTTTATGGTAAGTTGCATTGAAAAAATTTCTCAGGAACCAAAAGAAGTATATACATAAGTGTTTTCTATCAATTTCACATTTCATACTGATTTTAGTTGAATGGTGTCCTCAGAGGGGAATCCACATAAAACATCTATGTATTGAAATTTAATATTTTTCATATCATGATGAGATTTAAAACAATCATTTATTGTGATTGGTCCGATTTGTCACATTGAACATTTTTAAATTTCTCGGTGTTTCAAAGTTTATTAAAGTTATATCAAAGAATTGTATAAAGATGTCTAAGATTGTATGTGTACTTACGTTAGTAAGTTTGTTTGTCCGTACGTCCGTTTACGCCGCGATACGTCCGGGATACCTTTTTTCTGCGACCATATCTCAAGAATCGACTCCGTTATCGACTTGAAAAATATGTATGTTATTAAAATTATTCTTTTAAAAATTGATAAAATTTTTAGAAAAAATCCATTTGACATTATTTTTTTTTATAAAAAACAAATAAGAACTATCTATATATATAAAACTGAATTCATGTAAAAGAGGTTTGGCTTCGAAACCTCTTATCCAATTATCATGCAGTTTTTTTTTTTAAATAAAAGGGGATATCACGGAGCAGGTTTAAGGCATAAATAAAGTCCGATAATGTTGGTCAGTGTTGAATTCACTCACTGATCTCACGTTTCGATACGAAATACTATATTCTAATACCAAGTGAAATTTCTGTCGTTCATTCAGATAGACTAAAGACCAACCAGGTCTCTGCTGTTCAGGAGGAAAAGTTTATTGGAAGAAATTGCTTATCCACCGGAACCATTGAAAAGTCTCATCGATATTCTAAACATTTTCTTGTTCTGATTCGTGTTTACAATTCTGTTTTCCAAATAACGTCATTGTGCCAATGAAATCAGACATGGAGATTTTATGCCTACATATAAAGATCAGGGTCAAGTCTATCATTTAGCTCGGTGAGCGAAGTACAATGGCGAATGTCGATAGCTCCAAATACTTACAGAGAGTGCTTTTGAAGCAATGCCATCAAGTATAGAAAATTTTGAAGTCATTCGGTAAACATTGCCAGTAGTGTCAAGAGGTACAAAAAGTGATGAAATAAATGCTTGCCTAAAATCGTCGATTCTGTAGGCTTCTGATAAACTTTTAAGATTGACCACAAATATGCGCGTACAATTTTCAAGATATAGGAAATGGAAATATTTCAAATAATGATGGTGAAGTACTAATAGAAATGACATTTGCAAGTAGCCTCACTGGACAAGACGAATCGGATGATTGGTTACGCGAACGAGCGATTTAAGCACCAAAAAACGATTCTGTTACAAGCATAAATAATAAAATTCTTTGAATGTTTCAGGCCCATAAACAAACTTTTTCTTTCTTTCTTTGGGTGGGATATCCAACGTTGTACTAAGACATTTACCGATGGAAGCAATTGACATTTACACCAAACTCTTCCACAATGCACTGAATGCATATTATCCAGTACATTGGAAGACTGCTGTGGTTCATCCTCTCCCGAAAAAGGGAAAGGACAAATCCTTCCGAGTATCAGCAAAGTTTTTGAAAAGGTCATCAATAGAGCTCTGACTAAGTGGGTTGCGGACAACAAAATAATTCCGGATAAACAGTTCGGTTTCAAAGCGGGTCATGACACAATTAATGCTGCGTCTAAACTTGTTTCTGATATCCAATGGAATACATCAAAACAACAATGCACAGGTGCTGTTCTGGTTGATTTGCAAAAGGCCTTTGACACCGTATGGATAGAGGGTCTTTACCTAAAACTGAGCAGGCTTGGCATAAGCAATGTTGTATATACTTTATGATATGCTTAACGGTAGAAAGTTTGTTGTCAAAATTGGCAATGTAACTTATACCACAACATTCTCAATTAAAAATGGTCTTCAACAGGGAGCGGCGAATTCACCGATTCTCTTCAGCATTTGCACCAGCGATCTGATAGGTAGTCTTACAAAGGCAATTGCGTACGCCGACGATCAAATTGAGTACAGAACGTCCCGAAAGGTTGAGGTTATTAGAATTCTCTTGCAGCGTGATTTCGACAAGATTCAGCGATATTGCGACGACTGGAAACTGAAAATAAATGTCCAGAAGGCAGAGACAATTCTGTTCCGGACTCCGTTGGCTAGGGCCACGAGGGATACGTGCAAGAATTGGCGCAAGATGGTCATCGTTGATCTTCACGGGCAGCCATTAGCGAGCAAAAGTGTAGTGAAGTACCTCGGTATCTGGTTAGATCAGTATTTGTATTTCGACAGACATATAAATGCTCCTCTGACCAGGGCCAGAGGAGCCTTCGCTCTGACGAAACAGCTTTTTTTTTAGCAGTCGGCTTGACCCCAGAGTGAAGGTAATTTGCTACATGGCCCTCATACCCAGATGGAGAAGTTTCGGGTGTTCGAGCGGTAGTGTTTACGACGCTATACCGGCTTATATCGAACAGCCAAATCTTCCTACATGCATTACTATTCGAACGAGGTCCTATTTGAAAAATATTTTAGTGGTTATAAGCTTATGTGGTTAGAAGCAACTAAATCGTCAGATAAAGGGCGAGCAAGTGGAGGCACTCTATATGGGATACGATCTTCGTTACTAAATACATTCATTTTTGACGAATGTGAAGGAACAACAATTGTAAAATGTGTGAAGGAGAAGAATATGTGTATCGTACCATGCTACATAAATTGCAATCACTGGAAAAATGATTTCGAAAAACTTTACAATACAATCCAAAGTCTAGATAGCAGCAGTATGAGTATACTCCTCATTGGAGACTGTAATGCAAGAACTGGAAAAAATCAAATAAAAATAGCAAAAAATATATCAAATCCTTCGATATCTACCAACGAAAGAAATTCAGCTGACAGTGTATGCAATAAAAACGGAGTGGAATTGCTCCAGTTGCTCCAAATTCATGGTTTAACAATTCTAAATGGATGTACAATAGGAGATAAAGATGGCCACCTCACCTTCATCGGCGCACAGGGTAAATCTGTGATTGACCTTTGCGCTGTAAATGATAAATGGATTGATCGTGTCAACAGATTTGAAGTTGAGTGTAAGACTTTCTCAGACCACATGCCCATAGTTGTGGAATTTTTAAACCAAGCACCTTCTACTGAAACAAATCTTAAACTTCTTCCTCGTCTTTGTTGGAAATATGAACAGAAAACTTCGTTTCAGCGAAATTTAGAAAATTTTTTACTAACTAATGCCTTGCGAACGGAATCCACGGAAGATCTTTCAAATCAACTTACTGAATGTATTCGAAATTCTTATCCAAGCAAAACTATAAACCCGAAGTTATCATTTAAACAGGAATGGTTTGACAAAGAGTGCTGGAAAGCTAGAATAAAGTCGTTCTCCATTTTACGCACAATCCGTTCATCAAACAACCAACACCTTAGGACTTGGTATATCGAAGCCAACACAAATTACAAAAACTTATGTCGTCAAAAGAAAACTGACTTTGAAAACCAACAAGCTCTTCTTTTAGGACAAACTCGAAACGCCAAGGAATTCTGGAAGATTGCGAGGGAAATCAACGGAATGAATTATAAAATCGGTACAGGTGTATCGGCTGAATTACTTGCAAACCACTTTAAACTTCTCCTCTCAAATAATTCTAATCTGACAATCTCATACGCAGAACCTTTATGCATTGACGAATCACTAGACTCCGACATCTCTATTGAAGAAATACAATCTGTGTTGATGAAAGCGAAAAATGGAAAGGCGCCAGGTGAGGATGGTATTCCTTATGAGTTTTTTAAAAATGCAACACCTCAATATTATGACAACTTAAGGACCCTGTTCAACAAAATTTTATCAACGGCAAGCATCCCCTCTTCGTTCAGGAAATCTGTGATCTTCCCGATCCACAAAAAAGGACCTTTAGACGTTGTAGAAAATTATAGAGGAATCTCTTTCATGAATGTTATGTCAAAAATTTTCTGTGGTGTCTTAGTTGAAAGATTAGAGAGATGGGTTGAAAGGAAAAACATTCTGTCTGAACTACAAGCGGGATTTAGAAAGAATTACTCCACTATTGACCAAATATATGTTCTTACGTCTATTGTTAAAGCGTTCCAAGCCAGGAACAAAAAAGTATACTCTTTCTTTGTTGATTTCAAAGCTGCCTTTGATCTTATTAACAGGGACGCTCTTTTTTACAAAATGTCGCAACTTGGTATATCGTCAAAATTCATTAAAGTGATTAGAGAAATGTACACGGATACTAATGCAGCAGTTTGGGATGGTACAACGTACTCGGAGTGGTTCGGAACTAATTCTGGTGTGAAACAAGGCTGTCTCCTCAGTGCATTATTGTTCTCACTCTTTTTAAACGACGTAGTAGATGATCTACCTGGTGGAGTCAGAATTGCTGGTACTTTAGTCAATGTGTTACTCTACGCAGACGACCTTGTCATACTAGCTGAATCACCTGAGCAGATGCAATTGATGATAAATCGCTTGTCAAACTACTGCAAGAGATGGGATCTATCTATAAATACAGAAAAATCGAAAATGATGGTCTTCGAGCGACATTCAAGAAATCATAATGACAGACAGTGGTATTACGATGGACAAGCTGTAGAAACCGTGAGAGAAATTAAATACCTAGGTGTGAGACTTAGTTCAACTTTTAGTTTCAAGAACCACCTAGCCGAGAAAAGCAATAGCTCACAAAGCTTAATCAACCTAACCTGGAAAAATGTTTTTTCAAACAAAAGAATCACTTTATCCTCAAAACATAAGATATTTAATTCAGTTGTCAAATCAACCCTTTGCTACGCTTCTCAAGTCTGGGGTGCAGATGAGTACGAGGAAATAGAATTATTCCAAAGAAATTTTCTGAAGAAACTATTTAACCTGCCACAAAATACACCAAATTATTGTATTTACTTGGAAACTGGCCTTCCAAAACTCCTAACCAACACTCTGAAATCTCAAGCTGACTTCATAATTAAGCTATGTAGTCATTATGAAGAATATCGACTTTCGAAGAAACTGTTTTTGTATGAGTTAAGGAACAAAGACTGGTGGTATAAAAAATGGCAGACTATTGGTAACGCTTGTGGTGAAAACTTAATAATTGACACTAACAACTTAAGCAATTTGAAAGAAAATCTCTACAACATTATTCAGAAGAATGAAGACGCATCTCGTGATATGTTCATCCTTAAGGCGCGAGAGTCTGATAACAGAGTCTTATACAGCCAATTGGATTACAATCTAAAACAAAGGAACTACTTCCATGATTCGTTAAGGTATGATGAGATATCTATAATCTTCAAAGCAAGGTGCGAGGTCCTTCACCTCAATGGGAACCCCTATAATGGAAGCTTTAACCAATTCTGTTCGCTGTGCAACCTTAAAGCAAAAGAGGACTGCTTTCATATTATTAGTATATGCCCTATATTCAGACCACAAAGAATTATGCATTTTGGTAAACCCACTTTAACATTACAAGAATCTGTACAACTTTTAAACGAATGTGAATGGAAAACTCTTAGCAATTTCTTGAAAACAGTTTACAAATACAGAAAATTGTTAATATCTGAATACATTTAAATACCTGCCATTTTGAATTTATTGAAAATTTATTTTATTTATAGTCATTAATTAAATTTAAAATATAAATTTGCCAATCAGGCTGACGGCTAAGCCATAGCTTTAAGATTCAAATTTTGTAACAAACTATTGTATTTAACTGTTAATAAATGAATAACTTACTTACTTATAACTTACTTACTTACTACAACGGGGCTCGAATCAATAGAATTGACAATTTCGTGATAAAACTCGTTCTCAGCAAGAGCTATGTCTTCGTCCAACAATTTAATTTTCGGGGCGTTTTATCCAAACGACGAGTATTTTAAAAGTGCACGCTTGAGCGGCTTCATTCGTTTTAGATAGATGCGGTCTGATACAGGATAGATTGGCAGTTCCGCTAATCTACCACGTCATACGAAGAACCGTGGGTAGGCGACTCCCATACAATCGGGACGTCATGGCACAAGGCAGAGTAGAGCTCCTTCGGTTCAGTAGGGCTGTGTCCGAACGAGACCGAACTAATAGGGTGATGCAGGGAAACCAGTTTTGGCGGCTACAATCGGCACTTGATAGTGGGTAGTCGGGATGGGGTTTTAAGCCTTGGCCGGCTCACATACTTGTTTTATAGTTTTAGGGTTTAGTTTTAAGTAGAATAGGCATTTAAATCCTGTCTGTCGATTTGTCTTGTTTAAAAGTTTTTCTATATGTACTCGTATCAATATTTTTTTTTAGATTTTATTTTTTATGAAAAAACGTACTGTTGATTTTTATATAAAAATTACTGAATATCACAAACAATATTTTCTGTGAAATAAACTAATTTTGAAGCCAATATTTTTTTTTTATTTTTTATTTTTTAATTTTTGAAAAGCTATTTCAGTCGAAAGTAAATTTTTACCAAGTTTTAGTATTGTTTTTTTTTTTAAGTTTTAGTTTTTGTAAAAAAAAATGTCAATTCGATTTTTTTCAAAATTTTATCGAATGTTGAAAAAAATATTTTTTTTATAAGATAAAGATATTTGAGTCGAAAATCGTTTTTTACCAACTTTTGTTAATTTTTTTCGGTTTTTATTTTTTTGTACAAAAACTGCCAATTCGATTTTTTTCAAAATGTTACTGAATGTTCACAACAATATTTTTTGAAAGATAATATAAGATTGGAGCCCAAATTTCAAGTTTTTGAAAAGATATTTGAATCGATATTCAATTTTTACCAATTTTGAGTAGTGTTTTTTTTTTATTTTTATTTTGTATAAAAAAAACTGTCTATTCGATTTTTCTCAAAATTTTATCAGATGTCAAAAACATTATTCTTCGTTGCACAAAATTGTTTTGGAGATGAAATTATATTTTAGTCGTAAAATTTTGTAGGTGACAATTTTTTTTTTTTTAGTTTTTTCGATTCATAAAAACAACCGTTACATTACAATTTACAATTTACAATTTATTACATTATTATATAAAGTTTAATTCAAGTCTCTAGCGTTTTTGGTTCGTAAGATATTTAGGGTTAACCAAAATGTTCACCTTTTTTTCAAACTGCTATGGTAAAAAAACCACATACGTAATTGTCTTGAGAGCCGTTTCTGCATCTTTCTGCCTTATTATCTGCATTACAAAATTTATTTAAAAGTGATATCTCTTCTGGTTCTTGAGCTATGGACGACGAAAAAGAGTTGCGAACGTACTGACGTACGAACGTACCGTACGTACACACGCACGCATTTTATTTCGACTCTAGGGACCTTGAAACGTCGAGAAATGTCAAAATTTTCAATTTCACAAATCGGACCCATTACAATAACTTCCTATGGGAAGTTAAAAATTATAGGCAAGGTTATCTATTTTAAGGTTTCAAAAGTATACGTGAATAAAACACATACAACATATTTTTTTATGATCATCAATTCTTTGGAGCTAATTGTGCCGTTTTCACCCATTACTTGACGAATGTTGGTTTTTAAGTGTTCAAGACTTATTGCATAAACACAAAAAAAGTCCAGTGGTATCAAGTTGGTGGCCAGTTGATATCGCCACGACGAGAAATTACGCCTTCAGAAAATGTCACTAGCAATAAAGGTATATATTCGCTTGAGTTGTTTGGCATGTTCTACCATCTTATTGAAACCACATACTCTCCAAGTCATATTCTTCAATAGTGGGCAAAAAAAATTCGGTTATCATAAGACCAAAGCGCTCCGAATTGATGGTGAGAGTCGTTCCATCGTCGTTTTCGAAGAAGTAAGGTCTAATCAGATATCCGGACTAAAAACCGCATCAAACACTGACTTTTGTGGATGTAATGGCCTCTCTTCAATAACTTGAGGATTCTCAGAACGACAATTTTCTTTATTAACATAAAGAAAAGTGCTTCGTTGATGAAGAAGACATTTCTAATTCCTGAAAACGACAAGGAATAACATTCGGGTCTTCGGCAACACTTTCACTTACAGCAGCGATATTTTCAGTGGTACGAGCGAAACAACGATGCAATATCCAGTGATCTGGACGTTATGTGGCTGTGGCAGAATGACCATTTGTGTAGTAGGCCTAACAATTTGTTTGCTTTGTGTTATAGTTAAGCCATCCATTTTGATAAATGACAGACTTAAAACTGAGCAAAAAAATTGGTTTAGCATTTAGTTTCACAAATGTAAAATTTCAGCCTTATTCTTTTGAAACCGTTTTTACCGAAACATTTACATCACTTGAACACCTTCACAATATTCCTTGCTTTGGGCTGTTTTCCAGATATTTTTTAATTAGGCAGTTGCCTTCCCCCCTCAGACAATTTAGCATCAATACTCGCACTCCCAGGAATGATCAGTTCACTTGAGCTCAATATCGGAAGCTTAATAGAGATTCTTTTTTAACCACACATCGAGAATGTGTAATGCTTTTGCCTCTTATTTTGGTATTCAAAATTTAAAGGCCAATGTGCACAGATATCTCCTCTTTGATCCTTTCTTTTCTCCTAAAGTTTGCCCAGTGCTCAAACTTTAATAACCTCTTGAGTGCCTGTTAATTATAAGAAAATAAGAAATAACAACTTTCAAAAAATTCTACTCAAATTTTGTAAAAAATCGTTTTCGACCTTAATTTTTCGGGAAACAAATTATTTCTTATTTCCCTGCATTCAGGCTGCAGTTTACCCGCCAACCTACAATTTTTAGAAAAGGGAATAAACCAGCCTTATAGTAAAAATAATTTTAATTAAGGAAGCTATGCGGATGTATTCGGTAACTTATCAGGTTTATGAAACCGTTTTAGATTGTTTACTTTATTTCCGAGTACCCTCCCATCCACCAGAATACTAGATGTTTGTTTATCAATTGTATCTGTACAGTGCCTATACTATACACTTTATTTAACAATTTTATTTCAACCACAATTAAGACGTCTTAATCGTCACTTGTCAATTTACGCATTTATTACATCATCGTTCATCACCCCTTAGAACATTTATATTTAATCAAACATTCGCACCCTCAAAAATAATATTTATATAGAGGAACAGAACATTTGTCGTCTCCCTTTGGTGCCTCTTGGTGGCAAACGCAATTCAAGTTTAATTATATGATGCCTTGCTTACAGGTGTGAATTTAATTGAATTTCACCGAGATGTAGATTAGAAATTCAACAAAACAAACAAACCAAACGGCAAACACCCACTCCACATCACATTACATCACATCTCTTTCAAAGAAGGGAAGAGAGAGAGAGTCTTTCTGCCTTATGCCCAATACCCATACCTGCCACAACGTCCCATCATCTAGAAAGGAGCTTATTTCTCTTGGTTTCTTTTTTCCCGTTTGTTATTCAAAAAACGGGCATAGAAAACTCCTTGACAGGGGGAAAAAGGAATACAAACAATAAAATAAAAAAGAAAATGTTTTGAAAATACCTGCGATTGTCAACATGCGGATCGCGCTATAGACCTTTACCTTGGCACAGCACCATCATTTTCCGTCATCAAGTGTGCTGCGGTAACAAGGACATCATCACACAACAAAACGCAACCTGCCGATAAGGGGATAGGAGGTACTCTATATACAAAAAGTAAAAGAAGTCCTTTTAAGCAAATATTAATACAGCGCCGAGGTACGGCAGCGCGGTGGTGGTAGCACCGTTTTTGCTTTTTGGTTCACGTAGAAAAAGTTGTAACCTGCAACAAAATATTCAAAAGCAATCTATATTTACACAGCGAGTCCTTTTATTAGATTGTGTAAGTGTATACCTTGGTGCGACGACACAATAACGGACATTTTCATTTGCAAAAAAAAATAAAAATCAAGTTAAAATTCAACATCAGCGGTAAAGGACATTGCCACACAGAATAAGAAGTATTGCCTGATTGAAGTGGAAAGTGAATGTGAATTCATTTGATTCACGTTAAATAAATGTTGACACCATATCCAACCACCATCATCCCATCATCATCATGTCACAGGATAACACATAGAGGGAGAGGAGATATAGAAAAAATGTTAAATGAATTGATGTTAAAAAAAGCTGCGGAAGGTCCTGGAAATTTAAATGTCAATACGTGTGTAATGTCAATGCGGCGGCGGCGGTTGCTTTTCTGTATACAAACTTCAAATCAAAGGACATCTTCATTTTATCCTTGTTCACAAAAGCTATATACACAAATCACTATTATTAGTTTTGTTGTTGTTTACCCCATCATGATGCTCTCTGATGGAAGTGGAGAGTCGAAGAGGGTGATGGTTTAAGATTAATCGCTTGTGAAATTTATGATTCAAGGATCAAGGCCGAAATGACAACTTTTTTTCTGTGGATATAATGAAGACGAAGAAGAAATCGGAAATTAATTAATTTAAAGGAAATCAAAGAAAGTCAACCCTTTTGACTTCTTGTTTTGATTTTTCTTATATTTTTTCAATTTCTCACCCACTCTCTTTGTGTCTCTCATCATCGTTCCTCGCATTCAACTTATAAAAGGATTCATTTTCTTTTGATGGAGTCCTTTGTACCTACATATTTTGTTTGTGTGATGCCCCCCCATCCCACTCCTGAGACGTATCTATAAAAAAGCAATTGTCGGCTTGTTGGTTTGTAATTCACCATCACTTCTATTCACCACACAAAATCAACTCAGTTCTCAGCCCTCCTCGAAGTCAGCAAGTGAAAGGACATTTAAAAGTGTATTTAATTTTTCCTTCCATCATCAGAAAGGATTGTTGTTTGGTAGTATATGAATTTTTTGTGATTTCAATTTCCTTGATTGAGGTTTAATTGTTTGGAATATTTACTTTTGTGAGATCGTTTTTCAATGAGAGAAAGGTTTTCTTTCATGTCGGGTTTGAAATTTGTGTAAAAAGATTGTAGATAGACATTTGTATAGAATCTCTTTGAAGTTCAATATTGTCTAGGCTCTCTAAAGGCTGAAAGTTTCTTGTATAGGCATACAACAAATGTGATTTATGGAAATTAAGTTTTTGTATGAATGTTACTTTATATGTAAATGTGTGTATATTGCCAACATGTTCTAGAAAACTATTTATAGCTTTTCTTAAGGACATTTTGAAAATGTTGGCAGTATTCCAATTTAATTAGTACGGTCGTAAATTTGACTAAGCAACTAATTTATATTCACTGCATTATATTACACATGAAGTGGGAAAGAAAATAAGGAAAACAAGCTTTGACAGTTTGTGGTCAAGAATGTTCAAAAAGTCAATTACTGGTCAATGTTTCATTTAAGGCCGTTAAATTACTGCTTTTATTTAGTACAAGTATTGATTTTTTTAAACTTTATAATTTATTTTTCAGGCTTATATACCTCATCTCATCTTTGTTTCGTCATCCGTTGTTTGTTTGTTTTGTTTCTAGAAGGTATTCTGTTGTAGAAATTCTACGTTAAGCCTTCAAAAAAAATGAATAAATTATAACTTTTAACTGGGTAGAATTCTACGTTGATATAGCTGACTTATGGAAATTGTAAACATGAAAATAATAAACTGCGTGACCTGGAAGTAGGGACTTGCCCTGTATCTAAAGAGTCTGTTTAAAAATATGGTAAATAAATTTTAAGATTTAAAAATATTTACATACATATATATCGAAATAAGTTTATCTTCAAAATTTAAATTCATTCATTTTTGAAAAAGGACTCAATTTCAATTTGTGTTTCGAAATCAGGGATAGATGAGTTTTTACTCACTACTTAAAAATGTTTTTCTATGTTGTGTAAAGGAGGCTGACAAAATTAAAATATAATAATATTAATCTTAACCATACATTTACACATTTCAAAGGCTGAAGTTACAACTTTAGTTATGAAATTATTTAAGACCCTGATGTCCATCAAGGTATGGTCTAGCTTTGTAATTTGGACGACTCACTACTTATTCCAAGAATCCAACAGTTTTCTAAATTGGCCATATTCAAGAACAAAAACACAATAGTTAGGAGGTTTTTTGGTGCATTTCACGCAGAAATGTAAGAAATGGTTTGCGAAGAACGGTACAAAAATTCAAAAGATCAGAAAATGAGAAAGGATCTGATATGATGAATTTTCAGGATTTTTTGACGTAGTTTTTTTAGTTACAGAATCTCTTTTCACATCAAATCTCAAGAGATTCAAAGCTTTTATATCAATAAATATGAAACGTTTATTATGTTTTTCAATTGGCCATTTGTTTAACAAAATTGTCATTTTAGCTGTTTTTGGGGCATTTTTATTATTGAAATTCTTTTTGAAATTTCAGTTCGAGAGCATCCAAAGCAAAATCACTTTAAAAAGTGGATTTATTAAATTTTTTAAGATCTTAAAATTTTGTATTCAACATAAAATCAATTTTGAAACAAAACAAAATGCACGACTGAAAAATAAGTTAATTCTTCAAAAACTTAGATTAACTTAATTTTTTTTGGAAGATCAATAGAGCGGTTTTTTAATTGATTTTTATATATACAATTTTTTAATTTTAGTTATGGTTACACCTTTCTGAGATATCGAATTTTGTAAACAAAAATCAAAACAAATATAATGACATTTTTGAGAAAACTTTAAAAAAATAACGGTCTTATGAAGGGTATTATTCTGGATCAATACCGAAAAATGTTTTTTTTTTTGTAGAAACAAGCCAAGAAAAGAAAAAAAATTATAAAGTTAAAAAAAAGACAATCGGAATTTTTGAAATAAAAAATGAAAAATGCTTACGGTAATCTGCTTAAAACTATTATTCTCCTGTTTGAACACAATCGAAACAGGGATTTCAGATTAAAAATGAATACTAGAAAAAAATTTAAAGCATTACTAAAATTTTGCCTGTGCTATCTAAAGTTTTTTCCAGTGTACTGCCTCTTGCGAGGAATTGAAAACTCCTTCAAGAGTAATTTTTCTCATGAAGAGTGCTTTCACTCGGACTCCTCTTAAAATTGTAGGTCCCCTCCATCCCTGCCAGCATTACTCGAACACAGTAATAGTTGGGAGTTGTAAGCCACAAGTTCTTAAGGGACGCGATACTTAACTAATATAATTTTGAAAAAAAATCAATCGACGTGTATTTTTTTATAAATCAAAATACTGAAATCAAATACAGAGTTTGGCAAAAAACCCTCCCGTATTTTTAGACTTTTATATTTAAAGCTGTTGTACCCGTGGTATGATGGTTAGTGCGTTGGACTGTCATGTCAGAGGTCTTGGTTTCGATCCCTGCCTATGCCATCTAAAGTTTTTTCACGGGTACTGCCTCTTGCGATGAATTGACAGATTCTCCAAGAGTAATTCTTGTCATGAAAAGTTCTTTCTCAAATTTGCCGTTCGCATTCGGCTTAAAACTGTTGTAGGTCCCTTCCGTTCCTAACAACAGTACTCGCACACAGGAATGGTTGAGAGTTGTCAGTCAGTAGGCCCTAGCTCTCAAACGGACTCATATTATATGGAATCTCGATTTATTCGAGAAAATATGCGTCAAGACAGGGTGTATTGGTTATCTTCTGATGAACCCAACCATTACATCGGGGCGAAACGCATATAGGAACACCATGCTGGTTTATTTTTATATTCATTTTCATGGTTTTAAATCATATTTATTAAATTAAACGGTGTTCAGGAAAAAACAATTCGACTGTTAACAGTCAAACATTTCATCTTAAAAATGTCCGGCAACACAAAATCCTCAAGAAATTCATCAACGACCACAGCCCTTATGTGAAAATTTGGTGTACTGTTGCTGAATTTGGTGTGTTAGGTGCGTATTTTTTCGAAGAAAATGTGCAAAAAGTTACAGTTAATGCGGATCGCTAATGTCATATGATTGAAGTCTTCCTCCAACTAAACTTAAATTAGTTTACTAGGAACCACAAAGAAGTCTGGTTCCAACAAGATGGATATGGGATTTCTTTTTTCCGGACCCTGTATAACAAAAAATGATTTACCCTCCAAAGTAATCTTATGCAACAAAAACTTAAGTGTTTGAGTTCTGGTAAAATTTTAAGAAGGAAAAAAAACAATTCTAAAAGTTGGTAAAAAATAATTTTCCACTCAAATTTCTTTTCAAAAATTAGAGATATTGACTTCAAAAAATGTATTTTCTAATCTCGATATCTTCTAAAAAAATAATGATTTGACTTCAAAATGATTTCATTCTGTAATAAATTTTGTTGTTAACGTTATATAATGGTCTAATAAAAATTCAATATGAATTTGTTTATATAAAGAATAAAAACTTTAAAAAATAATATTAAAAATAAAAAAACTTGTTAAGAAATCAAAATTATTATATTGTATTATAACATATTTTTGCTAATTTTTAATTAATTTCTTGTAAAAATTTCAATTGTCAACTTTTTGTACAAAATACGGAAAACTACAGAAACAGCAAACAACTGATAAGAAATGGTTTTAGGCTCAAGTAATAAGAGAACAATAAATTTTATTGACTTCAGATATTTTTTATTCCACACAAAATATTGTTTTTAATATTTTGTTGAAGTTATAGCAAAATGGACAGACGAAGACGGGCTCAAATGGTAAGTTATCAGTGTGGGTATTATCCCAGCCTCTTTTTTTTTATAATTATATATGACGATAACAAATTGTAGATGAAACCTCTTACAAATCTATCTTGCTGTTCAAATTTTGGATTTTTGACCGAGACATTTTTTTCGGGAATTCTTGTTATTTTTGGTCTGCTCACAACCACAATTTCTTAGTTTGAAATGAATCAACCCAATGGTTTATAGGCTGTAGGGGCGACGACAGACAAACAGAGAGACAGAATAGCTAGAACCACTTTGATCGACTTCTTTACCATCTCAATGGCCTGTTTGATTGAAATATTGAGTTCGACTTTTTGTACAAATGCAATATTTACTTACAATGTAGTTTCTACGAGTATATGTCTCAAGTAAAAAAATTCCATTGTTCTTCATTTAAGTTTTAAGAGGGAATACTTGCAGCGTTATTTTGCTGAAACTTTTGATTTTTCTATAAGCAAAAATTATTTGGAAGCCATAATCTCAAATATTTGAAAAGATATTTAAGTTGAAAATCAATTTTTAAAAACTTTTGTTAAATTTTTTTAGGTTTCTATTTTTACAAAAAAACTGTCAATTCGATTATTCGCATTTTACCACATGTTAAAAACATTATTTTTCGTTGCACAGAATTGTTTTTGAGATGAAATCATTTTTTATTCGTTTAATTTTTGAGGTGACAAATATTTTGTTGTCAGTTTTTTTTATTTATAAAAAACCTTTAATTGGATTTTTTTCAAAAAATATATTTGTTTGGTATCACGTTACAATTTATAATATAAAATTTAATTCAAGTCTCTAGCGTAATTTGTTCGTGATATATTTAGGGTTAGCCAAAATGTTCACCTTTTTCTTAAATCATATGTTAAAAAAAACACCTACCCAATTTTCTTGAGAGCCCTTTCTGCATTTTTTTTTGCATTATTATCTGTATAACAAAATTTATTTGAAGTCGATATCTTTACTAATTCTTGAGTTATGGACCACGAAAAAAACGTCGCGAACGTACGTACACACATACGAACAGACATCTTTCTAAAAATCTTTTATTTCGACTCTAGGGACCATAAAACGTCGAGAAATGTCACAGTTTTCAATTCGACAAATCGGACCGATTTCAATAACTTCCTATATGTGAAGTTAAGAATATAGTTTGGAAAGCTCCGGAATCGTTCCCACTATGCAACCGTTATTTGTTTCTAAATTTTCTCAGGAACTAATAAATCGATTCAAAACAAATCTTATCTCAAGAAGTTTTCATATTATCAAATATTTTTTGTTTATGGACTTTTCAAAAACATATCAACATTTTTAAACTTAATTAAAAAATAACGTAGGGCTAAATAACTGCAATTCAGAAATATTTCTTAAAAAAATTTAACTGACAAAATTTTATAAATAGGCAGGCTTAATTTTAGATCTTAAGGTTTAGGTATTATTGTTAAAAAGACTAGTGATATAGAAGCAAGTTCGTGTTACCCATTCCTGAGTCCAAACCGTCTTTCAATATGTCAAAAATTATTAAAACTTCATATCAATTAAAAAAAAACTTTACTGTAAATTAAATAAACTTATATTATTTGTTGCATTAGGGACAAATGTTAATGGAAACAAAAAAAAACCTCTACAAATATTTTGATATTTTTAATTTTTAGTTAAAATCGATTTCAAAAGGAAACAAATAAAGTAACTCTTAATAAAGTCTGGTGTTTTTCGAGTGAATAACAGTACATTTTGTAAACAAACAAAATCCATCCTTTGAATTCTTTGAAAACCAATAAAAAAAACACATTTAACATCGGAATCTAAATTATTTCCGAATTTTCCATTTTAAAACAAAACAAAAATAAAAACAACAATAAAGCAATTTAATCATCGGTGATGTTTACACGTATATTCTACATAAACAACATTTTAAGTTATTTTATTACAACGCGAAACGCGCCTTCAAGCCAATCACATCGCGATATTGTGTTTTTTTGTTTTCAAGTATTCAAGGAGCAAAGAGCAAGGACATCAACCTTCAAACAAAAAGTTAAATGGAAAACAACTAAACAGCTTTATTGAATACGAACCCATCATAATGATAAAACATCTCTGGAAGTTCTATTATAGTTTTTGTGTTTAACATCATCAGAAGAGATGTTGAACATTGAAAGACAATTAAACAATTTCGTCATAACAATAGATTAGGGAATAATATAGTATACGGAGCGGAGTATACACATCAGGACGACACCCATTAGCAGGCCTCCTCTTGAGTCATAAAGAATAATTGTTTAATGTTTATTGCTGCTGTGTATCTCTGTCTGTCTGTCTCTATGCCCATACAAATAATTATTGTTCCTCGAAATGTTTACCATAGTAAATTTGAAAGGATATACACAAAATGCATACAAATCATACTGAAAGGACCTTTTCTTTTGGAAAACTATGCTAATGGACGTATATTGAACATATAACCATCAGAAAATCGCACAGTCATGCGATTGTAAAACTTAATTGCATTTTATTGCCTTTGAACATTTACGCATAAATATTACGGCCTATACATGAGATTGAGCTAGACGCGCGGGATAGGTTTTGTAATGGTGTAAATAATGTACGTGACGCGGCATCATAAGTGATGCCGGATTATGTGATCTTGACCTGGATTTTCTTTTGGTTTGGTTTGGTAATGCCCTCTTCTCGCTCTCGAAAAGGACATTGTCCGTCTATACCACATTTTGTGCATAATATAATAAACAAAAAGAGGCGGGTTCATTGTAAATTGTTGTTTCATCAAAAAGAATGGAAACAATAGATGAGATACACTGCAAATTATTATCGGGAGGAGGAAACTTATGTTTAAGTTAGAAGTTTGTGATAAATTGATTAAATATTTGTTAGTCAGGCGAGACAAACAAAAATCAGAAATGATCCGTCACACTTTTTCGATTGACTTCACATAATAATTATTGAGTAATGCTTCATATTTTTGTTTTAATTGTTTTTAACTTATAATAGACATCTTTTGGAAAGTGAATAGCTATCCGTTGATTTGTTGAATTTCGATTATACTTTTGACCTAAAATCATAACAAAAATAGAAATTCTGGAATTTTGTTTAGACTTTCGTTACAAGTTCATTTAACGATACATTTTTCATTGACTGAACGTATTTGTTTTTAAATCAATGAATATTTTATTAATTTGTGAACAAAATTCATTAAATCCAAATAATTGATTGACGAAGATGATATTATATTGTTTACAAATGCGTTTGTACAATTTTATATGCTGAGTTTTTTGTAACTTTTTTTTAAATAAAAGTAAACTGTTTACTTAATGTCATAAAAATAACTGTTACTTAACAGCCAAATATGTTTTTTACTTGCGACGTTTTGCATTCGTTAACAAACTAGAACACCAGATTGTAATCAAGCATGACATTACGATAGTAGAAAAGTCGAAAAAGTGGGTCCCGTCCGTCTGTCTGTATGTACTCGCCCCTACGGCCCAAACCATTGGAACGATTAATTTAAAAATTTGGAAATTCAAATTTTTAACCAATTCACGGGTTAGGCGCTTTTTTTTTTTGCAAGACTTAAAACAGCAGTAGTCCCCTTACAAAGTTCTAAGTAAAAAATCGAACTCTCAAAAACGAACCGATAGATTTTTAAAAAAATGTATCTAGTATTTATTTTCTTAACTTGGTTTCTTTCAGTATAAAAAATATGTTTGTATTACAATAGAATTGCAACCCCTATAGAACCATTTCTTGTTTTTAAATTCTCTCAAGAATTGATTATTGTTTTTTTTTAAAATAATATTTCATTTTTTTCGAAATTAAAAGTTTTAAATAGCTGCATACTAAAACTGAAAAATCAAACAAATAAAATATTAATTGCAAAAAATCTCTGTAACGATTTTTAAATAAAAGAATGAAAAATTAAGTTTTTTTTTGAGAAATCAAAAGGTAATTTATTTTTTGAAAAATCCAGGAACTATTTGTAAACAAAATCAAGTTTGTGCGTCCCAGTCAAGCACTTTTTTTTGTGTATTATAGGTTAATTTAATTTTACAGAAATATACTTATGCCTTTAAGCTAAATTACTTACTTTTATGATGTTCAAATGAATCGTTTCAGAAATCGAAAAACTTGAGAGAAATTAGTGGGTCCCTCTCTTAAGTAGAGTGATTATAATAAAGGGTGAGTTTTTAGCTATTATCTTTTTGGCAGCATTGGTTTAAGTAGCTGACGCACGTTTCATGTATTGTTTCGCTTTAAACATCTCTAGTTTTGTCTTTAATTTAATCATCTTACAAACGAACAACGTTTGCAAATTATTAATTTTTCTGTCAAAATGCGTGCTTAGTTAAGAAAGTTCATCGAGCGCTTCTTTAATTTAATTGTGTTCATCGAAGAAGCTCATTTTTGGCTCAATTTTGGAGTGAATATCAGCCAGAAGCATTGCAAGAGCTACCAATGCATCCAGAAAAAGTCACAGTTCAGTGGGGTTTATGGACTGGTGACATCATTGGACCGTACTTCTTCAAAGAAGATGCGAAACATAATGTAACTGTGAATGGTGAGCGCAACCGTGAGATGATATCCAACTTTTTTTGCCCAAAATGCAAGAGCTTGACTTGCATAACATATGGTTTCAACAAGACGGTGGCGCCTTTATCGTGCGATTTAACCCCTTTAGACTATTTTTTGTGGGGCTAAGTTAAAGCTCATGTCTTACAGACAAGCCAAATAAAGATTTCATGCATTTTTCTGAATTTTACTTGTTTTTTGTTTAACTTTCCTATAGCTTTTAAAAAATTACCCTTTATAAGGTTTTTGGGACAATTTTCTTGCAAAATATTGTTTTTGTGCACTTGAGATTCAAGATAGCTGTGAAAAGTTTTTGATCAAATACTCGTAACTTTTAAAACTTAGAAGTTTAATTCAATTTTAATAATAACTTTTTTTCCAACATAATATTTCAATTTCCGACCAAAAGTGTCATAAATAAAAAAGGTTTAATTACGGTTACTTTTCCTAGTTAGTGTGATTTTATTCAGAAATTCTTAAAATGATATAATTTTTATTTTACTACGGTTCCAAAAACAAACAAAGTATAATATTAAGATTCAAACTGACATCAGTTTTTTGGTCCCGATGCAAGACTATACCATCCATATACAGGGCCGTTGAGAGGAATTCCGGGCCCGGGACGGAAAGATCTCGTATTTACCATTTTTGTCCAAACTTCATGTCTACTGATATGGTACGTTCTAATTTCAATTAAGAATAGCATGAAATTGGTTGGAATTAACAAAAATAATAATTTTTTGGTTGCAAAGTGAACCGAAAAAAGTGATAATCATCAAATCAATCTCACGGGTATCGTGTAGTTTATTTAAAATGGAGGATGGATCGAAAATAATTCTACATGCGAGTAAATCAGATTACAAACAGAATCATGTATTCAATTCGATATTGCCAACGACATGTTAGTAACTGATAATACGGTCGATAGAGCGAAGTAAAAGTATTTGAAATTTGAATAACAATGTTTTTATTAGATTTAATTTGCATTCAATGAAATATTTGTTGTTTGCAAACGAGATTTAATAGCTTTCTGAGCAGTAAAAGAACTTATAATTGCATCGAAATTTAATTTTCTTGCCAAAGCTGTTTCGATGCATAGTGCAGCCAGTCCGGCAAGCTTGTGACTGATATAGATTGGTAGATAACACGCAAACAGGGGCCCGATTGCGAAATTAAATTTTCGGGGCCCTAAAAATAAGTGAGAATAGGTATGTCGTAATGAATATAGAGTATATTGGAAAGAACACTCTTCTCCTTTGCTTTCAATTTTACATGCCTCTAAAAAATCCCGGGCCCGGGGGATCTCCCCTTTCCTCCTCTCGACGGGGATGTCAATATAAAAGCCATCGAAAACAAAGAGTGTATATTTTAACCTAAAGTTCCAAAAAATCCTTTTATTATTTGTTTTAAATATTTACTTTTACGAACATTAAAAAATAAAACGATTTTAAATCCTATCAATATAAAAGATAAAGAAAATAAATATAAACCAGCATAAAAGTGTTCATATATGCGTTTCGCCTCGATGTAATGGTTGGGCTCATCAGAAGATGACCATATTACACCTTGTTTTAAAGCATATATTCTCGAATAAATTGAGACTCAATATAATCCGAGCTACATAGACCAACTGCGAATTATATATTTGCTACAAGTCTTCAAAGAAATAACAAATATATAATTCGCAGTTGCTCAACAATTCGACTGTTAACAGTCAAATATTTTAATATTTTGTCCAAAAAGACAATGTAAAGCGTCTGGTTAAAGTTAAATGAATGTCAAAGTGTATTTTGTTACTTGTAATACAAGTTCTAAGGATACACAAAATAAAAATATTAAAGTTAAAACAAATAAGACAAAGGTTTTTTGGTATAGTTCGAAAACAAAATTGAATTTACAACTTTTACTCAAAACAATTTCTCTGTAGTATACGACTTTCTATCAAAACTGCTTTACCAAATTTTATGAAAGATTTTTTGTTTAAAATAAATTAAATTTTAAAATAATATCGTTGTTGATTAAAATAATTTGGCTTTAAATATTAATTTTTTTTTTTTTTTTTTTTTTATATCCGATGGAAATCTTCAAAAGACACTCGGTAAGAATCGGTACCGAGTAGTGTGGGACTCTTACCGCACTAAAACCACCGGTGAATCAGGACCAATCTATGAAAGATCGACAAATGATTTTTATTTCTTAATTTTTAAAATCGCATTGGGGGAAGTTTAAGGTTATAACACTTTCCCGTAGCTTTTAGCCCATCAGCTCATGAGGCTTGGTTCTTCTTAATCTCCGAACATTGTCTCGTACATTTAATACGGTCTCCATTTCAGAGTTAGTATGACTTTGCAGTCGCTTATTGTGTGATACAGCATGTTTCTTAACCACTTCTGTAACCATTTCAATTTGAAGGTCACGATGTAGATCGCTATTTCTTATATACCAAGGGGCATTTATTATTCCACGAAGGACCTTGCTTTGGAATTTTTGGATGGGTTCAGCATTTGTTTTCTTTGTACAGCCCCATAGTTGGATGCCATATGTCCAAACGGGTTTCAATACTTGCTTATATAACATTAGTTTGTTCTGGATAGATAGGTCAGAGTTCTTTCCTATTAACCAGTACATTTTTCTGTACTTCAAGTTTAGTTCTTCTCTTTTCTTTTTGATGTGTTCTTTCCATTTAAGCTTTGCATCCAAATTCATTCCAAGGTATTTGGCGGTATTGGAGTAAGGTACTTCTGTACTGTTTATAAAAATTGGAACATTGTTTATGTTTTTGTTTGTAAAGTTTATATGCGTCGATTTTGTTTCGTTTAATTTGATACGCCATTTGTGCGTCCAATCACTAACTTTATCGACTGCATTTTGCAATTTTTGTGTAGCCTTCGTAACGGATTTATCTGGCACCAATATTGCAGTATCATCAGCAAAGGTGGCCATGATAGCGTTGATGTCCACTGGAATATCCCTTGTATATAACAGATACAGGGTTGGTCCTAGGACACTTCCTTGTGGTACACCGGCTTCAATTTTCTTAAGTTCCGAGTAATTTTGGTCGTACCGTACTCTAAAGAGTCGGTTCGTAATGTAGGATTTCAGTATTTCGTAGTACTGCCTGGGGAAGTCCCTATGCAGTTTGTACTCAAGTCCCAAGTGCCAAACCTTGTCAAAATCTTGAGCAACATCTAAGAATACAGACGAGCATACTTGTTTTTCTTCAAGTGCCTTTTCCACAACATCCGTAATTCGATGCACTTGGTCTATCGTGGAATGTTTATTTCTAAATCCAAACTGATGGCTCGGAATTAGTCTTCTTTCTTCAATTATTTTGTTAAGCCTTTTAAGTAGCAGTTTTTCAAAAACTTTTGCCATGATTGGTATAAGCGATATTGGTCTGTAAGATGTAACTTCTGTTGGTGGCTTACCTTGTTTAGGTATAACAATGACTTCCGCAATTTTCCAATGATGTGGCACATATCTTAGTTTAAGGCATGCGTTTATTATAAATTGGAGTTTCTTGAAGGCTATAAGAGGCATTTCTTTCAGAACCTGAGCAGTTATAAGATCGTACCCTGGTGATTTTTTGTTTGACAGCTTATGTTGACACATGCTTCTTACTTCTTTGAGCGTGACAAAAGGTATTTCACATTCGTCGTTTCTGTCAACAAACTGTAAGGGATCTGTAGCTGTGCTTGCTGGGAATGGCTTGAAAACATTCGCGAGATGTTCAGCAAAGAGATCAGCCTTTTGTTTCGGGTTTCCGATCCATTTACCATCTTGAGATTTTATCGGCGGGTTTTGTGTCTGAGGTCTTTTTAGGCGCTTAGTTGCTTTCCATAAGGAGTATTCTGTAGAAGCATCCGTCGTCAGACTTTTCAGGAATCTACTTAGTGAATCATTTTTAAACTCACAGATTCTTTTTTTTAATTCGTTGTTAAGACGGTTAAAAACTACCTTATCATCTGGGAATCTCGTGGATTGCCATTTTCTTCTAGCTCTTCTTTTTTCCAATATCAACTCCTTTATTTCGATAGGATATTTTATTTCTTTTTCTCTCGCATTCGAAATAGTTTGAGTACTTTCTTCTGCAGCCTGCTGCACATCAGCAATAAATTGTTCTACTTCATGATCAATTTGTTCAATTGTTTGCATAGGGGATCTTAGGTTTATAAAATTTTCAAGTTTGTCTCTGAATTCGTTCCAGTTTGTTCTGTTATTCACGAGCTTGGGATTACTTTTTTCTATTATTTCTGTTTCGCTCAGTGATAAAATTACTGGAGTATGATCTGATGATAAATCATAATTACCTTCGACACTTATATGATTTCGTTTAATACCTTTAACTACGAAAAAGTCTATAAGGTCTGGTATTTTGTTAGTATCAGATGGCCAATATGTTGGCGAACCAGAAGAATAAAATTCGCAGTTGTATTTTCGGCCTGCTTGGTATAGCCGTTTACCTTTTGTTGTTATGAGCCTAGATCCCCATTGGGTGTGTTTAGCATTGAAGTCGCCACCAACAAGGAAGTTATGTCCTAACAAATGTAGGAGTTCTGCATAGTCTTCTTCAGTTGGAGAGCGCCTCGGAGGGCAGTATATAGCTGCTATTTTGAATTCTTTCTTTTTTATACCAATACTAATTGTTGTTACTTGCATGTTTTCTTTAGTAAACTTTGGTTCTTCAAAGTGTGTTAAGCACTTTTTTATAAGTATTGCTGATCCTCCCCTAGCTTTGTCAGCTGGGTGCGGAGCGTGATAACATGTATAGTTTGGTAATTTATTATCAAGATTTTGTTCAATAGCGAGGTGGGTTTCGGACACCAAACAAATGTCTATATGCTCTATGTCTAAAAAGATGTTTAGTTCTGATACATGCTGTAAGAGACCGTTTGCATTCCATGTTGCGATTTTGAGTGTTCTGTCCATCATTGTTTTTTAAGAGCGACTTTTTCGCTTAGCTGTTTTATGTTTAAATCTTGTTGGTCAATCCTTTTCAGGATGAGTTCCAGCATTTCTTTTATAGAAGTTTCCTCATTCTTCCGCACATTTTTTACAATCTGGGAATAGGATTTATTTTCATCACTTTTGCTTAGTGAAATTGCTTTTCTCGGTTGATTTTTAGTATTGTTATCGACCGTTACTTTTTTGCTTTCAACTACTGGTTTTGTGTTGGTTGAGTTTCTAAACTTGTTCCCAGTTTTGTTTTTTCTTTTTGTGTCTTGGAACTTTTTTGCTACTGGACATCCTCTGTAACTTGCATGATGATTGCCTTGACAATTAACACATTTCGCTTTCTGTTCTCTGCCCATGGGACAGTTTTTGGTTGCATGTCTGCCTTCACATTTAACACAAGCGAACTCGCGATTGCAGTATTTTTGTGTATGCCCAAAGGCTTGACAGCGCTTACATTGTGGAACACTTTTCGACTTTCGCAGTGGTTCAATTTTGACAACTATGCCCATAATTGATTTAATACTGTAAATCTTATCGAGACTTTCTTTATTTTCAAACGTGAGCATAAATAAAGGTAGAGATCTCTTTTTTGTCGTTGATACCCCAGTGGAGTCTTTTACTATCTCATTTTTAATAAGATTATTGGCATCGAGAGCTTGAAAGCCTTTTTGTATAAGGTCTTCGACAATTTCTTTGGCAACACATGAAGAGTGAAGGCCTCTTGCTACTACTTTTATCGATCTTGTAGCTTTATTTTCGTACGAGTGCCACTGAATTTTCTTTTTGTTCAATTCTTCAGTGACAGATCTATACGCATCGGCGTCTTCAACAATGACTTTCCAATTGTCTTTATTGTATGATGTATATTTACATGCCTTATTCGTGCATTTTTCTACTATGCTCTTTAGCTCGCCAAACATTGCCAATCCGGAGATCATAATTGGGGGTGGGGCAGTTTGCCTGGTACCTTTAACGTGAGACTTATTTTGGGGTAAATCTCTTATTTCTTTATTGGATGCTCTCATTTTTGTAGCAGTATCTGATTTTGAACCTGTTTGCTGACATTTTATAACAGCCTCTGGGCTACTCTCTGCTTTTCGTTTCTTTGACTTACGTTTATTTCGGTTTCCTTCAGTTTCAAGGAGGAGCTCTTCCTCATCAGTATGAAACTCATTAGCAGTTTTTTGTGGGCTTTTCACTACTGGTGACTTTTGACTTGATATATTGTCTTTCACGGACTTTTTATCGAGCAAGCTGACTTTTTCTTCGAGTCTCTTCACTTGTTGCTGAAGACTTTCAACAAGGGCTTCAAGTTGTTTTCTGGCTAAGATTTCTATTTGCCATTTATCGAAATAATTTTCGGATTCAACTTGGTGGATCTCGTTGTTTTTTGTGAAACACTGCTGATCTTTTGTTTCGATCTTTTCATGGATGGTTCCTTTTTCGTTAATGACTTCTATGTCATTTGATTTTTGCGTTGGGGGTTTCGATGGAGTAACCCTTGGTGATATTTTTGGTGGAGTTCTTAGTGTTTTTGAACTCCGTCTATTTCCTAGAAGCAATAATTGGTCCTCCCCAGAATCCATAGGACCGATCTCCGAAGAGAGTGGATTTACCAGTTTATCTGGATTGCCACCTGGGGTATTATATCTATTTGTTTTACTCATTGCCATATTTGTTTTTATTTTTGTAACTTTTGTTTAGTTCCATAAATAGCTCAGTTACCTCTTCTATTTAGGTTTCTTGCAGAACTGGTTCTTCAGAGCGATTATCTTATCTTTTGCTCCTAATTCCTGAGAAGGTAGCTCAGGTGTCTCAGCTCTTGGATTCAATAGATCCAACGCTCGTCGTTAGTTCACCTTACGGTTATCCAGCGGGCACCACTTGGAGGTGACGATGCGATTTTGCTCCGCCAAAAAATATTAAAATATTAATGGTAATTAAAATGGTAGAGTTTTTCAAAGTTAAACGTTATTTCAAAATCTTTAAGTTTGAAAAATAAAAAAAAATTGTTTAAATGTAAAGCAAAATTGTAAAGAGTTTCTATAAGACTTCATTACTTGTTTTCTTAGAAACAAAAATATATTAGCTCAATATTATGAATTTTGATAAACATTTATAAAAAAAAAACAAACAAAGTTTCCCAGAAAATCGTTTTTATTCTCCACAATTTGCTTAAGTTCTCGGAATAAAAAGCGCGACCATTATTTTTATAAAAATGCCGTTATAAAATTCTTCTGTTCAAAAGGTATAGTGACTCTATAAGTATTAAAACAGAACTGTTTTGATTAGAAATATAATAATTACTGTTTTTTGTATCCTTATAATAAATCTTTTGATAAAGTGGCTTATATAATTTTGATGTCCATTAATACTAGCGTTTTTAAAACAAGTCAATCTGCACTTGCGTGTACTGATTTTTAATCTTCATTTTTTAAATAAACTTCAGTAAGAGCTAAAATTGTCCGAGTATCGTTTGCTAATATAATTTTGTCATCAAGATAATGTAAAGATCCAGGTTCATCGGTAATGAGGTGTGAAAAAGAAAAGTCTTCTAGAGAAATGTTAAACAACAATGGTCCCAGTATCGATCCCTGAGGATTAACTGAGTTTACTGGAAAAAATCTGAAAGAAAAAAAGTACCTAGAAATACATTTTCAAAACCTATTTCTTCTTGATAGATAGATAGATATTTTATTTTTATTGGCAAAGATAAAGTTACAGAGTTTACAATATTTTAAAATCATTGCACAGCACAGAGATATGATATCAAATTTTATCTTACTACTAAAAAATAATAGTTACCTAGTTTTTAAACAGCATGTGAACATCTTAATATTTGTAAGTTTGAAGGAAAACATTGCAAACACTGTAAAGCAATTTTTTTTTTAAATATGGGGATGGTAAAAGGGTAATTAAAAACTCTACTCAATTCGAAATATATGTTAGAAAAAACTACAGTTCTGATGTACAAAATGATTAAAAGACCGATCCCAACATATGATTTTTGTATTTGGTTTACAAAATTCACCTAGTGTAGCAAAATATTGGAGATTTTTGAACTAAAAATATTGAAATTTTGCAGTGAAATGTTTATAAATCCAGATAAGAAGTTGTTTTCAAACAAAACAATATACGAAGCAACTCAAGTAACACTATTAATGAAGTACCAAAAATGAAAAAATGGAACGAATAAGTCTCCATGTAAATCTACTAGTAAAATCCCCCATGGACTTAAATGCCAACTCCAATTAAGTTGATAAATATTATAAACTATTATAAATAATAATAGTCTTAACGTTGCCGTGTTGAATCATTTGCTCTATTAAGATCAGATACAAGTTTTAAGCATCTTGCATATGAGGTACGAACTGCGAACTGTGGATGTTCGCATATTTTGACTTTTCTTTCACATGAACTTTCTATTCGCAAGACAGCGACGAATTGTCAATTTATAACTACCCTTTTCAACAAACAAAACAAGAGTAGAGGATAATTTTAAGGTTAAGTTGAGCGCGAACAATTTTTTCGTTGTAGTGTGGATGGTATGTGGAACGCGAATAGGATTTGACAGTCCGTAGCAACCACACAGCAATTCGTTACTACCAAATTGTTTTTACAAAATTGTCTTATTTTAGAGAACAAAATGCAAATTGTATTATCCTTACATAAGTGTCAATTGGTTTCTTATAATATAAATGTGTTTTTGTTTGAAATTGACTTTTTGACATGTGTAAAATCACGTTTGTTCGTCTTTCGCTCTCAAGTGCAAGGCCCTTTAAAGTTCCGTTTTACGAAAAAGATTCCCCATTTAATAATATAGTATATTATTGATAAATTAAACAGACTATGACAACAGAATACATTTAGACAATGTCTTTGAAGTACTTTTATCTCTTGAAATATATAATATTTAACCTTTCTTTAAATAATGATGAGTTCTTCAATGAATGGAAATACTCTATAATAACTCCCCTTCATAAATCAGGTACAAAAAGTTCTATTGAAAATTACAGAACAAGTGCAAAACTGCCACTACAAATTTTTCAATATTTTCAAATTTGTGTCTGTCACAAATAGAAATGCATTCTCTAATCACAATTTACACTGATTTTCCAAGGGCTTTCGACCGCGTTCTCTTAAGAAAACTAGAGACATATGGATTTCTCTTTCAGCTCCTAATGTGGATAAAGAGTTATTTCGTAGATTAAAAATAAGTGGTGAAAATTAATAATGCTAATCAGCAAGCCTGGTAAGCCAAGAGATAACCCAAGTAGCTATAGGCCTATTTTTGAAAAAGTCTTAAAGAATCGCCTCTTAAAGCATGTTGAACAAGCTAATCTATACCATATCGAGCAATTCGGTTTCAGAGCTGACCACTCCACTTATCATCAAATTTTAAGAATAAAGGAGTGTGTTCAAAATAACCTTAAATCAAAACATTCAACTTGTGTAGTATTCCTAGATATCGAAAAAGTCTTCGATAGGGTATGGCATGAAGGACTCATTTACAAACTAATTATGTTTAATTTTCCAAGCTATCTTATACAAATTATTTGGAACTTTTTAAAAAATAGAAAATTTTTTGTGTCCACTGGAATTGCGAAGTCTTCCATGCAAGAAATTTGTTACAGAGTTCCACAAGGCTCTGTACTTGGACCGATTCTTTTCAATATTTTGTAGTACCCGTGGCATGATGGTTAGTGCGTTGGACTGTCATGCAAGGGGTCTTGGGTTTAATCCCTGCCTGTGCCACCTTAATTTAAAAAAAAAAAAAAAAATTAATTTTCGCGGGTACTGCCTCTTGCGAGGAATTGACAAATCCTTCAAGAGTAATTCTTGTCATGAAAAAGTGCTTTCTCAAACTAGCCGTTCGGATTCGGCATAAAATTGTAGGTCCCCTCCATTCCTGACAACATTACTCGCACACAGGAATGGTTGAGAGTTGTAAGTCACTAGGCTCTGGTTCACAACGGACTGTTGCGCCACCCCATTTGATTTGAAACTAAGCATGCATAATGCCCCAGTATGGTTTGACTGATTATTAGGTTCCACGATAGAACAAATGTCAGCCCAATTAAATTTGTTCTTTATAAGCTACAAAAAAAGTTTTATAAAAGATTTTCTTACTCAGAAAATGAACTTATACTTAATCTATAGCCTGTACTATTTAAGTAAATTTGGGTTTTTGTGCAATTTTAGTTTTTAAGTATTACATGAGAGTTTTTGTAGTGTTTTCCCTTAAATATTATATTTTCTTTTGTAATGTTAAAATTTGTTGTCATAAATTTATCAAAGATATAAAAGATGTAAAGAATAAAATTCTAAAACTTTTAAATTATGTAGCTTTAAACTGCAAATAAAACTAAACTTGAACTATACATTTTTCGGGTGTTCCTCAAGGTAGTGACCTTGGACCACTTCTTTTTATCATTTTTGTTAATGACTACCATTACACCTTACTTCTTCTAAATGTCTTCTATTAAGTTATGTATTTTGTTTGTATGTCATGTATCATAATTATTAGTTTAAATAGAGTGTGTAACTTTTAAGGCGAATAAATAAATCTCGAACAAAAATGGCCCAATTATGCATCTGGATCAAAATCCACAAAGTTCTCTTTGAACTTTTTTAAAGTCATCTTAATATTCTTTAAATTGTATATCTGTTAAGTCATGTTTATTGTTAATTGTAAAATAGATTGTAAATGAAATTATACTGAGTTTAATTAATTAAACTAACTTAAAAGAAATAAAATAAAGTGGATTATGCCTGGTAAATGTTGTTCTTGAACTTGAATGAGCGGCTATGTATAATATAATAATATACAAATAATTCCAAAAAAATATGAAGAATTTAAAAAATAAAACATATTTAGTAGACATATACAGTTTTGTTTTAGAAAAGTGCCTTAAGTGTTACTAAAAATTACAAAGTCAAAATTTATAACTCACTTAGAACTGAATACCTAAGCTAGACATATTTTTGACATAATATGATTAAAATAAGCTGTTCTTACTATTTTACTAATTTAATAAAACAATATCTTAAAACACTTAAAAAACTGTTTCCATGCAACCATTCCATTATATATTTTTCAACTTCGGTATACTTTAAGCCTCAGACAACTATTTGTGTGTTTTGACTCTTACCAAAAATGAGTCACTTTTGTAGGTATTTATAGTCCTAGTATCTTAAAATAAATACGACAAAGTTAAAAACAAAATAGTTTTATTACTAAAAGTAACATGAATTATGTGTATATTTTAGTCTAAAAAAAGAGCAATTTAACTATTCCACAGCAATAAAGTAATAAAATGACAAACACATTAAAAACAAACCCAAAAGTTATAAAAATGTGTTACCGCACTAAAACGTAAAAATAAACTTTACCTGCCCTCGAACTATTTCTATAAATGTACTCCAAGGACTATAATATAAACTATAAAAATATAGTCCTAGAATAATTAAACAAAAAACTCACATCTTTGGCAAATATTTAAATCATTAGTCCGGCGGGGTTTACAGTTATTCTAACCTACCTACCTGTCTCTCAATAGGCCGAAATTAATAAAAAAGGATATTATCGTAAATAGGTTATGTTATGATTTCTTGGAATTAAGGACTTTTTAATTGGATTAAATCATATTAAAGCCATATAGTTGTTATTATGGTATTACGAATTTGTAGGTTAGTTGGTATGACGGTTTATCTAATTAGAATATCCCTTCATATCCTTTTCAACAATAATGTGCTTTTATCATCACCGCCAAAGGTGTACTTAACCTATACAGGAAAATTAATACATTATTATAAATTCATGTATTTACGTATCCTTCTCTGAAAATGGCTTTATTCAAAATAGAATCCATGACTGGACATATATCACAAGATTAAACACAATGCGTCCTTTATAGGAATATATCCCCAAAGGACCTTATACCTACTTAGGCCGATTTACTTATCACATCAGCATTCTTCCCCCAAATCAGTTTTCGTATTGAGTCATTCATAAACACACTATCAGAATTGAAAATCTCCATCGTATTCAAATCGACACGTATATGTACAACGTATAAGGACGGTATAAAACGAGTAGGTCGACGTGTTACGCATTAACATTATACAACCAACATATAACAATAATGTCCTTGATGGATATGACCAAAGCAAGACAATATAATTGAATGGGATATAAATTCAATGTCATCGTTCGTTGTTGGATAAAAATGCACATAATCGAATCTGTATATATTCAACAAAAAAAAGGACTCGCAAGGAAAAGAAGAAAAATTACACAATTTTTGGTGTAAAAACCTTACAAAATAAATATGCGTAGGATCAGAATTTCAATGAAATAATACATAATGTTCCTTTAAGGTGGGTTATAGTATATTTGTACTTCCTTGAATCAATTTACAGGATTTTACCTCTATTTTTTTTTGTTGCTGGAAAGGACTATTGTTTGCAAGGATTCTTGTTCCTACCTCGAAAAGGGTGGCAATGGTTAGTCTTACTTAATGATGATCGCTATGAGAAAGTCCTTTTCATGCAAAAGAAATGGAAAAAAGGTTGCATATTATTATGTGTGTGGGTACATTCTTGTGTAAAAAAAAAACCTAAGTCCTGATAAATGCAGAGTTAGAAAGGAGAAGAAAAAACGGAACCACATCTTCACATTCACTTCCGATCCAATTATGTTCTTTTTTTTGTGTGAGTCCTTTTTTCTGCATGTGGTCAGCACAGGTTCTCATTGTTAAATGAAGGTGCGATAGAAATAAGGATATGCGAGATTTGTAAGCCTGATAGACTTACACTGGTAAGGTACAATGTCGAACATAAGGATAATGGGATTTATATCCAGGGCGGGATGTTTGTATTATTTTTTCTCAAAAAACTGATTGTGTGCATATGGATTTTTCGTCCTTTATTTTCCAAGAAGTGATGATACCAACTTTTTCTTTATTTGTGTAGTTTTGTTCAATATTCAATGGATTGGAATGAACTGAATTCTATAGATATAGATAATATATAATGACAATTGCCAAATTTGGAGAATTATACCTTACTTGTTATCAACGTGGGAATAAGGACTATGATGGTGAATTTCCGGAAAGTAAACAAATTGTTTGTTTTTGCAAATTTTTCCTTTCCGGAAGAATAATTGAATATTTCTGTTCAATTTAACAAACACAAAAGTTGTGTATTCTATTTTTTTATAATAATACAACAATGTTTGTATTTTCTGACAAATTTGACTTAATACCAGGCTTACAGGGGTCTTATGGTTACATAAGGCACCTTGCAAATACCTTCACCATGCAATCGACATCAACATACAATCATTCGAAGTATCATCAAAGAAAGTAGAAAAGAATCATAATGTAGCGGATGATTTTGTTTTATGTTTTCTTAAAAATCGTTTTAGGATTTCGAAGTTTAATGGGAAACAAGCAAACCAGACAAAAAATAGATAAAAACCAAAGAGCGAACTCTAAAAATTGATTTTCCAATATTGAATCTTAACGAAAATAAAATTCAATAAAATTTAACAAAGAAATTACAACAAAACCATTTTAAACTGGTTTGACAAGCAAGTGTTACCTGTATTTAAAAGAAAGAGTTCCACTTCAAATCTTAAATGTCTTTGGAAGGAGTGCTGTAAATAAAATAAGTATACTTCATATTGGACTGTCATGCAAGGAGTAGTGGGTTCAATCCGTGCCTGTGCCACCTTACTTTTTTTATGGGAACTGCCTCTGGAATTGAAAAATCCTCCCAGAGTAATTGATGTCATGAAAAGTGCTTTCTCAATTTAGCCGTTCGGATTCGGCATATAAACTGCAGATCCCTTTCCATCTCCGATAACATTACTCGCACACAAGAATGGTTGAGAGTTGTAAGTCCATAGGCCCTGTTTCTTCATGGAATGTTGCGCCACCTTAATTAAAAAAAATACTACATGGTGAAAGACCACTCAAAGTTCTTTTGAAATTTAACTGTGATAAGTCCTGAACTAGACGATAAGTATCACACGAATTAAAAGTTCTCATATTTGACTTACAGTAGATGACAGCTTATTTGACCCACCCTTTACTCACAACTTTAAAAGAGAATATCTCCTTAACGAAGCAAGTAATCAGCAAAATTAAAACGGGCAAATATTAATTAAGTTTTTAACTAAAACATTACAACTTCATTTATTTATTTTTAATTAATTATGTATGTTTCGGATAATTGTCTTGATAACATCAAAATGTATCCTTTATGCCAAATCATGTTTGAGAATATTGAGTTACAATAATTTATCCATGGAACTCTCATTAAATTGCACCTTGCTGACTCCAGCTGCAGACGTGCAGGCCCATACAATGACATTCAATCCACCATGCTTCACTGTTGCTCTTAAGTTTTTATCTTGGAGCTCTGTGTTCGGTTTTCGCTACACATAAAACCGCCCATCGGATCTTAATATATTAAATTTGGATTCATCCGCGAATATAACACTCTTACAGAACGTGGAATTCTTTGCTATATGCTCCTTTGCAAACTGAAAACAGTTAGGTAAGTCTACTTTTTTTTATTGAAGAAAGGTTTCTTGCGTGCTACTCTTCCGTGAAGAGTATTTCTAAGGACCCAGCGAATTGTTTCGGGGCAACAAGGTTTTTTTATTCATATTCGCCATCTCACTAGCCAGTTTTGGTGCCTATAGCTTTGGATTTTTTTTAACTCTTCGCACAATATATCAAAAAAGCTGTGACCCACTGTAAAAACACCATCATAAATTTAAAAAACTGAAATTCAAGCAAAATTAGTGCGTCTCCCTAAGATCTAAAGAAAGTGCTAGTGACGATTTAGATTCAAAGATATATTTTTTCTATGTTTCGAATCAGTTAAATAAATGCATTCATTTTGTAAAACAGAAACATACACAGCTGGTCAAAAAAATAGGTGTGAGAAAATTTTTGATATCCACTCTTGACTTGTTGCTGATTAGCGGTCGTATAAACTCTTGAGGTGGGTTGTTTAAAATCCTTTTATTAGCTTCAAACAATAGTGTTTCATTTATTATTGTTTAAATATGGGTCGTAAAGTCCACTACTCGCCAGAGGAGAGGAAATTAGCTCGTCGACTTAGAGATGAGCAAGATCTACAAATTTATTGCGGAGGTCCTAGACAGATCTCAAAACTTAATAACAAATTCTCTCAAGCCCAGAGGAATACACGAAAATAGAGGCCGGCCGAAAAAAACATCACCTACCACTGACCGCCTCATACTATTTCAAGCTAAATCTAATCCTTTGATTTCGTCAAGGACTGTAGGTGCTCCAATTGTAATGCGGTCAGTGCACGCTCGATCTGAAGAAGGCTTCAAAACTCAAATATCCCAGGAAGAATCACCGGAAAAGTTCCATTCCCTAGGGCTAGTAATATAAGGTCCAGAAAATTATTTGCCTTAAACCATGCTAATTGGAACGAACCAGAGTGCGTACAAAAATGGCGAAATATCTTGTGGAGTGATGAAACCAAAGTAAATTTGTTTTTAGCGGATTCTGGGCTCAATTTAAGACGACGAAAAGGTAGGGACTACCACCCCCGCTATACACCGAAAACTTGCCCCTGCGATGGCACTTTCACCAAGACAACAAGCCTAAACATACCGCAGGTCTTGTGAAAGAACGGTTACGAGAGAAACAATTATCCGTTGTCCCAAGGCCAAGTCAATAACCAGATCTCAATCTTATTGAGAACTTGTGGAATGAGCTTAAGCGTTAATTAGGGGGTCAATATTTCACTAATGGAAACCAATTGTGGGAAGCGGTTCAAAGAAAATGGTATTTCATACCCCATTAAACATGCCCAAAGTTAATAGAATAAATGCCGTGACGACTTTAAAAAGTTTTGGATAATAAAGGTGGATACTCTGGTTATTAAAGTAAGTAAAACATTTATTGTGATAAGATACAGAAATTATTGTTAAAAATGATATTATTACTAATTTAGGAAGACGCACCTATTTTTTTGTCCAAGTGAAAAAACCTCCATCTGTAGTTTTGGGGCTATATTATCTATAATTGTAATGTATATCAAAGCCTTAAAGTGTTTTTGATTTAATTAATATAAGAGCTTAAAAAATATCAACGTAAAATTAATATTTGACATAAAAAAGGAATCAAAAAAGAATTAATACAAAAATTAATTATCACACCTATTTTTTTGACCAGCTGTCATGTAAACATATTTGAAATAAATAATTGTATGCTTTTAACAAAAGAAATAATGGATACATTATTCGGGTTTTTAGCTAAAAACATAATGAATTATTTTGGTAGCCAAAACAATCCAAAATGTATTTATTAAAACAAAACAAAATTAATCATAACACTTAATAACGATTCTTTTGGTTTAAAACAAATGTAAAATTGGAACGAAAAAGTTAAAAATAAAATATTACACTTTTTCATGAACATCAACATCTTGTGATCATAGAAACCGTTTTAACTAGAAAAGAAAACACTGATTTTTGATTGAACTATCCGTGAATCCGTGATCGAATAACTTTTCGACTTATTTTACGCCTTTTTACAGATTCTAAAGCGCAAATAAAAAGATTTATTTCTTTCACACATTTAAGAAAATAAAAGCGATACCCGGCGTGAATGTTAGTGTCAGAGGTATTGGATTCAATCCCTGCCTGTGCCATCTAAAGTTTTGTTCACTGGTACTGCGAAGAATTGGGAGATCCTTCAAGAGTAATTCTTGTCATGAAAAGTGCTTTCTCAAATTAACCGTATATATAGATTTGGTTTAAAACTGTAGGCCTCCACAGGAATATTTATGTTTTGAGAATTTTAAGTCGGTAGGCCATATAGTTCTCCACTAACTAAGCAAAATAAGTATTTCGATAAACTATAACTAAAACATTTCATCAAGTGTTATATTTCAAACAAAATGTTCTACTATAAAACTTGAATGGCCTTGGAAAGAGTGCTGTAAATAGAATAAATACTAAATCTTGAAAGGCCACTCGTTCTGGTACAAGACCTGAAGTTAGAAAAACAAATAATACAAGTTTTAAAAGTTTTCATATGTTCATAACTTATGTATATAAAAAAAAAACATCACCAACATTAATCTAAAAAACTGATATCAAAGCAAAATTATTGCGTTTGCCTAAGATCCCAAGGAATCTCTTGTGGCATTCAACATCGAAGATACATTTTTGTTTTGAATCGGTGTTATAAATGCATTCCTGAATAAAGAAACAAAGCATGTAGGTTAAATATAATTATTACAAACAATTAACTGTATGCTATTAAGTAATGAGGGATTGTCGATTTTTTAGCTGAACACATATATGCATTTGGCTAAAATAATGATTCAAAGTAAAATGAACATAATAGATTCGCAATAACAAATTTGTTTAATTAAAACCTTAATGAAAATGGTAAAAATGGAAAATTGCATTTTTTAATGAACATTGCTACGAAACCGTCTTGATCCAAAATAATAAAAACCGTTTTAGCTCGAAAAGGAAGCAGATATGAAAAATATTATTCTTAATTTTTTCGACTTTAAACAACCTTTGGAACTCTTGGTTTCTTCTGTGCCTAAGTATATGGGACACGATTTATTTAAAAATAAATTAGAAAATGTAATAAAAAATGAAATACAAACAAGTAAAATAGTAAGTGTAACATAATTATGAATTATTTTACAATATGTGTGATTGCTTAACAATGTTTTTTTATTAAAACAAAACAATGACCTATAGAAATCTGGTAAACATTGCACTTATTTAGAGGTTGAAAAATTTAGGAATCAATAGATTTTTAATTCTAGTAGTATAATAGTATTTTCTTTATTTCGTAAAAATATTTTCAAAAAAGTCTATCACCGCTCATTTTATAATTTACAGATTTGATAATTATATCTTACAACTGAAACATTATCTTGGAAAAAAAATATATTAAATAGTTAAGAAGAAAAATCGAAGGAAAACACGAAAAAAACATTAATTCAAAATATGCCAAAAAAAGTTTTGGGTACAATATGCAAAACCAAAAAATTTTAATTTAATTTACATTAATCATTAAGAGAATAATAATAAATGAATAAAATGTAGAAACATAAGTTTTAGCAAAATAAATGAATAAATACAAAAAAAAATGGCAAATAAATAAATACAAAATTAAATTATTTAACAACCAAATAATTGAATATGGACATAATCAAGAATTAATAAATAAATAAACACATAATAAATTCCAAAAAATAAATAAATAAATATAATAAATTAAAAACACATAAATAATTCAACAACAAATAAGTAAATTAACAATAAACAATTAAATAAATAACACATAAATAAATAAGCAATAAATAAATTCAAAAATAAATTAACGTACAATTTAGTAAACAAATAAATAAATAAACAAAAAATATAAAAAACTATTAACATAAATCAAAAAAGAAAAGAACAAAACAACGCAATAGTCTTAAAATATATCACAGATTATGCAAGAAGTTGGGTTATGAGAAAATTCTCAAAACTTTTACAGCTGATATTAAAATAATTTATAAGCTTACAAACTCTATCAGAAATCAGTTCAATATTCGCTTTTCTGTTTAGACTTAGGGCTGAATAATGCGAATTAAAGTTTAGTCTAATTTTGTAAACCTCCTTCTTTAAATGGCATTTGCAGCGTTACCCCATACTTGGAATATATCCTTGTGAATGATAATCTTATTTTCATTTGTGAGTAGAGATTGTCGGTTAGTAAAAGGATAAAGCATCTTGATAGCATTACTCATTTTTTAAGAGTATGTTGGTTAAAAGTTAGTTTAGAATCGAGATGAAGACCTTGGTATTTAACAGACTGCTCCCATTCAGTTGTGGTACAACTTACCTATAGCCGATTGCTGGGAAGATAGCAAGCTTTTCTTTTTCGTGTAAAAAATATGACTTGCGTTGTCCCAACATTCAGCTTTATTTTGCATTTTGTATAATATTTTTCAAATCCTTCGATCGCATGTGTAAGATTTGTCTCAATGTTGAGAGAAAATTCATGAGATGAAAATACTGCAGTGTCATCGCATTGCGGTAGACTTGGAAAGTCCGAAGTGTAAATATTGTACAAAACCGGACCAAGTACTTAGCTTTGGAGGACGCCGAACTCGACAAATAACAACATAAAAACATCACAATTGACATGAACTTGATAACATCTATCGGATGAGAAACTCCGAACAATTTTACACAGATACAAAGGAAAGTCGAACTGTATCATTTTTTATATAATAGGTACCATTGTGCCATACGCAATAAATTGCCTTTTCGATGTCTAACAATATCATATCCGTTGATTGACCACAGGAACGGTGGTCTAGTTCTTCATTTAACGAGTAGGTATATAGAAAACTTTGATTTCAACACCAAAATTCGTGATATAGAGATATTTAAAATGCTAGATTCTTTGGCATAGATACTAATTTTTAAGAACTAATAATTCTCGTTCTATATTAGTTACAAAATTCTTTATTTTTTCATCTTAAAGCTAAAAATTTAGTTTTTAAGATTCAAGCTATGTAAATAACATAAAAAAATAATTTTTTTTCCTTAAAAATAAGACAAACTTTGAAAATTACACAATCCATATAGTTTAAATTTTAGCTATTCGAAAAATGAAGCCTATTTTGTGTGGCATGTTAAGTAAGATTTAATTTTATTTTTACAAAAATTGCTTTAAGCTTAGTATTATAATAAATATTAATAATATTTACTATAAGATACAAAAAATTTGATATACGAGTATGAATACGTTTATGTGTTTCCAGCATAATGCGTTGAAAATCAAGTTTAACAACTAATTATTTCTTAGATTGGATAAAAAAATAGATTGAATTAGGTACATTAAATTCTTAAAGGTTACCAAGTTTTTGTCTATTGTAGGAAATATCTCGAAATAAATTTTTATGAAAGTCCATTAACTGTGAACTAAATCGTATTTGATGAGAAAAAATATCTTTGAAAACCATAGAGAATTAAATTCTATGATTTGTAATGTCAACAAGTTGACTGAATCTAAATTGTATGAGACAAAATTGTATTTTTACAGGAAAAATCGTTTAATATTTAATAATAAGTTAAAATCTTTGAAAATTAATTTAAGCAATACAAATGGAATTGACAGTATCAACTTAATAAAAAAAGCTGTAAAGACTTTTTTTTTTTCTCAAAATTCAGTCTTCTAGAATCATATATAGAATATAAATTTTAAAAATTAATCTTTAAGAAAAGAAACTGTAAATTAATTCTCTTTTTTTAGAAAGAATTAAGCTATTTCAAATTTGTTAACAAAGTTAAGACAAGTTTCTTACGAATTATTGTCAGACCTTAAATTAATTCAAGAAATTTAATTTATAATTTTTATATGTAGACATAACATATTTAATTCTTAGAAAAAAAAGAAGGAATACCTACAAAAAAGCAATAAATAAAACTGAGTGATTATGATTTAAAAAAGTAGTTGTATACAACAATTGGACACGTACTACCTATATCTCATATATTTTTTGATTTGAAACTCTTAAAAAATGTATGTGAAATGGGAGAAGTGTAGACCAATTTCATCAAGACCCTTTTGGTTCGTAAAAGAATTACCCACATAATGAAATAGTTCTCAAGATTGTTTGTGTTCAATTTAGTAGACAGATACATATACCTAAGTAAGTTTGCCCTCAAGGCTCCTAATAAATGCACGCAACCCATGCATTTAGTTTTTCTGCATGCCTTAAGATATTGCAATACTTAAAACTGAAGTATGTTCAAAAAAGTATATTAACAATGTCCCAATATTTATTTATTTGATAAGCAAAAATATCTATCTATTTAACTTTTCAAAATAAATATCTTTTAAGAGCAATTTGTTTGCTTTTTTTGTTAAATATTGTGTCTACAAACTAAAAACCACTTGCAATTTTATTAATCAAACAATAACCAAATAAACGAATAAAAAAGATACAAATTCCCAAAGGTACAATCCAAGTCTCTACCTTTCTTACCTACTCTTCAAATCACTTGCCTTTTGTCAATTTGCAAAAGATAGATACAAACATTCACATTTGTTATAATGTTATCCATATTGATAAAAATATAAAAGAACAAAAAACAACTCAAACAAAAATGCAAATTTCATAATAATATCTACACACAGGAACAGAAATTAAAAAAAAAAAAACAAAAACCTATCTTCCCCACTCAAAGATACACCAACCAACTAAATCAAATATCTACAATAATAAAAAAATAAAAATGGATACAAAACATAAAACCAAAAAAAAAATACACAAAGTTTCAAACTAAAATACCTACCTACATTTTGAACTGAATGTGCAATAGAATAGCCTGTGTTTAGAAATAGTTAAACAGGACTATAGGTACCCACCTCCCATAACCCCATACCACCCTCTCAAAACCCAAGTGAATTTCATACAATTCATCCCAATCCCAACATCCCGGTTTACATAAAAGCAATTCACACCAAAAAACAATAAATTGTGATTGGTTCGTCGTACGTATTCGAACGAAGTAGAATTATGTGTTGTATCTGAAACTTGGTATTTTACATAGATACAAAAAATAAAAACAAAGATATTTTTGTGTGCGAGAAGCGAGAATCGAGAACTAACCCACTACATACGACGACGAGCCAACTATATAATATGAGAACACAGGGAACACAAGAAAACACAGGAACACACCCCTTTTGTATCTTTATTTTTCTCTTTCAGATACACGCTCTAACAATGAGGCCGAACACAACAGGAACAATCCCCGAACAGTGGTAGGCCATTTAAAAAGCCATTCTATCCGGGAATTGCTTGGCAAACACAAAGCCTCGGTGTGTGAGTGCGGAGTTTACAGTTGACACTGTACAGACAGAGCCACACACACAATTCCAACTCCAACACGCACACTCGTACCTTTCATAGATACTTCTTGTTTGCTTACCTGCTTTTGGGTAGGTTGTTTTTGTATCTGCATCTCTTTCGGCCAAAGCAAACCCAACCCTCAGCCCATCCCTGTCGCACTACTTCAACCTAAGAGGCAAAACGAGATGGATTCCCCTGCGCTACACACGAATACGCTTACCTGAGCTGGTGTGGAGTATCTGTGTGAATGCGTGTAAAAGATACAAAACAGGAAAAAAAAGATAAAACCTAAGTCATTCAACCAACTCAGTGATCGTGTCAGAATCAATTATTCCACAGTCAAGTCAGTCACTGAGATACATTTGTCGAGTTAAGTTGTTCTCGTTTGTTTTGCTTTCTCTTATTCGATAATAAAAATAGAAAAAAAGATAAACTGAACGAAAATAAAATAGAAACATTAATCATATACCCGATAAGTTTGTTTTGTATCTAAAGATTGTGAACATAAACATTTTGATTACATCTACCTATCTACGAATTTTGTGCGTGATGATAAACTGTATTGATTGAATCTAGTGCCTATATCTATAGGTAATCCCATACCATACCAAGTGATTGATTAATTTTGTGTTTTCTCTGTTGAGTGGAAAGATACAATATCTATCTCTGGAACTATACAAGTGAACGAAAAAGTATCCCATAAATACATATATTTTAATTAACCCGGTTGTTTTTTAACTCACGCAAAATTTATCTATCGAGAATGGCAACCCTATCGTCGCATCCACAGTATGGATTCCATCTGTCGAGCGGCGGTATGGACATGCCAACACCGGGCGACTATGCCCCCCAATCCGGACTCAGCCCCTCCGAAATGGATATCAAGCGAGTGATGCACTTCTCACAGGGCGGCAGTCTGGCGGCGATATCCGCTGCCATGGGTGGTTCTCCCGTCGGCGGCCACAGTGCCAATAATGGAGGAAATCCAATCATGGGCACAGCCAGCATGGGCAACCATCACATGGGCCTCTCGCAACAGAACCACTCGCCGAACTCGAGCACTGGCAGTATAAATGGCAGCGGCGGCGGCCACCATCCCACTTCGCCCGGCCAAGATGGACACATCAAGCGGCCGATGAATGCGTTTATGGTGTGGTCGCGACTTCAGCGGCGGCAAATCGCAAAAGACAATCCCAAGATGCACAACTCTGAGATCTCCAAGCGTTTGGGCGCCGAATGGAAACTCCTGGCCGAGACAGATAAACGACCCTTCATCGATGAGGCGAAACGTCTACGAGCTCTACACATGAAAGAACACCCCGACTACAAGTATCGCCCACGTCGCAAGCCCAAGAACCCCCTACATGCTGGTCCACAAGGCCTCCAGATGGGTCCCGGCGGCAATTCAAAGCAACAGATGAACGGCAGTTCGGCTGGTTCGTACAATCCCTTCCATCAGCTGCCTCCATACTTCGCCCCATCACACCACTTAGACCAGCCCTACCCAGTTCCCTATTTCGGCGGATTCGACCCACTCGCTCTGTCCAAGCTCCACCAGACACAAGCCGCAGCGGCGGCAGCTGCCTCAAATCAATCCCAGCACCACCTCGAAGCGCAAAAAGCCCCCCAACTACCACCCACCACCTTGAGCTCGTTCTACTCCGGCATCTACAGCGGCATGTCCGCTCCCTCGCTGTATGCGGCGCATACAAACGGACTCTACAACACCTCAACAGCCTCCTCACCTGGATCCAGTCCTGGCACCATGACGCCCAACAACATGGTCGATTCGATGGACAGTGCCCTCAGAAGACCGGTGCCGGTACTTTATTAAAAACACACTTCCCGAAAGTAGAAAAAACACCTCATCTCGTCTCGTCCCCTCGAAACTTTCGCTCTAATTTAGTACAACTTCAAAGGATTCTCATAAGGTCTTCAAACCTTTGTGCAAAAGTGATTATTGAATGTGGTTCTTCAAACAAAACAAAAATAATAAACAAAAATTATTTAAATTTAAGATCGTCGTCGTAGTTATATACAAAAACAAAAAATAGATACACGCGAGGAACAGTATTTTATTTATTAAATAAAATTATATATATAAATTAATTTGTTTTAAATGTGCATAGTTGTATAAGTTGATATATTATTACTAAACAAAAAATAGATTGTAAATTTAATTCATTTAAATTGTAAAAATTAGCAACACAAAATATGACTAAAAATTATACAAAAATTGTAAAATTCACACAAACAAATTCTTGTTCATTGTCAGCAAACAAATTTTAAAAAATTAACATTTCCATATTTAATATTTGTATAATCTTTCTGTATAACGTTTTTATTGTTTGTTATTATTATTTTATTTTTAATTTGATATTTTTTTCTGATTTTATTTTGGAAATAGAAGAAATAAATCTTTGTCAAAAAATTGTAAATATTATGGAAATTAAATTTTTAAATAAAAACAAAATAAAATAAATAAACTTTAATTAGATTTTAAGATTTATCTATACAAACAAAATAACAAAAAAAAAAAAAACACTATTATATAATGACAGAGATATTTATTATTATTAATTGATGGTGGAAAAAATATCAATTATTATTATTATCTAATTATTTAATAGAAAAACAGACAAAAATTGTAAATAAAGTTTTCTTTGTTTTTTATTGATACAAAAAAATCAATCGTGTTTTTAATGAAGGACTTTTGGGGTTTCTCGCTTTGAGTTCTTTGATGGTTCTTTAAAATTTTGAAATCTTCGGTTTCTTCTTCTTCAAAAAAAGTAGCCAACGTATTTACATGGAACTGTGGTAATTTTATTGTATTTGTTACGGCTATGGGGCGGAGTACAATATTGTTTAACAATCATCAGTTTTATGATTTTGACTTTGAATAAGCAACAAGTTGTTAAAAATATTAACATTTCCGATGAAGTTTATGGTTCTGTCATTTAATTTCATATCATAAAATTTCCAGGTAGGCCAAGGTCGAAAAGATTCAAGAAAAAGAAATTTTGTTGAGATGATGCAAACGTAGGTAGGTAAATATAGATCCAATCCAATAAAATTTAAATGGACCTTGGATGTAAATGAAGAAGTTTAACTTTTACTCTTTTTTTTCTCAACAAAGTTTATTGTAAAAAACATATTACCCACAGGTTGTTAAAATAAACTTATTGTTATGAATACTTAAATAGTTTTAACTTCTTTCAGAATAAAATTAAATGTTAAAAAAAGCTAAATTACTAAATTTTCGGTGTTGACTTTGGGGAAGCTCGAATGTTTTCAAATCTTTTGCCTAGTTTTTGTCGTTTGTTGAAAAAAATGTTTTAAATCCAAAATTGTAAATTTTGGAATACCTATTTACTCGTAGATATATTTCATTTACTTTTAGGGTCTTACTTGTGCATATACCGTACTGAAGACGATTTCTTTCACTATTGCTTAACTTAATGAAAACTTACAAGTTGACCAACTTTAGAGTTCATTACAACTCTAGAGTTAGAACGCAAGGTGAATTTTTTTTATTCACTAATTTATTCTAGTTTAAAATCGAAAGTTGGCCATAAAACGTGGTTTTATTAAAATAAAGAACTTATCAAGCGAAAATACTGTGTCCAAAAACACGGGGTTTAATTTTAACATGTTGTTCAATTACGCCAAAGATTAAAAAGAACATATATTAAATTATAGAATCGTTATTGTCACCATTCTCAAATTTTTTGGCAGTCACATACTGACTTTAAAGGTGGTGTACGCTGCACACGAATTCTTTGAAAACATTAATAGTATAGTATTTGAAAAATTTTTTTGATTTTATATTTGGTCTTTTCAATAGTTAAGCAGCCAAGTGAACATTTTGGGGAAGCACTCATTTTCCAACTTTATGTTCAGTTCAATGTGAAAAACTTGGCAAAGGAAGCCTGACTTTACTATAAAATTACACTTTTATTAAGAAACTTTGGGTTTCCAAATACATTTGTTTAGATATTTCATTCTTAACTGATTATGAAAGTCACAAGAAGCTGCATTATTTTTAAGAAAGTGTTTTGCTCTGTTTTTTTTTACAAAAATTACGTAGAGATTGTTTTATTTTTCTTCAACCAGTTAAAATAAGAAAACTGCAACTTCAATTCAAATATTCAAAAATTCTATTTGCTTCAAAATAATAAAACAAAAATCAATGTGTTTATGTTAAAACCCAAGTTTGTTTTTAAGCTTTCATATTTTTAAGAAATATACAAATCTAAGGATTAGTAACTCTATAGTTGGAAATCGACAGTTGAAAACATCAACTTTGGGTGAATAAAATTAAAATCACGAGTTGATAATACAAATTCTCAAGATATGTTCGACTTTGACTTAACAAAATCAGCTTAGTTTTATTGAAGTAAACATATTAGTTGAAGGTTGTCCTTGGTTGCAAACGCCTGAATAATTGTGGTACCCCTAGAAATTTGGAGTAGAAGATTTACATTTGCGAGCATGTACTCATATAAATTCAATAAAAACGCCTTTTAAAAATTTTCAGACGTGAAATTCAGTTTCAAATCATCAGTACGTTTGTTTTAAAGGTTTTTCGGCTAGTCTTTTTTTAGTTGTTTTTACTGGCAATGATTCACGATTTAAAAAAATTGAACTGATTAATGTCAGCAATAAAAAATATTTAAAACAAGACGAGTAAACATAAAATTTGAATGACATCTAGACTTATTGTTCAGAGCCTAATACTAAAGTATTGGAAACTAAACTGGAGAGCCTAAAAAGAATAGAAAATTCAGGATCAAAAAGCTTTTCGCAAAATTTAGTATTTTTTTGCGTAAAAACTGATAGCATAAAATACTGTGAATTACAATGAAACTTTCAGCGGGAAAAAAAATTACTCGTGGGTTTTTTTTTTTGTTTTAATTTTGTGGTGCGTATTTTTTGATTTAAAGAAAATACGGTACCAAATTAAATTCTATTAAAACTGCATCTTATACATTTTTTGTAAAGTGTTTAATTTTGTAAACAAATTTATAATATTTTCTTGTAGCTCAAATTGCAAAATATTGTGACTTTCGTGGAGCTATCAATTTCCAAAATTTTGTATCTTGACATTTTTTCCAATAAAATCAGTTCTCGCTCTGCAACGCATATAAGTAAAATATGATCAAAGATGTCTGTATTTAAGCTACAGAGAGGTTATTTCAATTTGTTTTTTATTTTATTACATGAAAAATAGAAAAACAGTAAAATTATACCAATTCAATTTGTTTTTAAATTTTAGTATTTGAATTTTTTGGCAATTATTTAACTTTATAAAAAAATCCAATTGCATAAACAGTTTTCTAAAGTACTTATAAAATGAAGCAGTTTTTAAATGCGGTTTTTAACCTTTTTCAAGTTTTTGAAGGAGCTTTAGAAAAACACAAGAAACGCATTATAAAACAATTCGAATAATAAAGTCACTTAAAATACTAAAAACGAATTTGAATTAATTTTTTTTTTAATATTTTGATCAGCCCACATTTTTATTTAATGTATGGAAAATACGTTTTTCACTTTGAATTTGAAGTTGTTCTTAAACAAGGTATAATTAATTTTAAAATTAAGCACTTGTAAGGTAAATTTTGTATTAAACTTATACACAGAACTAAAGGTAATACAGTTCCTATCCTTTTTTTCTAATTGCTCTTATTGTGTTTAAATTATATATTTATAAGGATATTTATAATATTTACAAGTTAACAAGTTAACAGGTAAAATAGATGTTATTTTAAATTTTGTACAAGGTGAAGTTAAATAAATATTACACTTTATTAAATAATATATTAAAAAGAAGAGATCTTATATAGGAGAGAAACACAAGCTCTTTTAATGTTTTATTTTCATCAAAACTATGATAAGAAATATCAAATCCAAAAAATGTACAACGGAAACATTGTTCCATTTTTTTTATTTATTAATTTGGTCCTTTACATTTATGTACAGTACAAAAATACAAATTAATAGAAAAAAGTGCGTACACGTACATGCCTAAGAGAACCAGATTTTAAAGTCCTTTTTAGTGTAAAACTTTAGTAATGTGGCCAATATATGGGGAACTTGTTATTTTGTTTAAATATTAAAAATATTAAAGTTGCACGAAATCAATACAGTTATAATTCTTAAAACATTTAAAGTTATAACTTGAAATATTATCTAAAGACTCTGTTTAAAAAAAGGTTGTTTCAAAAATTTAAATGCAATGATTTTTTAAAAATGTCTTTAGAACTTTTTTTTAAATTATATTTTATGTATAATATTTTTCAGTTTTAGTTTAAAAATAATTCAAGAATGCAGTTACCTAGAGCTTACATTTCACATTTTAATTTCTTAAAAAATTATGACCCGTTTTTTTTAATCCAAAACAAATTTTGTTTATGTTGTTGGTTATAAAATATTCTAAATGAGACCTTGTGCATAAAGAAATTATTGAAACCAGCTTATGAGCTCCTGAGACAGTTAAAAAAATAACGGATCTTAAGGGGGTAGGGAGATGTGGAGCTACACTTCTGGAACAATACGAAAATATGTTTTTTTAATGAAAGAAGCTAAACTAAGGAGTAGAGAAAAAATCTCTCGGGTAATTTTTAAGGAAAAAATACAAATTTTCCAATTGGTTTTGGAAAGTAAAAAAACTCTTCACGCGAATCTGCTTGAAACCTTAATTTCCAAGTAAGCTCAACTGACCCAATCGAACCAGAGAGACAGATTGGCGGAATCGGGGTTACCCACTTTTTTCGACTTCTCTACCAACGTTGTGTCATGTTTGATTAAAACCTCGAGTTCGAAATTTTTTATGATTATTCCCCGAAAAAATGTTTTACATATCACTTTAGAAAATTTAAAAGTAAAATATTTTTTAACTTTGACCAAGTTAAGAAAATTAAAATAAAATTTGCTAAACCAAACCTGGATACGATACTGAGTTTTATCCTATTATTTTGAAGAAATCTAACATTAAGAAGCTTTATTTCTATCGTTAAAATATGCAAAAAAGAAAGTTGTTGAAAAAGTATTTGTATAGTTTTTAAAAAATCTATTGATTTGGTTTGTATGATATAAAAATGTTTTTTAAATGTATCTTAATTTGGAACATTAAAAAATAATTTACTCTGGATATATCAACTTTAAATAAATTTTGTTATACAGATAATAATGCAGAAAGTTGCAGAACAAAATTGAGTGGCTGGTTTTATTAACAAAGCAATTTAAAAATTGTGAACATTTTGGCTAACCCAACATATCTCAGGAACCAATAATGCTAGCGACTTGAATTAAATTTTGCATTAGATATTGTAACGACTTACGTGATACTAAACTAGCATAATTTTTGGAAAACATCCAATTAACAGGTTTTTATTAATCAAAAAATCTGTATAAAATAATTGTCACCTCGAATATTTCATGAACAATAGTTGATTTACTCTACAAAATTTTATGCAACGAAGAATAACGTTTTTAATGTCTTGTAAAATTTTAAGAAAAATCGAATTATTAGTTTTTTTTTACAAAAAATAAAAACCTAAACAAAACATTAAAATTTTTCCAAATGTTGACAACAATTTTTTTTACTTATACTTACTTACTTAGGCCCTGTTAAGTCCGTTTTTGCTTTGCCGATGCGGCAGATAACGTCTTGTTCGGCTCCGCCCTAGTTGGAGACGATACTTTCAATGTACTAAAAGCTCTCTACTTTTTCCAGCGGTTGCCAGGAAACATTTATTTAGGAGGATGGTCGGGTTCCGAGGCTGATCATTTTTGTTTTGTCGGAATTAAGTCCATTGGATCCCTCCACTATCTGACAGAGCTGCGCGCAGCACATAGCTTATCACCAACAAAAACAATATTGGCGATAGAATACAGCTCTGTCTGACTTCGCTATGGATTTTAAAATCATCTGACAACCTACCATCTTGCAGAACGTGACACTTAGATCCATCATATGTTCCTTTAACAAAGCAATTAGTTTTTCTGGGATTCATCACTTCCATAAAGCTTACCAGATATATTCCTTATTAAGGCTATCAAAGGCATTCTCGAAGTCGATGAAGAGCAGATGTAGTGGTGATCGATATTCAATAATGATGTTGATATAATCAATACAGGAGGATGCAGCGAAAATATTGTTGGTAATTTTAAATTGTCTTAGAATAATTCTACTGACAACTTTTTTTAACAAACACGAGACCTACAAACCTTTTAAGCAAGATAAATCAGCAGACGGGACGAAAAGTTATCAGCATGGGTCGCATCCCAACCATCTGTGCGCTTATAATAATTAGAGTGTTAATTAAGTAGTCTTCTTGAGGGTTTATAACTTTTAAAGTGATAACTGTTTTAACTTCAAAAGTGATTATATTTTCCAAGCCGTTCATAATATAGTGCATTGAAAGTATTAATGAAAAACTATATTTGAAAGCCATATTGGCAATTGAACAACTAAATGCAATGATAATTTAAGACATTTTTCCGATCAGCGTATGGACAGTGGTAACAAATTTCTTTCAGCGGTGTAGCCAAAAATGTCCATCATCTGAAAAACAACTCCATTCAGATATAAAATCTGTTATCATATTTTGAATGTTAAAATTGTTGATTTTTAGGGTTTCAAGAGGACTAGAATTAAGTCTTTCTCCCCCTCGTTAATAACTGGGCTATAAAGTTAAAGTTTTTCGAGTTAAAAAATGTTTAAAAATTTACTCTAGTAGACATTGTACAAAATTTATTGCCCAAGTTTAAGAACCATGTGTAATTTTTCTTTCAAGAAACTTTAATTATAACACATCATGCTTTATTCTTTTAAATTTTTTTTTACATATCTACCCAGCCTCTTAGACCATTGAAAATCGAAATTTTTGAAAATATGAGACACCCTTATAATACAGTTGAAATACAAAACACTAACCATCATTGCACAATTATATGACGTTAGGTCATAAAGCCTTAACTTTTTTCCAATTGATTAGAAATATATCTTTTCTCAACGATTCAATTTAAGGATTAAATAAAATTGATCTTCATTTTGATCTAAACCGATTTATTAAAAAAGCAAATATAAAATCCTTTCTTAAAAGAAATATTTCGTACTTTATTTTATTGTTGTCAAACTACAAACAAAAAATGAACATAAATCGCAAAAGAATAGAGAATTTCCGTTTAAAAATTGGAACATGCCAGGATTATAGCTTCTGGGATCAGAAAGTGTATTTAGGAAGAAACATATTGCTTATAAAGGATCAATCATTTGTCTCGTGTGCTCCAGATGATGTACGTTTGAACACATACCATAGATTGATCCTCTAAAAAAATTTAAGAAAGATGTTTGTTTGTTTATTGTTAAAGAATTGCAGGTGAAAGTGGTTTTAGTATATTTTTATAATTTAACAATCAAAGAAAAATATATAAAGGAGTAACTTTTTTTTCGTAACAAAAATCGTCTTACAATAAAATTTAAGCCTTTCAATAATGTTTTTAGGCACGTAAACAATAAATTAAACTTTTTTTTTTTCTGTTGAACTCAATTCAATCTTAATTCTTGGAAATCCGCAACTTACTAGACTGATGTTTAAGCAGCTGGCAAAGAAAACAAACATAACAACACCCTTTATGATATAAAAACGCAATAAGGTTTGAAAAAAAATAATAAATTATACTTTTTTTCAAAACCCAAGCAGAGATAAGCCCTGAAGTAAGCCATTCCATCAGCAGTGAATTTAGACATCAGATTGATGATAATTTCTTTAAAATTATGAATATTTTCATTTAATTTAATTAAAAAATCAAAAAATCATCATAATTTTCCATATGAATAGAACACTCTAGCAGGAAATAGTTTTATTATACAAATTAGCTCATTTTTCGAAAAGCCCTTAGCGTCGTCGCATGGAGAAGATGATAAATACGACTCATCAAAAGTTCGATACAATTTGTCAACATTATTGACATCGACTCTGTAAACATGTCAAGTAAATTGTAACTTGATTGTTGTGAGTTAGAGGCCGATGTTTGTATCGGAAAGATACCAAAGATACTCATAAAGATGGAAGATAGTTTTTTTTTTCTTAATCCGAATTTATTGCGACGCAACCTCTAGACTTGGGTCTTATTTCAAATATATGCATACTTGGAATTAGATGTTTGATATTTAGTTAGCTTGTTCGATTTGAGGTGAGCTTCTTAGGTGGCTGAGGAAACCTATCTATCATAGGAGAGGTGTGAGTATGCTAGAGCGGTTTTTATTGTCTTTGTTCTTTTCCATTTTTCAATTTTTCTATGAACAATATGTCAGTTTTGAAAAATATTTGTCAAGCACCATAGTTCTTCGTCTTTTCATCGTTATTTTTCTATTATAGTTGTTTAGATAGTAACAGCTTTAATAATACAAAACTGTCTTGACGGTCGGGTCGGTCGTTTTAGTTATTCCGCCTTTGTATCTAGGCGTGTTTTTATTTTTAAAATACAAACAACTACAATAAATGTCTGAGTAGATAGTTTAAACAACGACGCGCCACATAAACAATTGTGCAAATATTCTATGGGTTTTTGATATGGGGCCATACGAGTAGCGAGTAGCTGGTAGGCAATATCCAATTATATGAAAATAGAAATCAGTAAGAAATTAGAAATAGAATAGAGGTTTACTTTTTTGTTTTGTTTTTCTTAGAATAAAACTTTTTATTTGCGCATAATTAATTAACATTAATGTTGAAAAACAATTTCATTAAATAAAATAGACGCAGTTTTACAGCAGTTGTCAAGCTAATGGTTTAATTATAATGCGGAAATAACACGAAATCGGCTGACACTAAATTGACAGATGTATGTATGTCAAAATATTTGATCACAAAACAATACAAACAACAAAATATTCTTTTTAACTGAAATTTTGGAATGTTTCTTTGGGCAAATATAATTTGATCTGTTTTTGATAGTTGGCGGAAAATGTGTCTGTTTTGCTAAATACATATTTTGACAACATGGATTTTTGATTAATGATAAATTAATGAAAATACATACGTTGTTTTGTTATTGATGTAATCGGTTCTTTATATCTTTTATTTGTTTGCTGTAATTCAATATTATATATTTTTTTGTTTTAGAAAAGATCAAAGCGGTTAACATGTTGTGGTAAAAGCTAAACACATATCGGCAATTTTTAAAAGAAAATTTGACTTTGTGAAAGAAGCTGATTTTTCTAGCAAAACACAAGGTGACATAACCTGATATGTGTAAACAGAATTTAGAAAACATAGATATTGGTTATGAAATAAATAAATAAACAAATAAGAAATGCGTATACGCCAGAGTGTACCGCAACTGAATTGATTTTTAAAAACATTTATGTGAGTCATACCTTGTAAATTCTTTGATATTATTTGGCTTAAAATATATAAACAATGTAATCATTCTTTTGAACTTACAACTAAAAGTACAATACAATCTCATTATTACAACCAAATTTTTCCTTTTGGAAATTTAAAGATTCTAAAATATTTGACAATATTTTGCAATATTTTAGCAACTGTTACATACTTCTTTTTTTACATAGTTTGATCTGCTATAAACAGTTCTAAGGGCAAATTTCTTCTTTAGCTAGCCTGATTTAGATTGAAATAAAATCATCAAAGAAAAGATGGACATAAAATCTTTCCATTCAATACACCAGCTAAAAGACAGTACTGCAAATACTCTCTGTGGCCACAAAGATATTGGTGATTTTTCAAGGGAACCTTTTTTTATAATCATCGAAAACTAAAAGTGTTTTGTATTCATTTAATTTGCCAAAGACACAGTGTGAGCATTAGGAAAAGAGCTAAGGGATAGATAGGAGGTGTCGGTGTACATTGATTTTTAATTCCTGAACATTGCAATGATAGGTGGCAAGGCATTCCACATTCGCGTAGTTCGGCTATAAAATGAATCTCTGTATTTCATAGTACGGTCGAAGTTGGGCTCATGGGTAAACTGATGGGTATTTCTAGAAGAGCGGGTATTACAAGTAAATTGTTTAAGGGGAGGAATGCAACTGGCTATTTTACTAGAGCATAGTACGTTTAAATAACGGTAAAAAAGCGTGAGACAAGAAACTTTACGACGATGTTCGAGTGACGTAATCGAGTTGATGATGTTCATGTCACCAATTAATTTAAAAGCTCTTTTTTAAATACTCTCCAAGAGGCTTAAATAAGTTACTGGAGCATATATTCAAGTTTTGGACGTACATACATATATAGGTTTTGTAGATTGTAGCCAGATCAGACGGAGAGAAAAATTTCTTGCTTCGTCTCAAAAACCCTGGACATCTTACGGCATTTTTGGCGACATCGAGTATGTGATCGCTCCACAAAAGGTGGTTGCTGATGCACATTCGAATGATGTCTAGATTTTCAGTTTAGTTGATGCAAGTGCCACTGATGGATAGTGGCAAGGAGGGTATATCTTGCTTTAACAATAGAAGACAGCATTGGATTTTCAAAGCATTGAATTCCACACGGTTTTTTATTCCCCATAGTACAATACTGTGTAGGTTGAAATTCAATGAGCTAATCATATTTCGCCGTTGCAATTCCACATGTGAGTTTTTAAACGAATATGAAAAGCAAAGAGTGCTATCGTCAGCAAATAAATGTATTGGATTAGAAGTAGAAGACAGGAGATCATTTATAAAAAAGACGAATAGTGTTGGAGACAAAAAGGAGCCCTGGGGCACACCAGTATTTATTTTATGGTTTCCAGACTTGAATCCGTCCAAAAAAACTTGAATTGAGCGGTTCGAAAGAAAATTTCTAATCCAACGAAGAAGAAAATCGTCAATACCAAAAGTGCACATTTTTGATAAAAGAGCAAGATGCCAGACTTTATCAAATTCCTTTGAAATATCAAGTGCAATAATCTTACTTTCTCTAAAACGATGTAAAGATTTGTTCCACTGGTTGATAAGATGAACTAACAGATTACCAGTGGAGCTTTTGCTGTATTGCTGGTCATTAAGAGGCTTCCGTTCCTTAAGATAGTTCCCAAGCTGATAATTAATCAGCGTTTCCACGACCTTAGAAAGAAGGGACATTAGTGCTATCGGATGAAAAAGATAGAAAAGGTTTTTCTAGTGTGGAAGAGCACCTCTTCAGAATAATAGCGGGGATACCATCCGGACCAGTGAATTTATGAGTGTTGAGATCTTTAAGAACTCTCGCCACAGTACGAGTACAGAAATAGATTGGTCCCATAGAATCATTTACGGGCTCAAGAACTGGGGGAGCCATGACATGATACTATCTGGTAAGCTGGAATTTTATGCGAACTGCATTGCAAACAAGTTAGCTTTATCAATAGCTAACTAAAGGACAATTGACAAAAAGCGTAGGAACTTAGGATGAGGAAGAATTCCTATTATAGTAATTAGTAAACATAAATTTTAAGTCTAGTACAAAAACAAGGTCGGAAAAACTATATTCTCCTATATATATTCTCCTATATTCGCAAAATTTAATTTTTTTCTGCCCCATACCAAAAATTGATTTAGATCTTTTTATAGCTTTTTACAAATCTTGACAAAGGTCACTTCCTTGAGGTTCAACAGAATTGACTTTAAATTGACACGAAGGGTTACTCCAGAACATAATGCTATAATATCTTTCTTTTAGATTTGATGAAATTCACATAATGAAGTCAAATTTTACTGAATTTATTATTTAGTATTTCATGACTTAATTTGTCAAATGCTTTGCTAAAATCTGTAAAGATGCAATTGACTTGAGAGCGGTTTTCGAATTCCTCCTAACAAGAAGAAGAGAATGTTAATAGAACGTTGTTCACAAACCCATAATGAATTTAAACAGAACTAGGACTGAAACATTCATTTAGCATTAAAATATTGTCACATACATATTTATAAAGGCCCTTTTTTGTATGTTGGGAAAAATAAGAGAAGAGATAATTGCAGAAGAAAAACTTTAAAATATTTAAACATGGACGAAATTCACCCTGAAGATGTCTTGAAGAATTTAGAAAATGGATACTAGCTGGATTTCAGTCAAACTACGTTCATTTTACATCACACTCAGTATAAGAATTGAGCCTACAAAAAGTTGAAATAAGTCACAAATTGTATTTAAATTCTTAGTCTAATATGTATTTATTAACTTCCGACGTTAGCGATGATTTTTTCGTCGTCCATAGATATCGACTTCAAATACATTTTGTATGCAGATAATAATGCTGAAAGATACAGAAAATTTGCGTGGGTGTTTCTTTACCATAAAATTTAATTAAAGGCTATCCTTAAATATCTTACGAACCAATAACGCGAGAGACTTTAATTAAATTTTATATTATGTGGTAAAAAATACAATTAACGGTTTTTTTTTATTTGTTACCTCGAAATTTGTACGAATAAAAAATGATTTTATCTCCAAAAAAATTTTGTGCAACGAAAAATAACGTTTTTAACATGTGGTAACATTTTGGAAAAAAATCGAATTGACAAATAATAACTCAAATAACTTTTCAAAAATTTGAGATTATGGCTTCCAACGTATTTGATCTTAACAATAGGTACGATTTTGATCGAAGTGACAGTTTTTTTTTTACAAACAAAAAAATAATAAGAGTTAGTAAAAATTGATTTTCGGCTTATATAACTTTTCAAAACTTTGATACATTTGCTTTAAAATGATTTTATTTTTTAAAAAATATTGTTGTCAACATTAAGCTACATTTTGAGAAAAATCGAAGTGACAGTTTTTTTTACAAAAAAATAAAAACCTAACAAAAATTAACAAAAGTTCGTAAAAATTGATTTTTGATTCAAATATCTTTTCGAACATTTAAGATATTGGCTTCAAGCTAATTTTATCTTTTAAAAACTATTGTTGTCAACATTCTGTTAAATTTTGATAAAAATCGAACTGACAGTGTTTTTACAAAAAAAAAGTTGGTAAACATTGATTTTCAACTCAAATATCATTTCAAAAATTAAAAATATGGACTGCAAACTTATTTTTTCTCACATGAAATATTGTTTTTGACATTCAGTAAATTTGTTATAAAAATGCAACTGTCAGTTTTGTCACACAAATTTAAAATCTACAACAAATAATTCAAATGCTACTAAAGTTGGTAAAAATTGATTAAGGACTAAAAATCTCGTTTAATCAAACTCTTTCATCATATGCAAAATATTGTTGGTAATTTTTGAAATTGTTAAGAATAATTTAACGGAGATTTTTCTTACAAACACGAAAACCTAAAAACTTTTAAACAAGACAAATCGACAAACGGTATGTTAAGTTATCAGTGTGGGTAGCTCCCAGGCTCTTTTTCAAATTTTGATTTCAACGTTTAATGAAAAAAGAACAAAACAATTGGAAAATTTTTAGAAAAGTTCTAGCCTTTTAGCAGGAATTTATTGTGCTTTTTGAACATTTGCATCAATTTAAATATTATCGAAAGACTTTTAATATACAGTACTGAATTGTTAAATCAATCTTAATAAAATCTTGGTTCTCAAACATTTTAACCAAATTTTTAAAAAAATATACCATATAATATATCAATAAACATGACTTTAGCAATATGAAATTCTGGAATCTAACTGGATGTAAACTATACTCTTTATCTTTTTATACCTTTGTTTATTTCCACCGTCTGCACCTTGTCAAATTTAAGAGCACCTGGTATTGCGCAATTATCCAAAACGAATTCTATAGTTAAAAATCTCAAACGCTTTGGGTTTTTGTTGCCGAATGTTTTGGAAACAAACAACATAGATGACAGTTACAAACGATTATTTAAAGTATCGAATTGCTTTAAAAAATTGTTTTGAAGTCCTTATATCCTTGATGCTGTTCATTGATGTTCACATATCAAGCGAGGCCAACAGAGGTTCCTCCTGATTTTTTTTTTATTTTCAAAAAAATTCGTTTCAGTGTTTAAGTGACAAATTGTTTTTGCAAATTTTTGTTGTCTTCCACATAAAACCATAAAACAAGCCATTCTTTTAAAAAATCCGACTCGTAGAAGAAGTTACTAAATCCATATATTCAAAATCATTAACCATGAAAGAAGGCGCACAGAGCTATAGAAATGTGTAGGTAGGTAGATATAGGTAAGGTAACTTCTGCATACATCCTATCCATGCATGATTTGTGCAGACTTGGACCTCTTTGGACATCTGGACACCCTGCAGCGATGCAAATTGCTACTGAAATTGAAATTTATTGAATGACATGTATCTGGGGAATGGTAAATGATGTGTTCTTGTGTTTACGAGTTTAGAGTTAGAAATGTTGTTAACGTAAGTAAAACCAGTAAAACAGTTATACCACGCCACCGTCATTAATTGATGCGGTACCTCGAAGATATCTGAAGAAGTTAATGAATGTTCTGAATATAAAATAGCCACGTGGTTTGTGGGTTGCCTCAGTTGTATTTAAACATAAATATTTGTTGGAAACATTTTAAATTTATACGATCTTACGAGATATGTGTTTCATGCTTTTATTTGATTCAACTCTTACACATTTTATTTAAAAATTCTATCAGTAGAACTGAATCGATTAGCACGTCTCTATAAGATCACGAAATCTAAGATGTGGTTTATTCGCAAGAATAGAGCTATATGATCTTATTAATTGGTTACAATTACAAATAAGCTTAAATATGGTCGAAGTAAACTTGTTCTTTTTAATGCGAAAAATGGTAAGGACCCGGGTGACGATAGGATTCCATATACAAACACTTCGAAAACGCCACACCAACCTTTATTTCACAACTTTCAATGGTCTCTGGTGTACAACAAGGATTCCTTTTAAGTGCTTTTCTATTTGCACTTTTTATCATCTACTTGGAGGTCTGTACATCGCTGATTTGAAAGTAAATGCCCTTTTATGAATATGCTGATGACTCGGTATTACTTTCTGAATTTCTTGAAAATCTCCAACTAATAATAAATCGCCTAGATTATTATTGCGATAAATGGGGACTCTTCATTAATGTGGATAAATCAAAGATAATGGTGTCCTCGAGATCTGCACGTAACCACACTGCATACAATTGGCACTTTAATGGAAAACCTCTACATATTACTAATAAATACAAGTACCTGGAGTGATTTTAAATAAAACAATAGATTTTAAAAATCACGTTAATGTCAAAGCCAAGATTTCACAAAGTTTGTTAAATCTAGCCAGAAGGAACGTGTTTTCAAACCAGCAAATAGTATTATCTGCGAAATACAAGAAATTTGATGCTGCTATAAAAAGCTAGCTTTGCTATGCTGCCCAGGTATGGGAAATCAACGAATACGAGGAGATAGAAAAGTTTTACAGATGTTTTTTAAAGAAACTTTTTAATTTACCCCTAAAAACACCTAATTTTTCCTTGTATCTGGAAACAGAACTTCCAAAAATATTTACTAGCAAGCTTAAATTACAAGCAGACTACAATTTTAAGGTTTTATCCCATCATGATGACCAACTTACAAAACTAATGGCACTTTATGAGTTAAGAAACGAGGACTGGTGGATGTCGATATGGAAAGCTCTGGGAAACATGTGTGAAGAAGCAATATCGCTGAATTCACCAAATTGAAATCAAGCTAAAGAGCTTTTCCACAAAATCATACAAAGCTATGAAAAATTGGAACTCAATGCTCTTATGGAGGAAGCTCGAAAATCACAAAGCATGATTCTTTACTCACAACTGACCTTGAATCTTATGGAATCAAACTACTTTACTTTAATGATTCACTGAATTACATACAACGGCCGGCAGTGTTAATCAGTTTTGCACGCTATCTGATTTGAAAGCAAAAGAAGATTGCTCCCACTTCATGAGTATATGTCCCGTTTTTTGTGCCTACAGAAATGCAACTTTTGGAAAAAAAAATCTGTGACAATTCAAGAAACAGTAGAAGTGCTAAACGATTTTGAATGGATAGCATTTTATTCCATTTTTGATGTTAATATAACCGAATTTGTCTGAATTTATTTAGTTTTAATTTTTTTATCATTCATACCTAGAAAATTATTTATTTTGGTTTGCTAACCGAGTTGACGGCAATGCAAAGGGTTATGACTATGAGTAGCCTTATAATGATTAAACACAGTGAGAACAACTATTAAGGGAGGACAGGATTAGAAAGGAGATGCTGTATGCTGATGCACATTAGTTTTGAACGTCTACAACTGCACATTCTTGTAGTGCGGCTAAAGAAAGATTCCCTATACTTAAAACTACGTCCGAAATTGATCTCAATGGTAAACTGATGATCATTCCTAGAAGTACGGGTATTACGGTTGAATTGTTTGAGGGTCCTTCCAACGGTCTATTACACTAGAAATTTTTTGCTAAAAATATCGGTGTTCAAGAGAAGAAAATGTCTTAGTAAATCATCGATCGCCTATCATTTCAAAGCTCCTTTTTCAAATCTATCCAAAGGACTCAAGTACGTTATTGAGAATTGCACTCGAGTTAAGAACGAATAGAAGCTCTAAATTATAACCAGATGAGATAGGCTAAAAAACTACTTGCATGGTCTGAGATAACCTAAATTCGATTTTTTTGAGGACAGGCTTTAGAACAAAAGCGGGGATCCTTAAGTTCTCTGGCAAAGGTTCGATCTATACAATCGTTTACGCTTTCCATTACAGGATCAAGATGGCAGCATCAAATTAACAGCAAACTATGCTGCAGCAAAAACGGATTTATCAATCGCACCATTTTCTTCAAATGACCAGAGAATTTTACTGCCTTCGTGACCTTAGTTCACGACAAAGCAGTAATGTTCAACTTCATATAGGAATTTAATTTAATGGTTCTGATTTGTCGAATTGAACATTTTGACGTTTCTCGGCGTTAAAAGATTTTTAGAAAGATGTCTGTGCGTGCGTGTGTACGTACGTTCGCGAAGTTTTTTTTTGTCGTCCATAGCTCAAGAACCAGAAGAGATATCGACTTCAAATAAATTTTGGTATACAGATAACAATGCAGAAAGATGCAGAAAGTGCTCTCAAAAATGACAATAAATATTTGTTACCTCGAAAATTTTGCAAATAAAAAATGATTTTATCTCCAAAACACTTTTGTGCAACAAAAATGTCGTTTTTAACATGTGGTAAAATTCTGAGAAAAATCGAATTGAATGATACAATAAAAACTAAAAACTTAAAAAACACATTATTGGTAAAAATTGAATTTCGACTCTAATATCTTTTCAAAAATTTGAAATATTGGCTTTAAATTAATTTTATTTTATTAAAAAATATTGTTTTCAACATCCAGTAATTTTTTTTATAAAAATATAACAGCCAGTTTTTTCTAAAATCTACAAGAAATAATAGTAGACAAATTTTGTAAAAAATGATGTTCGGTTCTCGACACCTCGTAATTAATAGAAAACGTTGACTTCAAATTAATTGAATTCATCCAATTTATTTGTGCATATAAGAAATTTAAATTTTTATTAAACGCTACTAAAATTGATAAAAACTGGTTTTCCCCTAAAAACCTCGTTAGCATAACGGATTTTGAAATCAAACTATTTCATCATATGCAACATATTTTTGGTAATTTTGAAAGTTTTAAGAACAATTTAACTGACAACTTTTTTAACACAACACGAATACCTACAACCTTTTAAGCAAGACAAATCGACAGAAGGCCTCTTTTTTTTTGTGGGTATCAGATTTGAACCCGTCCGATACTACTTGAATTAAACGCTCCGAAAGATAATTAATATTATTAAATGCTCTCATTTTCGATAAGAGAGCTTGATGCCATATTTTATCAAATACAATAACTTTACTAAGTAAGGATTTGTTCCACTGTTCGGTGATATAAACTATAAGATAACCAGTGGACCTATTTCTACGAAAACCATACTGCTGGTCATTAAAAAGCTTTCGTACTTTAAGAGATTTCCTAAGCTGAAAACTGATGAGCGTTCCATGACCTTAAAAAGAAGGGGCGTAAGTGCGAGTGCACGATAGCAAGAGGGTGTGGAGGATTCACCTTTTTTAGGGACAGGCTTAACAAATGCTGTTCCTCATCAACTAAAAAAGAGACCTATGCAATAGGACAGATGAAAAAGCTAACACTGTAGTTTTGCCAGTGTTGAAGAACACCTCTTCAGAACAAAAGCTGGGATATTATCCAGGCCTCCAGTTTTGTGAATGTCATGATCTTAAAGGACTCTCGCAACTGTAAGAGTTCGAAAAAAGATTCGACCCACACAGGAGTCAGGCCACATTGGCAGCATTAAACTGCAAACAAATTGGCTTTATCAATCGAGCTTACAAAAGGAGTGTCATTGGAAACCAGCTTAGAATCTTAGTAAACGACAAAAAAAGTTATTTATTAGAATTTGTTTTTAGCATCAGCTCCAATCTACGAGTAAGCAGACTGAACATAATAGTAATAATATTTTTGCGGAAATTGTGTTAGAAGAAAGGAAGCCATACAATTCTTTATATTAAATTCAGTTTTATTTTCCTGGGAGAAAAGTCACATTGGAAATCTCTCCAAATTAAATAGTAAGACCTTGTCTTGCTGTATAACAGTGTTCCAAAAAAATCTTATAAATACAATTTTAACTTTAGCCTTTAAAATGTATGTAGAGTGAGCCGGTCAAAATACTGTATGATCAAAATGTAAGGTGAAGATATACATAATATTATTTTTATTTTTCTCCTTTACAGAATATTAAAGAATATTTAAAGCGGTGCATGAACACACGTCTCTATCTTAAGTTTGTGATAGCAACCACCCTGATTTAAAGTCTAAATCAGCCATTGAGCTATGGGTACCATAACAACTTCTTTATGTATGTTATGTAACATCTTTTACGTCTGCTCCATTTTGTTTCTCAAATCTCGAATATATCACCATAAAGTTTCTGATACTCTGCTTGTTTAATTAAACAATTTTATTTTATGGTGATCGCACTCATTTTAGTTATTAATTAAGACAACATAATTTCGCTAAGACCCTGTAGTCTTTAAGAATGTATATTTTTTCCAATATCCAACATGTTGGTTTTTAAGACTCCGGAGCTATAGAAATATTTAATTTTCGAATAAAACTAAAATTTTCGGTTTTATGGTAAGAAACCATCTGATGAAATTTTATTATCTTCCTTCTTTATAAAATGTTAAAGACACATTTTTTCACTCTAAGAAAATTCTTTTTTAATATTCCTTTTTTTAAAAATGACTGAAACTTTTTTTTTCAGTCCAACTGAATTAAATTTTTTGAAATAAAGTTGTATGAATATTTTGTCAAGTGTTGACTATTCATGCTTTAATTTCCCCCTGCAAAAGACTCAGATCGAATTTTCAACCTATAGATTGACACATCCTGAATGATGTATGAACGTTTATATAATACCACAAAATTCGTCTCTATTTTCATTTTATTTTTGATTTGAAAAGGAGACACATAGGCACACTGACAGAAGGACACACATGACCAAACAAACCTTTCATCCTTATAATGTTCAATGCACCCAATGTCCACAAAATGACAATATTCATTCATTATTTATTCAAATGTGGGAACATTTAAGCATTGTCCTGCAATCATCACCTGTGATCGCAAATATCCTGATGGACTCCTATACGACTGGATGGACATTGGACACCAACCGGATCGATATTATACCTCTGGTCTATCAAGTATATATATATATATGTACATAAAATGTTTCATAATTTATTCCTTATATGCTATTGTTAGGACGAAGGACTATGCATAAAGGCTTATTCTTCAATTCATACAAATATTATAACCTACCTACTTTCACCTTTGTAAATAGGTATGTGGAAGGAACATCGTTATGAATGGCGATGTCATTATCGGAGATTTCATAATTCAAAAACTCGCCTGCCTGCCCACAGCCTGATGAGTAGGTATAGCCGACTCTAGAGTCCTGGCAATTGTTGCAACAAAATAAGCTATCAACCCTTGCCAGCAGCGAGTAAAGTAATTCTTTTTTGTGTTTTGGACAAACCAACGGACAACGACGATGACGTGCGACACCGACAGCAACATCGACATCGATAAACAAAAACGCCAGCCGACTGACAGAAGGACATGGCTAACACATAGTGCTCTCTGATGAATAAAATATGTATTTAATATCAATTATTTGACACAGCACCCAGAAGGCTGTCAAAATTAGCCGAAGACCGACGACGACAAGGACGACCGAGGGTGGCAGATAGGGTGTATTGTATGTACAAGTATGTGTTTTTGATGCGTTGAATTTTTTTTGTCCTGTCCCGTTTATATGCAGCAAACAAACGTATTACATCGAACATTACGGTATTGTGTACGCCTTGAACAATATGCTAATGAATTTATATTCGAGCAAGCGGTGGTGGTGGTTGTGAATGATGATAGTACGAGTAGTTGGTAAAGTGGTTGATTGTGACCGAAATATTTGTCAAAAATTCAGATAGAACGAGGGTAGCCTCTAACTACCCCCAGATTTTAAATGAGGCCGACAAACGTTATGCCATAGTGCTGCATACGATTGTACGGTACATCGCACCCTTATAGACCAAAATCATGTTATCATACGGTACAGTGATTTTTCGTCAAAACTTATGTTCAAGTGTGTTGAGGGTGTAAATTGGGTGAATTTTTCTCTCTTTTAATTCCATCTCTGTCTTTCTTTGTCAGTTAGAGAGATTTAACTTGAAAATGTAATCCGTCCTTAGGGGCTATACCTTAACTATGTATTTCGATGCAGTTAAAGTCCTCCAAAGTAGATACATATTTTGAAAAGGGTGTCCTTTGAGTTGGTGATGGAAGAGAAAAAATGGATGGTGGTGGTGTGGCTTGTAATGTTTTCAAATAAAGTGATGTTAAATTAAATTTAATAGACATATGTAAGTTTAGTGATGCTGATTGAAATGAGATTATCCATACTTTCTGATATATGAACGTGTATCCCTCGAGTTTGGGAATTATTAGAGCTAAAAGTTCTTGTTCTGATAAGTTCTGATAATTCTGGAACAAGATTTTTGAAAAGATCACTTACTTTCTCATAAAATATCTATAATATTCTTGCAATTCCCTCCAATACTACAAAAAACTTACTTAATAAAATGTTTTTTATTTCAGAATGGCTAAGAAGACTCCAATGTACCATAATTTGTATAGTTTTGATGTAAAACAGTAGAGGAATCTTCAATTATTGACTTCATTGCATTCAAAAATACACAAGCATCCACAGGATTTTCTTAAAACCAAACGTCTGCTTATCAACTCCTTATCTCACCTCTCCATGGTGAACTTTGGGTGCCTAGTACCTGAACTGGATATTGGGTTCTTACCCCAATGGATACTTATTGGTGGTAGGAAACGAGAGAGTGGAGTTGCCATTAAAGCATCTCCAGACCAAAGCAGAGGAATTTCCGACATGAAATCAAAGGTGTCATCTACTGTTGCAGTAAGTTTAAACTACATAGTTAATACTTATACGACCACCACAGCGAAACCCTTGGTTCGACGTCGATGTAAAGGTCTGAAGCCGTTTGTCAACAACCTAATAGGTCTTTATCAGTGTGGCTTCAGACCAGGAAAGTCCACTATCGACCAAATATTCACACTACGGCAGATCTTGGAAAAAACCCAGGAGCTTCATAATCGGTACCCACCATGTGTTTATAGATTTTAAAGCCGCGTATGACAGCATCCATAGGGAAGAGCTCTGCAGAGCAATGTCTAGTTTTGGCATCCCTGTCAAAATTATCCGTTTGTCTAGAATGACGATGGAGAATGCACGCTGTTCTCTTAAGGTCGAAAAATATCTCACCGATGCATTTGATGTCAAAATAGGTTTTAGACAGGTTTTAGATAAGCGATGCACTGTCATGCGACTTCTTTAACATCGTTCTGGAAAGAATTGTGCAAAACTCAAACGTCATCACTAGAGGCACAATCTGCCAAAGGTCCATCCAATTACTCATATACGCAGATAATATTTACATAATTGGAAGATTAAAGTCAAACGGCTTAGAGGGCTAGGTCATGTTGAGCAAATGGATATCAACGCTCCAGCCCGAAGAGTATTCAAATCCAATCTCGAGGGATAGCGCGTGCAGTAGAGGAAGACCGCGACTTAGGTGGCTAGGGGCCGAGCTGGCTGGAGATGCATGTTGGTTGAGGCCCCGGTCCACACCGGACTGTACCTTCACCTTAAGTAAGTAAGTAAGTTAATACCTTATAGGTCTTCTACGAAATACTCGGATCCTAGAAGCGGTTTAACCGGCTCTCTGTCCTTCCAGTTATACTGACAATATGGTCCTCCGGACTTCTTGACCACGTAAACATATCCTAGATGCAAAGTACTAAGAAGCCTTGGATACAGACGGATTTATGTAATATCTCTTAAAATACCACTTGCATGTAAACTGTTAGCGGAAGCCCTAAACTGCTGCAAGGTAGATATAGTCTAATTGGGTGTGGATTTTGTTATTGGAACTTGGGATTCACCAGTTTAAGAGAAAGGTTTTTCGACAATCCCTCCTGGATTATCATTCGCGAAAATGAGGCAATTCTGCTAATTAACGAATTCACTGCTTATTGATTGAATTCAATCATTCATCCACTGTTGACATTTCTTACCATCATTATGACCATTCCTTCGCAATTATCAAGGGGCTTCAGTTCAGTTCAGTTAATTGCAACTTCTAAGCGTGAAAATGCTAGTCCTTAAGCATTAAGTTCATCAACGACGAGCGTAAGAGGTGCAATTGTTTGACACGGTGACGAGTTGAGGTGGACGACTCCTAAGTCACACTAATGCAAATAGCAGCAATATATTTTGCAGTACGAGCTGTACGAGCGTGCACTGGTGTTTTCACATCTCCTACAGAGATTCTATCGATTGTATTCTATTTGGACGATTAAATTAATCGAAAAAAATCATGGAGTTCACGATATGCGTTTTGATGTGAACGCCCATTTAAGCCTGAATAACAAGTTGCTCGATTAGTCTAAGATTGAGAAATGTCAAAGAAATGCTGACAAACATTTGACGTTTAGGTGTGGATCTCATTCAACATCGTCCCTTAAAATTTAACCATCCTTTAATTACTTTAGTTGGTGCTACAGCACATTGTGCTCCTAGGCCTCAAGTTATAACGTTCGCCTCTTGATCTCTAGCTTGCTGCCTCTAGTTTCGAATACCAAGTTGACGTGCGTCGGGCTCAACTTGATCACTCCGCCGGAGATGAGGCCTGCCTCTGCTTCTTCAGGCTTGGCGTTGAATATCTAACGGGCTGAAGTTTCGATGTTCATTCGCTCGACATGCCCTAGCCATCTCAAGCGTTGAACACACAATTTTTTTGGCCTTATTCCTCAACTTCTTGCTTAGGCCAAAGAAACAGCGATTAGCAAGGGTAATCCTGCGTTTGATCTCCGCGCTGATGTCATTTGCAGAATTAACAGCAGTGCCCAGACAAATAAATTCGTTTTTACCACCTCGGAGTTATACTTGTCAATTGTCATATTTTGACCAAGTCCACGGTGTTAATCGACTCTATTTGACCACATTAAATACTTCGTTTTGTCCTCATTTATGTCAAGACCCATTTTCTTCGCCTCAGACTCGATATTAGAGAAGGCACCTGTCACTGCTCGTTTTTTTCTTCTTATAATGTCGATGTCGTCTGCATATCCAATATATTGCGTGAATTTTTGAAATATGGTGCCACTTGTATTGGCGTTGGTGTTGAGCTCCACTCTTTTAAGAACAATATTGAAGCAGCTACAATATGACAGCGAATCGCCTTGTCGAAGTCCTCTGGTGGTTTCGAAGGTTTCGGTCGAGTCTCTTCCAATTTTGACGCAGTAACGAGCATTTTCCAGAATCATTCTGATAAGTCGTATTAGTTTGGTAGGGATACCAAAACTCAACATGGCACGGTATATTCCGTTCCTGTCTACATTATCATAAGCTGCTTTAAAATCGATGACAAGATGGTGTGTTTCGATGTTATGTTCTTGGGTCTTTTCCAGGATTTGACGTAGAGTGAAAGCCCGAAGCCACACTGGATAGGGCCAATTAGTTCGTCAGTAAATGGTTTCAGGCGTTCAAATAATACGCTTGACAAGATCTTGTATGCGATGTTTAAAAGGCTTAGGCCTCTGTAGTTGGCCCAGAGTAGGCGGTCAACATTTTTATGGATCTGGCAGATAGTGCTTAAGTTCCACTCGTCGGGCACAGCTTTCTTCCGACCAAATTCTAGTAACTATGTGGTGCATGCTCCTTACCAGATCTGCTCCAGCGGTTGCTTACTGTCATCACAGGGCGCTTTGTTCGATTTAACTCTGGTCGGGCGGGTGGAACTCTCGATCGTCAACCAAATGGATTTGATGTAGCTGCCTTTCTCATATCGACGTAGAGCTGGAGGGAAGATCGTGTCCTCCTTTGCTGCCACAATCTGTATGCCTCCATTTTGGCTTTGTTAGCCTGAACACATTTATTTATTTATTTATTTATTTATTTATTTATTTATTTGATGGAATTAGCTTACACAATAAGATACAATATCTTTTAAGATAGCGCAAGTTTCAGTATTAACATACTATTTAAAAATGTTTATGATGTTAAGTGAAAAAAAAACTGATTAACATTATCAAAGAAAGATTTAAAAACTAATAAAAAACAAAATGCAAAATTACTTTATGATAAATTAAATGAAAAAGAAAGAATAGTTGCATTTAACAAATTGAAAGGTAATAAAATTAGTTAAATATAATCGAAAAAGTTTATCATCGAGAGTCTCCAAAGTATTGTCTAAGTCTCGTCTTGAACCGAGTGCTGCATCCAATCATCTTTATGGGCAGGGGTAGGGAATTCCACAATCGAACCGCGTGTATAAAAAATTGACGACTAGAAACAAGGTAAGAATAGCGTAATGGAGTCAGATCATAACTTCTAGTTGAACGAGGAAATTGAATTTTGCTATAAAGATATGGTGGTTTTTTTGTTTGCAGAATACTATGAAGCATTAATAAAGTTCTTAAAGCAAATACATTTTCTAGAGAGGCGCCATGTATTATTTTCGAGTATGCAGAAATATGTTCATATCTCCGCAGACCAAAGACATACCTTGCCACACTGTTATAAACAACATTAAGCTTCCTTTTGTCCCTGAAATCACAATTACTAAAAATTTCACAACCGTATAGTAATAGGGGAATGAGAAGTGATTTAGCTAGTATCATTCTTGTTTTAATTGGGGTAATTTTTTGGGTGGTCCATAACATTCGTAAGCCTCCATACACTCTTCCAATTGTCGTATTTATATGGTTTGTCCAGGTGAGGTTTCTGTTAAATACTACTCCTAGGTTTTTAGCAGATTCAACAAACTGAACTGGAATATTGTTAAGCAGTATTGGAGGAAAATACGTCGTTTCTAATGGGTTTCTGGAAATAATAAGACATTTTGTTTTGGTTGGGTTTAAACAGAGCCCATTAGATTGAGACCAGTGTAGGACCTTATTTAGGTCTTCGTTTATCTCATAACCTCCATTTTCAATTAGACCAAGAGAACAGCTATATCTAAGTTGAACGTCGTCAGCATACATATGAAATGACGAGTTGAATCCTAGAGACGGCAGTTCATTTATATACATGGTAAATAGAAGAGGTCCCAAAATTGATCCTTGGGGGACACCTCGACTAAGCGGAAGGAAGGCAGACGTTTGATTATTAGCAACGACTGCTTGATACCTTGAGGATAAATATGAAAAAACTAGTTTCGCTGATGAAGACACGAACTGGAATTTATCTCGTAGTTTGGTGCATAAAATATGGTGGTCAACGGTGTCAAATGCTTTTGAGAAGTCTAAAAGTGTGAGGAAAGTCACATTGTTCTTATCAAGACTCTCTCTAATTTCTTCAACTACATTTATGAGAGCTGTTGTGCAGCTATGACCTGGGCGAAACCCGGATTGATTTGGGCATAACATTTCATTTTGATCCAAGTATTGCCTTATTTGCGTGTTTAAGATTTTCTCAAGAACTTTCGATAAAAAAGGTAGTATAGCTATTGGTCGGTACTCATTACGGTTCTTTGGTATAGGAATGATTTTAGCTTTTTTCCAAAATGCGGGAAAAACTCCAGTCGTTAAAATAGTATTGAAGAGATAAGTAAGAGGTTTTAAGGTATATGGAAGGGTCGCTTTTAAAAACACTGGATGAATTTCATCAAAACCCACTGAATTAGATTTTATAGATAAGCAAAATTTAAGAACATCTTCTTCATTCACATTAGAAAAGCTAAAGCCTATAGAAGATAGGCTGTCAGCTTCCAAATTTAGAGTGATGGAGCTACCATGTTCAAAAGATGAGAGAGACGTAAATTTTGTATTCAATTCATCACAGTTAATAGCATTATCTGAATTATTTTTATGTTTACCAACACCTATATCCTTAAGATTTTTCCAAAGCTTATGACCAGCCAGAGAAGGATTTAGTCGAGAAGAATAATAAAATTTTTTTGATTCCCTAATTTTAAGCACAACTTTGTTTCTCAAGTCGTTATAAGCTCTCCGAAACACTTGAAGTCTAAAACGTTTCCATGTTTTATATGCCGTATTGCGTTGATTGATTAGTGTTTTTATATTATTGGTAAACCAAGGAGAGTCCTTGCACCTCAAGATTTTTGTTTTAATTGGGACGTGAACATTAAAAAGGAAGTTTAAATTTTCCTGAATAAATGCAAGTTGATCATCAACAGAAAACATTCTAGAAATTAGAGACCAATCAATTGACATTAAGTCGTGTTCTAAGCGATAGTAATTTATATTTTTGAAGTCCCTAAAGCTGTAACTATTACAAGAAACTAAAGGTTCACACTCAAAAGTTAGGTGCAGCAGATCATGGTGTGAGAAACAAGACGCAGATAGTTGGTCAAAATGCAGAACTTTATTTAAGTGGCTTACAAAAAATACATCAAGCAGGGTACTTGATTCTCTTGTAAAGTGTGTGGGAGTAGATGTATTTACTGGGTGTAAATTGAAAACCTTCAAATCATCAGTGAGTGAGGACTCTAAGATCAGATTACTATTAAAATCTCCTCCTAATACAATATAAGGCGATATATTAGCCAACTCATCTAGCTTAGTTAATAATGATGTGGTATCAATATTTTTGTTAGGTCTGTATGCAGATCCCAATACAATTTTGTTGTCCCTGCAAGTGATTTTAATAAAGATAAAATTAATATCATCACTAGGTAAAGATTCACATACAAATTCCGGTTTTAACCCACAGCGCGCATAGATGGCAACACCACCCCCAATTCTATCTACTCTGTCTCGTCTAAATAATTTGAAACCCCCCAAACGATACAAAGAATCATTTATTTCCGGCCGAAACCATGTTTCAGTCACATACACAACATCCACTTTTGAATCTGCGAACAAATACCTAAATTCGTCGATTTTCGGAAGTAAACTCTGGGCATTTATACAACAGATCTGAAGACCATTACGCTGACTACACAAAATATTAATCATATTCCGAGAGATGTCATTATAACTAACGATTGTGGAGTTCCCATTGTTTACTATATTAGGGCCAACCATTTAAAGTAACTAAAAACAATTGGCGGCTAATAAAGCGCACCTTAAGACAAGTGAGATGGAATGCATCATCGATAGAAAAACTCGACCTGACAAAACCCAAAGCCTCAAACTCAATGATAAACAAAAATAAAAAAGAAAGCTCTAAAAAGGTAATGAATTTCAATATTAAATGCATTACAATAATTAAGAGAAAGAAAATAAAATAAAAAGTATTAATAAATTGAAATAAAGAAATTGCATAATGAAAGAATTTAAAAACAAGAGAAAAAATATTGAAATTAAAAACAAGAGAAAAAAAAAAAATTAAAAGAATGATAATTAAAATAAAATAGATGATGATTATTGTTTTTCCCTTCTTAATCTTTGTAATCAGCTTCATTATCGTTTGTTGTCGTTAGGTCAGCAGCAAAAATAGCCAAATCCTCAGCATTATTAATCATAGTTGGTCTCTCTTTTGACGTTTTTTTTATATGAACAATGCCACGCATAGTAAAAACGGAAAATAGTTTGTTGTCTCTTTTTAGTTTGAGTGCAGTTTGCAAAAGAGAGCGATTTTTCACTGTAAGACATTCATGAATGAAAACCGCACGGTTGTTGTTATCATTGTCATTGAATCCGAGATCTCGAAGTCGCAGTGGTTGTTGTGATGTCTTTCGGTGATTAGCAATCGATCGAAGTACCATGCTTTTGTCAGTCGGTGACAAGAATTTGATGACAATCGGCGCGTGTGGATAATTGTTATTATTTTGTGTTTTTAAACGGAAAATATTTTTGAGTGAAGGTGGTTGTAAACCACCAACTTGTGCACACATGTTATCAAACATCAATCTTAGATTTTCCTGCGGTAAAAAAGGAACCCCTTGAAGAAGCGCGTCGCTACTTATTTCTTTTTGTTTGTGTTTTTCTTCGGTTTCCTCCAAACGTTTCAAAATATTATTGATGCTGTCGTTGTGTTGATTTAGTTGTTGTTTTAATTGTTCATTTTCCTGTTTTATTGTGTCTACCGTAATCAATTGTGTTTTTATAATCCGAATTCTCTTGTTCATGTCTTCAATGGAAGATTTAAGAGTGGCGATTTCGTCATCAATTTTTTTGGATAACCTCTCTTCGGATTCTGATATTATTAAGGTAAGAGAATTTTTAATCGACTCACTTTGTTTCAGAAGTGCCTCCTCTAATTTGGTCCATACTTCCACTGTGTTGTCGTTAAGTTTCAGCTTTGGTGCTGGTGACTGATACGGCTTACCGCTTGATGGTGTGCCTGCAGGTGTATTTCCCATTTTACCACTCCGTTTTGACATATTGTTTTATCAGTGGTGTAAAGGGGCAACTACTTATTCTTAACTTCACTCAATTTAGCACTGGCAACAAAGAAATATAAAACTCAAAATATTGTTTTAGGCACAAAAGAAATTAAAAGGTTTTAATATTCAATTTAAAGTATTTAAATTTTCCACAATCGATATTATAATATAATATGTTAGTTAAAGTCAAAAGAAGCGAATCTAAACAATTTAATGTCTTGGCAAGTTGTTTTACACTGAGAAATTTAACTTTAATTGGCCAGCTCACGCACGTACGTCTTCACTCAACATCGCAAGACCTCGTTGATGTGGAATCAAATCAGGGGTTTTTTGGTGGCGGCTGTGAAAAACCTAGCACCTCTTCTGCAGCATTCCTGATGGATAGTTTGCAAAGCTGCCAGTAGGTTTCTGGCACATCTCGTCCGTTGTAGGGTTTCTTGCAAGCTACTGATACTCGGTCGGCAAAGGCGTTGGAGGTATCATCCTACTGCAGTCTCAACGTTGAATCTTCTCCTCGTGGTTATTGTTCGCCTAAGGGCTTTCATGGATATTCTTACGCGCAGTTTAGCACCAAGTAGTGAATCTAATTTGGCTGATCTATACATACGAAGGCCAAGTATTCTACAGGAGTGTCTTCCGTCAATAGCAATATAATCAATTTGGTTGCATGTTCGATTATCGGGGGTACACCAAGTACATTTGTGGATATCTGGGCACAGGAATCTGGTGCTACTCGACACCATGTTTTTTTTGGCTGGGAAGTCGATAAGCCTTAGTCCGTTTCCAGATGTGATGTCGTGTAGTCTATGTCCTCCGATTGACCTACCAAAGATGCTATTTTTACCAATTTTGGCGTTAAATTCTCCCAGAAGAATTTTAACGTCTTTTTTGGGACATTGCTCATATGTTTTGGCGAGGAGCTCGTAAAATTCTTCTTTGGTATTGTCATTCTTCTTTTCCGTCGGGGCATGATAAGGCTCTGGTGGTGGAATTCGGCCGTAATGCGGATTGTCGTCACTCTTTCGCTTACTTCCTGAAAGCTTACAAATCTTTGCTGTAGTTTCCCTCTTACAGCACAACCACATCCAAATAAGCGCTTTCTCCCATCGAGTAGACACTTCCCCTAGTAGAATTCACTGCCTTCAATCTTCCTACCATTCCCATTCCACTGTCACATCAGCTTTGAGTTCGGCGAGGGCATCAGCATGCTGCTCTGCTTCGCATGGCCGGTTAAGTGTACGCACATCAGCCGTTGTCCGTTTTTTCTTTGCAGAGGGGGGGGGGGTTGTCAACATTATCAGTCCTTTCATAGGCTATTACTTGTGCTTTCATCACACTTTAAAATTTCCTTTCATGCCCGGATAGTGAGAGGCTTGCGCATGACTGAGATCGTTGGAGCTGATTCTTCACAGCGAAATCAGGTCTTTTGCTCCTACTTTCTGAGAAGGTAACCAAAGAGTAACAGCTCTGGATCCAACGTTCGTCGTCAGTTAGTAGTCCAGCGGGCACCACTAGGAGGCAACGTTACGATTTTGAACCACATTAAATATCCCTTACAAGTTAGAAAAAGAAAATAAAAGGTTTACAATTTGTAAGTCGCTTAGTAGTCTTTTTTTTCTTTAAATGTTACACCATTGTATCTTAGTGATTTTTCTCAAAACAACTAAAAACACAGAGCTCCAAAATTTGTTTGAAATATCAATAAGAATTTTGAAATTATTTTGTATCAAGTGTTTTTACGAGATTGTATAATTTGGAAAGTGTCAAATAATCGCTTTCATCAAAGTTTTGAAGACTTCATGTTTTTCAACATTTTATTAGCAACACTAACAATTATCGAGTTTTTTAATGCCGAAGTAACTTTTGAATATAGAATTGCCCATATCGAATTTATTTTAATTGCTTAATTTTACTGTATTCCCATTTCCCATTTAATATTTTTATGTTTCGCTAATGTATGGCCATCTAGTCCGACTTGTTTTAAATAATATTTTTGACTGTTAATCGGATTATTAAAAAACATAAACATTTTTAACTATCTCAGACTTATGTGCTTCTAAGTTGCCATGAAGTAATAAAACTATTCCACTTTTCAAACTTCCAAATATAAATTCATGCCTTTGCACCTTCTTTTTCTCAAAACTATACAAAATCACACTTTGGATGTTCAGTTTTATTGCTCTCATCTTCAAACAAATAAATTCATAAAATTATGAATCTATATGATTTACGTATAGGTACTTCCCGTTCGTATTAATATCGCCACGAAATAAATAAATTATTTAAATATTTAATTCGAATTTTATTCACCTTTTTAAAAATTCATATTTTGTTGTATTAATAAATATATTTTTGGTGAACAAAAATTAAATAATAAAAAATAAAAAAAACAAAAGCCGATTGTATTCACACAAAGAGCTAATTAATTTAGTATTCATAAAAATGTCAAGTGTTTCTTTTTATTATTGTTTTTTTTTTTTGTTTTTGTTAACCAAACAATATTTATATTGACAATGGCCTTATTCGTTTAAACAATTTTCATTCTCCATATTAATAATTTTTGTGACTTTTGTGTTCGTTCGTTGTTTTTATCTATGGTATGGATTTTTTGATGTCATTTGTTTCTATGTTAAGTAAATAAAAGTGTATTTAAATATTTTTTGTTGGACCATATTTTTTTTTTAAGTGGATATAATTTTTGGTGAGTGACAGGTGTTCAGGTTTGGTGGTGTGGTTATCGCCTTAGGAAGGGACTTCAACTCGCTGCTTTAGCAGATGTGAAGGTTGAAAAGAGGTTCATTGGTGTTAAGGATGAGTTTCTGATCTATTTAATTAATAATTGGCAACAATTTATGCATAAGAACGAAATGTTCAATAAAGAAAGAATTCAATGTTGAATGAAGACAAACTAAGGTCTTTTTACATTTATAAACCCCAAAAGTCAAAACACCTGGTTTTATTCTTAACACAATGTTTTTGAACAACTTTCAAGACATTTCAATTTTTCACCTTTCTAGACATTTCAATATTTTAGGTTTCTTGTTTTATTAGATCGATTTTTATGAGCTTACGTGAGATAGCATTAAGTTTTTTAATCTTTTTGCTCTTAATATCCCCAAAATAGCAACTAGATTTAAAACCTGAATACCTTTTGTTGTTTTCAAGTTATTATTTATTGGCCGACTGAAAAAAAATTATAAACCAAAATAATATTTTTTTTTGAATAAATGAATAAAATTGAATAATTCAACTTTTCACACCTGTCACACCAGTGTTAACGCTAATTTATCAATCTTAAGTACCTACATATTATACTCGTATTGTGTGTTTTGAAAAAGGGGTTAAAAGAATCTATGAAGTTGGCTTTTCTACACTTCTTTGCCTTTTGGCGAGAAAGTTAATGCCAATGCCAATCATTCATAAACCACGTAAATAAATGAAATTGCTTCTGTCTGGAAATTTGTGTTGTTTTTGTTCTTGGAGTCATGCAGTTTTTGTAATTGAGAAAAAATTAACTCGCAGTAAGCATCGGGAACAAAGTCGGAATTATTTCATATGGTGCTTAAGAGGGGAAACCGCATTTGGTATTTTAGTTATAGGAAACTCTGCGGGAGTTGTGTGTTACTTAATTGAATTTTGCGCTTCTGATAATATGAAGTCAATACTTTGAGGAATTGCGTTGTGTCACTTTTATTATAAAGGGTGGTTAAATTTTAAAGGCCCTGCCGAATTTGAACCAACGCCATATTTTTGTTTGCATTTCAGTTGAGATTTCTCGATTTAAGACTTACTCATTTTAAACCATGGAAGTTTACACAATCGAGCAAGGCGCTAAATTTATTCAGGCTTTTTAAGAAGAAAGGCGTTCAAATAAAAATGTATATCGTGCACTTGTTGATTTTTTCGGTCAATCAAATCGTCGAAATGTGGGAACATTCGGAAAATCGTGAACAAATTTTAACAAATCGGGTCTACATCAGTCCATGGTCGTACACCCCGTCTGCAGAAAATATTGCTCGTATTACACGTAGTCGTGCCCTACAATTGCATATACCACACTCGTCCTTGATGATTATTATGCATAAAGACTTGACTTAACACTCTTACAAGAGGCACTAAAGCCTCTTGATCACTTCAAGCGTTGTCAATGGTTAAAATGGCGAAGAGAACAGTAAATGATCAATTTTAGAAGAAAATTATCTTCATTGATGAGGCACATTTTTCACCTGAGTGGATTGGTCAATAAGCTGAATTGCAGCATTTGGGTGAGTGATACTCCAAGAGCAGTTGTTGAAAAACGAATGCATCTTTATCTTTTATTTTTATCCCCGCTATTGTTCACTGCGTAAGCTTTTTCATCTTGTATACTCCTCAGGTCTCATTCCGAGCGGATGGAAAACCGTATTTGTCCAGCCTATTCCCAAAAAAGACAATATTCCTCTCCCTCTAATTACCGTCCAATTGCACTTATGTCCTTTTTTCCAAGGTCATGGAAACGGTGATTAAATATCAGCTTAAGAAATATCTTAATAAACGGAAGCTTCTTAATGACCGACTATACGGTTTTCGTAGCAATAGGTCCACTGGTAATCTCATGGTTAATCTAACCGAACAGTGGAGCAAATCTCGACATCGCTCTGGAGAAAGTAAGATTATTGCACTGGATATTTAAAAGGCATTTGATAGGGTTTGGCATTAAGCTCTCTTATCGAAAAATCTTCGTTCTATCTCCAACACTCTTTCTCATTTTTTATAAATGATCTCCTGTCTGCACCTTCTAATCGAATACGCTGACAATAGTACTCCTAGCTTTTCATAACCGTTTTCAGACTCACATCAATCTTCTTCCGATGTGGAACTGCAACGACAAAATATGATAAGCTCATTAAATTCGGACCTAAACAGAATTTTACAATGGGGAATAAAAAACCGTATGGAATTTAATGCTTCGAAAACCCAATGCTGTTTTGTATCGGTAAATCGAGATATACCCCTTTGCCAGGATGACACTTGTATCATTAAGACTGATCATCTCCATATCCTCGGTATAAGTGTAACCAACCACCTCACATACGCGATGTCGCCAAAAATGCAGCAAGGTGTTTGGGTTTCCTTAGGTGATGCAAGAAATATTTCACCCCTGATCTAGCTGTTATCTACAAGACTTATTTATGTTCGTCCAAAGCTTGAGTGTAACTCCCATCTCTGGGCTGGTGCTCCTGTAACTTACTTAAGCCTCTTGGATAGTATTGAACGTAGAGCATTTGAATTGTTAGATGATAATATCATCATAAGTTTATTTACTTAGCTTGAGCATCGTCGTAAGGTTTCTCATTTGACTCTTTTTTACTGTTAATTTAAAGGTTTATGCTCTAGTAAAATAGTCAGCTGTATTCCTCCACTTAAACAGTTCAACAGCAAACGACACAATTTTTCTTCGGTAACGTTTGCCATTTCATGGTGGAAAGATATAAGAGCCAACAATGAGTCGAAATTATTAAAATTTACTACCGAAATTCGGAGTCAGTGGCCTCAACGTTAAGAGCGCTACGTCCAATTTATGGTCGTCATAATCGTCCTTGCAGATCAAAGTGTTTACGTTCCACTGAGACAAAGAAGTGCTTCAGTTGCAGAAAATCCAAATGTGTCTATCACACGTCGTTCTCAAGCGTTGAGCATCTCTGTGACGTCGTTGTGGCGAATTTTGCCAAAAGATCTTGGCCAACATCCTTAAAGGATTAAATAGACAAAATAACTGAAGCCGATTGACCACCAGAAGCTCATGTATCCAAAAGTGTTTAAATATATTTCCTGTATGTTAAAAATTTTAGGTTTCAAAAATTTAAAAGCCGTTTGATTTCTCTAAAAAAAACTTTTTTTTTTTAAATTTTTCAATTTAAGTTCTAAAATATTTTTAGTATGCACTCATTTAGAACTTATAAATATACGGTTTACTTTTAAATTTCATACAAAAATAACGACCCGTAATTATAACAACAATAACATTTTTGAGCATTTAATATTTTTGATCAGTATCAGGGCTTGTACAGAAAAAATTTTATTGAAATCTGTTGATAAGTTCTTGAGAAAACTTCAAAACAAAATAACAATTCTTCTGGAGCAAAACAAAGATAGTTTTCCTTATTAAAAGAAGCCAATTTAAGAAGAAAATAATTAGAGGCAATTTAAAAAAAAAAACTATCTGTTTTAAGGAAATTTAGAATTTTCGATTTTTGACTAACTAATTTTTATTGTTTTTTTTACCGTTATTTTTAATGCGAATCGGCTTAAAACCTTAATTTCCAAATTGTAAGTCAAACTACCCAGTAGTTTTGGAGTGTATGGGCGTGGACAGACTTACAGAATCGGGGACCCACTTTCTATAAATTTGTCTTAATTAACACTTTAACACTATAATCATAGCAATATTTTGTTTCAAATAAATAATTTAAACACATTTTTCTTTGTTCTCTTAATACTTGAGTCGAAAACCATTTCTTTCTAGTTTGTTGTTGTTCTTGTTAATTTGTATGTTTTATTCAAAGATTTGTTAGTTGAGTTTTTCAAAGGATTTACCAGATATACGATATTTTTAGTCGAAAACCAATTTTAGTAATATTTCTTGAAAGTTTTTATTTCTTACGTAAACAAATACAGATTGAATTTTCCTAAGACAATTTAGCACAGTGTGAAATCATTTTGAAGTCAATACCGAGATATCGAGAATTATCATCAATTTTTACCAACTTTGCGTACTATTTTTTGTAGATTTTAATTTTTAGGAAAAACCTGTTTTTTTTTTAAATTTAACTGAATTTCAGAAACAATATTTTCTGTAATATAATTAATATTTGCGTCAAAAATCAGTTTTAACCAAGTTTTAGTAATGTAGTTGTATGTTTTTATTTTTTGTAAAGAAACTGTCAATTCGATTTTTTTTTCAAGTTTTACAGACTTTTGAAAACAATATTTTTTAAATGATGTAATTAGTTTGAAGCCAATATAATTAATTTTGAATAACATACTAAAGTGGAAAATCAATATTTACCAGCTGTCATTTCAATTTTCTTAATTTTTACCAGATGTCAAAAACGTAACACACGCATATAGACAACTCTCTAAAAATCTTTTAGACTCTAGGGACTTTGAAACGTCGAGAAATGTCAAATTTTAAATTGGACACATTACAATAAATCCCTATGCAACTTTACCATTGATAAGTTGATGTAGAAATATTATATTTTGGTGGAAAGATTGTATTTGAAGAAGCCGAATGCGATGCTCATATAGTGAGGAAGATCATAAGGATCCTCCTAAGTAAGGCCCTTATCGTCTGGCATTTTAAAGGGTTAAAAGAAAGGATTTTTGCTACATCAAACTAACTTATTTCCAAAGCCTTCATTTCATCAGGGCAAATATAACGTTTCGTCGTTATTAAATATGATTAACAGAACAGGGCAAAAGAATTTACCTTAGGAAATACCAGATTAAGAAACAAAAGTTCATGAAGAATAATTTTTACTTGTTAATTAAATTTTACTTGTTACGACCTTTTTTCAAGTCTGTGAAAAGTATACGCACTTAGCTTCATAACCTTTTTCTTAGACGTTTCAACATTTTTATTTAAATGTGACAAGATTTGTAGCAATTGATCTTTTTCTTAAGAATCCGTGTTGCTGCAAATGATATTGTTTTTACTTGAAATTTTTTTTAAATTATAGGCTTATTGGTGTTATGAACATTTTTCTATTGCTTCTGCTGTTGTTATCCAGCAGACCTTCATATTTAAAGTAAGAAGCACTCAATAGTTCGAATCCTGACTTGACAAATCAATACTCCTTTATTTTAAGCTTATTTATAAACTTAACTTAATTTTGTATATTATATCCATAAATACATTTTGCCAATATAGCGCTTCCATAAAATGAAAAAAATATTTAAAAAACTTTTCATAACTTCGTTTCTATAGTTCTGGGAGAAAATCCCCTTTGATGCGCTAAATTGCATAAATAGCTTGAGGCAAAATGAGCAACTTTAAAACTTTTCATTTGTATGGTTCTCCCAAAGAAGTATGCAAACTAAAGAAAAACATATTAAAACCTTTATTGTTGTGTGATCGTAAAAAGGGTGTCAGTATAGTAATTCAGAAGAAACAAAAAATAGACATTAAAGTTGATGCGCAACATATGTTTCAGTCAGTTTTCCGTCACGTCTTTTAAAAATCATATAAATACGACGCGAAGTATTGTCTGTACTAGTATTATATCTCTGTCTGAGGACTGAATTTGAAAGCCAACATAAAAGCCCCTTAGAACACAAAATTTATTGCTATATTTCCTTGCAACATGATCATAAAACGATCACGATGGAGAGTTATTAAAATTTCTTATACTTTTAACAAATATTTATGTGTAGGATCATAAAAGAAAATATCATTCTTTTCTGTTGTATTTTTACAAATGCAAATTTGCTAACAAGATACATTGTTGTAGATTTTTGAATTTAAAATAAAATGAGGGTCCTTTTGCATAGGTATGGAAGGAATTGTTGTCGACACAAACGCAGGCAAACAAAAATCATCCTCTCGCCTTGGGCGACTAATTCATTATTGCGCGACTTTTATATTTATTTCGCGAAGTGTCCAAATCCCTGTCTGACCTTTGGTCTATTAGTTTCATTTATTTCGATTGTGTTTGGAGGCAAATCACAAAGCAAACAAACAAGAAATTGACAAACGAAAAAATAGTGAATAAGTCTTTTCGAAAAACTGAGTTCCAATTCTTCGTATATTGTAAATGGTCATCGCATTTGAAAATCTACTTTAAATAATTCTGAACAGAGGGTAAACGTTTGTTTTCTTATGTCTTCAAAAGTTTCTCACTTTTTGTTAAATTGAATAAAAAGGGTTCAAGGTAAGTTTTAGAGAGCACTTCTTGTTTTTTCTTTTTTGTTGTTTGGTCGACTATATCTTCAATTTTTGTGAATGACAATGAGTTAAAAAGATAGATAGGTCCTTAAAGGACATAACCAGCAACAGCAACAACAACAACAAGAAATCTTGAGAATGAATAAGGCAGATGTATAACAATATTGTTGAGTATTGTCCGAAAATTGTGTCCATTTGCTATTCTTTTATTTGGCCTTCTTATTGTTTGCCTATTTTTTGCTTATCAAGATGGATAATGGCGTGCGAACAATAAAACCTTAATATCGGTTTAATATGTGAAGCCAAAATGTACGCAATGCAAAATAGGTTTGTTTTCTTATACAAGTTTTAAGGCTTTGTTAAATGTCTTGGAAAATTTCGGTGGTCGGATTTGTGTTTTCTCTGGTGAGATGGTTTCTTGTTTGTGTGCAATCTACTGTTTGATCTTTTTGAAGTTGATTTTGGCAGATTTGTTAAATGCGTTTAGTTCAACAAATTAATTATAGAACAAATTTTCTTAGTTTTAGTGAAACATTTTAAACAAGCGAAACATAGGGTTTTCCGTTGAGATGATTTATTTTAAAAATCAGGTTGTCATCTTTTGACATTTGACAAATAACAACTACTAAAATTAAAATAATTTATTCCGCATGTATGTTGTTAAAATTAATTTAAAAATTTTAACAGTTTAATGAGGTTTTTTTTACGATGAAATGGTTAGAATTGACGAATGTTAGTTTTTAAGTGCTCAAGAGTTAAAGGTTAAGCCCCCACAAAAAAAGTCCAGCGGTGTCAAATCATATGATCCTGTGGCCATTTGATAGCACCACGACGAGAAATACCACGACCAGGAAATGTCTCTTGCAATAAACCCATATTCGCTCTAGTTGAGTGGCATGTGACATTTTGTTTAGTAACATACCCATCGACTACCGAGTGAGAAATGTGCTTCGACGCTAAAGAAAATATTGCTGGAAAAATCATCGTCTACTGCTTGTTGTTCAAGAACCCATTTGACGTATCAACGACATTGTGAATGGTCAGCTGGCTTCAATTGTGTGAGCTGGGCCTTATATGGATGTAGGTGTAAATCTAAAGGTCTTCGTCTTCGGCACTACTTTTACTTACAGGAGTGATATTTTCAGTGGTACGGGCGAAACGATTATGCAGAGGCCTTACGAATTACAATATAGTTAACCAATCCAGTCTCTGCAATACCCGTGGCATGATGGTTAGTGCGTTGTCATGCTAGAGGTCTTGGGTTCAAACTAGAGGTCTTGGGTTCAAACCATTTCTGTGCCATCTAAAGTTTTTTACGGGTAGTGCCTATTATAAGGAACTACCAAATTTTCCAACAGGAATTCTCGTCATTAAAAGTGCTTTCTTAAATAAGCCGTTCGGATTTCGATTAAAACTGTAGGTCCCTCTGTTCCTGACAGCATTACTCGCGCACAGGAACAGTTGAGAGTTGTTAATCACTGGGCTCTAGTTCTCAACGGACTGTCGACGATTATGTATACCATAATCTGCATCACCATTTTTGTAGTAGGTTGTTTCGATGTGTGATAGTTAAGCGAACCATTTTCGTACATGTCAGACTTTCAGCTGACAAACACAAACTTGGTTAGACGACTTAGTTTGACAGATGTGCAATTCCAACCCTATACTTTTTAAAGCTCAAAATAGACAACCCGTAAAATAAGGATTTAACCGCAGAATAAGAAAAAATAAGCACACGCAGAAAGTGGCAAATGCTGAGGAATTATTTTTGAATTGAAAATGTTTATGTTTCCAGATGAAAGTTCTCTAGAATCTAAATTTTTTGAGTTTTGAAAAAATGCATCAGGGACTATGAATCTGATTAACCTTAATTTAAAAATTTGACGTAACTGCCGGATTTTCTTTTTTCGACGTCTCTAATATCGTCATCTTGTGTTCGAAAATTTTTACGAATATAATACTTTCTTGTTTTGACAGATGTGAAAATCTTTTGTTTATTATTCAGTTGCTTATGTCAGATATGCACGATTAAAAGATAAAAACTTTATTATCAAAATAAGTATTCGTTAACGCAAAAGTTGGGTGCATTGCACCCATTTCACGGTAGACGTGGTGGCCTCTTTCACAGTCGGCTGTTCAAGGTTTGGTGGCCAAGTTTGAGATGACCGGACGACAGCAGAACCCGAGGCAGTCTATTAATCGCCGTGCACAAGAACTCGGCCTTCGCAGACTTCAAATTGGCGTATTTCGCATCCGTACAAGATCCAACTTACCCAAAAGCTTAACTGGGCTTCGAGTAGTTTGGAAGAGGACCCCAATTTTGGCCGAACAATCATCTTTAGTGACGAGGTGCATTTTTGGATGAATGGATGTGTTAACAAGCAAATTTGCCGTATATGGGACGATACCAACCCACGCGAAATTCACCAGGTGACAATGCACCCTTAAAAAGTTACCGTATTATTATTATTCAAGTTAGAAATCTTGTTGTTTTAGACAAAAAAAAGGCATTTCTAATAGAGAAATTGTTAAGAAATATTTAATTAGTGAAGCCTTTGTAAGAAAGATTCAACAAAATTTCAAACATTAGGTTCGGTAAATGGTAAACTTTGTCGCGGTACAAAGAGAAAGACTAGTGCCTATGATGATCGCAAAATAATACGGGAAGTAAAAAAAATCCAATGATTGTGACTCATTTTATTCAAGAAAAGACTGGAGTAAATATTTCACAAAAAACAATACGAAGGCGGTTAAAAGATACATTCCTTAAAAATACGACGCCCTTTAATTCAAAAGGCAGACAAAGTTAAACGATTAGAGTTTGCAAAAAAACACATCAGTAAGCCGATTTCGTTTTGGAAGAAGATTATTTGGAGTGACGAGAGAAAATTTGATCTTTTTGGACAGAAGCAGCGCTTACGTGTCTGGTGTAAGTCCGGCGAAAAGCTTAACGACAAAAATGTTAAGCATGGAGAAGGGACCATTTTGGTCTCGGGGTGTTTCGCATGGTCAGGAACGGAAAATTGGTGCGAATCGAGACAACAATGACAGCAGATGTCTACATTGATATAACGACAACGACCCTAAAACATACGGCTAGAAAAATACAGGATTTCAAGATCAAACTGCTGGATTGGCCGGCCCAATCACCAGATTTGAATCCAATCGAGAATTTGTGGTCTATTTTGGATTCCAACTTCGAAAAGGGGAAAGTAGGTTAGGTTAGGTTGGAGTGGCTGTCCAGATATCATTGACACACGTAGACCTCAAGGGTCCATTGTGATACCACTAATGAGGTTACTTATGGGAGAGTAATGAATTTAAACAAACCATTTTTTACTTTTAATAAAGTTAGAGAGACGTTTTGTGTCAATCGTTGCCAGTTCACTGGTATTATCGAAGAAGGGATTACCGAGAAAGTAATTCCCTCTAATTGAGAGTGCTGGACATGTACATAGAAGGTGTTGGACTGTTTCCTCTCCCTCCTCGTCCATGCAGCTTCTACAGAAGTCATTTGTGTAGACCCCTAGCCTCAGAGCATGTCTACCTATGAGGCAGTGTCCCGTTATTACTCCAATTGTAGAGCTTATACTTTGTCTGCTTAGCGATATCAAGCCTTTTGACCGTTTTAAGTCAATACTTGGCCATATTTGCTTGGTTGCCAGGCAGGTGGTACTTTGTGACCATCTAGTATTTGTTGTTTCTAAAGCATATTGCTTGAGAAGATATTTGCATGTTGCAAATGGTATTCCTATGTTATGTTTTTGGCGAGGTCATCGGCTTTGCAATTTCCCGGAATGTCTCTGTGGCCCGGCACCCAAATGAGGTGAATGTTAAACTGTTCCGTCATCTCCTTCAGAGATGATTGACAATCGTGGACTGTTCGAGAGTTTGTGGAGACAGACGCGAGAGATTTAAGAGCGGCTTGGCTGTCCGAGAAGATTCGTATATCCTTACAAGATATAACGTTTTCTTTGAGCCAGGATAGTGCTTCTTTAATCGCCATTACTTCTGCCTGGAATACACTACATTGATTGGGAAGTCTATAGGATAGACTGAGATTCAGTTGTTCTGAAAAGATACCACTTCCAACTCCGTGATCGGTCTTTGAACCGTCAGTATAGAAGTGTACCGCATCGTCTTCCAGGGGTCCCTCTTCTTCCCAGGAGGATCTTGAAGGGATGGACACATGGAATCTTTTACCAAATACCATTTTTGGGGTGGTATAGTCTAAGCGATCTGGGATAGATCTGAAATTGTCTAGAATGGTTGTATGTCCAGTATTGTTACTGGTCCATTGAGAGGTGGCTCTAAGCCTTACACATGAGTTGGCAGCCACCTTTTTAGAGAAGATGTCAAGTGGTGTTAGGTTTAAAAGCACTTCCAGTGCTGCGGTTGGTGTTGTGATAAGTGCTCCTGTGATGCACATACCTGCTGACCGCTGGACTTAAATGAGTTTATTTAGATTTACCATCTTATCCAGTGCGGTCCACCATATGACGGCTCCATAAATGAGTATCGGCCTGAGTACCGAAGTTTATAGCCAGTGGGTTATTTTTGGGGAGAAGCCCCATTTTGATCCTATGGCCTTTTTACAAGTAAAAAGCGCTACAGTAGCCTTTTTGACTCTTTCATCAATATTTGCCTTCCAATTTAGTTTTTTGTCTAAAATGAGGCCCAAATATTTAGCTTGGTCGGAAAAGCTTAATGGTATTCCTTTAATCTTGGGTGGGCTAATCTGAGGAATTTTATATCTTCTCGAGAAGAGTATTAATTCTGTTTTGTGTGGGTTGACGTCCAATCCACATTGATTAGCCCATTTAGTTTGCCTGTTTAGGGCATTTTGTAGGAGTTCCGAGAGAACTTGGGGGTGCTTCCCAGATACGGATATCGCAACGTCGTCAGCGTAGGCAATCACCTTGAAACCTTCTGTTTCCAATGTTGTAAGTAAGTCGTTTACTACCATGTTCCATAAAAGAGGCGAAAGGACTCCACCTTGGGGAGTGCCTCGATTCACCGATCTGGTGGTAGTAAAACTTCTCATGTTAGAAATTATTGTCCTGCTTTTGAGCATGAGACTTATAAGATTCATGAGTGACTTCTCTAATTTCAGCTTATCCATTGCTGTTGTGATCGCCTGGTAATTGACGTTGTTGAAAGCTCCTTCAATATCTAGGAACGCTACCAGGATATACTCTTTGTATTCGAGGGAATGTTCAATAGTACGTACCAGTGAGTGAAGTGCTGATTCTACTGATTTTCCCTTAGAGTAAGCATGTTGAGCTGTGGAAATGAGACATGGTTTTAAATTATGTCTGATATAAATTTCAATCAATCTTTCGAAGGTTTTAAGAAGGAAGGATGATAGGCTGATTGGTCGTAGATCTTTAGGGTTAACGTGTGAGGGTTTCCCTGCTTTGGGAATGAAGACTACTTTTGCCATTCTCCAGGCTTTGGTAATATATCTCAACCTTACACAGCTTGTCAGAATGATTTCCAATGGTGGAATAATCATGTCTGAGCATTTTTGTAGTTCGGCCGGAATGATTCCATCTGGTCCTGGAGATTTATATGGATCAAAGCTGTCTATGGCCCACTGCAGTTTTTCCCGCGTTATTAGATCAACTAAATCGCTTGTAGAAGCTTGAGACTCTGATGTTAAGTCGTTGAGTATGTTAGAACTACCTGGAAAGTGGGTGTCTAATAACAGATTAAGAGATTCTTCATCTGTGATAGTCCACGTGCACTGCTTCTGTCTTTAATGCACTAGGTATTGTTGGACTTTTTGAGAAAATTTTCCTGAGTCTTGAGGCTTCTGAAGTATTTTCTATTTTACCACAAAAATTTCTCCAAGAAGACCTCTTACTCTTTCTTAATTCTTTTTAACTTCCCATAGGAAGTTATTGTAATGGGTCCGATTTGTCAAATTAAAAATTTTGACATTTCTCGACGTTTCAAGGTCCCTAGAGTCGAAATAAAAGATTTTTAGAAAGATGTCTGTGCGTGCGTGTGTACGTACGTTTGTACGTCCGTACGTCCGTACGTTCGCGACGTTTTTTTCGTCGTCCATAGCTCAAGAACCAGAAGAGATATCGACTTCAAATAAATTTTGTTATACAGATAGTAAGGCAGAAAGATGCAGAAAGGGCTCTAAAGATAATTGTGTGATTGGTTTTTTTACCATAGCAGTTTGAAAAAAAGGTGAAAATTTTGGTTAACCCTAAATATCTTACTAACCAAAAACGCTAGAGACTTGAATTAAATTTTATATAATATATTGTAACATGATACCAAAAAGGTATATTTTTTGAAAAAAATAAATATAACGGTTTTTTTTAAAAATCAATAAAACTGAAAAAAAAAATTTGTCACCTCCAAAATTTTACGACTGAAATATGATTTCATCTCTAAAACAATTTTGTGCAACGAAGAATAATGTTTTTGACATCTGATAAAATTTTGAGAAAAATCTAATTGACAGTTTTTTTATAAAAAATAAAAATCTAAAAAAAAAACATTACTCAAAATTCGTAAAAGTTGAATATCGATTCAAATATCTTTTCAAAAACTTGAAATTTAGGCTTCAAGCTTATTTTATCTTATAAGAAATATTGTTTTCAACATTTTGAAAAATGTTGAGAAAAATCGAATTGACAGTTTTTTTACAAAAAAATAAAAACCTAAAAAAAATTTATAAAAGTTGGTAAAATTTGATTTTCGACTCAAATATCTTTTCAAAACTTTGAGACATTGGCTTAAATTTACTTTTATCTTTCAAAAAATCTTGTTCTCAACATTCAGTTAAAGTTTGAAAAAAATCGAATTGACAGTTTTTTTACAAAAAATAAAAACCTAAAAAAAATTGATAAAAGTTGGTAAAAATTGATTTTCGACTCAAATATCTTTTCAAAACTTTGAGATATTGGCTTAAATTTACTTTTATCTTTCAAAAAATCTTGTTCTCAACATTCAGTTAAAGTTTGAAAAAAATCGAATTGACAGTTTTTTTACAAAAAATAAAAACCTAAAAAAAATTGATAAAAGTTGGTAAAAATTGATTTTCGACTCAAATATCTTTTCAAAACTTTGAGATATTGGCTTTAGTTTACTTTTATCTTTCAAAAAATCTTGTTGTCAACATTCAGTTAAAGTTTGAAAAAAATCGAATTGACAGTTTTTTTTACAAAAAATAAAAACCTAAAAAAAATGTATAAAAGTTGGTAAAAATTGATTTTCGAATCAAATATCTTTTAAAAACTTTGAGATAATAGCTTCTAACTAATTTGTTCTTATAAGAAATATTGTTTTCAACATTAGGATAAATTTTGAGAAAAATGGAACTAACAGTTTCTTTTACAAAAAATAAATACCTAAAAAAAAATGTATAAGAGTTGGTAAAAATTGATTTTCGGCTCAAATAGCTTTTCAAAAATTAAAAATATTGGCTTCAAACTTATTTTGTTTCACAGAAAATATTGTTTTCAATATTCAGTAATTTTATATTAAAATCCAACAGTCCATTTTTTCATAAAAAATTAAATCTACAAAAAATAGTACGCAAATTTGGTAAAATTGATGCTAGTACATATAGAAAAACTTTTAAGCAAGACAAATCGACAGACGGGATGGGAAGTTATCAGTGTGGGTCGCATCCCAGCCTCTTTTTTATATTGCTTTAGAGCTTGTTTGTATAAGTCCCAGTCAGAAGGAGATCTAGTGTAATTAGATCTGTTGAAGAGTTTACGACAGCTCTTTCTGAATGGTTCTAATTCTTTATGCCACCAATGAGGTTTCTTTTTACCCTTTAAAATGGTTACAGGGCATGAAGATCTCATTGATTCATTTAAGGCTTCGGTGAGATGATTTACAGAAAGGTCTAGTTACTTTAAGGGGAAAGTAACAAATCGCGACAACTTATTTGATACCATGCGTACATCCTGGGAAAATATTGATCCCAAACATTTAAAAATTCTAGTGGAAAGTATGCCAAGGCGTCTACAAGCTGTTATCGACGCTAAAGGAGGGCATACGAAGTACTAAATAAGTTCAATTCGAATCTTTTATTGATTGCGTACTTTATTGTGTCCTATACAAAAAAATAGAATTTTTATTGATTTAAATATTTCTGTATCAATTTTAATTTGTTTAACAAGTATTCAATTGGAAAACATGAAATAAAAAAATAAATTTTCGATATTGGAAGCGGTCTTATTCAAAGGAATGAAACAATGTTTATTTAAGTTTATAGTTAATTTCGATCAGATAAAAATACACGAATTCCGTGAAGCGGCGTTGTTCTTTTTCTTGATCCTCGAAATCAACTGAACTGATTTCAAAAACCAAAATGGAGAAGAACATATTTATTTTTTTTTTTTTAGATACCTGCCCTTTTCTCTCATAATAAGGTGTTAATACAAAAAATCTTTGAGGTCACATTATAATATATTTTAACAATAATTTGGGTCCTACCACAATTTTTTTTTTGTATTATTATTAGCTTATTATTTGTCATCCATTATAGCACCAACATAAAAAATACATCGGTGAGTACTTTATTTTGTCCTGTACTGTAGATGACATGTGGCTACAGCAGGACTTCGCTACGTGCCACACAACAAACGCCACGACATCAACACACAACATCCAACCGCTCTTATTGAAAAATCCTTTATAACACAAGTAAAAAATAGCTTAAACTTTAATTGTTGATGGCATAATTTTCGAAGTTCTTTAAATTATAATTTGGCTTATTGCAAAAAATTAACCATTTTGAAGAGCATTAATGGGTAGTTGCCAGTTTGATATGCGGTTGGAATCCCAGCCTCTTTACAAAATACCATTAAGTGAAACCCCCTATATTTTCAAAATTACTTTAACAAACCAAGATATTTTTAACATATTGGTTTAAAAAAGGAAATAGACAGGAGACCATAATGGTCAAAATAAATAATGTTTAATTTTCAAATAATTAAACCCCATTCCAACTTGGTAATGATTTTTAAATGTTGAGTCTCGATAAAGAATCCAATCTTGTGTTTAATTCAAAACATAACTTTCAATCCCCTCGTGATCTATATATTTGTCTTACGTCATCTTTTCTTCTTAACTTTCGAAAACAAGTCTTTTACCCTTTGTCTGTAAAAAATATTATCCCATTGTTCCATCAAAGGAGATACTCAATTTCAATTTTATACCCTTCCTCATATTAAAAATATTAACAAAAAATATGTGAATATAATAAAAACTGTTCTGTCAAGATGATCTTCGCGGGATATATGATCGCTGATGATCTCACTGGCATCCTCTTCTTCATATTTTTGTTCCTTTCTGGAAGGATATACACAGATATCCTTTTGTTTGATAAACAAAAGAAGAAAAAAAGTTTTATTTTTCATCTTTTGTTACAAAAAAAAAGAAACTAAAAACTTTTATTGTACATCCTCAGATTTTCAACACCCAGTTTTTGTATTATCTATGTACACAACATCCTTTGTTCCTGTGCCTATTTGAATGACAGGACTACAATAGTAAATCGGCTATAAAACGGCGGGCAATTGAATTCACATATAGTCATATAAGTTCTTATAAATAGTATATGAAAACAATAAAAGAGGGGATGACATTTAGAATCCGCACACCATATTTTCAACCATATTCATTGTCCTTTGAGTGGTGCCAATTGTATTCAAACGACAAATAGACAAACAAAAATGTATCTGAATAATATGAAAAATATCCTTACAAAATAACAAAAACAAAAAAAATAAGATACAATTTTTGATTTCTAAAAGGATGATAAATATTATAGAAGAGGAGAAGGAAAGAAAGAAATAAATGGAAGAAGAACAACAAAAAGTCTCGAGTTACCTTTTATTTGAGTTTTTCATTCACACTTTCGATTTAGTTTTATTTTTCTTCCTTTTTGAATTAAATATACGGAACGGAATTTCTTGGAACGTTATGCAATCATTTTAAAGACGTTAGGCAAACATATTCGTATTTCTTTAAAATACTGGGCTTATGTAGGATAGATGAGTAAAATTTCAAGGTAAATCGACTTTTTACATGATGATGCATGATGGACGGGACACGAGTCCTTTTTCTTTGTTTACTGTAAAAGGAAATAATGGTTTCTTTTATACTTTCTGAGAAGTTCATGGTTTTTGTTTCTTTTCTTCAGAAAACCAAATTATGCTACCGATTAGAAGGCATTTCGAGCAAATATTTACTGAATTTTGTTTAAAGAAAATGTTACTACTTTTTCCATTGGGTCAAATCTTTTGGCCTTAATGCTTATTTAAATACTGTTGAAACTTTAAAGAGAGATAATTTAGATATTGATTTTGGGGATTTATTTATTAGTTTTTGAATCTGGTTTTGGTGATATGAGTGTACTTGGAATTCATATTACATTATTATTTATGTTTTTTATTGACTGAAAGATATTTCTTAAGCATTACACAACGTTGCTTTTGGAAAACCGTAATAGGTCCTGTAAAGAAATGAAAACCGTGTTAAGAATAGGAAATGGAATAAAAACAATGTTGACAAATTGTGCACTAAAAAATTCTTATTTATAGAATTTCAAAAAATGTGCAATATAAAATTGAAGCTTACGTCGTTTTGGGTTTTAAATATTAAACGAGTTGAGTAGTATTTTTATAGGTATCATTTTTTTTTACAAAATTTATCAATTGTGGTTTTTTCTTAACAATATTTTCTGTAATGAAAAAGTTCCTTCTAAACAATATGATGCTTATCTGTGCAATAAAATTAAGTTGGAGAACAATGTTAAAACGTTGAGAAATTTAATCATTTTAAGTTAAACAAAACTCCACGGTTACGGGTACAGCACCAAATATATTTACGACCAATTCGCACACTTGCAACTTTATGGAGGACATAGTTTCTGGAATCGGTCTCAAATTTCTTTTAGGGCATTAACATAGGCTCTATATTTTTCACGTGATTTTAATGAAATAATTCTAAATGTGTTAAATCACAAGATCTGAGGGATTAATTGTTTTCTAATTTTCGAGAAATAACAAGGTCAGCCAAAATTTTTTTGGTCGTTTGTCATTTGTCTTAATTTTGTATTTAATTCTAGAAATTGAAATAAGTTTTTGAAGCGTATATTATTCTAGTTTTTAGTAATTTTTACTTATCAAATTTAAAATGATGCCAGTTTAGAAAATGATAGCTGCCCAATTATTAGTTTGTTTCTATGTGTACAAGTACATACACATTTTGAAGAAGAACAGACAAAAACTGCTTGTTGTGAAAATCACACTCGAAATTCTATTGATGGTCAGAAATTTAAAAATTATCATTTAAATTGATGTAAAATCAACCGAAAATACTAAAATCTACGATATTACTTTGAAAATTAAGAATGAAAGTTAAACGCTTTGAAGAATTTTTGAAACCTATAAAATTGAAAATAAAATTATATTTAAATATTTATTAGAATTCAATATCTCTCTATAGCCATAACTCCAAAGTTTTTAGATTATCAAGCTTAGTTAGTAAGAAAAACTTTAGTTGAGAAATGGTTTGAAAATTAACAATTATCATACTATATTCACAAACTAAATATTTAAGTTTAATTGTACAACTAACCTAGTTGTTTAATTAAAGTTCTCCTTTACGAATACGTTGTTTGTCTATAGCGCAATGTGGTTGTAATTTATTTATGTAAAATTTTCCAGCCTACTTTTCCATTCAGAACTTCTAATGTTTTATACGAAACTCTTTCAAAACAGGACATCTTGCAATGAAGTGATGTACATCCTCTCTCTCATTAAGATTGCAAAGGTAGCATAGGATCGGCAGATCTGGTCGATGCGGAATGTAATTTAAATTTAATAGTTCGCCTCTTAATTTAAATATAACATTTATCATACTTAATGCGGAAAAGGTTTAGGTGGTATGTTCGTTCTTGAAAATCTAAATTTAGTTGACTGTGAATCATTCTACGTTGCGAAGATTGAGCTCCCTCTTTAAAACTTCTATACGCGACATGGCTTAACTTCTCTACTATTGTTTTAAAATTGTCTTTTAGATCTGAAAGGCTTATACCAATTGAAAATTCGATACTTTCACCTAAGCTAAGAGCTAACTCCTCCCACTTTTTGACTAGATTACCCCTGGATGATAAAATCGAACTTGTCTCGGCAATCTTTCTTCGTCCATTTCCTTCACTTTAATAATGTAGTCAAAATGCAACTTTAAGGTCCTTAGATAAAATGGAGGTTCAGTTGTTTCCAAATGTTGAGTTGGAATGCAAATTGGCAGCCGAAAAATGCGCTTTTAGAAATACCGGTGGAACCTTTCCACCTCCTCCTATTAGCAGTATACCCAAACTTGCGAACCACAAAGCATTATAGAAGCTGATGTCGCATGAAAAATTGTTAGCTTTGAGCTATGCTCCACACCTTTATTATCGATGCAACGTTTCCACACAGAAGAAACTGCTATTTTCGATTCCGCTTGCTTGTACTCAAAATGCTTTTTTATGTTTAGGTTAGATGTTATTAAAACTCCTAAGTATTTGTATTATCGAACAATTGCAACACATTCACCTTTGTACATCCACTTTTTATTATTTGCATATCTTTCTCCTCCGCCCGAAATATCATAATTTTAGACTTCTGTAAGTACAGTTTTTTCACCATATGATGCATTCCTTACACCGATTCAGATAAAAAAAAACAATAGCATCCGCAAATGTCAGTCCTGGTATCTAAGTATTTCCGAACTGGATTCCTCCTCCGACCTCCTTCAAGATATCATTAATAAACTAAACAAATAGTTGTGCGCTCAACACACAGCCTTGTTTAACTCCCATTTCTGTTGGAAAATCTTCAAATATATACTCCCCATCCCAGAGGTAGGCCACATTATTTTCTTACATTGCTCTGACAAGTGCATCAAGAAATTCATCTTTGAAATACGGGGCTACGTACTGTGGAAGCAGTGCAAATTGCGGCGTGTTGAGTAATTTCGTGAAATAAAAACGGAGTTCAAACGCTTTCAGTGATGCAGTACGATTTTTGTCTTGCTTTTAGACACTCATCATCAAACCATCCCTGCCTAAAAATATTATAAACCTTAACTACCACGCCTGCTTTGACAGCTTAGACTATCATGTCCTTTAGTTGTAATTGTTGTAATTAGTTATGAAAGATATGTGATGCGAGTTCCGAATTTAAATTATTATGATAAATGTTTTTCAAACTTAACTTCAAGCTGAGGAGCATCATAAGTTTGAAATATCGTTTAAAATATAGAAAATACAAGAAATAATAAGGAGTACGACTTTTAGTACTCGCTGGGTGTATCCCAGATCAATTCTTGTGAAATAATCAAACATTCTACATTGCCAAAGAAGTGTTTTTAGGAATTCTCTGACGGTGAACAACACATATTAAATTAGGACTTAAAAATGTCTTCGTTGGCCTAAAGGTTTAAGCCAGTTGTATCTATAATAATTGTATGTCTCTTGGAAAGAATACAAAATATGCAATAGAATTGTAGACGAAACTCTTACATCACCACTTTCTTTTATGTTTTTCTTTGTTTTTAGCAATTTCTGTAAAAATAGATATATTCTTTTTCGCTTCTAGAAATTCATATCACTTTAACCTTGATCGCAATTTTTAAGTATTAAGAATGTTAAACGCTGTACCCAGTATTGTTCTCTTTTATTTTGATATTCAAAATTTTAAGAACAATTTGCATCAGTGTGTAACTCCGCTTTAGTGTGGTATGAATTTCCAAACACGTGTATATTTAGGTTCAAAAGTACGGCATTTATATTTCCTTGACTACATTTCTAGCACATGAACTTAAAGTACATATAAGGGTCTTAAATAGTTTTATTCTAATTTTGTACATTATACATGATAATTTTTATTTCAGTTCATAAAAATGTTCGAACAGTTCATGCGCTAAATGTTAAATGAACCACAAACAAAAGAAGGACCCTTTTGTAATTCCTAGAAAAATTCTCCTGCAACTCAAATATTTATCATTCCAAAATTTCACATTACCCATGTTTATTCCATGCTACCAGCTACATGCACACATATATGTATCTTATTAGTTGAAATAAGGCAGACAAATTCAAGCACAACGTTGTTCTTCTTTTTTTTCTTTGAATGGTCTGTTAAAATTATCACATGGCACCAAATTGTCCAAAGAACCTTAAGTATAAAAAATACCCGTCTTTAAGCTAAATACGATGAACCAAACCAACATAAACCATATCAACCATACCAACAAAAATAAACTCAACAGTGCCAGGCAAAGTCAAACAAAACTTTACATAATCAATTAGTGAAGGTCTTCTAAAGACTTACCAAAATGCCACTGCACTTTCTGTCCACTGTCCACTTTATTCATACAATGATGCGCATCATTATCATCTTTCGATTGTTACTAAATATATATGGGCTCATCATCACAAAGGGAGCACATTCATAGAGCCTAAAAAGAACCAAAGCTGATACATGAAGATGATGCTACAACGAAATACGTAAGGCATAACATTCTACTCAATAGCCTACATCACAAACATTGCACTAAGCAAATTTATTGTCTATAGTGATGGGTTTTAGAACTTAACAGGTCCGTCTAACATTTGCATTTATTGTTACATCATTTACTGTGTCTTTTCGTAAAGTGACACAGGGACGGAATTAATACTTTTTGAAATATGGGCGTTTATCTCTTTTAAATATTGCCTAAGAGTCAATTTAGGCATTCAAGTTTGGACTTTCTTAAGTTTCATCTATGAACATCAATTATTGCAACTAAGGTGTAACATGAAAATGTTTAGAGTACATATTTCTATATTTTGACATTTTTCAGAAGAGGCCAACCCTGTTGACAGAGATACGAATACCCTTAAATAAGTTCAGAATTCTAAATTCTTTGAAAATCGTAAATATTTAGCCAAAAAGAAATAAGGGCCATAATTTATTCTCCCAGGTAAATTACTACACAAGTGTGGACCTGGCAGAATATTCATATTTTGTGTTATTTTCTTATCTTTGACAAGTTGTTGTGTATTATTTGACTTCCGTCTGTCGTTGTCTTGTCTACACACTGCACTGTACACATATTTTTATTTTTGTTTGAGTCTTAAGGTTTGATGCGAGGTTTGTTTGGGGTGTCAGGCGTCACTCGTATTTACACTTCTACTGTCTTCACGACACAGTCTTTTGGTTTGCACCTACAAACATAAATATAATATTACAATACAGATAGTTTTATGCACCTACATAAGTAGCAGAAGATAGAGCTCTAAATACATTAAGAATCTGTATATACTTCTACCCCAAAATCAATTTCGATATTTATGAAAAAGTGTTAATAATTCGAGTAAGAGTAAGAGCAAGTGAGTTAGCCTCCTGTTGTATCCAATGTTTGGGGATGCTATTAGAAGTGCGACTCTTATCCGCATGGTTTACCATTTAGAAAATTGATTACCTTAATTGTTTAAGCACATTATATAGTCCAACAAAATGGTCGCCATTGTGAATGGTGCAAATTACTTCATTTTTTTGTTTGTATTTTCATATTATTTTCACAATAATATGTGACAGAGCGCGATCAATAGGCTATGGAATTTTAGTTTATAGTCGGTTACCTTTTGTAGATATTATTTTGCTTGTTTTATGGAGTTTGGTTTTTGTTGTGCGTTGGCATAATTTAACACCTTCTCTGTTTGAATGTGTTGACATAAGTTTTATTTTATTTTTTTAAATTATACAAGATATTCGTATTGAGATCAAAAGTTTGAATATAATACAAAAGAGCTGATAATCGAACTTTAAATTGAAACAAAATTTACAATTGCGATTGAAGAACCGGTATACCTTTAATATATGCATACATAAATCGAAGCAGAAATAGATGGAAATAATATGTGTTTATTTACTTAATATTTGTTGAATTGAGTTCAATAGATTAAATAAAATAAATTACATTGTGAAGGCTCGATAATAGGTAAACTCAAAATAAAAAAAAACGTTCTAATGCAATTGGCAATGGAAATTTATAACTGATGATGAGATAAGGTATGGCACATTAACACCTTAAGAAAATATTAGACATTGTGATTTGTATGAATATTGATGTTATACAAAATGCAAACATATTTTTTTCTGTCTACAAAGCCGCGATATTTTATAAAAATTGGTATTTTTTAACGATCTGATTGTTTTTTTAATATGGTACTTTTGAGGCAGCTGAACACTTTTAAATATCACGGTTTTTGGGTTATTGAATTTCCTTCTTAAGGAGTTCTGAAGTTAAGGGACGAAATGTTAAATAGTGAATGAAATTAAGTTTATATATAGTAATCGAACACAAATGGTTATCCATTTTGCTGTTTCAAAAGCATAGGGCTGGAATTCGACACAAGTCAAACTAAGTTGTTTAACCAATTTTTTTGGTTTGTTTGTCAATACCTTCTACGCAAAATATTGATACTACCACCACCACATATCGTGCTTTAAGAGAAGACTATGGTTGATATAATGGTCCAACTACGCAAGCAATTGCCAAAATTGAGAAAAAAAAATTGAAAAATTGAATTTGGATTGGTTATATTCTCTCACTAGTTTGTTTTAGTATGGTAAGGCAACAGTGATAAAACTCACAAGTCCTTCAAAACTGGTATTCCATTGAGCACCTGGATTATTTTCGCTTCTGTTAACCAAACTTTCCAAGAAAGGCCACCCTAATTCCTTTTATCTCGGACGCCTGCCCAAAAAGTGCTGGATGTTTTATTCCTCCCTTAAGCTGCAGACAGTACAAAATGATGATTTGTTCTGACCAAATCCGTTCCATTAAGCTTTATTAAATCACATCTTGACTTAAAAATTCAGGTGACCTTGTTCAGTTCAAAACCATCATTAATTTAAATTTGTCCTCTTAAATGATCCAGATGTTTGTAGATGCACGTACTGCTGTCAGATACCCTTCTTAAGTTTTCTTGTTGACCTTCCGATTTCAACAGCCGCAATAGATCATTGCTTTTTTGGATCCCATCAATTTGAGAAATAGATCTCTCATCCCAACACAGTCCAAAACAATATCCAATATTGTTCAATTCATTTACCCAAAACAATTTTTCACTCAAAAGTATTTTTGTAAGCTGATGTGGTAGTCTTGTTGCACTGTATTCGAATATATATCTGAGGTAGAGATCAAGGGTCCGTCCTCCGCCCCACTTTCCATTGTCAAGGAGTAGTTTGGCGTAAATGTATGCAATTTTGAAATAGCGTTTTTTGAACATTCCAAAGCCTCAGATCCGAGAACCGTAAGTTTGATTAGCTAGAAAGCATGCCACGTCGAGTTTATGCTGTTCTTGGCTGCAGTGTTTCTCTTTTCTACGTGCTTTGAAAATACATCCTTGGTGAAAGTAAGGCTCCTAAGTAAGTGTAGTTGGAAACAATTCAAATTCTTTCTCCACTTAATTTCCGATTTTCTTGTCTAGATAACCTTACACCATTTTTTAACACCATTATCTCGGATTTAGATAGATTTACTTTTAGGCTCCATTTAATGCAATAACATTCCATCCTCCAGTATAACCATATCGTCTGCAGCAACCTTATGCTGAACAAGTCAATAAAGAGTCTGCCTCCTAAAGATTCATGCAAATCGTTTATACACAGTTCGAAAAGCAACGGTGATAGCAAGCTTCCCAATTTGACTAGAAAAAGTGTAACAAATTATTAAAATTATTCTTATTTGTTTGTAGATAAGCAATTTTCTTGAGATTTTATCAAATGCAGATTTCAGATCGACAAAAAATGCATACAAATTCTTTTTTTGTACCAACTTCACATGAACTATTGATGCCAGATTACAAATGTTATCCACCGTCGAATATTTTTTCCTAAAGCCCGACTGAAATTCTGTTAGTATATTATTTGCCTCTACCCATGAGTACAGCGTCATGTTGACAATTCCCATCACAATTCATCCAATTTTTTTAAATATTGAAATGCTTCTTCTACTTTGCAGTCGTTCAACATCCTATTAAATCTTTCTGCTAGTTGATCCAAGAAGTCATCTTTTGCATTTATGAAGAATGCATAGGTAATATGTCCTCTCCTGATACTTTTAGTTTGGTTTAATTTTTGTTTACAATACTTATAATTTCATCTATAGTTACAGGCATATCCAGATCCCGATCCTGAATTAATTTAGGTGCATAGAAAATCTAATTTGCCGTTTGATTTGGGGTAAGAAATGAACTATAATATGTTCTAAGCTCAGGAGCGGAAATTTGAGGGAAAATTAGATGATCTTGGTTACGTATTTCCTTTTTCAACTTCCACCACTCTTTTCTGTCTTTTACACTTCTTAATTTCAAGGTCAAGCTGATTATTGTATGTGATTTGTGACGTTTTTCCTTTGGGAAATAGTCTTATATTCTTTTTGAGTTCGTTGATAGTTCTCTTTCGCTTCGTGGTTTTCCGTTTTCCGACAAATATTGAGTAATTTATAACTTTTTTTCCTGGCTGTTTCACACTCATAATTGTACCATTTATTCTTTGGCTTAGATTATGAGCTTCCGCTCTGATCACTTTTTGAGTTCTTTATTAAATCGGTTAAGTCCTTTCGCTCAATTATATAGATCCTTCTGAGTTATTAGATTTTGCAAATTAAACCTAAGATTACTTTGGTACTCAGTGTTTTTCCGACCATTCCACTGCAATTAAGGTAACAGATTAAACTTGGTTGTGGTGTTGGGTATACAAATATGCTTTGCAGACCATATCTCTTCCTCTACACTAAATCGTTCCACGCACGTCAGTAGTTTTTGAGATACAGTACAAATATTATTTACTGAGGTACCCACATTATTCATTATTGTAAAGCTTTATTGCAAGATTATTTTCTCGTCATGGCGATATTAACTCGCCACCAATATCATATGATTTGACAACACTGGACTTTTTTGGTATAGCTACGCGAAAGAGTTGAGCACTTAAAAACCAATATTTATCAAGTTATGGCTGAGATGCCGCCAAATATGTGTCAAAAAGTGGTCAAAATACCTCAAAAGAATCGATACTTATGTGCGCGTTGAAATATGCTGTCAAAACTTTTTTTAAGTTGAATGTATTCAGTGATAAAAACAGTAGCGGAAAATTGCTTCAAAATATACAAACAAAAATTTAGGAAACAATCATCCAAACGTCTACTTTTGCAAAGTTATATCCTCAATTTTTAGACACGATAAAAACGTGTCTAAAAAAATTCAACTGATAATGAAACGGTTTTATTGAGGATATAACTTTGCAAAAGTGGACGTTTGGATGATTGTTTCCTAATTTTTTTTTTGTATATTTGAAATCATCATCATATTTTTTCGAAACTTTTAGTTCTTGGCATTTTGGCTTTTAAAATGTTCCAATTTTAAGATTGTTGTATTTCAGGCATAGACAAGAACAGCCTTCTTCTCTACCTTAGATAAGCATCTCAAGGCATTCAATTTCTTATTGTAAATAATTAGTGCTATGTACCTTAAGGATTTGTAATTTCTACAAAACTTCACTATAATCCTCGAAATCCTGTCAGAAGTTCTTCGTCAATGTCAGACTTTTATAAAACATGCAACACCTCAATTTTTTAAAACTACTAACAAGTTTTACAAAATTGTGTTAATACTAATGACCAATCCCATCATACCGTCAAAATTGCACATCAAAGCTGGCATTAAGCTTCTTAGTTCTCTAGAAAGAACAAAAACAGTCCTAAACCTTCTCAAAGCTAATAAATTATAAAACAAAAATAAATAAAAACTGTCCCTCGTGAAATCCCATAAAAATCACCACCGCATTCAATCCTAACAAATTACACGCACTTAAGGACTTCAAACAATGCGCGGCCGTGTGGTGGCAGCAACACCAATAAAATTTTACATAGGATTCTAATAAAATTATGACAAATTTATGCAAATGGATCTTCTAATCATCCCTCTAAGTACTTCTAATTTAACAGCAAATAACTCATTTCTCTTATAGTTTTTGCTAGTATTTCTTTTCCCGCAGGAAGAAATAAATTATATTGTTGTATGGCCAATAATAACGAGCTGCATGGGTGTGCTGCTGCGCCTTATGCATTATATTCTCATGCGAACGGATACTCAAGTCGGGGATGGACAGGACACCCAGCCAATTGTTAGAAAATATACAAACAAAAAATAAAAGTAATAAATAAAAATGTATAAACAATTCCGCTGAATTATTTTATACAAAAGCCATTGCAAAAGGATATAGAAAGGACTTTTTTGTCGCAAGCACCACTCACGCAGAATTGCATGGAAAAGGGATTGGGTGCGCTTATAACCTCCCCCTTGGCTGGTTTCATTTCAAGGAACGAACGAACAGACGGTTTGGGTTCGGAGAATAAAGCAACAAATCAAAATCCTAACAAACAGGATAATAACTCGAGGATGTACGACAGGAAGAGAATGTACTATTAATCATTTCGTTAAGGAAGAAGACTCGTGGACTAAAAATTGACAACGTTACAAAAAAAAAAACACTTCAGAACCAAAGTATCGTCTGATGCCGGGATCAACATTCCAATCCACACCTGCATCATCACTTTTGAAACATATTGTAATCCCGTCGCTGTTGCTGTCGCATCGAATCGCATCATCGCATCGCTCGTCCTTTAAGGACGAATACCTATTTGCCACCATTTTAAGAGTTGAATAGAAAATGAATAAAATTAAAAAGCCGCAACACAGGGGGTTAATCCTTTCCAAGTGTTCTCTCTCAATTGCGTTTGGCCTGCGCCCGTTCCACCTTTATACATCATCACGCGAATACTCTGCCACCCCGCGAGCAATCGCACTGCACAGACATTATCATTTTGTCAAAGTCGGGGTGCTCTTGACAAATTGGAAACACTCTCACCCGACACTCTAACTCTATGCGCGCTCTATGCCTACTATACTGCAATAGATGACGATGATGGTGGTACCGAACATCCTGTTGTGTGTCAATATGGCGAAGGTGACAGCAGCGGTGGTATAAATATATGCAGATTGGTGAATGTGCTGCCGCGAGTGGTTGTTAATGATGGCGATGATGATGTTTGACACGAGAAAGGACCGAAGACAACAGATGATGATGTTAACCACACCGCTATACATGACATCAGCTTCAGCTTCAACTTAAGCTTGAGCATCGCGGAGACAACAACAACGGTAATGGTATTCGCTGAAGCTGACGTTGAAGTTCTTCTTCGTCCGCCGCGTCGTCATCGTCAACATTATCGTCGTTGTCGTGGTCGCATCATTGCCACATCACGTCAAGAGGTGTTTGACAAATTTGTGTGTGCAGTTGCACGAAGCGGATAAATCCATAAATCACGGCAATTTAATTCGCATTTGATGAAAATTTAATTAATCCCCTGTGCATCCGCATGAATGCAAATATGAATTCCACTGAATTTATAAAATATATACAAACTCACATAATTTATATGCAAGGTGATGGCAGCTCTATACACCAACTTCAATGGGTAGAGAATGAAACAGAGGGACATCAGGAAGTTCGAGCGGTATAGAGGTGGTACAGCGTTAGAGGGTACGGCCGGCGGCGGTACTGCGAGAGGGTGTATGATGATGTTTTATTGAAATTTATGCGATTTACAAAATAATTAGGAAAGATCTAAATGGAAGTGGGTATTAGTTTGTAAAATGTTTGTTAGAGCATGAAAAATTGTATCATTAGTTAGGTTTATATTCGAGTTGAATTATACATACATACAAACATATATATTTGATGTACTATGAGAAAGTTTATAAATTTATTTATGCTTAGTATTTAATCACCAATTAAGAACTATGTGTAGTATCTGATGAGGATAATTCGTTGAATTCTAATTATAAAAATTTAATTTCTTTTATGTATAAATGTAAAAATGTAATATGCATCATAATTCGTGTACAAAAATACTATCATGCAGAAATGAAACATGAAATGAAAATACTAAATGTCAAAGGCCATCCAGTTGAACGTTGTAGCATGCAACCCATCAAAAATTTTATAGGAGTCAAAAATTGAAATATAATTTTGTGTATTATTTAAGAAAAAAGCTTATGTGATGAAACCTTCAATGATATTGGAAAAGTTAAAAAATTTTGGGCACACATTTTTCCAGCTGATTTTTTTCCTTTAAATTGTATTCCGTTAAATGTTTTTTAATTAGTTTGTACATTTTGAAAAATTAGAGCCCATTGTTTCGGTTTAATTTTCCAATATTATTGATAGATATCGAGGTCTGCAACTCTAAAAGAAAGAAAAAAAGAATTCGGTGCTGAGAAGAGATCAATGATATTATTTACAAACGTCACCGTGTAAGTGTTACCAATTTTGTGTAGTATTTTTTGTAACTCCTATTTTTTATAAGAAAACTTACAATTGGATTTTTAAAATGTTACCAATTGTAAAAAACAGTGGAATAATTAAATTAAATAAGTTTTAAGGGTTATCCATTTCAGAGTTTTGAAAGTATAGGACTGGAATTTGACATCTGTCAAACTAAGTTCTTGCACCAATTTTAGTTTTTAGTCGAAAATTTGACACTTACGAAAATAGATCGCTTAACTATAGCACAACAAATCAAAATTGATTCTGCCACAGCCACATATCGGGCTAATGGAGAAGATAATGATATACAGAATCACCCAAACACAAGCAATTATCAAAATTGTGAAGACATTTGAAGAGACTGGATTGCTTTTGCAGTTTCGCTCGTACCAATGAAAATATCGCTGCTGTAAGTAAAAGTGCTGCCGAAGACCCGAATGTGTCGATTCCTTGTCGTTCTCGGAAATAAGGAATGTCTTAAGGAACATTATGGCGTATTTTGTATTTAAATCTAAACCTACATCCATATTAAGTCCAGCTCACTCAACAACTGAAGCCAGCTAACCATTTACAACGATTAGATATGTCGACAGCCTAATGGGTGCTTGAACAACAGGCGTGGTGGTGAACGTCGATTTTTCAAACAAAATTTTCTTCAGTGACGAAGCACATTTCTCACTCTGTGGGTATGTTAATAAATAGAATCCTGAAGTTATTGAAGAAGTCACAGGGATTGATAATATACCATAGTAAAAAAAACTTTGTAAGTTATGTGTTGTTTTCTTTGTATGTATATGTTTTCATCTATTTAAAAAAGTTCCTTTGCATAAACAAAAAAAGAAAGTTAATAATAAGAGACCTTTTATCAAATCATGTGTTATTCCTTAACTCTTTGAGTCTATTATTTGTAAATCACTGTGTCTTAAAGTTAAATCTATCATCGTTCCAAATCAGCATGGTTTGGCTGGTTATCTACGGTCACTTTTTTTAATGAAACTAGGTGAAAACTGTATTGACTCATTTTAAAGGAAAAAAATAATTGGATTGTATTTTAACTGACTTCAGTAAAAACTCTCAAATCAAGTTTTGTTTGTTAAATTAAGAAAGCTGGGTTTTAGTAAACATTTCGTAAAAATACTTCAATTCTATTTATGGACAGATCATACTCTATACATTTTAATAGCCCCGTCGAGAGGGAGGAGAAGGGGGAAATCCCCGGGTCGGAATTTTCTAGGGACTCGTAAAATTGAAAGTAATGAGGAGAGTGTTTTTTTTTCAATATACTCTAAATTCATCATCAAAATATCTGTTCCTACCAATCTATCAGTCACAAGCTTGCCAACCTGGGCTCCTAATTATTATTGCCGTACATGTTTGTTAATATTTAATGAAAATTGGGCAACTCTGAACTATTGAAAGAAAGTTATACTAAATTGTTTCGCTTTTCTTATTTACTTTAACGTAAATTTCAAATTTATTTTATTTTTAAAACCTTTAAAGTTAAAATAAGGGTCCCGGTAACTTAAAACAAAACACAAATATTTGTTGCGTTTTCTGCTTTTATGAAGTTTGTTTTCTTCTATTTTTGTTTCTGCTGCGAACGAAATTTTGTATTCGGTTTCGGGGGACCGGCAAATTTTTGGAATGTCATTGGCAATATCGAACTGAATGTATGATTCTGTTCGTAATATGATCTTCTCGCATGTAGGATTATTTTCTATCCATCTTCCATTTCAACTGTTTCTTTTGATTCACTTTGCGAACAAAAAGTTTTATTTCCATTAATCCCAACCAATTTCATGCTATTCGCAATTGAAATTAGAACGTACCATATCAGTAGACATGAACTTAAAAAAGAAAATGTCCGACCCAGCCCGGAAATCCTCTCGACGGCCCTGCATTTCAATTGTCGTTAATCAAATAAGTTCAAAGATAATTATGGAATTCCACAAGGTAGTCATTTATGCTCTATTTTCTTTATTTTATTTATAAATAATTTACTATCATTTATGCCGACGATGCTAAAATTTTCAAAACTTTCTTACTGGAAGACAAAAAATGGAATAAGGTAAGGATATGTGAACAAGTTCTTAACAATTTAAGATTTTTTGACTATGTAGTTCTTATTTCTTCAAAAGTAACATTCACATTCAAGACATGTTAACGCAACTAACTACCTTGTGTAAAAATTATCGACTTCAAATAAACAAGTCGAAATCTAAAGTAATGACAAATCACCCAAAAGACGATATAACGTTGGGGGAATACAAAATTTGTTACGTAGAAAATTACATATTTTTGGGGCAGCTAAAATTATTTAAGGAACAAGAACATAAAGAAATTTACAGATGCATCACAAATAGCTGGAAACAATTGGACCAAAGTGCGGACACAATGAAATATATCTTTTACAATGATATTCTACCAATCCTTACATACGGACTACAAACATGTCAGAGGATACCTATGTCAGACCAAAATTTAAGGGAAAACTTTGAACATACGAACCGAATTTATTGACGTTATGTATAGAACTAAGGATGAAATGGAGTAGGGCGGGTCATATATCTAGAATACTGGACCAAAGATGAACAAAAATTGCAACGAAATGGATATCAGAGAACAAGAGAACAGCAGAATGGAGTGACGATCTATCACAAATAAGCACATATCGGTACAACGAAGCCAAAAATGGAAACATATGAATAGCCTTGCCAATAACTAACACTATTAACTTTTAAAACTTTACCTAACTATCTTATTTCTAAATACAGTATACAAATTTAAGATTTATAATTGCTTAGTTTAAACATTGTAGGTTTTTAAATTCTAGCAAAACACATATTTTTAACTTTTAATACGAAGCTAATTTATAGCCTAATGTAGAATGTCAAATAAACTTTAAACTGTGTAAAAGTATGAGTGATATTTAAAAAACGGTAAATTTGTGAAATGTTTTGTGTTTTTTCAAAATTAGTTAATAATGGGTGACAAAAAAGGGCAAGAAATACCAATTTGTCTCTAAAAGAAAAACGAACACTTTTAGAATGTGCTTTTCAAAAACATTAAATTAAAATAAAACACAGATTAAGTTACGTGGAAAAAGAAACAGCTTGGGAGAGAATAACATCGAACGTCAATTAACATTCAGATTCAGCATTCTGAAGGACCTTAAAGCACTAAACAAATTTTACCAAGGATTTAAAAAAGAAATAAGTAAGGTGGCCGGAGACAAAAAAGTGTCCAGAAATCAGACTGGAGGTGGCAGGCCCATAAATGTAAGCAATGAAAACTTTGATATTGCCGTATGCATTATGAATAGAAAAAGACGAACTGGCTATGTCTCCTGGGACAAAATCCAAGCTTTCAGGAGGTTCTAATGACACACTATCGAATTATGTTGTGCATAACACATGTTGCCTCAAAAATTATCATTGTCGTCTTTAATTGTAGACGACAGCCGTATGACAGTACAGGAAACCGTCTTTTCAATATTGCGAAAGATTTTTCTATAGGAAAAATGTTCTACCATGTCATGGAGACTGACCAATGGTGTCATCAAATATGGTTTTTGTGGGTAAGGGGAATCATCTGCAGTAAATTTATACTGCATGTGCTATGAAATCATTATAAATCAAATTATTTACACAGAGTAACGCAATCTGTAATATATGGACTTTCCATCTTTGCCCTTATTTTGCTGCTATTAAAAATTGTTGCATCATGAGCAGAACCAAGCCAACTTGCATATCACAAATATACATTTTAACAGTTAATTCATTGAAAAAAAGCTTTTTCTACTCCTGAATATTACCGTGTCGGATTCCCCTGAGACGAACTTGGATTTCGTGTGAAATGAAACAACAATTAATCTTAACTGGCGACTGAATTTTAACATGTCTTCCGTCAAGAGCACCAATAACAAAAAAAAGATGCTATATAAAAAAAAACCTTTTAAACTTCTGATAGAGTAGATGGAATTGTATTGTATTTTCTAAACAGCTTTGTATTTCTGTGGCAACTCTTGAAACTCTTCTTAAATCAGTTGAAATATGAATCTCTCCAAAATCAGCAATACTTAAAAGATGATTGCCTTTAGCAAAGAAACGTAGAGCTTAGTTTATAGGTGCAATTCAATCATTTATAGAAGGCAGAAAATTTTGTTCAACGATTTTTATAAAAGTCATGTATCAAACCTGTTATAAGCCCGTTCTAGATCCTTCTCGTTTTGTTCTAATACATGGATAGTCATATTTTTGGTCAAACAAAATCTTTTGCAGAGGGCCAATCATCAAAACTATAAAAATACTCATTCCTAGTATAAAATTGACGGTTTACTATAGGAATGAGACACCAATTTAAAATGTTTTTTTTTTTTTATATTGTATTTTAGTTTAAACCAAAAATTTAACCATCCAAAATAATCTTTTAAATAAAACTTAAGGCTTTATGCCCTACTATTTCTTCCACATAAAATACGTTTCACTTAGGGTCATCTATATCAAACTTTGAGTTACGAAGAACTTAGTAACTTATTTGGAACTTAAGAGTCGCATCAGCAATCGGGCCTTAATCACATAGTTAATAAAAATTGTAGATAACTTAGCAATGGTAGACAATGAACCTTTCAATTCAACTAAGCTGATTTTAAATAAAAAAAGAGGCTGAGGCGACCCACACTGATAACTTACAATCCCGTCTGTCGATTTGTATCAATTTTTACCAAATTTGCGTACAATTTTTTATAGAATTTATTTTTTATGAAAAAACGGACTGTTGGATTTTTATATAAAAATTACTGAATATCGAAAACAATATTTTCTAAGACATAAAATAAGTTTGTAGCCAATATTTTTAATTTTTGAAAAGCTTTTTGAGTCGAAAGTAAATTTTTAGAAAGTTTTAGTATTGTTTTTTTTTAGAGTTTTATTTTTTGTAAATTTTATCAAATGTTGAAAACAATATTTCTAATAAGATAAAACTAGTTTTGAAGCCAATACCTCTAATTTTTGAAAAGATGTTTGAGTCGAAAATCATTTTTTACCAACTTTTATATTTTTTTTTTTTAGTTTTTTATTTTTTGTAAAAAAAACTGTCAATTCGATTTTTCTCAAAATATGTCCTAATGTTAAAAACAATATTTCTTATAAGTAAAAATTTGTTAGAAGCTATAACCTCAAATTTTCGAAAAGATATTTGAGTCGAAAATCATTTCTTTACCAACTTTTGTACATTTTTTTTCGGCTTTTAATTTTTTGTACAAAAACTGTCAATTTTTTTCAAAATTTTTTAGAATGTTGAAAACAATATTTCTTTTAAGATAAAATAAGTTTGAAGCCTAAATTTCAAGGTTTTTGAAAAAATATTTGAATCGATATTCAATTTTTACCAACTTTTTTTAGATTTCTATTTTTTATAAAAAAAAACCGTCAATTCGATAATTCTCAAAATTTTATCAGATGTCAAAAACATTATTTTTCGTTGCTCAAAATTGTTTTGGAGATGAAATCATATTTTTGGTCACAAATTTTTTTGTTCAGTTTTTTTGATTTATAAAAAAAACCGTTAAATGGATTTTTTTCGAAAAATATACTTCTTTGATATCACGGTACAATATATTATATAAATTTTAATTCAAGTCTCTAGCGTTTTTGGTTCGTAAGATATTTAGGGTTAGCCAAAATGTTCGCCTTTTTTTCTTCTTAATACTTTATCGTGAATGCAAATGTATTTAAAATTTTAATAGAATATAATCCGGAACAATACAATAAAAATAAAACATTTTATATTTCATATAAAAAGTTTACAAAATATTGACCCCTTTCCATTGAAATAAACAAAAACTGCACCCTTCCTTTTATAAATTGGTGATCACGCTCCATTTAAAATAAAAAAACTCTCTTCCTAATCAAATAAACAATCGATTTAGGTTAACTAAATAGAATTTCATCAGTTACGTAATTCTATTCATAAAACACATTGAAAAAATATAAAATAAAAACAATTTAAAACTCTTAAACCGGACATATTCTATAGAACCTGCATCGGAAACAATAAAAACAGGTGGAAAAATGGGGTGTGCCATACCATTTACCATCAGAGTATACCTCTACTCAACTCATATCCACATCAGTAGATATAGAGTACACGTTCCAGTGCTTCTTCATCAAAATCAAAATCAATTTCAATTCAAATGCGAATCCAAAACTAATTCTAAAAACAGAACAATTAATTCGAGAGATGTCCATTGAACCGTATTGACTGTTTTCGACACACAAATAATTCAAACAAAAAAAACAACAAAAACTTCTATGAATAGGGACATCAGAGAGGGCGAGTTCTGGGAACAACGACTCACAGACCAAACGACCGACCCACCGACCGATTGAACGTTGGTCGAGAGAACGTTTAAACAATGAACCTGTCTATTCATCTGAATAACATTAATTTCGATAGAAAATCCAATTCAGTTGCATCAAGTGTGCTTATGGTATGTCGAGAATGGGGTGGGGTTGGGTCATGGGTGCTCCAAATAATGTTCTAGTTTGAAATCAAAAAAGGTTTAATGTTTTTAAGGAAGCCATATGCTTGAGCTTGAGTATTATGTAGCTTCAAAGATGAGATTTGGATTCTCAAACCAAAATTCGACAAATTTGTGTGGGTCTATCGTATGGAGCTGCTTTTTAAGGAGCTTCAATCCGGCCTTACACTCTTAGGTTATATCGAGAGTTTTCACACAAGAAATATCAACTGGCACGTGAGGTTTATAGGACCATTTTTAAATCAGCTAGAGACACACATAAACCGGAAGAATGTTCAGCATCGGTAACGATTTATCCATATACTCGTAATGAGGATGGTGGTGCCCATTTATGCCTGTTCTTCACATGGGAATATGTCAAACATGAGAAGAGGGTAATCACTTAATGATGGTTTTAATTAGTGGACAACAAAACAAACCTTTCCTGATTCCCGCATGACACATGACGTGACAACATGCCCAACTCCATCGTCATACAATGACCATCAATTAGCTTTGAGTTAACTTTAAGTCAATAAAGTCACAGTTACCGCCTTTGCCGCTGAACCTTCTTCTGTTCCATGTTTTCCTGTGAAACAAAAACGAAAAAAGAAAACAAATCCTATCCCTCTGGAATGATATACTTCAATCTTTCACAATTACTGGTATATTATTGTTGTTCCGAACTTGATTCGAATCGGTCAGAGTTGGATTGAAACTCTCAGACGAAATCACCACCTTTACTTTATCTTTTTTGATGACGAAGCAACAAAATAACCCGAAATCTCAAAACATTAACAACAATTCTTTTTTTTTTGCTGTTGTATCTTCCAAAGAGAAAAATTAATTGACACTTAATCAAGCTGAGACGATATGATATGGTGGCACTAAGTGGTTATGTACCTACAAATCTTTTTTCTTGTTCTTAGTCTTTTATTTTTGCAAACCATTAATCATAAGTTCGAATGAGAGGAATCGTTACAACGCACCGTTGATGTTTGATGATGTTCCTGTTCCATAAAGAGATTTGGTGTATTGGAAATATAGTATATTGTAATAAATGATCGAATTTGAAAAAATCATTTTTACACTGATATTTTAACTGTCGTCTCGTCCTTAGGATTTTCATATAACGGTTTCGATGTCATTTGTCATGTTTATACTGGTATTTGATTTGTTAACATGACAAAAATGGGAAGTTCGGTATAATTTTTGTAACTTACCATGAGAAGATATTATGTAATAGGTCTGATTTGTCGAATTGAAAATGTTGACACTTCACCACGTCTGTCTGTGGATTTGTCTTGCCTTAAAAGTTTGTCTATATGTAATCGTATAAATTTTTACCAAATTTGCGTACAATTTTGTATAGATTTTATTTTTTATGAAAAAACGAACTGTTGGATTTTTATATAAAAATATAAAAATTACAATATTTCCTGTGAAATAAAATAAGTTTGAAGCTAATATTTTTAATTTTTGAAAAGCTATTTGAGTCGGTAGTAAATTTTTACCAAGTTTTAGTATTGTTTTTTTTAGAGTTTTATTTTTTGTAAAAAAAACTTTCAATTCGATTTTTCCTCAAAATTTTACTAAATGTTAAAAACAATATTTCTTGTAAGATAAAATAAGATTGAAGCCCAAATTTAAAGTTTTTTAAAAGATATTTGAATCGATATTCAATTTTTACCAATTTTAAGAAATGTTTTTTTTTTTATTTTTATTGTTTATGAAAAAACTGTAAATTCGATTTTTCTCAAAATTTTATCAAATGTCGAAAACATTATTCTTCGTTGCACAAAATTGTTTTGGAGATGAAATCATATTTTAGTCTTAAAATTTTGGAGGTGACAAATGGTTTTTTTCAGTTTTTTCGATTTATGAAAAAAACCGTTAAATGGAGTTTTTCCAAAAAATATACTTCTTTGGTATCACATTACAGTTTATTATATACAATTTAATTCAAGTCTCTAGCGTTTTTGGTTCGTAAGATATTTAGGGTTAACCAAAATGTTCACCTTTTTTCAAACTGCTATGGTAAAAAAACCACCCACGCAATTTTCTTGAGAGCCCTTTCTGCATCTTTCTGCCTTATAATCTGTATAACAAAATTTATTTGAAGTTGATATCTCTTCTGGGTCTTGAACTATGGACGACGAAAAAAACGTCGCGAAAATTAAATCAATAAACTCAGCTTGTCGATGAGCCAACTCGAGAACCTGACGTTGCAGGTCAATCCACCAACACCCTACACTTGTTTCTTACCTCTGACCCTAATAAATACACAATTAGTGTATTACCGCCTCTAGGCACATCAGACTATTGTATCGTTTCTGCAAAATTCTCATGTCGAAAAAACCCAGTTAAAGAAAAACCTCCTATGAGAACCGTTTGGCAATATGAGAAAGCCAAATGGGACGGTCTCAATGAATTCTTCAGGACCTTTAACTAGTCACTATGCTTCCTCGATAGTGACGTAGATTCCAGCCCAGAAATGGTAACAAATTTAATTCTTTGTGGTTTGATTCGAGCTGTAAAGAGGTTATTAGGTTCAGAGATGTAAGTTTCCATTGTTATAAAGCCAACTCGACTGAGAAAAACCGGAATAAGTTTAAACAAGCTAGAAAGACTTGTAATGGTCATATTTGACGAACCAAATTTTTGCATGATCAGGAATTAAGGCAAAAAATACTAGAATGTCACAAAGGTAGTACAAATTTCCGGTCATTTGTAAAAAACGTACGAAACACCACTTCATCCTCGGTTCCAACGCTCGTCAACAATGACACTCCCTATGTAAGCTCGATTGATAAAGCCAATTTGCTTGTAGCACAGTTTGCTGTTAATTCGACGCTACCGGAAAGTGTCATGAGTCCTCCTGTTCTTGAGAGCGTAAATGATTGTATGGGACGAATCTTCTTTCGCACTCGTGCAGTCGAAAGAGTACTGAAATATCTTGACATACACAAATCCGCTGGCCCGGAAAGTATTCCCCCTATTGTTCTGAAGAGGTATTCTTCAACGCTTGCAAAACCACTGCCTAAGCTTTTCCATCTTTCCTACTCTACAGTACTATTTCCAAGCGTATTGAAAACAGCATTTGTATGGCCTGTCCCTAAAAAAGGCGAACCTGCCTCCCCCTCTAACTATCGTTCAAGAGCACTCACGTCCCTTCTTTCCAAGATCATGGAAGCGGTGATTAATTATCAGCTTAAGAAATATCTTGAAGAACCGAAGTCAGAAATTCATAAAACAAATGCTGATGTCCTCCAGGTTTCCGTTTTGTATCCGACTCTCTGTTTCGACTCACTGTTTCGCCGACGACAGTACTCCTTAGCTTTTCATATTCGTTTCTAGATTCATATCCTTGTCCTTCAGATGTGGAATTTCAACGGCAGCGTATGATAAGCTCATTAAATTCTGATCTTGAGAGCATTGTCCAATGGGGAATCAAAAACCGTGTAGAATTTAATGCTTCGAAAACTTAATGCTGTCTCCTGCCGTTAAAGCGTAACTTACCCCCGATGCCGCTATGCACGAGCGACACTTGCATCCAGAAAACTAATCAATTTTCAGTACTCAGTATGAATATCACAGATCACCTCTTATGGAATGATCACATATTCGATATCGCCAAAACTGCTTCCAGGTGCTTAGTATTTCTCCGACGATGCAAGAAATTTTTCACCCCTTCTGATCTGGCTATAATGTACAAAGCTTTTTTCCGTCCAAACCTTGAATATAATTCGCATATCTGGGCAGGTGCCCCCAAAACAAGTTTAAATCTCTGGGATAGAATTTAAAAAAGGGATTTCAAAATGATAGGCGACAGAACTATAATCGAAACATTTACATCGCTAGAACACCGTCGCAATGTTCCATGCCTTTCCTTGTTTTATAGATATTTTAGCAAACAATGTTCTGTCGAATTAGCCAGTTACATTCGACCCCTTAAACGATTCAGCCGTAATACACGCATTTCCAGGAATTCTCATCAGTTTACCCTTGAGCTCAATTTCGGGCGTACTGTCAAGCATAGAGATTCTTTCTTAAATCGCACATTGAGAATGTGGAATGCTTTGGCCAACTCTGTTTTTCCCTCCCATTTTGATGTTCAGAACTTTAAGACCAATGTGCACCGGTATCTCCTTTTAAATCCTTCCCTATTTTCTTAACGCTCGCACTGTGTTTAAATATAAACATATAAAGGGTACTAATAACCCCTTGAGTGCTTGTTAATTTAAAAAAAAATAATCACATTTTCCTCGTTCCCGAAAAAAAGATGGGGATACCCTAAAAGTGGTTAGTCGAAGAAGGAAAAACACATAATACTCATTTTCATATCTCTTTTCATTAAACCAAAAATTTACCCCAATAACAGGTTTATGGTCCAAAAACAAACAGTTTTAGAAAATGATCGGGTCTATAATACTGTTGGGTTATAATGTAACTTCTAAGTTTTCCTAAGCTGAGATATAATTTGAATCATTGTTTAAATACAATTTTGTACTACAGAATGCTTTATTTGAAATTACTGCAAATTAACATACTTTTCTTTTTAAACGAATCAGACCTAGATTTAAAAAATAAACAATGTTCTAAAAAACCAGATACTTTGAAATGTAGAATTTTGACTTACAATATTTTGAAATAGTACTATGGCATGTACAAAGTATTTTAATTCAAAGCCTATTGAAAATGTCAACTAAAGATGTGGTTCAAAACCAAAGACACAGAATCACAGATCTCGTTCTTAATTCAAGAACCGCCAATCTGAACAACAAAAATAAGCTTTAAATCACTGGGCAATGTTACAAAAAATGGACTTCATAACTAGGAAAGTCCACCATTGACCATGGAAAAACTAGGAATTTCAAATCGATACCCACCATCTCTTCATCGATTTTAAAAGCCCACGTTTGACAGCATCTGTAGGGAAGAGTTTAAGAGAGCATGAGAACGCATGCAGCTCTATCAAGGTATCAATGATGCATTTGTTGATGTCAAAAAAAGGTTTAAAATAGGTAATGCGACTTCTTCACAATCGTTTTGGAAAGAATTGTGCAAAACTCAACCATCAACACTAGAAGCACAATCTTCCAAAAGTCCATCCAAATACTCGTATATGCGATTCAAGAGAAGAAGATGGGTTAAGTGGTCAATAAAAGCAGGGCCAAGTACCTATATGCTGTCTTCCAAAAAGGACAAGTGCGGTAAAACGTCACCATGAATAGTTATAGCTTTGGGGTAGTTTAGGACTGTATTACCCATGAACCTCTTTAAATTCACACAACGATTTGTTGAAAATCACTGCTTCTTTGGACTTAGAAGTCAATAGAGTAGTAAAGTCCTCTCTTGATCATCTAAAGTCACCATCTATTTGTAAGACGCTCATCATCACGGTTATCATTTGTGGCGCTGAGGCCTGGACCCTGTCAAATAAAGATGAGGGCGTCTTAGGATGCTTCGAGAAAAAAATTCTTCGCTTGAGTTGTACAGCGACTCTTACCTATTGGAAAGGATAAAAGTATATAATGAATTAAATGGCTGGGTCATGTAGAGGGAATGGACATCGCGACACACAGGTGCGAGAGGACATCAACCAACGTGTGAAACTGGAGACTGCTAGCTAGGGACCGAGTTGGCTGGTGTTGGTTGAGGCGCAGGTTCGTCCCGGACTGCAGCCCCATCTTAATTTAATAACTATCAGAAGTTATAAATGAAAAAAACTATATCGTTCCTGCATAAGAAATGATGTCGTGCGGTAAAAACAACAAATCTTGATACAAGACACAAGAAACCCACTACAATGTAAGTTGATGGTGCCTTGACTTGAACGCAATAATTTAAAAATCCATGTTTTCATAAATTAAGCATACCTAGTTTTTAAAACACTCAATTATTTATAATCCACCACATTATCTGCTAGTTTTCGAACTTTAAGTCTAAAATATTTGATAAATTGAGATTGATCTAAAGGATCAATGATTTGTTTCAAACTATGCCATTAAAAAATCCGTTCTAAAAGTTCCTGTCTAGAACTAGAAAAATGTAGAAAAATGTGTTTATAATAGAACATCTCTTTTTCGCTTGACTGGAATTCAATATCTTCAAAAACAAAATTGCTAAAAATAAAATCCACTTGGATAGACTTCCTTCCGTTGCAAAATCTTAAACTGCCTATTTGAGAAGGATAATCCTAATTCAAGATGATTTTTATTTCCTTTCTCTTCTTTAACATAAAAAACAAAAGTCCACATGTTACGAAACCTTATATAATATAAAATCCCATATCATCTTAACACATTTATGCACCAACGGCGCTATATTTCTTATGAGTAAGGTATGTACTCGTATATATGCCATTCACGATCACTTGCCTTAATCTTCGGCTTAATCAAACCAATCTAGCATATTAGATACAAAACCTGGTTGTATCTTTTTTTCTAGATAGCTTAGGTACGTTTTTTCTTTTATTGGTTAAATCAACCGAAAAGTCTTTCATAAAAAAAAAAAGGAATCCTATTGTTCAGGAAGTATCAGTCAAAAAATCTTCCTCAAAAAAACTATCTATCTGGGTATAACGCTTGGATATGCTCACAGGATATACAGAATCTCTATATCTTGATACACACCGGTAATAATCATATGAAATTGTATAACTATTTCCCTCTACCCTCAAGTCGTATCCCCTCAAAAAAATTGAGAGCGAGGACAAACAAAAGCTGCTTAACCAGAGACAACAGACAAAAAAGAAATTCACTCATGTAACTAGGACATCGCCATACTTTTATATCGTTATCCTTGCATCCGAATCCAACCGACCATGATCAAGATCAACTGATGAAAATTGAAGAGTACTTCACTAATAAATTCAGCACAAGCACCGGTGGTGGCGGAGCGGCGGGGTATAAGGAGGCAAAAGGTACACCGAACTCTCGATGTAACAATTCAAATTGAGGATACTTTAATTCTAATTCTTATCTCATCTCCTGCTTTGATCCTGTTTGCTGAGTATTTACAAATTCGAGAATCTAAATCGACGAGACACATATCCTGATTTAAATTGAGGAGGGGTGTAAAATATCGCGTATAGTCCTCGATAGAAAAAAAAAACACAACAAATAAAATGCGCGTTGGATTTATTATATACAATATGAATTTCCCGCCCCTCTCCCTCACTCTTTCTCTCTATTTCCACAGAAAAGAAGAATAGAAAACTATATTATATCCTCGTGGTCCTTCAAGTGCTGTGTATTGAATTGAAACTGTGTTTATCCTCAAGGACTCACTTATAGAATAGAAATAATATTTTCAATGAAACACATTACGTTACAAATATTGCCACATTATGTGGCTGTTTCGAGAGAGAAAACACTGTACTCGAGAGGGGGATGTTGCGTTTAGCACAATAGCACTCAACAATACGGTGAATGAATTAACGAGGACTATTTCCGGCAACCTCGCACAACATTATATCCTTCGTCGTCGTTGTGATTCTGATGCTGATTGTAAATTACAGATAGTCTTGTTGTTTAGCAGCGCAATTGTTGGAGAATATCCTCGCAACAAGGACTCGTTTATTTACAACAAGCAGCCGCGAGGCATATGTTGGTGGTGTTTTTTATTTTATTTTCTTTCTAGCAAATTGAGATGATAAGCGTAATGTTGGATAATTGAAGAGCAATAGGTAAACGCGGATGATAAAGGAGGGATATAGTTTTTATTTTTAACATCTGACCGCTTTTGTTTGCGACGATAAGAGATATCCTTGAAAAATTAGGATTTTGTATTTGCTTATAAAAGGTGGGTATTTGTATGGGTGCCTTCTTTAGAGCGGAGCACATGAAGTTAATCAGGATCAAAATTAATTGAGTATGTACTTATCTTCGCATTTTAATATCAATCTTTATTTTGTTTAATTATAAACATTAAACTATAGTACGAGTAATTAGTTGAACACATAAAAACATTCAATTGAAAACAAACCTAATTTGTTTTAAAATCCACATCTCGGTTTTCTTTGTAATAAAATAAATAGTTTTAAGTAAATACCGTCTATGGAAAGTTCAATTTGTTTTTATGTTTTTATTTGTTTTAATATAATAAATAAATGAATTACCAACCAGATGGCGTGTCATTCGTTTTCATTTCAATGTCCATGCAATTGTTCGTATTCAATCTTTTGTTTAAATAATTAATGAAAATAAATTTCAGATTGTTTCAAATGGATAAAGATAAAGATACTCGTCATGACATTTCCATTTCAATTGCTTTCTAAAGCAAAGCTAAAAAATACGCCTTTTGTATTTGATGCATGTCGATCAATTAATAATGAAGCGACTTTTGTTGTCAATTGTTTTAGGTTTGTATTTTTTTCGTTTATTTTATTGTAGTTATGGGTTTTTATTTGAATTGTTGCAATTCTTAAATTGCATTTGAAATGTTATTAAACTTTTGCATGTCTGTTAGTGACAAAACAAATAAATTAAATCATTAGATACAGTATTAGTTGTTTGTTGCAATCAAATCACGACAAGACGCACGAAACAAAACAAGAATAATGTTTCATTTGAGTGAATAAATAAAATTATTTAGCAGATAAGGAGAATAATAATTTATTTTGTGTCAGAAGTGAGGTTATACCATGACTTAAAAATAATTGTCTTTAACAAAAATTTAACTAATTTAAGTGTAAATAAGTATTTTGGAATAATGAGCGAAAAACTTTTGTTGAATCTATAGAGAATTTTAATTTGGATTTCATTCTAAAGTTCAATACTTTTTGGAAACATACCCGCATACTAAGGTCAATAAAAAAATGCTTAAAATACTTAAAAGTCCTATAATCCGTAAAGCCTATTCTTAGAACTAAAAAAGTCAAAAATGTACTTCTTATTATTACCTTACTACCTTCATATAGCAAGTTATTGTAATGGGTCCGATTTGTCAAATTGAAAATTTTGACATTTCTCGACGTTTCAAGGTCCCTAATAAGAAAGGGCTCTCACTATTATTAAGTTGAAATAATATTTTTTGTAAAAACCCCTTAAACGGTTTTTTTTTAAAAATCAAAAAAAAAAAACTGAAAAAAAAATGTGTCACCTCCAAAATTTTACGACTAAAATATGATTTCATCTCCAAAACAATTTTGTGCAACGAAGAATAATGTTTTTGACATTTTGATAAAATTTTGAGAAAAATCGAATTGACAGTTTAAAAAAAAAATAAAAACCGAAAAAAAATTAACAAAAGTTGGTAAAAATTGATTTTCGAGATAATAGCTTATAACTAATTTTTACTTATAAGAAATATTTTTTCAACATTAGGATAAATTTTGAGAAAAAAATTTTACAAAAAACAAAAACCTAAAAAAATGTATAAAAGTTGGTAAAAAATGATTTTCGACTCAAATATCTTGTCATATCTTTGAAATATTGGCTTCAAACTTATTTTATTTCACAGAAAATATTGTTTTCGATATTCAGTAATCTTAATATATATAATTCTTCTGTGAGTGTGTATGTCACTGAACTTCTCTTAAACGACTGGACCGATTTTGATGAAATTTTTTGTGTGTGTTCAAGGGGATCTGAGAATGGTTTAGATTCACAATTTTGTCCGCTCCGACAGACGGCGCTACCATCGCAGTGTCAAATATTAAATAATATTCAATTTTAAAAGGTTTTAAAAAATAAAAAAACGATTTTACGCCCCTAGCTCCATCTAGCTTCAAAGTGCTTTTGGGAACGCGCACCGTTGCACCTTAAGGGTCTATGGCGCGATGTAAGCTTTCTATTAAAGCGCCATCTAGCAGTTATATGTAACAAGGATCTCAACAACTGCGTGAACAAATTTTATCAAGTCTGTCCCGACAGTTTTCGTGGAAGAGCAAAAAACATTGGTCGGCGTATTCGGAACGCCCAATTAGTCCATGATCGTCCGTTAAATAGATCAATTGAAGAACACTCAACGGATAATGCAAATTTAAGAGATCAAGTTGCATGTTCACGAGCAAATGAGAATTCAGAGCAACGCGTTAAACGTTTTCATGCTAATGCATTGAGACAACGAGAGGCACGTCAACGAGCTACCGACGCACATAGAGACCATCACCATCAACAAGTGCAACATAATCGAGCATTGTCACGAGCATCATTTAATCGTCTCGCGTTCGAATATGTTCCTAAAATAGATTATTCGTCACATTAACTAATCACGATAGGTAGTATGGACAAAGAGTGTCAATATTGTCATGCTTTCAAGTATAAAGGTGAATCAACTGGTTTTTGTTGCGCATCTGGAAAAATTTCACTGCCATCACTAAATCCACCCTCGGAACCTTTAATAAGTAGCAACGAAGCTATTCCGTCTGATGAATCTGCTCTGTGGAAAAAATATAAAGACTCAATGAGTGAGGATATTTTGCATCGGACTAGAATTACTAATCAAAATCTTAATATTGAATTCTCCGCCGAAATATACAACGAGTCAGACATGCCGCTCATCCATTTTGGAATGCCAGCGCGGAATCGCCCAGCAGTAGACATCATCAACAGCGATGTTCAACGTGAACACCAGTTCGATAAGACTTCTTTGGCTACTTTTGTTGCGGAAAATGAACAATTGCTTACTGCTAAACAACGAAATGTATATGATCAAATAAACGTTTCAATTGCAGCACAACAAGGTGGATTCTTTTTTTTAGACGCTCCAGGTGGCACTGGTAAAACATTTCTTATCGCACTGATACTTGCGCGGATTCAATCTCAAAATCATATTGCATTGGCCATTGCTTCATCAGGCACTGCAGCAACGTTACTTGATGGTGAACGGACAGCGCATTCAGCACTTAAATTACCTTTGAACGTTTAAGTAATGTGTAACATAAAGAAGCATTCAGGCATGGCTGAAGTTTTGAGAAAATGTAAAATTATTATCTGGGATGAATGTACAATGGCCCACAAGCATTCGCTTGAAGCTTTTGACAGGTCCCTAAAAGATATATTTTCGGTGGTGCTCTACTGCTGCTGTCTGGTAATTTCAGACAAACACTACCAGTCATTCCACGCGCGACATATGCAGACGAAATAAACGCATGATTCAAAGAATCTTATATATGGCCAAGTGTCACTAAATAATGCCTAACTATTGATACGCGCGTTCGACTTCAAAATGATCCACTAGCGTCAGGATTCTCTGAATATTTTTTAGACATTGGCAACGGTAAAATTCAATTATATGAAGATACACAATATATTCGACTTCTAGAGAATTTTTGCAACATGGTGGCTACCAAAGATGAGTTAATAACAAGTATCTTTCCAGATTTAAGACATAATTATACTAATCATGCATGGCTGCGAGAGCGAGGTATTTTAGCCGCAAAAAATGTACATGTTGACGCCATCAATTTTAACATACAACAGTCATTGCCTGGTGATGAAATTACATTTAAATCGATTGACACTGTTGTTGATCCTGACGAAGTTGTCAACTATCCTGTAGAGTTTCTAAATTCACTAGATTTACCTGGAATGCCACCACATAGTTTGCGACTGAAAATTGGCTCACCTATAATTTTGCTTCGAAATTTAAATGCCCCAAAATTGTGTAATGGCACGCGATTAGTGGTAAAAAAAATCATGGGCAACATTCTTAAAGCCACTATTTTGAGTGGAAAAATTCAAGGTGAAGTTGTACTTTTACCAATATTGTACATCCAATAGCATTACGATAAATTAAGTTTTTGTAAATAAAAAAATATATTTTTTAAATAAAATAGTTTGAGTATAAGCTTTTTTACCTTTAATTAAAACAAGTTGAAGATTTCATTACACATACTCACACGCTATCGATTAGTATAATTGTAATAAATTTACATGTAATGACGTTAGATATTGTCATAACATTTGAATAATAATTTTCATCAAAATGGTCCAGAGTGTTTTAGCTTATTAAAAAAAGTTTGAAATTTTCAAATTAAAGACGTGTAGACAGGACAACGTCTGAGGGGTCCGCTAGTTTTTATATAAAAATCTACAAAAAATTGTAGGCAAATTTGGTAAAAATTGATATGAGTATAAACTTTTAAGCAAGAAAAACGACAGACGGGATGGGAAGTTATCAGTGAGGGTCGCATCCCAACCTCTTAATTTAAATATAATATGCCGGTCTAATTTTCCACGACTTTTCCGAGACTGTGACCGTATAACGGCAATAATGCGGCGAATGTTTTCCTAAAAGCAGTCAATCTATTCGTGATTATCAGAGTAGCCTAGCGAGTTCACATATACCCATTGCAAATAGTCAAGCAGCAATACTTCGCACAATTTTGGGAGCCAATTCACGGATACGTAATTGTATTGGACCGATCCAACAGATGACAAAATATTGCTGCCAGCTTAAAGTTTATTAAACTTTAAAGAAACACAAATACAGTTGAAACTCGATTAACAGGGATGGTCGTGACTAAGCCCATCACGGATAATGGAAAATCCCGGATAATAGAACTTTTGTTTTCTCAAATAAAACAAAATACCTATTTGATATTTAAATTTTTTATTTTTATTTAAAAAATAAAACGAAAACAAACATGAAATAAATTCATAAAACAATTCAATCAGTACATATTTCTGTATGTATATAAATTCGAGATTTATTATTAGGAATTTAAAGAAAAACTTTTTTTAAAAAGTTATAAAAAATGGTGAATTGTTGTTCGCCGTTGTGATTTTACTCGTTGTTTTTCTTTGAGTAAATTAACGTTAATGTGGTAAACTTGCATTACGTATATATCCTGTTTTGTTATTCCAAGACAACTCGATTCTTCGAAAAAAACTTAAAAGAGTAGAACTTCCCGTAATCACTTCAACCATTGGAATTTTTGATATTTTTATATCATCAGATTCATCAGAAAGGACTTCCGGCTCTTTGTCAAGAGGGTTATTTATCATCTCCATAGTTTTGTTCTCTGATAAAACAATGCATGATGAAGCATTCATCTCAGTCCACCCAATTTTGAATGCATTGACATCAAAATCCTCAACGACTTCCATAATTGTTGAAAGCTCGTCAATGGCATCTTGTTCTGAGGAAGTTTAGGAATGTCTATGATGTAAAAACTAAAATTTGTTGATTTCGATAAAACTTATCTTCTTCTCCATTATCGGGACAAACTAAATTGGGTCAAACATTTTTCAGAAAATCGATGAAAACGAAATTCCATTACTTAGAAAAACCCATTAAAGTATTCTTGATGTTCAATGACTTGAAAAAATGTATCCTGTTTTCTGAACTTAATAGTTTTCGAATAATATCTTTGCTATAATGGCACTTTAGGCTTTGAATCACACCTTGGTTCATTGGCTGAATCAGAGAAATGTAGTTTGGTGGAAAGTGCCTCTCTAGTATATTTCCGGCTCTGAAATCGTTATGTTCTTGTCAAGATTGTTTATTTCCCGGTGCTCATTAACTTCTGCATTTATTAAAACTCTCCGTCGAGCGCTTAGCCAATAACCATCAACTTGCATTTATGACTTCCTGAAGCATTAGAACAAACTATTACAGTGAGTCGTTCCTTCGATTCCTTGTCCATCCACTGAACGCTCACCGTTGCACGCCAAAGTGTTTTGGGTCAAACATTTCCAAAAAAGGCTGGTTTCATCGACATTTTAAATTTGTTCGTTGTTTAAATTCTCTGTTTGAATGAGTTCAGACAATTCCTCTACAAAAAGCGAAGCAGCTTCGTAGTCAGCAGATTCTTGTTCCCCTATCGCTTTTAATCCATGAATTCCATCCATGGCAGTATTTGAATTTTCTGAGCCATTTTCAGAGTATAACACAGTCAGAGGCAATGTTTAGATTTTCATTAAAAAATTTGCCCTGAAATTGTAACTCCTCAAAATCGTTCCTGTCGAAAAAAATTCATTGGGGTTTTCAGCTTTATTATTCTCATGTTACGGATAATATAGTTTATTAGGGATAATAGAGTTTAAATAAAAAAATGTGTTTATTGTCGAAAAAGAAGAATGTTTTTGTTTCTTCAACGGATTATAGAGTTTTTTTACGGATATAAGAGTTTGGTATGTTAAATATTTTCATCACCGTTAATAGACCGTCCCGGTTAATTGAATCCCAGATAATCGAGGTTCAACTGTAAAAAAAAAAACAATTAATAAAACTATGTATTCAATAAATACACACACCGAATTATTCATAAAGAAAAGCTGATTTAATTGTCTTTAATAAGAAAGCAGTTATTTTTCAGAAAACAAATTAAACATTATTTTGATACTTGACAACCCTTAATTTCTATATACTTAAAACAATGTGTATATATTATTTTAGAATGAAACAGTCGTTTTTACAGTTTTTCACGCGAAATAAAAACAAAGACATTTATGATTTACAACACGACACAGCTCAAAAATACCGATTCTGGAAATAGGAGAGGAGAACAGTGATTTTTACAGACCAGAAGAATTTAAATTTGCTTGGTCCAGATGGTGGGCACAAATATTGACCCTTCGAAAAAGACCTCAAAATAGTGTGCAAACGGTAAAATTTTGGTGAAGGATCACTTATAGTTTGGGGGGTATAGGGTACAATGGACCTACTCCCATTTCCTTCTTGAGCACAACAATGGTTTCTGTTTATAACATTCAATTGCTCGAAGATGTCTTAATCAACTTTTTGAGAGGAAATAACCACACCGGAATAGATTTTCCAGAAAGACAACGTTGCAATTCACCGATCAAGAGCAACAAATGATTTCCTGGAGTCTCGAAATATCACCACTCTCGATTGGCTAGCGCATTAAGTCCCCACTTAAGCCTGATTGTGGTCACTTTTATCGTCAACAATTGTTCATCATGGCGGCCAGTTTAAGGGTTTAAAGGAATTGAAACAATCAATCCAAGAGGAGTGGAAGAACATTGATAGTTCGTATGTTCAAACCCTACTAAACTCAATGGCTAGACATATCCAGTATCCTGTACTTAGAAAAATGTTTATGTTTCAAAAGACATAAGATATCATGCTAAAACTATGCAAGCAGAGTGTTATCTTCATTTAAATTTTTTAGAAGGTGCAGCCATAATTGAAAATCGTGAATCTTTCCTGGTATGGCCCAGGGCTCCATTTTGTGTCCGACCCTTTTTTTTTCTAATCCACCTTATTGTTTTGCTGACTATAGTATTACCTATTTCTTATTAAATTTTTTGTAGGTATGATTAGCTCTGTGTAGAATTTAATGCTTCTATTCATGAGCGGATCTTGAATTTTTTTCTCAGTATATCACAGTAAATAGATCACTCTTTTTCAATGATCACATGTTCGACTTTACCCAAAATCAGGCAATGCCATAAATCCAAAATCGTATCGTATCTGGGTTAGTCCTCTGATAACTTACGTAGTTAAATTTCCTGAACAGTTTTCAATGAAAGTTTTATTGCTTAGTGACAATAACATTATTGATTCATTAATACTTCACTTTAACAACGTCATCAAGTTTCTCCACATTTTGTTATACCATTGCTTTAAGGGAAAATTCTATATTAAAACATACATCTGCATTTTTTCTCTCGAATTTGTAGTTTTACTCCGTTCTTAGAAATATCTTTTAACTTAGCCATTAAGCGCAACTTCGGCGGTACTATGAAGTTAAGAGATTCGTTCCTTTACCGTACTACTCGAATGTGGAATGGTTACCATGCTCTGTCTTTCAATATATAGCCTTCCTTTTTTTTCTCAATGCCACTGTGTTTCTGTCATATTCATGGCATACCAAAAGCTCTAAATGTACTTTTATTACTTACTGAACGTAAAAGCACTATTGACTGTCATAATTTTCGATATTTCATCTGGCGATATGCTCATTTGACTTACGGAGGAGCTAATAACTTCAGAAATAAATGACCGTTCACAGCCTGCAATGTAAAGCAATAGGAAAAATTACCTTCGCCTTATGGGAAGAGTTCAACCGGTCTTGCAAACAGTCTTCAAGAGACTTGCTTGAAAAAGGGGTAGATGCCATCTTTATTCAAGACTAAACGACGCGTCAAATGACAGGTAGAACTAATTATTTAAGTCTTCAACCTCATAGTAACCTCATTGCAGAACTATGAAATAAAAACACTTATATATGGATATAGGATACAGGCCATTTTTATGAATTATTTCCAGAAAAAGTTCTTTAGTAAATCTGTTAAATGTCAGTGATCATTAAAAACTCACAAAAATAGATAAATGAATTTAGTTTACTGATTATTATTTATCCCGCAGAAAAAATACTAAGACCCATTATATTGGTTTTGAACATTGGCTTAGGTATACATTTGAACTCCATGACGTTTTTCGAAATTTTCTCAAAAATGTATAACAATTGGACCGCTCGTTCGTTAGAACTTAACTTTTTGAAAAGTCCTTTCTTGCGAAGTTGGATGTTATGATTTTGATTTAAACAATTTATTTAAAATACATTTCTGAAGCCATCCCCAATGTTCAGACGTACTGAACATTGATTTTGAATCTAGTGACCTTGCCACGTCAAGAAATGACACAATTTACGGTTTGACAAGAAGATTTAGAATTATTATATAACCCGATGCAATGTATAAATATTTCAGTACCTAAATGTGTCTCATTATCATTCTAGAGGAGGAACTGATCCAACCCTTCATGAACCTGATGCAACACTGACTTGTATTGCTTACATGGGCATCGGTATCTGCCCAGCATTAGTCTGTTGTCTGTCGCTAATCATTTGAAATCCGGTTCGAAGGACCAAAATGTCCTTCACAATATATTCTAGTTTATGGTGTACATATATATAAAAACTCTATTACATAATTTTAATAATCTTTAATTAAAAGATTAAACAAAATATTGGCTCAGAAGTTGTTGACAATTACAAATTATATTGATGATGACTAAACATCTATATTAAAACTTTTCAAAATATGAGGTGCGATCTGATTTTCATCAATCAAAAAAACTTCTGACATCAGTAAGTTTTCTTTAGTCAATGAGCTAATTAATTCAAATCTGAAAATAAAATTGTCCAAATCTTCATAAAAATAGAATATTCCTTTCCTTATAAAGTATTAAGGTAATTTTGAAAACCATGAATATTAAAAAACAAGACGAACCCACATTGATAAATTACCATCCGTGTCATCATTGTCCGTGTTTTGATATTTCGAAAAGTTTTAAAAAAAATTTAATACCAACATTTCGAGTAAGATATAACAACTTTGAAGTCAATATCCTTGGTCTCAAAAAAAAAGTCTAAACCAACTTTTTATCAGGTTTTAGTTGTTTCTGTAGATTTGTTCTAAAAACATTACCAAATGTTAAAAACAATATTTTGTTTATATAAGATAAGTTTGAAGCTCATATCTTTAATTTGTTGGTAATAATATAATTTTTTTTCGCAAAATAGTCACAAATATTTTTTTTAAAGTTTTTTTGAATAAAAAAAACATTTGTGTAGTTTAATATTTTTTAAATTTGTACCAATTTGGTATCAAATAACAATGTATAAAATTTTGGCTCGAGAGATATTTATGGTCGACCAAGAAAATCTTTTCTGCATCTTTTGATGCTATTATTAGTAAAACTACATTGCTTTTAAGTCGAAGCGTAGTACAGTACACCCTCACCCTCATGTACACCCTCACCCTCAGACATCTTAAAAAGTCGAGAAATTACTCTATTTTTTGCGCAGATTTCACCTTTTACAAAAACTTCTTATGGGAAGTTATTAAGTTTCAAGAAAACAGTAGGGATACAAATTGATATGTTTTAGCTTTTAAAGTTTTAATTTTTAGAGCAAACAATTAATAAGCTGCTCTTATCTGCAATTATGTATTTCAATTCCGAGTTTCAAATGCTCGAAAACAATAAAATTTAAAAATCCAGCCATAATTTTTGGTTAAAATTGAGTTTTTGCTCTTGATGGAAATGTTTTCATATTTCTGATTTGATTTTCAAGTGGACGAATTTCAGTTTAGGTCGCACCTTGCCTACAAAAAAATTAAATTAAGTTAATTTCGAAAGTAATGCAGCAAAACAAACTTTAAGACATTAACATATTAATACGGTTGGGTTGATTTTTAAATTATGCCTAGGAATGAATTGTGCCTTAACCTATTTTTTAATTCTAGGATTTCAACAGTGTATACACTAGTTTTTAGGTACAGGTCGCATTAAGGTTCTTAAGAGCATTTTATAAACGTTTGTCGTTTTGTTTACTCGCATTAGTCCGTGTATGCAAAAATCCTTTCACTACTACTAAACCTAAGTATATCATCTTACATATTTTATTACGGTACATACATGAGGTAAGTTAACTTAGGCACCCATCAAAAATCATTAAGGCGCTTTAATTCGACAAGGCTCGTTTCACTTGAACATCACGTCGAGCTAGCTTACTACTCGTACACCTCCGAACAAGAAAAGAAAACAAATCCCTCTTTAGAACAAACATGTAAATGACTGAGGAAGCCTTTCTTTTGAAGTTAACTCCAACCATTTACCGTTATACCTACTTTACACTTCCTGGCATTATATTCCTGATGATGTTAGGGAGTTAGGAGCATAAAGCATAAAGAGAGAATATCAAAGACACAACCTTTCGAAAATATAAAACAAAACAACAACAAAAATAAATATATTAAAAATAAAAATCCGCCTGTGTGGAGGTGTTGGCAAATGGATGTGATGGCTGGCGCGCACCTTGAAAAGCCTCATAGTGCTCAAGGAGCATAAAATTTAACGCACATTAGCTTTTAAACCTTTGACGACCGCTTCACCGTCATCGTCGCTGATGTTGCCGTTGTGTCAAGATTTCTTATCCAAAAAACCAACTATAATGCTAATGGAGAGCTGATGATGCTGGCGAGGACGCGCCGCGCCGCCACGTCGACGCTCTTACCTTTGTGTTTGCATAAAAGGAGCTCCTGCAAGTCAAGATCCTGGCTGGTTGCTTCTTCTGCTGATGGCTTATGATGCTGGCTGAATTCCGTTTCGATGCGGTAAATTGGTGCTTCCGAAGTCACAGAGCCATGTTGCGAGCGTCTTTTTCCTTTCTTTTTGATCAAGTCAAAAGAGCCAAAAGGTTCTCTAACGTTCAAAGGATAAATAAAAATAACAAGGACATGCCACACTGCCATATGCATGTGCTGCACATCGGAGAGGTCGCCTCCTTTGTGCTGTGAGTTTATAACGACTACGAGTGGTGTGGTTTTGAAAAGAAGGAAGATGACATGACGACTCTGGGTCAGCTCTCAGCTGGTTATAGCATAAGATGTCTCAAGTTTGCCCTAACTGTCATAATGCACATATAAGCACTCATATTTATACGAGTAGTTTTGGCTCAAGGTAATTAATCATAATCCTGTGGGGAATGCGCTTCCTCGATTCTATGCGAGCATTCAAGCGTGATTTTTGTTTTTCTTTTGCATTTTATTTTGTGGGATAAACAAAGACTTTGCGTCGCTCGTCCCTTAAATCAAAGTAATGGAAACTCATAAAGATGTCATTTAGACAATATTCGAAGTGACACATTTTGGATAAGTTCTCATCCTTTATCGTCCTTATTTGGATTTTTTTGTGATTTTTTGTTGCTTTTTTCCAGCGCTGATGATGCAGGATTCATAATTTCATAATTATTATTGTCTGGGTATGGAGGGGGTTTGTTTGTGTTTATTTTTTGCTTTACGTGGATAATTTTCTGGGTATGACGAGAGGTACGATAGGTCCTTGAGAAGAGGCGCACACTCACTCCCATTAGAAGTATAAAATTATAAGTAAATATTATTTATCGCTGAAGTTATGAAATATATATTTTTTTCCCGTCTACTTTTTATGATTTATTTATTTTTTTGTATCTATTTTTTTTGGTCCTCGTCAAGGGAAAGGATGCATCAGTCGTGGGACTTCAAGTACCTATCGCATAGTCCCATAGAAGAGAAAACAAAAATCTAAAATGGGATGAGATTTTTTCGTCTGCAAACATTTTTTCGTTTACTTAGTGAAAAAAATATGAAAATTGCTCAAGAGTGTCCTTGAAGTGAAAGTGGAAAATTAAGTTTATCTTACTCAAATGCACGTCGTTAGTAGTACTTTTTTATGGATAAACACATTAAAAAGAAATTGTTTGACAGACTAAACTTTCAACAGGGTGGGTCTTAAGTGTGCCTTCATCATATGGTCGTGATGCTGATGGGAGTTTGGTAATCAAATTTCAAATGGGCGTTTAATTGGTTCAAGAAAAAAGAAAATATATAAACAAAGTTTAAAAAATAATAACAAAAAATTTTGTTCGTGGTAAAAACTCTTGAATTCTATTATTTTGTATTCGTGAGAGTATTCGAAATGTTTATTTAGTATTTAATAGTTAAAATAAATAAATGCGGCCGCATTGGTAATAGAAATGAAGAGGCCAACATGAAAACCCTTACCATATTTTTTTTCATAAGACACGGAATTGTAATTTTAAAAATTCTGGTTAGTTTTCTTAATCCAAAAAATACAGTTTAAGCTGTTTTCTGTATATTCGACACATAAAACTATTTTATAAGTATTTCTGTATTAAAAAAAAAACTACAAATATATTTCGGTCCAAGGAAAATCTTTTTAATTGAAATTTTCTTAAAGAATACACTAATTTTGAAAGGTTTATCATTTTTGTTCATAAAATTGCCAAGTTTGTCAAATTGAAAATTTTGAAATTTCTCGACGTTTCAAGGTCCCTAGAGTCAAAATAAAAATTTTTATTAAAAATGTCTGTGCGTGCGTGTGTACGTACGTTCGCGACGTTTTGTTCGTCCTCCATAGCTCAAGAACCAGAAGAGATATCGACTTCAAATAAATTTTATTATACAGATAATAAGGCAGAAATATAGAGAAAGGGCTCTCAAGAAAATTGCGATTGTGGTTTTTTTACCATAGCAGTTTGAAAAAAGGTGAACATTTTGGTTAACCCTAAATATCTTACGAACCAAAAACGCTAGAGACTTAAATTAAATTTTATATAATACAGTTGTGTTCAAAAAAATAGGAGTGCCTGTTCTTTTTATATTATAATAATCGTGACTCAAAAGTTGTATAATTTTTTTAAATTTATTTTTTCTTGTGTACAAAATAGGTAATCCAGTCTTTTATTATTATGCTTAAAGACTACTTTGTTTAAAACAAATAAGATAGTAAAAACATGAATTTTATCAAAATAAAGCCAAAACGAATTGTTCAAAATAATAGGAGTAAACAAAATAAAGTATAAAAAACTAAAAAAATATTCAATATTATTATATTTTTTGTTAGTATTTTGTGGAAAATCCTTTGTTTTTTATAATTGCTGCACATCTGCGTGGCATAGAGTTCACAAGGGCCTGACAACGCTCAACTGAAATTTGGTTCCATGTTTCCTCAATTTCCTTTTTCACATCTGCCCATACATTTTCTATGGGATTGAGGTCAGGCGAATGAGCTGGCCAGTCCATGACTTCAACCCCATTGACCCGAAACCATTCCTTGGCAGATTTACTGGTGTGTTTCGGGTCGTTGTCTTGTTGAAATACCCATTTAACCGCCATATTCCAACTCGCATAAGGCAGCATCACACTGGACATTACATCCACATAAACGCGCTGGTAAATCGTGCCAATGATTTGATGTATGGGGCCAACACCAGCATATGAGAAACTGCCCCATGCCATCACGTCGGACGTATTGCCTAGAGCCAGTTCCACCGAATAAAACAATTTTGGTCTCCTCAGTCCACAAAATGTTTCGCTATTTCTCTGCAGGCCAATTAGCATGGCTTCTTGCAAATTTCAAACGAGCGGCTGCATGTTTTTTTGTAAGCATCGGCACTTTTTGTGGAGTGCGAGCGAAAAGATTGTGTTCCAACAATCGCCTTTCTTATTGTTTCGCTACAAACTGCCAGTCCTAGATCTTCCTGGATCATCTTAGAAGACGCGAAAGGATCATTTCGGCTGAAGCGAACAATACGTCGATCGTCATTTTCACTCGTTTGTCGTTTCCTTCCCCGGGTTTCGACTTTTTTTTTCATATTATAGTTTTTCCTTCATTTTGCAACTTTTGTATGATTTACCATTTTTCGTCGGTGCAGTGCTTTCCTCGGCCCACTAAATAACCAAACTTGTTTAGATATTCGATATTCCAACTATTTAATATTCCTATTTTAATTTAGTTACTTACTGTTTTTTTTTTTTTTTTACGTACAATATAACTCACACTCCTATTATTTTGAATAGCCTGATTTAGAGTAAAGATCATTTGATCTCTGGTTACAAATGTAAACGGTTATGAATTCCAAACCAGTTCAAAAAAACTGAAAAAAAATGTGTCACCTCCAAAATTTTACGACTAAAATATGATTTCATCCCCAAAACAATTTTGTGCAACGAAGAATAATGTTTTTGACATATGATAAAATTTTGAGAAAAATCGAATTGACAGATTTTTTATAAAAAATAAAAATCTAAAAAAAACATTACTCAAAGTTCGTAAAAATTGAACATCGATTCAAATAACTTTTCAAAAACTTGAAATTTAGCCTTCAAACTTATTTTATCTTATAAGAAATATTGTTTTCAACATTCTGAAAAATGATGAGAAAAATCGAATTGACAGTTTTTTTACAAAAAATAAAAACCTAAAAAAAATTGATAAAAAATGGTAAAAATAGATTTTAGACTCAAATATCTTTTTAAAACTTTGAGATATTGGCTTTAATTTGCTTTTATCTTTCAAAAAATTTTTTTTCAACCTTCAGTAAAATTTTGAAAAAATCGAATTGACAGTTATTTTCAAAAAATTAAAAAAATTAACAAAAGTTGGTAAAAAATAATTTTCCAAGTATAGCAAACCCAAACCTAATCCTAAAAATAATATTGAACCCAACTGGATTCCAAAATTTTCTCTTCCTAATCAATTTTCGTCCCTTAAACGCCTTAAATGAAAAACTCCTACTTCTTTAAAGCCTCCATCCAAACGAGTTTCTTTTAACTCTTCCCGTCCGGGTCTGGGTTTTTGCTCTCCGATGGTTGATCCTCCTGTCAAAACATTATCTGAGGCCAATATTAATGATCGATATGTTATGTCCCGTCTTAGAGACCACAAAATTTACAATAATGTTCGTCTTTACCTAGCTTTCTTGCACGACAAACTAGATTCCATTTGCTTTGAAGGTAAAACAAATACAAACACAAAGGTTTTAATCTCACAAGAAGGCCTCTCTACCATTATTTTATGCAAATATTCTTGACATTTCATGATGGTCTTGAACCTCTTGTACGTCCTTCATCTCTTCAAAACGATTATCTCATATCCAAAAATCCCGCGCAGATATGAAGAAATACTATCGCTTCTAACCTGAAGACCATAAAAGGGTTAAGGTCTACACCGTCTGCCTTCTTTAATAGATCTCAAAACCTTCCTTATGACTTCTTTGCCCTTACCGAAACCAACATCACACCCGATATCCTTAGTACGGAACTCTTCACTAACGACTATTCCATCTATCGAATGGATATCGTGGAATGGCCGTGGTGTGCTTTTACCTATCAATAGTAATTTTTGAACGTGTATCGACTAAGGTTACACTACCTAAGTTTTGTCTTTTTGTACTTTGTTGTTATATTCGACCAGCCCAACAAATTAAAGCACACAAAACTGCTGTTAATGCCATTGATTAACTACTTGAACAAGTGAAACCTAATGATTTGATCATCGTTCTTGGCGACTTTAAACTTCCCCATCTAATTGGTCCACCTCAGATGATCAGCTATACTTCTTTCCAACTAATATCTCCTCTGAATCTAAATCGCTGTTCATTGATCGCCTGCTCATATATGGAAAGGTTCATTTATATTTCCCATTCATAAACAAGGCAATAAAACTGAAATATACAATTAAAGACCTATAGTTATACTATTATGCATCCTAAAATTTTTTGAAAGCTTAGTTTTTCATTCCGTTTTTTTCCATTGAAAGCCCTTATTCTCTCCCGCTGAACATGGTTTTCTTTAAGGTAGATCCACTACGACTAATTTAATTGAATTTGTATCCAAAGTTTTGTCAGCCCTTGAGAATGGTAATGATGTTGATGTTGTACACACTGATAACAGCAAAGCCTTTGATAAAATATCCCATAAGATAATTTATCTTAAACTTAGAGCCCTACTTTTCATCTATATTTATAAACTAGATAATCTCCTACCTTGCGAATGGAACTTATAGAGTCCTCTTCCGTAACCTGTACATATTCCACAAGGTAGTCACCTTGGCCCCCTTCTCTTCGTGTTAAGTTATGTTAAGTTATAGCTTGTACTCGTATTAAGCTGAAAATATAAAGAAAGAAAAAACTCAATTTATTTTTTTTTTTCGAAAAACGTTGGAGCGATTTTATTTTTAATTATTTGTTTATATACGAAATTTTTCAATTTTATTTTGAAACATTTTTTAGAGCTTATTACTATTTAAAAAAAAAAACTAAATGTAAATCCGATGGTTTCCCTTTAACATTAAAATTACACGATGTGACATATACTCAACTTAACACTGGTAAAAACCTCTTTGCCTTATTCTTCAGCAAATTGAAGAGCAATCACCGTAAAGAACCTTACTATAGATATTTTAATTACGTCAAAGGTAATTAAACAAATCTTAATAAATGATGATATTGTTGACAGAAAATTAAGTCCACTTAAGGATGGTCCGGGTGGTTTGCCTGCAATTTTAATTTTTAATAAAAGTGTGCCTATGTAAACCTCTCTCAGTACTGTTTCGTCTTTCCATTTCTCAAACTAGATTGGAAAGATACCTTTATTTTTCCTGTTTTTAAAAAAGGAGCAAAAATTATGTTATGAACTACAGGCCAACAGCCAAAAGCCAACTTTTCTTCAATTCACAAGCCCTTTGAAAGCATTGTCTAAGACTCTCTCTCTCTATTTTCATTACAGACCTATTTTTTCCATGTTGCTTGAGAACCGCAGATGACGAGTTGTTTTTAGGTTACCATTTATGGAATCTCAGGAGGGATTCACCTTGGTCCTTTTTTTTTTCTTAACTATCAACGACGTTATTAATGTCATTGATAATTCAACTTTATCTATTTACGCTGATGACATGAAATTAATAAAAGGTTATTTCTACTTTATTTGATTCGGTCTCAACCAAAAATTAACTTGACTCACTTCAGACTTGGCGCCACAAAAATTTCTTGGAACTCAACGTATCCTAATGCCAATTCAAAGCATTTACCCGTAAGCGTTCAGTTTTTCAAACCAAACTTACAGTCTGCAAGATGTTACTATTAATTCTGTGTGTTCTCTTGGCGACCTAGGAATTATTTGCGACACTAAAAATGTTCGAGCCCATTTTTATAATATTATAAACAAGGGCAACTTACTCCATGGCTTCATCAAACGTTGGTCTAAAAAATTCTAGAGTACCTACCTTTGTTAGACCTCCCCTTGAATGCATAGTCAAGTCCGATCTCCCCATCAGAACTCCTCAAAGAATTAAATCTATACAACGCAGATTTCTTCAATTTGCACTCCGTGGTCCTCTTTGGGGTGATAATCTATTCTTATCACCTAAGGATGATCGCTTAAAACTTGTTAATCTGTAAACACGCCTCGAAGTCGCTTATGTTCTCTATCTACACCAGCTCTTAGCAGGTACCATAGACTCACCGTTTCTTCTAGAATATATTCCTAATTATACTAATCCAAGAAACGTCAGACAGGCCCCTTTCTTTCGCCTTCTTAATCACCATACAAATTACGGCCTTTTTTTAAACCGTAAAAAGAATGCTGCGCTTAGCTAATAGCGTGCATACCATTTTTGACTTCCATATCAGTCCTTCCTTCCTTAGAATGTTTAACGAATGCAATACTTGCTAAGCAAATCAAGCTAGCCAAGCAAATATACCGCTGAAAATTTCAAGATTTCTACAATTGTTGACGATTCATTGTTTTTTATGTTATTGCAATGTGAAAAACTGTTTTTCAAACTCGTTTTAAAAATTTGTTTCTTGCGTAAATATTTGTCAAGTCATATGATGTTCAATGCATTGAATTAAGTTGCACTGAGTAATATCACACTCAGCTTACTAAAACCATTGATAAAAATTAATATATTAGTTTGATTTTCACTTTTAAAATTGAAAGGTTTTGACTTGAAATTTAGTCAACTGAAAATGTCAATTAAATTAAATTTAATTCGACATCAATATGTCTGTCTTTTTAAAGGCAAGATAATATAATTACATTAATAGAATTATGCATTTTCTCTTATTTCGACTTCCAAATGACTTAACTATTTTTTTGAAAAACTATTTTTTTCGTAATTGATCAAAAAACAGTCAATTGAACAGTTTATGTACTATAAAATGGTTCCTTACATCAAAATTCTTCCCAAGTTTTGACTAACGTACTCAATCAAAATTTAAAAAGAGGCTGGGATGCGACACACACTGATAACTTCCAATCCTGTCTGTCGATTTGTCTTGTTAAAAAGTTTGTAGGTTTTCGTGTTTTGTTGAAAAAGTTCTCAGTTGAGTTATTCTTAAAAATTTAAAAACTACGATTTGAAATTTTTTTGAGAGCCTTTTCTGCCTTATTATCTGTATAACAAAATTTATTTGAATTGGATATCACTTCCGGTTCTTGAGCTATGGACGACGAAAAAAACGTCGCAAACGTACAGACATCTTTCTAAAAATCTTTGATTTCGACTCAAGGGACCTTGAAACGTCGAGAAGTGTCAAAATTTCCTTTCGACAAATCTTAAAAAATCAAAAAAAAATAAATTAAAATATTGCTTACAAACGAATCCCTTTGGCCCTTGTTTTTTTATAGGCGATAATTATTAAGAGCATATTTTATGAACAACTTTTATAAAATCAAAAGTACATTTCAATAACCGCATCATAATCTTGTTTACGTTTATAAATCCATTAGACCTCCAACCGAAATAATTCGTCAGCATAATTTCCAACAATTAAGACCACCATGACCATTATAAACAATTCATAGTTGAATAGCAGCGGATCAATTGCATTCCTCGTCACGCAAAACAATAAATAAATCCCGAAAGGCATTCTTTTTCAATCTTTACACGAATATAGATAACTTAAGTGACACATAGCTATGCATACACTGTGTACAGCTCCAGCGGCGACTGCTTCAAATGCTGTCAGACCTTTCTGTCAGTTCCCCAAATGACATGATTAATCCGCCACTTAAGCTCATAGGCAATTTAAATGGGCTAACAAAAGGCAAAGTGATCGCGATCGCGCGTTATATCGGTGCCTTGTGCTATAGTGGTGCGATGTGTGAAGCCCCAGGGTCTCACTTTTAAATAGAATTACGTTAACCCCCCTCAACTTTATATATCGCGCCACGCCACACCATCCATGTGTCGTTTTGTATAATTACAACACATTTAACTCCTTATATTGGCATTGTTCTGGGAATCCTTTCATCCATTAAACATGCATAATGTCCGGCTGTCGGATTTACTGACTTGTCCCTTTTATAATTTCGATTTGGACTCGCATTTGACACACAGACCCGTTTACTAATTATGGTCTCTCCGGAAAAGTGTCAAAATCTAAAAATCAGACCAAAATCCAGAGGACAGAACAGGAATTCCTATACTTATGTGTTCCTTGCATTCTGATGGCACAACAGACACGGACAGTGGACACCAAGTAGCTGCATTGCTACTGATTTGGTGTCTTTGATTTTCAAGAAGTCACCTCAAAATATGTTTCTTTTAAATGACATTTATCCCGCAACCCTCTGCAACACTCCGTTTTTTCAAACCCCGTACCTTCCTGCAGCAGCGTGGAGCGCGCACGGACGGAAGGAAAGAAATACCTGTCAGATTACTTCGTCCAACACGTCTGGTAGCCAAAAGCCTCTTCAGAAGAGAACGTTTTTCTCATAAAAATTATTAAATTTTATTGGATGCATAACCAGTTGGTGTCGGCATAAATTAAGGTGTGTTTCTTTGGCGTGGAGGTTGTGTTGAATTTTTGTTTACTCGCGATGAATAAGTTCTCTTGGGGCAAGTTTATGGATTCGAAAAAGTTTTGGTTTTTAATTTGATATTGATACCTTCAGGTCCTTGGACTGTTATCTTATCAAGCTCATCCTCAGACCTTCAACTAAGTGCTATATGGAAAGCAAAACTTCTTACTTTTGACAAAAGTGTCTGACGTCTGAAAACAATTTTGATAACGTCAAAAAATGGTAGTTGTTTTGAAAACGTAAAATGTTTTCTATTACGTTTCAAGTGACTTGTTTTTGATTTTGTTTTGAATAATTAAGCAATTTAATTGAACTTGTTGTTAGGATTCCAAACACCAAATTACTAAAGATTTTTAAAGCCATCAAAACTTATTTGATACAGCAAAACCAAACGACCTCATTTCTCCCTTTTTTTTATTTCTCTTTCTTTTTTGTTTGTCAATAAATTTCAAAATATTATTTTTTCGCCACAAGAAATTATTAATTTATTGTCAAGAAAGGAAAAAAAAGAAAAGAAATGGTCAATAAGCTTAAGATTGTTACCTTTTGTGCCGAAGTGAGGCTTATCAAGCATCAAACAAAGGCGAACTAATTAAATTTATACGTTTTTATTTTGTTTGTTTGTTGGATATTTTTTTATTTGTTCTTATGAAAAATGAAATAATAAATTTTTGTGTGGTAAACTTTTTTGTTGCATTTCGACTTCTGTGCTTAAAAATTATCGTTTTGTTTTAAATTAAAATTTTTTAACTTCAAGCATTTTTAGCGGATTAGTTTATATGTATTTTTTTGTCTTTAAATACATAAATTATATTTTATTGTAAGTTTTATGGTAAAAAATGCATTTATTATATTTTTATTAGAGTTTAGAGCTTTTTTGAAAATATTCTTTTTGTATTCAAGTTATGTTTTATTAAATTAATTATTGTTTTCACTTTTATTGGAAAAGATGTTCAAATTTTGTAGCCTTTTGTCAGAAATACTTGTTTTTATTGTTTAGGGAGTTTCGGCCTTGGAGCAAAAAATTATTTAATAGCATATTTTAATATCAAGACTATTTATCAACAATCTGAGGACCTTAGTTTACATTTTATCTCACCACCAGTTAACAAGATTTTTGATAGCCCCGTTTCGAATATGATTTCAAAATTCCTTTGATAATTAAGGTTTTTACGGTTTATTAAAAAATTAACGATGTGAAATAATTTTTGTAGTATAAACAAGGCTATTACACAAAACTTTGGAAATATGTTGAGAATACTGAAAGAGCACTTCTCTTAATCATATTACGGCGATGACAAACCGAATACCGCTATAAGGGAGATAGAGCCACTCAACCTAGGTGACGCAGATCAACAATTCCCCTACCCGACCTAGACGAAGTTAAGATAGCTATATCTAAACTGAAGTCAAACAAAACTGCTGGAGCTGACGGCATCGCTGCCGAACAATTCCAAGCAGCAGGCGATGACTTGGTACGGAGCATGCACTAACTCATCTGCAAAATATGGCCGGAAGAAAACATTCCCGATGAGTGGAATCTCAGCATAGTATGCCCGATACATGAGAAAGGAGATCCTCTAAATTGCGCCAAATACAGAGGCTTCAGTCTCCTTAACATTGCATACAAGATCCTCTCTGCCGTATTATGTGAACGTCTGAAGCCGTTCGTCAACAACCTGATAGGTCCTTATCAGTGTGGCTTAAAACCAGGAAAGTCCACTATCGACCAAATATTCACATTACGGCAGATCTTGGAAAAAACCCAGAAGCTTCGTTCTGGAAAGAATTGTGCAAAACTCAAACATAAACATTAAAGGCACAATCTTCCAAAGGTCCATCCAATTACTCCGATACGCAGATGATATTGACATAATTGGAAGAACAAAGCGTGATGTCAGTGGAGCGTTTTTGAGCATTACGACGGAAGCGAAGAAGATGGGTTTAGTGGTCAATGAGGGCAAGATCAAGTATATGCTGTCATCAAAAAAGGACATTGAACAACGGCGTCTTGGACAAAACGTCACCATGGACAGCTATAACTTCGAGTTAGTTAAGGACTTGTCTAACTAGGCACCGCTATTAATACAGATAACGACACCAGCGCTGAAATCAAACGAAGAATAACTCTTGCAAATCGCTGCTTTTTTAGACTTAGAAGGCAATTGAGAAGTAAAGTCCTCTCTCGAGCATCTAAAATCACAATCCCGGTTCTCTTTTTTGGTGCTGAGGCCTGGACTCTGTCAAAGAAAGATGAGAGCGTGTTAGGATGCTTCAAAAAATAAAAATTCTTTGGGTGATTTTTGGTCCCGTTTGCATAGATGGAGAATGGAGAAGAAGATATAACGACGAACTTTACAGTGACACTGACCCAGTTAATAGAATTATAGTCCAACGGCTTAGATGGCTAGGTCATGTAGAGGTAATCGACATCAATGCTCCAGCCCGGAAGATCTTCGAATCCAATCCAGAGGGACGGCGCGAGTTATGAATCTTCATAAATATATATATATACAATATCAATGTAATCATAACCTTTACTTAATGTTCATTATAAATAATATTATATTTCATTTAAATTTGATTGTCAGCACATAGTTGCTTTATTTTGAATTTGTAAACTAAAACCATTTAAATTCAGGTGTGAGAAGCCTTCTGCATTTCCGTTCTCACACTAAATAATAAATATGTATCTATAGTTTGTTCTCATTGTGAAGGTTATGAATTAAAAATCTTGTGCATTTGATTTTTGGACGTCAACAAATAAAGTTGTTTATTTTTTTTAAAAGAAACTTTCGTTGTTTGTTAACTTAATTGGCGCAGTCGGTAGGATTTCTTTTTTTCACAAAAAAACACAACGGTTTATTGTGTAAAACAATACAGTTAATCGTGTTGAATAAAATAAAAAAACACAACGGTTTATTGTGTAAAATCAAAAACACTACTGTTAATAATGAATAATAAAATACGAAAATCACAACGGTTTATTGTGTAAAATCAAAAAAAAAAAAAAAATAAAAAAAAAAAAAACAGTACTGTTAATAGTGAATAATAAAATAAGAAAATCACAACGGTTTATTGTGGATACTAAAAACAAAAAAGTCACCGGTTAACTGTGAATACTGTGAAAAAGACACAAAGAACTTACGCAACAACAGAAGTACAACACCTTCATCAAACCAGGAACCTGCTACACCAAAGCAGAACTTTACCAGACCGATATTCAGGATAGGAAACAATGTTCTACTGGATTGTTTTAATGTGAGTTCTGTATTGATGAATATTGTTCATTTCCTTAATCAAATTGCCTTTCTAATTAGATATAAATAATAAAATAAATTAATTTAAGCCTAGAAAAAAAAATATATTATAAAGTTGGTTCTAAATAATTCTAAATAATAATTAAGAAAAAAAAGTAGTAATATTAATAATAATATATATATTTTTTTTAACATATGCCTAAAGATAAACAAAGTCGTGTATCTAATACAGCTCCCTATGAATCCAAAATAATTTTGGAAGAAAATCATATTAGCACAGAAACTGAAAACCTTCCAAATCTTTCTGCTAGTAACTCAACAATGTCTAACCCAACGATCCCAACAATCCCAACGGCTCCAGACGTAAACGCTATATTTCAAAGTCTCCGTATTCCGGACGCTATAAAAGACCTACCACTCTATGATTGTAACCCGAGGTCATTGTATGACTTCATTAAAAACGTAGAGGAAATATTAGTTTTATTACCACAAATAGATGGTACACCGTATGCGAATGTTATTTTACGAGCTGTCCGAAACAAAATTGTGGGAGATGCCAATGAAGTACTAAACATGTATGGCACCCCAACAAACTGGGATACTATAAAAGCTAATCTCATTCTACACTACGCAGACAAGAGAAATGAAACATCTCTGATAAGAGACCTTCACGGTCTTAGACAAACAACAGAAACTATTGAACAATTTTACGCGAAAGTAATAGAATTACTGTCCACAATAGTAAACCATGTTCAAATTCATGAAAAATTACCATCAGTTGTTACAGCCAAAAAATCTCTCTTTACGGATATGTGTCTAAATACCTTCCTAATCGGATTGAAAGAACCATTAGGTTCAACAATTCGTGCAATGAAGCCCAAAACGCTTACAGAAGCCTTTAATTATTGTGTTCAAGAACAAAATATGTTTTATATGAAATATTCCACAACTCAAAACAAATTTCCTTCTCAAAATATGAACAACCAAAATGTTTCTCTGATTAAACCTTCACCGAGTTCTAATTTGTTATTTTCCAGACCTAATAAATCAATCCAACCTAATTTTAATAATTCTTCCCCACAACATCTTTTTAAAAACCTTCAATACAACCAATTACCACAATATAGACCAATTCAACAGAGTGCTCCAAGATTACAATATCCAGCGCAACAACAATTTAATAATAGATTTTCTGTTCCATCAAATAATATGCTTACTTCCAAACCATTTAACCAATTGCACTATAATTCTACTCCTAGACCAAACTTCAATTTCAATAAGCCACAAATTAATTCTACACCAATGGAAGTTGCAAGCGGCCAAGCTAGAACGCTTCCAACTCCCGTACAAAATCATCCCTATCAAAGAAATTTTTCTCAGCCAGTACCTAGATATTCAATAAAAGAAGTACATAACATTGATTATGACCCAGAAACAAATAATGACTACGATTATTATCAAAATTCCAATGACTCTACTAATTATGAACCAAATTTAGATTATTATGTTGAACAATATGAAGATAATATTAGTTATCAATACGACATATCAAATCAGGAAATTAAGTCAGAAAACAAAAATGAAATTGATGATTCAAATTTTCACATAAAAGCCTCGGAAAACAATACGGTTTCTTAGAATTAAATAATCATGGAAATAACCAATTACCATATATTAATATAGCTTCACCCTACGGTAAACATTTAAAATTCTTAATAGACACCGGTGCTTGTGCAAATTTTATTAACCCAGAATATACAAACCCTCAATATCATGAAAACATAGAAGACGTTACTATCAAGACAGTTTTAAATACCCATACACTAAACAAAAAAATTACCTTTGATGCATTCCCTGAATTCAATTGCAAAGAACCTATAACATTTCTCCTTTTTAAGTTTCATAACTATTTTGATGGATTGATAGGTTTAGAAACTCTCAAAAAACTTAATGCAACTATTGACTTACCTAATAAAAAACTTAAAACTGAATACGCAATTCTGCCCTTGTTATTCAAACCAAACTTAATGTCTAAAATATACAATATTCCAGCAAATTGTAGAATGATAGCAAAACTACCTGTAGATTACAAAGATGGTGATATATACATAAAACCGACTAAAATTAATAATTATTTAGAAATACCTGAAGGCATCTACCAGTCAAAAAACTGGTATAGTGATATTGAAGTACATAATATTTCAAACACTGAACAAAAGTTTTTTTTGGAACAACCTATTACAGTAGAAAATTTTCAACAGTTCATAGAAATAAACAATGTCAATATTTGCCCTTTTAACGAACAAATTCAAAATATATCATCCGAAATTGATATTACCAAACTAATTCGATCAGAACATCTCAATACTGAAGAACAAAAATCAATTTTTAAATTGTGTAGGAAATATGATGATGTTTTCTTTCTTGAAGGTGAAAAATTGTCCTTCTCAAATACAATTAAACATCGTATTCAAACATCAGACAATATACCGATTTATACAAGATCGTACCGGTATCCAGAAGTGCACAAACAGGAGATAAAATCACAAATCGAAAAACTTTTAAAGCAAGGAATAATAAGACCTAGCTTTTCTCCTTGGAGTAGTCCTATTTGGATTGTTCCAAAGAAACGTGATGCCTCTGGCATACAGAAATGGCGGCTTGTAGTAGACTACCGTAAACTAAACGATAAAACTATAGGCGATCGTTACCCTCTACCGAACATAACAGAAATATTAGATAAACTTGGAAAATCTATGTACTTTTCCACACTTGATCTTGCATCTGGGTTTCACCAGATTGAAGTAGATCCTAGGGATATAGAAAAGACCGCTTTTACTGTTGATCATGGACATTACGAGTATATTCGAATGCCCTTCGGGCTCAAAAATGCCCCATCAACATTTCAAAGAATAATGGATAATATTCTGCGTGAATTAATAGGTAAAGTATGTCTTGTGTATATGGACGATATAATCGTTTATTCAACGTCCTTACAAGAACATATGGAAAACTTAGAAATGGTTTTTTCAAAATTACGATCGGCTAACCTTAAAATTCAATTGGATAAATCAGAATTCCTACGCAAAGAAGTAGAATTTCTTGGTCACTTAGTGACATCTGAAGGTGTGAAACCGAATCCTAATAAGATCCATGCAATTAAAAATTATCCAATCCCATCAACTCAAACTGAAATTAAATCCTTTTTGGGGTTGCTTGGATACTACCGAAAATTTATAAAAGATTTTGCAAATCTTACAAAGCCTTTAACAGAATGCTTAAAAAAGGGAAATAAGATAGTTCTTAACGAACGATATATAAAATGTTTCAATCATTGCAAGGACATTCTAAGTAATGATCCTTTATTACAATATCCCGACTTTACTAAAGAATTTAATTTAACAACTGACGCTAGTAATGTCGCCATAGGAGGAGTACTTAGTCAAGGCCCAATAGGATCTGATAGACCAGTTTGCTACGCTTCAAGAACACTCACGAGTTCGGAACAAAATTACAGTACAATCGAAAAAGAGCTTCTAGCTATTGTCTGGTCGACAAAATATTTCCGACCCTATTTATTTGGTCGTAAATTTAAAATCATAACGGACCATAAGCCTCTTAATTGGTTGTTTTCCCTTAAAGAACCCAATTCAAAACTTGTAAGATGGCGTTTGAAATTAGAGGAATTCGACTATGAGATTATGTATAAAAAAGGTAAAGCAAACACAAATGCTGATGCCTTAAGTCGGATAGAAATTCATTTTAACGAATCTAATGGCTCGAACTCTATTTTACAAGCCTCAAATGTATCTGTTCAAAATAATGCAAGTTTATCAGAAAATAATTCTAATATATCAACTGTTCATTCTGCTTCTGAAAATCTAAACGATGGTATATACATCTCTGAAAGACCACTTAATGAGTTTACTGAACAATTAGTTTTGAACAAAACTAACTGTGTAGTGAAACCAAACATGGTTTATAATGTTCTTTTTGAGACCAAACATAGACGCATTTGATTTTTGGACGTCGACAAATAAAGTTGTTTATTTTTAAAAAAAAAAAACTTTCGTTGTTAACTTAATTGGCGCGTGGAGCAATAGATGAAGACCGCGACTTAGGTGGCGCATGCTGGTCGGTTAAGACCTCAACCAACTTGGTGTGTAAAACTGGAGACAACTAGCTAAGGAACGAGCTAGCTATAGACGTATGTTGGTTAAGGCCCAGATCCGCCTTGAACTGTAGCGCCACCTTAAGTAAGTAAGTAAGTAAGTAAGATTATTTAAATCGAAGTTTATATTCGAAATCATTACTAACATGCTGTAGCACTTATACTTTACTCAAGAACATCACTCGCTATTGATCTCAAGAGCTCAACATTTTCGCACTAGCCTAATCTGCACAAAGATCTCGAACCATTCGTTACAAGGTTAGCAACGAATTTTACACGAATTGCTTTGCAGTTTTAATGAGCGAGTTAAACCTTTTGGACGTTTTTTGTGGAATTCCTATAAAAAATACATACCATTTATTTGAAAAACAATTTTATGTCTTACTTTAGCCTTAAAAAAAACACTGTTTTTAGTTCTTCTTAAACGTTTTTGAAAAGGACAATTCCGGAGACGCTGCAATCATAAATTGTATTCAATCTACCTAAAAACTGATATTGTACCAAAAATTAAGCTTGATAGACTCAATTGGGTTGGAAATCTAGCTCATATGAGTAAAGAGGAACCAACTCGGAAAGTCTTTTCTAATGAATTTTATGGTAGGCATTCCTCATTCACGTAGGAATCTCTGTACAAACCATTTTAAAAACTGTTCTTCTTTTAATTCTGTATAAGGCTTAAATAAGTTAGATTGTAGCCACATCAGATGGAGAGACTAATTTCCTTGACATCATCTCACACACCTTGACGCATTCTTGGCGTATTAACGTATATGTATGATTAAATGAAGTTCAACGTTCAGCTGCTTATGTGTGGATCGCTTCGCAAGACCCCATCAAGACATCCCAGGTAACTGTAAAGCACATGAACTCGCCAGGAACGGTACAGTACAGCCCATCCTACCGCGCTATGAAGAAGGCAAATACTAGGTATAACAGCATCTCCATGTGTCAGGTCACAAAAAACATCTGGCCAACGCTAGATTAAAAGCGATCAAGCAGTTAACATATGATCTCGATAAAAGGTGTCACAACTGTCTGGCAAGCCACGCTGCTAGGCGTATTTTTGCTGAAGCTGTATGGACCAGAAAAAGGAGGAAACAGTTTTTCACCTTCTCTGTACATGCCCTGCTCTAGCTCAAAAACGCAAGAATTACCCAGGACAATTCTTCACGGACAGCCACCTTAACTTAACCTAACGTATATGATCACCCCACAAGAGCTGGTTGCTTATGCACAATCCGAAGACATCGAGAATTTCAGTTTCGTTGATGCAAGTGCCACTCATAGATAGTAGGGAGGTAATATCTTGCTTTAATGATACTAGACAACCTTGGGTTTTCGAAGCTTTAATTTCCACACGGTTTCTTATTCTCCATTGTACAATGCTGTGTAAATAAAACAAATAAATTGGGTGGCGCAACAGTCCATGAAGAACCAGGGCCTAGTGACTTACAACTCTCAACCATTCCTGTGTACGAGTAATGTTGTTAGGAATAGAGGGGACCTTCAGTTTATATACCGAATCCGAACGGCTAATTTGAGAAAGCACTTTTTCATGACAAGAGTTACTCTTGGAGAATTTTTCAATTCCTCGCAAGAGGCAGTACCCGTGAATTTTTTTTTTAAATTAATGTGGCACAGGCAGAGATTGAAACCAAGATTGCTTGCATGACAGTCCAACCCACTAACCATCATGCCACGGGTACTACCATACCTTGATACCAAAAGCGCACGCATTTTCAAGATGCCAGACTTTATCAAATTCCTTTGAAATATCAAGTGTAAGAATTTTACTTCCTTCAAAACGATTTCTCTCTTCTGTAAGATGAACCATGATATCACCAGCAGACCTATTGCTACGAAAGCCGTATTGTCGGTCATTAAGAAGCTTCCGTTATTCGAGATATTTTTTAAGCTGATAATTAATCAGCGTTTCCATGACCTTAGAAAAAAGACGTAATTGCTATTGGTGGCTTTTTTTTGGGATTGTTTGAACAAATATTTTTTTTCAACTTCTCGGAACTTGCCCACACGAAAAGGACAGCATAATAGCTGTGATCCAATACAGACCAGCGGACTTGTCACAGTTCGAGTACAGATTGGTTACATAGAATTATTCAATCGCTCAAGAAGTGGGGGAGCAATGACACTATCTGGTAAGGTATAATTTTAGTTGAACTGCGTTGCAAACAAGATAGCTTTCTCAATACAGCTAACTTAAGGAGTGTTATTTGAAAACAACCGTTGGGACGGAGGAAGAGGGAGAATTACTCATGCTTTTTGTATTGCTTTTGCGACATTGCAATATTTTTTGCCGTAATTTTTGGTCATGCAAAAATTTGGTCCTTTGAATATATTCCTTTCAGGCTTGCTTATACCTTTTCCGGTTTTCTTCAGTTGGGTTGGCTCTAAAGCACCGTAAGCTCGCCTCTTTCACCTTGGTAACCTCTTTGCAGCTCGAATTGAACCATGATTAAGCCTTGCGTCAAATACCGAATTCGGGATAAATGTGTCCATTCGGAAACGAATCTTACTAGTAATCATATCTACACTGGAGTCTGCGTCACTACCGACGAAGCATAGTGTACAAAATAATCGGAAATTATGTTTAAATATTATTACTTCATGTCATTTTAAATAGTCCGATTTGAATAAAGGCTATGAAAACTTACCATAGGAAGTTATTGTAATCCGGTCCGGTTTGCCGAATTGAAAATGTTGAAATTTCTCGACGTTTCAAGGTTTTAAGAAAGATGTCTGTGCGTCCGTGTGTACCTACGTTCGTAGGTTCGTACGTCCGTACGTTCGCGACGTTTTTTTTGTTCAAAAAATTTTGTTACCTTGAAAATTTTACGAACAAAAAATAGTTTTATCTCCAAAAAATATTGTGCAACTAAAAATAACATTTTTTATATTTGCTAAAATTTTTGAGAAAAATCGAATTGACAGTTTTTTTTTTTATACAAAATAAAAACCTAAAAAACATTACTTGAAGTTCGTAAAAATTTGATTTTGACTCAAATATCTTTCCAAAAAAATTGAGATTATGGATTTCAACTAATTTTATCTTATAAGAAATATTGTTATCAACATTCAGTAAAATTTTGAGAAAAATCGAATTGAAAGTTTTTTTTTTTTAAATATAGGCTTCAAATCAATTTTATTTCATAAAAAATATTGTTTTCAACATTCAGTAGTTTTTTTTATAAAAATTTAACAGTCAATTTTTTCATAAAAAAAAATAAAATCTACAAAAAATAGTACTCAATATTAGTAAAATTGATGTTCGATTCTCGATATCATTCGTCCAATTTGTATTTGATTAAATTAGAAATAAAAACTTTTAAGAATTGGTACTAAAATTGCTAAAAATTAGTTTTCGAAAAAAAAATATATTGTTGGTCATTTTTTAATTTTTTAGAATAATTTAACTGACAATTTTTTAAACAAAACAACGAAAACATACAAAGTTTTAAGCAAAACTAATCGACAGAAGGATGAGAAGTTATCTGAGTGGGTCGCACCCCTGCTTCTTTTTTTTTAAGTGCAATTTGATTTCCAGGAACAAAACCTAGTTGACCAGTGTTTCCAATTAAAATCGTTTATTAAGCACTGTTCGTATTGTTTCGGATCCCAAATGTCTCGTTTATAAGTATTTTCGGATGGTTTCAGATATTGTTTGTTCACACAGATTCCCGCTTTTAACTCAAATAAAGGCATCTGCTGCAGGTGTAGGAGTTATGTTCTTATTCAATTTATTAAAAAATATATAACTCAAGAGTTTCATCCTCTATGAATATTTAAAAAACTACTATTAACTGACACGTATTCTAATTCATAGTGTTAAATACAATTTTTATTTAATAAATGCAGCCTATTCCACCTTTTCTCTTCTTTAGTTTCAATCTCAAGAACTTGCATTCAATATCTCCACATTCAACATCATATGTCCCTGATGTCGTTCTTCATCCCTATACAAATTTTAAGCTTCTTCTCTCTATGTCTCTGAATGAACTCTAATAATCAAAAACCCATGCTCATCCTCAATCTACGAGTATATCCTTCTACCGCATTACGAACATTTAACTTTTTCAAGTGACATTCTTGTATACGCTACCAGTGAATGGAATATAAGTTTTATTTTTATCTATAATATATTTTTGCTTTTCATTTCCTTTTCAAGCATAAATATGTACATTTTATTAACTTTTGCAATAAAAGCGCATAAAACTTGGTCATATAATAACCCCTATACAAAAATCTACACACAGGAATAAATACTTTTCAATACGAGTATAATAAAATAAATAATATCAAAAAATGGTAGACGAAGTGTAGCCGCACCTCAAGAGACTTCTCTTTCAACATCAACCACAACTTGTGTACATATTTTTCCATTCCAAAAATATACATATCATTATATTCATCATCATCAGCAACAAAATAATAAAATTTATTAAAAAAAAAGAGTCCTTTTCACTCTCAGAAATATGATTCTAAAGAACAACCAACCACAGAACAGAACAAGAGCTCTGGTCCAAAAGGACGAAAGGAGCTTGCATTTTCCAAGAGTACCTATAAACCTTCCTACCATATTGTACCTTCCTATGAGAGAAACGATATGCGATGGTGGAATGGATGGATGGATGGTTAAAAAATCCTTTGGCATACTTGAAAACAATTACGAAATGTCAAGAGGGTTTCATGGCATTTAAAATTACAGTTATAATGTAAATTTTGTGTACCTATTGGACTGTGTGTCCTATGAGAGTACGAGTATATAGTGTAGTGGCAACCATTAGTGGCGGTGGCGCGCGGTGTGGTATAGAACAACATTTATTGAGTGGCTGGTAGAGAAAAGACCAGAATAACACACAGCTCTGAGGCTCTAAGGGCTCACTCTTCATAAAAATCCAACTATATTCTTTAGTATTTTTAAATGTATAATAGGCGAGGTACACAACGACAACACACTGATGCCAATTTATTGAATGAGCCGCCTTTTCTTTTGCTTTGCTATATACTTCCTGATGAATCCTGAAAATAAAGAAAGCCTTGATCCTGAAAGTCCGCACGTCTCCCGCAATAAGCTAGAGGGTGTAGGATTTGATTTAAATATGGCATTGGCAAAGACAAATAATTAGGGCCCTTAATGGTCGAACATTTAATCTCTCATACCAACGAAAATATAAAACTTTTGACATGATGGTTTGTCCAAACATTTGGCACAGATATTAAGGAGACTATGTTTGTTTAGACCATATGACTGGTATAAAATAGAAAAAAAAGCTGCAACGACAAATTTAGTTAAAAGACATTTAAAAAAAATACACCAATTCGATATGTATAAACTCCTCTAATATAGCAATACAAAGCAATTAAAAACTAACTTATAGAAACAAAATATGCATCGCACTAGAAGTCTTTAGAGAATGCAAGTTTGTGTGTACCCGACTGGTATAAAGAAGCATTTTATTTCAACTTATCAACTGTATTGAACTGCAAAACGCTTTGATTCTTTCATGATTTTGTATTTCCATACTTGTAGTCTTAATTTAGGCAAATTATTGTGTATTAATGTATTTTTAATTTATGAAATAAATTCATCGTATTATTGGTATAAACTGGTCTAAGGGAGCAATTGTAATTTAGCAAACTAAATCAGTGTGTTTTCAGTTGCAATAGTGCTCAAGTAAGGAGCATAGGAAGATTTTTGCCTTAGCATTCGTTCGGGGAATTTTTGTCCAGTTTTCTTAGAACGATTTATTCTAATCACTCGACCAATGCTTTTTATTTTCATTTGAATCTAAACCTAAAACGATTGCAATTAATTTACAAACTTCATCATCCACAACACTCATTTTGATCTTATTGCTTTGAGTTCTCTGCCATTAATAATATGTATAAAATTTGGGTGGGTTTTACGTGCTTCACATTTAGATACTGCCGTTCGGTACACATGTGTGCGCAGAAAAGTGGTGTCTATGGACTGCTTTAAATAAAATATTTTAAATTAACTTAAGCTTTTACGCTTTTATGGAATGTTTTAATGGTACAAAACAACTGAACGTGGCATTTAATGTCAATTCTGCTGATATACATTTTACTTACGGCCACTTAAATGATGATAACTCTGATCTATCTAAAGTTAGGCAAGAATTTAAAGTCTTCGTGGATGTATGTCTATCCTTGGATTTTTAAAAACTGAACTAGTTGTGTTTAACCTAAGAAAAAAGAGAAATAGACATATAATATGTCGTTAAGCCATTAAATCTCTAAGAAAATTTGATAGAATCTTTTAACACAAAACTAACGAGGTGTAATCTGTTAAAATCTGAATGGTATAAAAAAGAAATTCAAAATACTGATATAATTATCAAGGCCTCGATTTCTTCAGATCAATACGATATTATTTTCTTACTGAGATATTATGATAATACTACCAAATTTTTCTTATTTATTGGTATAAACTGGTATAATAGAGTTAATTTTAGCATGAATCATGCCTAAAATCATAAAATACTCAAAACTGATGCAATTATTATTCAAATCAAAAAGATTAAATCAAATCTGGATCTTGATGGTATATAATTAAACAGTTTTGCTCATTATACCATCTGCTGATTATTATAATCTGGAAACAAAAACATTATTTATTTACTGAAAACTAAGAAATTAACAAACTTAATCTTTGAGAAATTCAAACAAAAGCTCAAAGCAAAAAGTATGTTAGGTACATCTCATTTGTAGTCGAAAAAAAAGTACATATTATCAATTCCAGGCGGAGTAGTACCCGTGGCTTGATGGTTAATGCGTAAGACTATCATGACAGTGTTCATGGAATCAATCCCTGCCTGTACCATCTAAAGTTTTTTCACGGGTAATTCTTGTCATGAAAAATGCTTTTCCAAATTAGCCGTTTGGATTCCGCTTAAAAAACTATATATCTCCTCCATTCCGAACCCAACAACGTTTGAGAGTTGTAAGCCACTGAAATAACTGCTGCCAGGGCCTCAATGTAATCTAATTCGTCCCTGCAAATATAAAAAAAAAAAATTCGCTTTATGCGGTTTCATTATGATATGATGGGGATTTGGATTGAGAAGGCAAAAAGGATTCATTATATCCTTATATCCTTGTGTATTTCCTTATGACGAATTCATTGCAGGCACAGGCTCAAAAATCCTTTAACCCATTCACAAAGCCTTATACAGTCGCAGTGACGATGATGGCGGGCGGTTTTTTGTGTCGAATTGAGCCGTCGTCTTCGTCACCGTTCCCATCACCATCACCGCAATAGTCCTCCTTAACGTTGTTGTTGACGATGACGACAACGACGACGCGACGTATACATAGTCGAGCCGAGCCTCTCCAATTAAATGAGGTGTACATTTTGCACAATTTCTCAATAGGCCTTGGTATTTTTGCCTCCTTTTTTTGGAGGACGATTATATGAGGATAAAGTGGAGTGTGGTTTTTTGAATTGCCGGACTGACGGCAATTACAATTATTTTATTCACTGAATATTATTTTTAATGTGCCATGAATGGTTTTTGTCAAGGAGTTTTGTATTTTTTCTTTTACTCCTTTTTTTTGACAGACTTATGCATTTTTAAATTTTCAATAATGAGAACAATATTCGGCTACAAACACACCAATCAGCTCTCTCTCTAAGGGACAGAACAGAAGCTTAGAATTAATTTTATTCCTTGCTGCCCTCTTTTTTTCTACCTCGTTCATTTTAATTGAAGTGTTTTCGAGAGTTTTGGTTATGATGTTTGAATTCAACTTATGTGTTCCGTATTTTGCAAGGATATTAAATTTATTGTATTGCTATTTTGTATTTAAAAAGTCTTTTACCTGAGTTAAATGCAATGTAAAAATTATTAATTGTTAATAAATGTCGAGCCATTTAGATTGAGAAGCGAGTATAAGAGGCTTTTGTCATAATTATTTTAAATATGAAGCCGTTTAATTTGAAATTTAATTGATAAGGAACTGGCAGGAAATTGTTTAACAGGATGAAAGTCCTTATTGGCGATGTTTTGTTAATGAATTTGAATTGGAAAAAAACCATATCGTTTATAGTCAAGTGCGGAACATTCACATACGTATCTATTGATAAGTCGTTAATATTTCTTGTATATCGTTTATTGGAAAGGTGACCCTAATGAACTGATGTTAAAATGATGCTTGAGCTGGATTACTAATTGAAAATTGAACATAGTTTTACGTATCACTTAATAATTATAAATTAAGAGTTTGACACTTAATGAAATTATCAAATTCGAGTAGAAGCTTAATACAATAGCAAAAATTAAGATTAATAGCTTAAACTGCAATTGACAAAAGGGTTACAAAGGTTGTTCAAGGATCAAGAATAAATGCAAAATGTATGTAATTTGCTGCCAAACTTATTAAAAAATAAATTTCGGCAGCTGAAAATTTTTGATTAGGAAAAATAGCATTGCACTAGAGATTGATGTATTTTTATTTCGTAAGGTACTACAATTTTCAACTAAGATCCTGTTTGTGTAGAGACAGGAACTTAATAATATTCGTTTTTATACTTTTAGTCATTCATTTTTAGCAGTTTACTAAGCATTTTTTAATAATTAGTGTAATATAATTATTTTGTTTTGAAATAAGAACATCAGGATATAAAACATTGCTATATTTAATGTTTGAACAAATCAGTTCGAAGAGCTGGATTGTCTAGGCATAGGTTTGACAAGGTAACTGTTCTAGTTTGTAGGCCTAAACAACTAAGCCTGATTTGCAAATCGTTAGTTCAGTTTTCAACGGAATTACAAGTATTTGCATCACAACCATATTAATGAACTTGATGAACCTAGATATATCATTGATTGAACTAGAAAGTGTTGTGAAAACAATGAAGAACAACAAAGCACCGGATGCTGATGGAATTCCAACGGAATTTTACAAATATTCTACTGGTTCAACCAACTTTATAATTATGCTTGCATATTCATTTGCTTTAACACAGCCATTATTTACGCTATTTTCAAGGGAGATGAAAGGAGTCTTGCAGAAAACTATAGAGGCATATCTATTTTCAACTCTTCAATGAAAATCTTAAACTCTATTCTTTATGAGAGGCTTACGAGATGGATAGAGACAAACAACCGCTTAAGTATCTTTCAAGCTGGGTTTCGATACGGTTTCTCAACGGTAGACCAAATTTTTCTACTAACAAGCATAGCAAGACAGCATTTGAAGAAAAAGAAAAAGCTTTACAGCTGCTTCATTGACTTCAAAGCTGCTTTTGATACGGTCAATCGACAAGCATTGATTTTCAAACTATCTTCTCTTGGCCTTTCGAAAAAATTTCTCAGTTCGACGAAAGACTCAGTATGGGATGGCAACAACTTATCCGAATGTTTTGAGACAGCGGCGGGAGTTCCCCAAGGATGTATTGATGCGGTTTGTGAAATCCTACCGGGAGTTGTAACATTTGTCGAATCTTTGATTAAAGTTTTACTGTATGCAGATGATCTGGTACTTTTGGTGGATAACCCATTTGCTTTACAACTGCAAATCAATAGACTCAAAAAATATTGTGAAACTTGGGGCTTACGGATCAATTCTAGAAAAACCAAGGTTATGATATTTGAATCTAGGCGGCATGCACGACATGCTGAAGAATAATTGAACATCAACAACGAGCGTATTGAAATTGTGAGTGAGTTTAAATATTTAGGTGTATTGCTGACCAATAACCTAAACTGGAGCAATCATGCGAAAGAAAAAAACAGGAAGGCAAGCTGTTTAATTTTTTTTAAAAGACTTTTTAAACTTCCTAACGCTTCACCTACGTACGCCATACATGCCGAATCGGGAGTAGCACCAATATATATTCAGAATCTGAAACGGCATTCCGGCTATTTGGCTAAGGTTATGAAAAGAGAAAATGGGCTTCATAACACGATCTTGATAAGACTACTAAGAGAAAATAATGTAGAGGAATGGCTAAATATGTTCACGGTTTTGATATCTAAAATTGATGAAAAACTTTATTTAGAACACCTGCAAAGTGCATCCTCACCTGCAAGCAGTAACATATACAAGCGCTTAAACCATCAATTGTCATCACCTTCAAACTATTTTTGTAAATAAATGACTCCGGAAGCTATCGGTACCATTTTTAAAGCTAGAGTCGACATCCTTAATCTCTACTATGTACCCCATAGATCGGACCTCTCAAAAATTTGCAATAGAAGAGATGTGGAAGATATAGATCATATCATAGCAGATTGTCCAATATTACAAGAAATACGACGGCAATATTTTCAAGTGGGTTTTTTGTCTATGGAACAAGTTATTGACATTGGCGAATCTGTTTAAATTTTGCAAACAAGCTTAAGCTTATAGAAGTAGCTTTTGAGCGGTTATGTATCCAGTTATGGCGTTTGAGAATTTAGTATTTATAGTGTTTCAAATCAAGTCAAAATTAATCTTGTTTTCATCTACAGAAATTGTTTTTAAAAACGGGAAAGTTTATGTTAGAGATTTTGTGTTTTAAATCAAAAATTGATGTTTTAAGTCTTAAATCGCTGAGAATGTTAAAACGAAAAAAAATAGAGCTATTTAAACTCATATTTTTTGTGTTTCAAATTATGTCAAAATTGTATTTATATCTTTAAAGATTATAAAATCATTTAAAATTGGTTTTATTTATCTTCTTTTTTATAAATAATCAAGTTAATAAATTATTCATCTGTTATACTTGAAAATTGTTAAGAAAAATCACTGAAAAATAAAGTTTTTATTTTTATAACAACAAAAAAAACGTTCATAATGTTAAACTATTTTTTACTGAAATGTCTATCAGGCAGACGGTAACAACTCCATGTCCTTATATTTTTAGCTTTAAATTAATGTAATTTTATTATCGAAATAAAAAATGTAATCTAATCTAATCTAATCTACTTGCATCACTACATTTTATTTTGTGTGTGTATATAGAAAAACGTTGGTAAGTAATGAAACATGAGGTTGGAGACGCTAGTCAATTTCTTAATATTAAGCTTCTCAGTAAAATGTTAAATCAGTAAAAGTTAAGGATGTTTAAAATTTTGGGTAATTGTTTTTAATATCTGGTTTTTAATATATTGGATTTGGAGAAAAATTGAATTGACATAGACAACATTAATAAAAACAGATTTTCGATTCGAATAACTCTAAAATAAATGAAATTATTGATTTTACGATTATTTCATTCTATACAAAGTATCCTACTTATAACCAAATTTGGTGTGGACTTTAAAATTTTCGAAAAATAACCATAAATAATAAATATTAAATGTTAAGTCCAACTTTGTTGGTTTTAAACCATAAACGGTTTTAAAATAAACCTATAATATTTACTCTTTTTTAATAAATATTCAATCTGCATTGTTTTATCATAAATAAAAGCTTTTATTCAAAGACACTAAAAATTATTAAAATTCGTTTTCGACTAAAATAACTTGGTAAAGAGTTCATAATTTTCGTAGAAATTTCATTTCATTGAATACTAATCGTATAGAGTTAATTAATTATGAATCTCCTTATATTTTAAATAATATATTTGTTTTATGTATATGTGCAAATACAAGTAAAATTTGTATATTAGTTTTTTCCACTTTGTTTCAAAAAAACCTGAGGATTGGATCAATTTACCCATTTGTCCATCGCGCCGCACAGATTCATTCACTTTTGAGCAATGAAGAATCAATGAGGGGGTCATATGAGCCATTAAGCTCATACCGTTTAGTTGCATAAAAAAAGATTTCATCTACAGATTTTTTATAAATCAAACGATATTTACAAAAAAAGGTGGTCTGTGAAATAGAAAAATTGTTGTAATAATCTTACTGGTACCGGGTTGTCTGTTTTTCGGTTTCAAAAGTAAACGTAAAAAAGAGGCTGGGAAGCGACCCACACTGATAACTTCCCATCCCGTCTGTCGATTTGTCTTGCTTTAAAGACTTTCAGGTTTTCGTGTTTTGTTAAAAAAGTTGTGAGTTGATTTATTCTAAGAACTCTAAAAGTGACCAACAATATTTTGCATTTGATAAAAAAGTTTGAATTCAAAATCTTTTTTTACGAGATTTAAAATCTAAAACCAATTTTAGTATCATTTTTTAATAGTTTTTATTTCTTATATATGATGGTTGGTGCGTTGGACGTGCGTTTTCGAATAAATATACAAAATAAATAAAATTTTAATTGAAGTAAAATAGATCTTAAGGCAGAAAGGCATTAGTATAAAGTGTTATAGTTTTACTTAGAGTGTTCGTATGGGACCAGTAAGTTAGTTGTAAGTTATATTTAATTGGGCTAGTTGTATGAATTTTTGTCTAGCTTTAAGATAGGTTTAAGATAGAAGTAATACAAATGAATTAAAAAAAACAGTGAAATCTAATGTTTTTTTTTTCACAGGTAGTGCCTCTTTTGAGAAATTGACAAATTCTCCATCAAGAGTAGTTCATGTCATGAAAAAGTGCTTTCTCAAATTAGCCGTTGGGATTCCGCATATAAACTGTAGGTCACCTCCATCCCTGCAATTACTTGCAACCAAGAATGGTTGAGCGTTGTAAGTCACTAGGCCTATAATATAAAATTAATTTAGCTAATATTTTATATACTATTATTATAATTTATTAATGCTTTTTTAGGTTTTTATATGTTGTCAATTTTTCTCAAAATATAACCAGATGTCATAAACGTTATTCTGCGTTGCACACAATTATTTTGGAGATAAAATCATTTTTGGTTTTTAAAATATTTGAGGTGACAAGTTTTTGATTTATAAAAAAAACGTTAATTTGAGTTTTTCCATAAAATAAACTAATTTGGTTTGCGTTACAATTTATAATAAAAAATTATTTTTAAGTCTCTGGCGTTATTTTTGATATTTTTGGGTAAAACAAATGTTCATCCTTTTTTAAATCGAGATGGTAAAAAACCGCAAGCACTCAATTCTTATAAGAATTCGTTCTGCATTTTTTTGCATTATTATCTGTATAACAACATTTATTTGAAGTCGATATCTTCACTGGTTCTTGCGATATAGACAACTCAAAAAAACTTCACGAACGTACGTACATACGAACGCACACATATATGTATTTCTAAAAACTTTTATATAGACTATAGATACCTTGAAACGTCGAGAAATGTGAAAATTTTCAATTCAACAAATCAGACCGATTACAATAACTTCCTATGGGAAGTTAAAATAAACCTATTTCCAGGCAAGTGCACAAGGAGCATTGGATAAATTTTTGCAATAGAAAGCGATGTCATTTCGGATGAAACAAAGTTTAACCTTGCCGGCTTTTTGGTTACAACTTGTATTCTTATGATTTGAAATAGAATTAGCTTATGAGCAACGGTCTGGGGAACTATGACAAATAAAATGGCACAATTGACTTTAAGTTACTGTCCACAATAATGAACGCAAATAACTATTAATGTTTGTTGAAACGGTAGTTTCCGAAACTAGAAAGCATTTTTGAACCTCTACCTTGGATTTTGCAAAAAATCGATTCACATTTCGAGGGTTGTTAGACATTGAATTTAATCAGATGACGTGGAACCTTTTGCCATGGCTCCTATATTCAACACACTTTAACATAACTAACAACGTTTGGCCATGGCTTTTTCATAAAGTTTATGAAGTCGGCAACAAATTTCAAAACAAGGCCACCTTAATCAAAGCTTTTCGTAATTCCTGGGTCCAAATTTCCTGTGATTATTAAAAAATATTGAATGTTTCAATTCCAGACGGGCTTATAGAGGTTATATATGAAAATGAAGAGCATAGTTATTACGAATGTAAACAAACATTAACATGTTGTTAAACCATAAAGTGTTAATTAATTTCATTAGTATCATTGTTCTTTTCTGACATATTGCATGTGGTATCATTCTAGTGACGCACTTTCTTATAACCTTTTTGAGCAGTTTATTTTTTGATCTTCCAATTTAATTTAAAATTGAAGATAATAAATTGTCAAAATATGTGCCTATTTAAAGGTAGTAGACGTTTCTAGGTGCAACATTTTTATCAAAAGCAAAATCGATTCAAAAATGTGCAGGCTCTATCCTTGTGGTTGGCAATGTATGTCTTAAATTTAAATTTTTCGTCAATGGTATTTGTTGACAAAGCTTACTGATTCTTTGAATAGCAAAGATTTAAAATCGGAAACCAGTTTTTACTTTATTCAAATTCATAACTTAAGCATATTCATTCAATCCTATTAAACCGAATCTGATAAATTGCATCAATCCTTTACTTCTCTGATTGACCCTTTCCCTGTACAATCAGTCACTGATGATTTTGATAATAATGATGATAAGCATCATTTATATAAACCAGATGAAACGAAATAGTTGCAATCTTATTTTCTCCAACCATGGATGAAATCCGGTTAATAAAATTATTTCCAGACTGTTGAATTAGTTAAAACAAACCGCCCTTCATTCAAAACAACTACAACCCCCCCTCGCTGTATAATCTCTTCTTGTTTGAATGGTTGCCTTGAATTGTCTCACATTATTAGTTTTATTTTTGTTTGAAATAGAAGAAGAATACCAACAAAACAACAACAATAAAATAAACAACCCCCTTTAGCTAAATCAGTCAGCGATTATAAACAAATAACAATGGGGTGCCACCATGCCAAGCTTACAGTTTTATTGAAAACTGAACTATAGTGGCCTAATTCGTTTTGACAGCTCGGAAGTACGCAGCATGCGAATTTCCAAAAAAAATTACTGTGAATGTGAAATCGCCACTAGTTTCCTCAGCGGCTTCTAACAGCTCCTGATGTATAATTGTATATGCCTCCTGATGGTATCGCTGAGGTATTGAAAAAATTACAGCGCGGCGGGCTTCTAATTCGCTGTCTTTTTAGATTTCGAGCTCACATCGCAAACAAACCCGTGGTAATTGCTTCATTTGTAAAAAAGCATCAGGGTTCTTTTCTTCTCGATACCAGAGACCACCGATATTTTCGTACTTTTTAAGGAAGGAACTGTTGCAACTGGGGCTGGAAGTGATCATGTTTTATTTTTCGGAAATTGTTGCCCTTTTTTGTGACTTTTACTTTGTTGTTCATTACGATTTTCAATATTGTTCTTTTTGTTGATGTTTACTCACTTGGATGTCATCAACACTTTGGATATGCGAACAATACCGCTTCGATTGCATTCCACAATATCACGACGACGGCAATAGCGCGGCGTACGGCTGTTTTCATTGTTAAATCGATGTTTCTTTGTTGTTGTTGAATGTAACGTAAGCAAGCGTGACGTCATTAATGGTTAAACTACTCGTACATCCTAAACATGCAACTGCAACACTGCAACTTCAAATGTAACTGCAACTAATCTATAATTCTGAAAATGCTCATCTCTTCGTTATGCGTTTTGTTTCGTTTCGATTCGGTTTGGGTGCTGCGCATCATTTATTTTCGAAAAAGATCATTAGTGATCATTTTATTGTTTACTTGTTTACCGTTTTTGTTAATAACACTTCACTGACCAGCAGCAGAATGCATCAGAACGACAAGAACTGATATGAAGGGAAGGGGAACTTTATGAAGGTAAAAACATAAATATAAAAGACAATATCTTTTATCCATTGTTAAATTCGATTGTGAGAACACAAATTATACTTTTGTGACGATTATTGTCACAAATTTTATTCGAAAGCAAATCATCTTTTTTTGTATTCAAAAGAGGGTATATTAAACACCTAAATGTGACTTTATATGGACGCACACACTTACAGCGGCAGTGATAGGTGGGTAAATAAAACTTAATGGGTAATATCGAAATTGATTATTTATTTGAAGGTTGCCCATATGCATAAAAAAGTGTGCATCTTTTTAATATGGGAACTATACAAAGTAAATTATTTTTTATATGAACGTTTTTGTAAAATACTGCTAATCCTGAAATACGGGCTATGAGAAGGACTAAAGTTTTTGGACATAGACAATATAATAATTGCTCTTTGTGGCCCTTATAGTATCCATAAAGTCGATACATAGATCTGGGAAAAATTGATAAATTGAATAGTTTCAATTACTTATTCAATTTAATTGAGAAGCTTCCATTACTTGAATTTTAATTTCATAAATATAATTGAAAACAATTAAAGCATTAACGATTGCCTTTTCCAGTAATCGTTACACAAAAATGTAATTAAATGTTATTTTCGTCCATTACATGCTATGAGGTATTATTACAAGAAGTTTCCGGAAATACTTAATTATTTGATGTGTATTGATTTGAATTTAATAACCACTAGCTTTATTAAGTCTATCAATTTTTTTGTAGTTGATTTGTCGAATTTAAGTTTTCGACATTTAATCTCTTTTTAAGATCTCCAAAATCTAAATCAAATATTTTTAAAAACTAAATTTTATTTAATTCTTCGTTATTAGTTTTTTGTTAAAAATAAAAACATATAATAAGTAACAAATGCGAAATCAATTACCTTGTCTTTGATTCAGAAGTTCTTTCCCCAACCAACTTGAACAAAGAAAATTGTAATTTTGAATAACATGCAATAATTAAGTGCATTTTTAACTTCCTATAGGAAGTTATTGTAATGGGTTCGATTTGTGAAATTGAAAATTTTGACATTTCTAGACGTTTCAAGGTCTCTAGAGTCGAAATAAAAAGTTTTTAGAGAGATTTCTGAGCGTGCGTGTGAACGTACGTCCGTACGTTCGCGACGTTTTTTCGTCGTTCATAGCTCAAGAATCAGAAGAAATTACGACTCTAAATAAATTTTGTTATACAAATAATAATGTAGAAAGAAAATTGCGTGGTAGTTTTATTTTTACCATAGCATTTTAAAAAAAGTGAACATTTTGATAAACCAAAATATCTCATGAACCAATGACGCGAGAGACTTGAATTAAATTTTATATTATATTGTAACTTTATAACAAACAAGTATTCTTTTTTTTTCAAAAAATTCAATTAAAAAAAAATTGTTAGCTCTACAATTTTACGAAAAGACAAAATGATTTCATCTTACTTTCTTGCTTACTCAAGTTGGCGCTACAGTGTTGTGTGAACTAGGGCCTCACCCAACAAACTTCTCCATCTAGCTCGGTCCCTAGCTAGATGTCTCCAGTTTCGCGATCCAAGTTGTGTGAGGTCACCTTCCACTTGTGCGCGCCACCTGTCTTCCGCAGTCTTCCTCTACTGCGCTGTCCTGTGAGTGTGGATTCGAAGACATTCCGGGCCGGAGCATTGGTTTCCATGCGCTCTACGTTGGACTTTTACCCCTCTGACTAAGTCTTCGTCGCTGTACAGCCCGTAGAGCTCGTATTTCCATCTACTCCTCCACTCCCCTCGATGCATACCGTAGATCGCAAGAAGAACTTTTCTCTCGAACCGACCCAAGATGCTTTCATCCGCTTTTGTAATAGTCCATGCTTCTGCACCGTATAGCAGGACGGGGATGATAAGGGTCTTATATAGCAACACTTTGGTCCCTCGAGAGAGGACTTTACCACTCAATTGCTTTCTAAGCCCAAATAAACAGCGGTTAGCAAAAGTTTTCGGAGTTTGATCTCCGCGCTGGTGTTGTTTTCTGCGTTTACAGCGGAGCCTAGGTAGACGAAATCCTTGACTAACTCAAAGTTACGTCTGTCGATGGTGACGTTTTGACCAAGATGTTGGTATTGTATGTCCTTTTTTGACGACAGCATGTACTTTGTTTTGCCCTCATTAACCGTTAAACCCATTTTTGCCGCCTCTGCCTCAATACTCACAAAAGCCCCATTGACATCACGCTGAGTTCTTCCGATTATGTGAATGTCATCAGTACATGCTAGTTATTAAACAGACTTTTGAACGATAGTGCCTCTAGTGTTGACGTGTGAGCTCTGCACTATTCTTTCAAGCACGATGTTAAAAAAATCGCATGACAGCGCATCACCTTGTCTAAAACCTTTTTTGACATCAAAAGGTTTTGTTAAGTTGTTTCCAACCTTTATGGAGCAGCGTGAATTCTCCATGGTCATCCTGCACAAACGGACGAGTTTGGCAGGGATGCCAAAACTAGACCTGGCTCTATACAACTCGTCCCTGGATATGCTGTCATATGCGGCCTTGAAATCGATGAGAAGATGGTGGGTGTCGATTTGGTGTTCTTGGGTTTTTTCCAGGATCTGCCGTAATGTGAATATTTGATCATCTGTGGACTTTCCTGGTCTAAAACCACACTGGAAAGGACCTATCAGGTTGTTGACGATGGGCTTTAGACGTTTATATTTATTCCTTTATAGTTGGTGCAGTTTAGAGGGTCTCCTTTTTTCAGGATCGGTCAAACAATGCTGAGGTTCCATTCATCGGGCATGCTTTCTTCAGACCATATCTTACAGATAAGTTATCTCCAGCTGCTTTAAAGAGCTCGGCATTCAAGCCATCCAATCTAGCGGCTTTATTAGCTTTTCTTCGTCTATAAGTCGGGAGAAGGGGATTGTTGGCTTTCGTCGTCTATGTTGAATGGATCATCCTTCCTGACAGCGGAATTCGGTTCGTCGTTGCCGTTATACAGTCTACAGTCCTTCCATATCCTCAACATTGACTGCGGTTGTTGATGGCTGTTTGAAACCCAGCACATCAGAGTCGCCTTCTCTGATTGCATCTTGGCAATGTTGCCATTGGTTACATTGTGTTTGCGGCAGAGAACTTCGAAAGAGCTTACTTGTAACTTGGTCGAAAAAGGATTTGGCGATCTCTCTTGATTGTAGCCGTTCGACGTTGTACGTTCTCCCAGCACCTTCCTGTTTTGCCTTGGGTCTGGAAATCCGAAGTGCTACCTTGGCTACAACGAGGTACTGGTCCAGATCGATGTTACCTCTCGGAAAGGTCGTACATCCATTATGCTGGAAGCGTGTCTGGAGTCGATCGCAATATAGTCAATCTGGCTGACGGTCATGGTAGCCAGTACGCTTCTGGAGAAGTCCAAGTTCCTTTGTGGTTGTTGAAGTGTGGAAAACGCGTACTGGCTACCATGACGTTTCGCCCCGCAGCAAAAATGATTTCATCTTTAAAACAATTTTGTGCAACGAAAAATAACGTTTTCAACATCTGGTAAAATTTTGAGAAAAATTAAATGGACAGTGTTTTTTATACAACATAAAACCCAAAACAATTATCATTTTTGAGGTGGTAAGAATTGATTTTCGACACAAATATCTTTTCAATTTCGAATTAACTGTTTTTTTTTCCAAAAAATAGAAAACTAAAAAAAAAAACAATAATATAACTTGGTAAAAATTTACTTTCGACTCAAATATCTTTTCAAAAAAAAAAAAAAAAACTTTTTTATTTCACAGAAAATATTGTATTCGATATTTAATTTTTTTTTTAATCCAACAGTAACTTTTTTCATAAAACAATACAATCTACAAAAAATAGTACGCACAATTTGGATAAAATTGATGCTCGGTTTTTGATATCTTCAAAATTAATTTCATTCATCCAATTTGTAAAAATTTAAGAAATGCAACTAAAATTTGTAATTTGATACGAAAAATAATTGTTGGTTATTTTAAAATTTTTAAGAATAATTCAACTGACAACTTTTTCAATTCAACACGAAAACCACAGACATCCCAGGTCGCATCCCAGCCTCTTTTTACTTGCGACATATAGGAACTATATGGCAAAATTTGCATTCGTGCAAAATTTCGAACTCGAAATTTTAATCAAACTTACGATGGTAGAGAAGTAGAAAAAAGTGGGTACCGCGATATCGCCCGGTCTGTTTTGTCTGTTTTCTATAAAATTTTATTTTTTAACTTTCCTTCTTTAAATAAGAAAAACATATTTTTGTATTGCTCAGGAAAGGTACCGTTCGTAGATCCTATATTATGTTTCTTAATTTTGTCAACAACTTATGAACCGATTTTAATAAATTTTTTCTGAATAAGCTCTTATACAGCTTTAAAAATATTTGTTTATCAAAATTCCAGTTTTTATTGTTTCGATTTAAAAAAAAATATTAAATCAAGAAGTTTTTAATTTTTGAAGACAAACTTATTTTTCAGGTAAAATTTTGAATCTTAAAATAGTTTGTTTTTAACTGTGCATGAGCCAGTAGTGCGTGGTTAATGCGTTGTACTGTCATGCCAGAGGTCTTGGGTTCGATCCTTCTTATGCCATCTCAAGTCTTTTCACGGGTAATGAATCTTGCGAGGAATTGACAAATTCTCCAAGAGTAACTCTTGTCATGAAAAAGTGCTTTCTCAAATTAGCCGTTCGGACTCGGCATATAAACTGTAGGTCCCCTTCATTCCTGACAACATTACTCTCACACAGGGATGGATAAGAGTTGAAAGTCACTTGGCCCTAGTTCTCAACGGAATGTTGCTCCACCCAATTTATTTATTTATTTTTTATTTATAAGCCTGAAAGAGCGCATTATTTTGACAAAATTGTATTAACATCCCTATTTTTTATCTAAATTAATGCATTTGTAACATATTTATGTATTTTTATAACAATAACTATTGTTAATATAAATGATGGCCGTTACATGATATACTTAATCAACAATCTTTTTTAAAATGTCTATCAAGAAGTATTATCTTTGTACCTTTGTATATATTATTTTAAAATATTATTCTTTACGAATAAGGTTGTTTTACTTGCCTTCGCATTATATAAAAAATAAATACTTAATACAAATTAAAGAAATGGTCCAGAAAGAGTATATATATTTTATACTAGAATCACTTTTTCAGCGTATTCAGGTATTACTCTACAACTATTGCTTACGTGTCATTTCATAACTAAAATCCAAAACGCATAAGAGCCTGACTGTAAACAACATATGAATAGCAATTTCTTGTACTTGTTCGTATGCTTGTTTCTTTTAAAACTTAACGAAGAAAATAAACTGAACGTAATAACTCCATGTTTGCGCTGAAAACTTGTAGAAAAGAGGGAATGTGATTTTATTGTAGTAAGTATATCTTCAACCTTTGTATATGTTTTCATATACAAAGTTTTTACCTACTAATAACATTCCTTCATTATCATCATAAACATGGCTGAGCACTCCAATGGCTTTATTCGTTTTAGACACCTGTCTGACTACACAACCAAAAGACGATAGCTTTACAATTTAAACATACATGTTCTTCCTCTTTCTTATCTTCAGATAATTTACTTTTCATCCTGGTTCTTCTAATATTAAACTAAAACAAAGCTATCAAAAGGAAAAGGCTTTGAACGAACTAGTTGAATACACAAACAATTGTTTTCGTTAAGTACGCTTGAAATTATATTTCACTTCCGGGATGAAATGTCCTAGAAAGAGTTGTGTCTTTAGATGAATCGTGTGGTTTTATTGACAAGTCAAATGGCATTTATATCTTTGAAGAAAAACTTATTTAACAGGTATATTTTTAAATCTTATATAGGTACAGATTTTTTGAATAGAGGAGCAAGTTCGTGCGACCCAGTAGTGCATTTTATTTAATTACAAATGCAAGTAGTAAACAATATATTATATAGTTTTTCAATGACTATTAAAAATAAACGAAATTTACAGTAAATATTTTAAGCTTTAAAATCCTTTAAAATCGACATAAGATATAACGTTATTGATGAACTTTGAATCATCGTTTGTTCGATGATGACTCGATATTGATTTTCCAATTTCAAAAGCATTGGGCTGTAATTCGACATAATTCAAACTTAGTTGTTAAACCAATTCTTTGTTTCAGTTGAAAGTCTAAAATTTACGAAAATGAACCGCACAACTCAAGCAAATATTTAAAACCTACAACGAAAATGGTGATTTTGCCACAGTCACACATCGTGCTTTAAGATTATGGTTTACATAATTGATCAACTATGCAAGCAATTGTCAAAATATTGAAGAAATTTGAATACACTGGTTGGGTTACAGATATTGTAAGGCCTTTTTATCAACCATTCACCCGTAGCACTGAAATTATCGCTGCTGTAAGTGCAAGTATTTCCTAAGACTCGAATTTGTCGACTTTTCATCGTTCTCAAAACTTAGGACTGTCATATGGCACATTATGGTATATTTTGCATTTGGATCTACACCTTCATCCATAAAAAGTATAGCTCACGCAACAATTGAAGCCAACTGAGCATTTACAACGAAGTAGATACGTCGATTGGGTGCTTAAATAACAGGCGGTGGACTGCGATTTTTGGAACTAAATATTCTTATGATACGAAGCACTTTCCTCACTCGGTGGGTTTATTAATAAACAAACTTATCGTATTGGGGTTCTGAGAATCCTCAAGTAATTGAAGAGAGGCCATTACATCCACAAAATTTACTTTTTAGTGCGCTCTTTGGTCCGGAGCTGTGATTGAACATGCGATGAGAACCGAATTGGTTTTACCTGATATAGAAGAATACGGCTTGTAGAATTTGTGGTTTCAACAAGATAGTGCCTCGTGCCACATAACGCAAGCGAATATTACTTTATTGCAAGAGACATTTCCTGGAAGTGTAATTTCTCGTTGGTAGCGATATAAACTTTCCACCAAAGAAAGACCGAAGAAAGACTTTAAAATTAAAAAGAGATATGAAAAAAATATTGTATGTGTATTTTATTATGATTTGCTTCTCCTTTTCTTAAAAAAAAATCAACCAGATATCTACAAACTATGATTAGATCATTTAATTATACCATTCAAACGATCTTGGATCATGATTAATCTGTGCCAGGTTTATACTCTCCTCAACGCTTCAGTGCTAAAAGTTCTTGCAACCAAACTGGTGGTGCACAGTGAAGAGCAAGTTTCGTTGTCGAGAAAATAATCATATGCTTCTTGTACGATACCGCATAAGTCCAGTTTTTGGAGATCTTTGTTAGAAAAATGTGTATCTTTCCAAAGATTGTACCAAAATTCAGCTTCACCAACAAAATTTTGTAATCCGGGGTAAGACTTGACAAAAATTGTATACTTATGTGTGTCTTACAATCTTGGGCTGAACTATGATTTTGTTGTAGAATTAAAACAGTAATGTAATAGTTATTGTAGTAATACAATATTTAGTTTTTAATTTGAATATAATTTGAGAAACCCAATATTCTAAAACTATTATCTAATCATTATTTTCTTTGTAATAGAACAAACATTTCTCGCAACATTTTGAGCAACTGCCACCACTGTGGACTTCTTTCTTAATAATAGGCTTTATTTTTAACGTAGGTGCTTACAATATCGTAACTTTTTTGAGCTCTGAAACAACAATATTATTGAGTACAATTTAGGTTTCTAATTTTTTTCTACTGAACTATTCAAATCGTTAACTATTCCCCATTCAAATGATGTTACTCGAAACAGTTTTTTCGATTAATTATTTAAAAAAGTCATCTCCAAATAATTATCAAAAGAAGTGTAAAAAATGCAAAAGGTAGGAGTGAAATTAAACTAAAAATGTCATGTTGAACAATACATGAAAGTATTGTTGTTTATGTTTTATTCAAGTAGAATGTTTTCCATACAAAATAATTATTAACAAAAGACAATATTGTTTCAACAAAATTAAATTTTTTAATAACCGGCATTTACTCCAAAAATACACTTTAAAATCACTGAAGAAAAATACTTCGCTTATTAAATTAAAGGGATCGGCAGGATAGATACTCATATATTCCACCTTTCATCCTTTTAGAATTCTGACAAAAAAAAACAATGAAATAAAAATATGCATATCCTTGTATCTTTTGTGAAATATTTCACCCTGATGGTAAATTTATTTTCATATTAATATATATATTGATGGTAGGTACTCGATCGAACAAAAGCGGTCAAACAAAAGGACCCTCTCACTATATTGGCTCGCCAAATGATGCTACACAAAGCGTCAAGACAATACGCTATCACATCATCCACCCGAAATTTAAACAATCTGCAACAATTGCATATAACATACATTATCTTGCAATAAAAAGAATTCAAACGACCGTAAAACGCTAATCTGTGTCATGAATTTTTAAATAAAATTTATTTTTCAAACTTTTAACCAAAGGGGGATCTTTATCTTTCATGCATCAGTTTTTATAGAGATCGTCGTTGTCGGTCGTCCTCGTTCTCGTTTTCGTTCTCGTCATCATCATCATCACCAGCCTCTGCATGCTATAGTCATCAGATTTAGGACCTCTTCTCAATCATCCAGTCATCATCATCACACTCACAATACATCGCATATGAGGACACTACCAGCGACCCTTCCGCATCCTCTTCACGGTGATCCGCAAAAGTCCTTATACAAAATGCTATTTATACATTTTTGTTACCCTACCCCCGAATTTATACAAAATGTTCAAGGATCAAGGATTTGTTAGATTTCCCAATTTTTGTTGTTGTTTTTGTTTTATATCAAACACACCGGGCTGCATAGAAAGTGATGATGAATACACTACACACGCGCATCATCAAAGTTCCCCTAATAGCACGCTGACTGTACAGTACATAAATAGTCGAATCATCCTACCGACAAGGTAAAAACAAACGCGCCGAAGGATGTTCATATCCTTAATTCGATTTTATTGTTTGTTTGTTGCAAATAAATTTACCATTTATCATACGTCATATATCCATCCACCACCAGTATAAAGCAGCTTCAGAAAGAGGTCCTTAGAAGAAGAAAGAGAGGGGCAGGCGGCGAAAACAACAGAATTAGAATTTGTTTCGCATTCATGTAGATCATTTGTTGTTTTTGTTTTTATTTTTGTTTTTATATCCTTTTTGCATTATTTGCTTTTGTTGAGCTCAAGGAAGCTGTAAATTTAGTGGAAAATGCGCGCGTACAATTTTAATCCTTGAAATGAAAATTCGAAAATGTCGGATTAAAAATTCCCTCACTCACTGACTGACTGATATAGAAATAAAATAAAGGAACACAACAATAAGGACTAGTTTTATGTTTTTGCTGAAAGTCGATCATATTTCGAGAGGGTGTGAAATTTCATCGGAATCTAGTCGAAACAATATGAAGCATCGTGTCACACCTTTGTTAGTCTTCTTTTATCCATCTGTCAATTTATTTCTCTGTTTTTTTGATGTATCTCACAGGACACACAATATCCAAATAGAAAAGTCCTTTATTGGGGATTGTATATGTGCTACGTTGTCAAACATAGTAATTATAATAAAACAATAAATAGGAATCTCTTAAGAAGGATAATACACTCTAATGCTAATTACTGTTCCTGAGAAATTCGAAAGGAACTTCATGCACACACAAACAATATCAAGGATAACGGCAGTGGCAGAGCAGTGGTGGTGGCGTGATTCCGGAATTCCCCAAAGACGGTCGAGTTTATCCGAAACATACTTTGGCTTCCACATGTAACCTTTGTCCAAGATAATATCCCAAGACCAAGACAAAAAAAGGATAATAAACCGAAAGGATTTGTATACTCGTACTTCAGGGAGTTGTATTTTGACCTTTGTATTCTTTCTTTCCACATCGTGTGTCACATTGTCCTAAAGTCGTTGTCATAGTAGTTATAGTGTCGTCGGCGACAAACTGTCTGGTCTGGAAGTGAGCTTCATATTTACATATACCTACGTACACTATAGATACCTTGAAAATGACCTTCCTTAAAGAGGATGAGAAACTATAATGCGAACCATATGGAATGTTTTCAATTATTATGAGGGATTGGGGAAAACCCTGTGTTTTCAAATATATGTTCATAAAATTTTACAATGTCTTCAAATGTATTTAATACAAGACAATAGAACTGAAGGCTCACTCCTTTCTATGTTTTTTTTGGTTTTTGTGTTCTGTTTATTATCTGAACCTAGGTCTTTGTGGCAATTTTCAAAATTTGTCATTTTACAGCAATTATATGTAAATAATAAGGAAGAACAAAATATGCATATTTATTATACGATATGACAATTGTTAGTTATCCTTTGTAAATTGAAATATTACTTTTCGAAAAAAGATAGCATAGATGAGGATAAGATTATAAAGTAGGGACTTATCAATGTTAATTTTAAATAGAAGTTTGGAGAACTGTGTGTTTATGTCTTTATTTTTTGTTTTTCAATTGAAAACTGTAGATCGCAATAAATTGTTTTAAATAGTAGAGGAAATATTAATTTTTAACTGGGTGTCAAAAAATCTACGAAACATTTTTTGTCAAAATTATGTTAAAACAAAAGACTTTTCGTGCAAACTTGATTAAGAAATTTTAGTATTGTTTTAGTTTTGCAAATATGTATATCTGAATTTTTAAACTAGTTGGGCCAAATTCATAGTTCAGTTCTGGTTTTGTCTTTGTTAAACTAAACTCCAGTTAATGTTATTCAAGCTTAAAAACAATTCCAAGACTTAAATGGATACCTAAGGCTCAGAAAAAAATGTCTCTTCCTTAGGTTGTTTAGAAGATTAATTTTTGGCCACTTCAAGTCTGCATATCTGGAAGCTAACAAAATATAAAAACAGATCTGCGAGGCTAAAAAGTTAAAGTTAGCGACCAGGTTAAAAAGATGTAACGATTCAAAAAATGTTTGCTATAATCTACGGAAGTTGGGTGAAAACAATCGTATGTCTTCAAGTGTATTCCAAGCATCTGGCATCCCATTTGCGATCGTCTTGGGCATGTCAAGATGACTTGCACTCGTTTTAATATGATTGCCCAGACACACGACGGTGTGCTTAATTCTGTTATAGTCCTTGATGAACTGGAACTTTTTAATATGAAAAACAATAAGTCCTCAGGAATGGATGGCATTTCTGATGAATATCTAACAACTTGTAAAATTCCGCTAACGTTCCCTCGAGTTTTAATAAAACTGTTATATTTTCAATTTTTAAGAAAGGTTATGCTGCTTTACCTGAGTATTACGGAGGTATTTCAATATTAAATTCCATTAGAAGGTATTTGCTAGAATCCTTTACAAGACTTATCAGTTTGATAGAATCAAACGACCGCTCAAGTATGTTTCAAACTGGTTTTGTGAGGGCTTTTCAACGGCTGACCATATTTTTGCTTTATCAAGTATTGCTAACAAAATTATCCAAAAGAAAAAGAAGATGTGTGCTTGCTTTATCGCCTTAAAAGCTGCATTTGATCAATTGACAATCGACAAGCTCTCATTTACATAATGGCCTCACTGGACCTACTATCTAGGAAAAATTTGTATGAAAAACTTATACGACAGTTTGGGATGCGGCCAGCCCAATCTTGTTTGCCCTTTACATTGGTGATATTTCAGGTAATTTACCCGGTGGAGTTTGTTTTTCTGATAATAGTATTAAAGTACTTCGTTACGCGGATGACTTGGTTATGCCAGCGGATAACCCATTTTCTCTCCAGCTACAAATCAATAGGGTCCAAACGTACTGCAATATCTGTTACCTTAAAATAACCTCAGAGAAAACAAAGATAATGGTATTTGAGGTACAGAGTTGTAGAAGGTTGAGGGATGAAAGGTGGTTACTTAACAAGCAACCTATTTAAATAGTATACAGGAATTCAAATATCTGGGAGCATTGATATCTGCTAACGGTAGCTTCAATAAACTTACTCAGCATAAGAGTAAAGAAGCTAAAGTTGCTCTCAACATAATGTGGCCAACTTTCTTCTCAAACAAAACATAGACTTAGGATCTAAATAACGAATTTTCCAAAGTAACCATTAACACTTGCTTGTCGTACGGTATTCAAGCTTTTGGTCACACCTATTTTGAAAAAATTAGAGTTGATACCACTCTTCTTTTTCAAAAGATTATTTCGGCTACCTAGTTCGATTCCAACCCATGTAATTCATGTTGATTCTGGAACTGCGCCGATTTGTGTTAATAATTTGAAATTGCATGCAGATTTTCTGACAAAAGTGATGAGTAAACCTAATTCAAAGCCTTACACATCTGTCATGAAGGTTCTTTTGCGAACAGAAGCATCGCCAATTATTGAATAGTCTCAACTTGCCCGATTGCATGAAAATATATATCTTCAACATCTAAATAGATCATCATCATCGTCCCAACAAGAGACATTTATAGATCTTAGCCACTCCTAAAATACTAACGCGACAAATTATATCAATAATAGACTTTCTGCGAGAGCTAAAGGTGCAATTTTCAGAGCAGGGATTGAAATATTGAACTTGATTTATATTCCGCATCGGTCAGAACCTCTCCTTTCTAATTATTGCAACAGAAATAAATGTGACGTTATTTACCATTTCATAGCTATTTGTCCGATACTACGAGAAATTCTATGTTCAACATAGTGTCCGTTGCGTGGACAAATCTTTTCATGTTCTGTGACCAACCTTAATTTTTTTTTTAAATTCTGTTTTCCTAAAAATATTAATTTTCGAATTTCTAAAACAATTTATAGTATGAATTTATAATATCGTAAACTACGAGTAAAACGTAAAAATCAATAGTTATCAAAAGATCATAAATTTCTTTTCTGTTTGAGCGAATATAAAACAACAAATTATAGTTTTTTCGATAAGAAACTGTCAAGTTTATAATTGACCTTCTAAATATTAAAGATCGAAATTCAATGAAAGGCTTTCTAATGTCGGTGTGTTTCCAAATCTTAACAGCTCCATCGAGACTTATGTATGTATGTAAATACATGAAATTTATCAACTAACAGCAAACGAAATATTTAATTTAAAGGATTTTAAAGAATAGTTCTCCAGTTAACGTGAAATTGTACTACAATAATTTTAGTTGAATATACCTTTAACCTGTTTCTAACTAAACAGAGTTGCCGAATTCTTAATGAATAGCAGCTGTGTCTAAGTAAGATTTTAAAGTTAGACTTCAGTTCAAATACTCGGGCTTAGATATGTCTATGAATATGATCCATTACGTTTTAAATAAAATTTAAATTAGTTTTAAGAACAAATTTCTTAAGACTTCAAATTTATTACGGTTATTTTATTGTTGATTTAAATGGTTATTTACTTTTTTGCAGAATTTGTGTCAAATACAGGATTTCAAATTTCAGCTAAAAATGTAAAGGTTTGGTTTAAAATAAAAAAAAATATATTTGCAATATTTACAAAACCATTAATAACGATAATGAGCATTGCCCTGGCTATGACATTAAAATTGTCTTAGGAGATTTTAATGCCAAGCTAGGAAGAGAAGACATCTTTGGTGGCATAATCGGGAGATACAGCCTGCACGACACCACCTCCGACAACGGATTCAGGCTGGTCGATTTCGCTGCGGGGCGAGACGTTCTGGTAGCTAGTACGCAGTACACGCATCTTAATATCCACAAGGGGACATGGAAATCTCCTGATCAATCAACCGTCAACCAGATTGACCACATTGCGATTGACGCACGACACTTCTCCAGTATCCAGGATATCCGAACATTCCGAGAGGCCAACATTGACTCGGACCACTACCTCGTTGTAGCCAAGGTACGGCTACGGATATCCCGATCCAAGCCAAAACAAGGAAGTACTGTGAGAAGATTCGACGTTAGACGGCTACAATCGCAAGAGACTGCCATACCCTTTTCCGATCGAGTCTCTAATAACCTCCTAAGGAGTCCTATGCTTCCTGCATTAAGCATTGAAAACCAGTGGCAACATTGCCTTGCAGCCATTAGAGATGCCGCCTCTGAAGTGCTAGGTTTCACACCGCCACCACAGCGAAACCCCTGGTTTGACGAAGAATGCCGGCAAGCTCACGCAGCGAAACAAGAGGCATACAAAACGGCGCTGCATAAAAGGACGAGAGCTGCTCGCGAGCTCTACGAGCAGAAGAGGAGAGAGGAACACCGGCTTCTTAGACGGAAAAAAAGAGAGCATGAGAAGCGATAGAGGGATGTCACAACAGGAATGAGGTTCGTAAATTTTACCAAAAGGTAAAAAAAAACCTCCCAAGGGTACCAGCCACGAACCGAAGCCTGTAAAGACGATCAAGGGAACATCGTAGTAGAACCACAATCGATGCTGAGAATATGGAAAGATCACTTCTCCAAATTATATAACGGCGATGAAGAAGCGAATTCCGCTGTAAGGGAGATAGAACCACTCAACCTCGGCGACGCAGATCAACAATTCCGCCTACCCGACCTTGACGAAGTGAAGATAGCTATATCTAAACTTAAGTCAAACAAAGCTGCTGGAGCTGACGGCATCGCTGCCGAACTATTCAAAGCAGCAGGCGATGACTTGGTACGGAGCATGCACCAACTCATCTGCAAAATATGGTTGGAACAAAGCATGCCCGATGAGTGGAATCTCAGCATAGTGTGCACGATACATAAGAAAGGAGACCCTCTAAACTGTGCCAACTACAGAGGCATCAGTCTCCCTAACATTGCGTATAAGATCCTCTCTGCCGTATTATGTGAACGTCTGAAGCCATTCGTCAACAGCCTGATTGGCCCTTTCAGTGTGGCTTCAGACCAGGAAAGTCCACTATCGACCAAATATTCACACTACGGCAGATCTTGGAAAAAACCCAGGAGCTTCAAATCGATACCCACCATCTCTTTATCGATTTTAAAGCCGCGTATGACAGCATCTATAGGGAAGAGCTCTACCGAGCAATGTCTAGTTTTGGCATCCCTGTCAAACTTATCCGTTTGTGCAGAATGACGATGGAGAATGCACGCTGCTCTATCAAGGTCGGAAAAGATCTTACCGATGCATTTGATGTCAAAAAAGGTTTTAGACAAGGCGATGCACTGTCATGCGACTTCTTCAACATCGTTCTGGAAAGAATTGTGCAAAACTCAACCGTCAACACTAGAGGCACAATCTTCCAAAGATCCATCCAATTACTCGGATACGCAGATGATATTGACATAATTGGAAGATCAAAGCGTGATGTCAGTGGAGCGTTTTTGAGCATTGCGACGGAAGCGAAGAAGATGGGTTTAGTGGTCAATGAGGGCAAGACCAAGTATATGTTGTCATCAAAAAAGGACACTGAACGATGACGTCTAGGACAAAACGTCACCATGGACAGCTATAACTTTGAGGTAGTTAAGGACTTTGTTTACCTAGGCACCGCTATTAACACAGACAACGACACCAGCGCTGAAATCAAACGAAGAATAACTCTTGCAAATCGCTGCTTCTTTGGACTTAGAAGGCAATTGAGAAGTAAAGTCCTCTCTCGAGCATCTAAAATCACCATCTATAAGACACTCATCATCCCGGTTCTCATTTATGGCGCTGAGGCCTGGACCCTGTAAAAGAAAGATGAGAGCGTCTTAGGATGCTTCGAGAGAAAAATTCTTGGGGTGATTTTTGGTCCCGTACGCATAGATGGAGAATGGAGGAGAAGATATAACGACGAACTGTACGGGCTGTACAGCGACACTGACCTAGTTAGCAGAATTAAAGTCCAATGGCTTAGATGGCTAGGTCATGTAGAGCGGATGGACATCAACGCTCCAGCCCGTAAGGCCTTCGAATCCAATCCCGATGGACGGCGCAGTAGAGGAAGACCGCGACTCAGGTGGCGCATCCAGGTGGGAGAGGACCTCAACCAACTTGGCGTGCGAAACTGGAGACAGCTAGCTAGGGACCGAGCTGGCTGGAGACGCTTGTTAGTTGAGGCCCAGGTCCGCCCCGGACTGTAGCGCCACCTTAAGTAAGTATTAATAATGATTCATTCACTACATTGAAAATAAATCAAGAAGAAAACGACTAAGAGTTCGAGTAAAGAACCAATGTATTTTCTTTTAAGTAAACGCATTCTGAGTTATTTATTTTGAAATATGAATATAAACTTGAAAACTTTTTTCAAACACACATTATTAAATTGCAGAAGATTAGAAAACACACTTTAGGGTAGAATATATGAATTTAGATATCTTTGATGATAGTGGAGCCATTACACAATTTCAGAAAATGTATATAATTTTTTGAAGTCCTCAATTCTGTTTTTATTTTTTTAAGATCTTTTTGGAGAGCATCAAACATCAAAAGACACTAATTTTCTGAAAAAAGCGCTACATTTTGAAGTAAATTTCAAGTCAACTTGCGAATTAAATGATGGTTACAAAAAAGACAATGTTTTTAATGCTAGTTTGACCAATATTTTAATTTTAAACATTTAAAACAAATTCTTTACAAATTTAAAAATTGGGAATTTAAAAACTAGAAATATAAAACAAGAAAACAAAAAAATGCAAGCCTTTTGTAGTTTCTGTTATTCCATTTTCAAAAAAAACTGAAATTATGTTAATAGCATATATAACATAGAAACTGTTATAAATTAATCGGCCTGATGCCGAATATTTCGAATTTTTATAGGTTTTGCAAGTTTTTGCCAGAAATATTTGAAATAATAACGATTATTTCTGTTTAGTTAAAATGTATCGGAATTATTTAATTCTTTAAAATCAACTCCATATTAAAATATAATTGTTTTACGCCTGTGCTCTTTTTCACCAAAATTTAAGTTGTATCTACAAATTTTTACTTGTAGTGTGTAACTACAAATTTATAATTCAGTTTCCCAATACACCAACTTAGTTTTACAAAATTACTGTACATAACAAGTATTCGAGCTTGTCGTTGCATTGAGGTTAAGATTTATTAAAATTCTCTTACAATATTGTTGAACTTTGTTCTGAAATAATCGAGATGAACGAGAAACACAAAGCATTTTGCTGTCTCTTTAACAAAGTATAAGAAATCCATTATTTTAAAATATTTCCGATTCTTTGATACTCGATGAAAATCAAATTGAATGGATTTAAAACATAAGAAATCTAAATTCTTTGCTGTTTCAAGGGCTTCTCAAAAAACAAAGACTAAAAAAATTATCGAACAATAAACTGACAACTGTGGTGCAAACTGTTGACTTGGAAATTCTATGGACGTCCGTCGACCACTCTGTGGTGTTGTCCTTTATCCCCCAGCTACAACGTAAGAATATTATATACTGCAGACTTTGTGTTAAAGCAGAGTTCGTGTCAGTTAAGTTTACTATTTGCAGTCCAAGCTGTCGCGACATAAGGCCAAGTGAAATAAGGCCAATTTTCAGCAGTTGCGCGCTTAAGACTTTGACAAATGGAAGTAATTCTAAATTATTTTGAGAAATAAGACAAACTTATTTTTGTGACAAGGTATGTACTCGGGGCATGCTACAACACCCCTGCTTTGGCTCACTTTATGATTTGGGGTAGGTGAAAGGTTGAGTGCATGCAGTTTCTTTTATGTACGTCAAACTTTATGTTGAAAGTAAAATAAGGCAATTCGGCTTTATTCTAATTTGTTTAAGTGTAATAAGACGAACTTTTAGACATTGTCTTTGATACATTTTACAAAAGTGAAATAAAATTCTTTAAATTTTGCCTTTTTTACGGCACCGTGGTCCAATTATTAAAATTGTTAGAGAAATTACACATGAGCATTAACCTGTCAAATATTCTTACAAACTGAACAAGTTTTGTAAATTTATTTCAAATTAGTTGTATTTTAAATTTGTTTGAAGCTCACTTTTGGTAAAATGGATAAGTCAATAAACGAAACTGTCACTGTCATAATTTGAACTAGGCTTTAATATCATGCGATTTTTTTCAATGACTAGTCTATGTCGATAAGAACGAGGCTCTTGATGAGTTAGGGGACAACAATTTCCGAGTTGTTATTGATGTGTGTCTTAATTGGAAAGTCATCAAAAAATTATATGCCAGAAATAACATTTTGGCTGGACTGCTACCCACACTGATAACTTTCCATCCCGTCTGTCAATTTGTCTTGATTTAAAATAACCACCAATATTTTGCATTGGATGAAATAGTTTGATTTCGAAATCTATTTTTGTTAATGAGATTTTTAGCCAAAAGATAATTTTTACCAATTTTAGTAGCATTTCTTAAAAGTTTTTGTTTCTTATATAAACAAATAAAAATTAGATGAATGACACTAATTTGAAATCAATATCTTCCATTATTCACGAGATATCAAAAACTGAACATCAATTTTTACCAATTTTGCGTACTATTTTTTGTAGATTTAATTTTTTTTTTTTTTTTAAAAGTTATTTGATTGTTGGATTTTGGTAAAAAATGTAGTAAATTACGAAAATAATAATTTCTGTAAAATAAAAAAACAGTTTAAAGCCAATATTATTAAGCTTTGAAAAGATATTTAGTCAAAAGTAAATTTTTACTAAGTTCAATTATTGTTTCTTTTTAGGTTCTTATTTTTGTAAAAAAAAACTGTGAATTCGATTTTTTGTAAAATTTCACCGAATGTTGGAAACAATATTTTTTACGAGATAAAATTAGTTTATATCCATATAGCTTTATGATTTTTGAATAGATATTTAAGTCGAAAATCAATGTCTAACAATTTTATAAATTTTTTTTAGGTTTCTATTTTCTTTGATATTTGGGTCGAAATCAATGTTTACCAACTTTTTTATTTTTTTTTTCAGGTTTTTATTTTGTTTGTAAGATTACTGTCAATTCTATTTTTCTCAAAACTGTACTAGATGTTAAAAATGTCATTCTTCTTTCCACAAAATTATTTTTGAGATAAAATCATCTTTTGTTCGTAAAATTTTCGAAATGACAACTATTTTTTTAGCTTTTTTGATCTATACGAAAAACCGTCCATTGTATTTTGTTTGCAAAAATGTATTTATTCGGTATCATGTTACAATATATAATATAATAATATATAATAATAATATACAATAAACTTTATGAACGTACTGACATACGAACGTAGAACAAGAGATGTAATATTAAAATTATGCAGCGAAATATGCGAGGGTTTAAACAAAAAAGTAATACCATAGCGTTATTTATTGACATGACCAAAGCGTTTGATAAGGTCAATCATGATATTCTTTTGAACAAACTTTATGAAGCTGGTTTTAGAGGTGAAATCTACACTGGTTTGCTTCTTATTTAAGACACAGGACTCAAAAATAAAACTTGGAAATGTCTTTAGCGAATTCATGAACATTAGGATTGGTGTGCCGCAAAGTTCTGTATTGGGCCCGGTTCTGAATTCCATATTCCAGCAACATTTTAGTAGTAGTGTAACGGGTTTTGCTGATGGTATGGCTCTTACTTACGAAAGCAGTAATTGATTTAAATCATTAGTTAAACTCCAAAAAGACTTGCAAGTTTTAAGACAATGGTTTTCAAAACATGAGCTTTTAGTAAGTAGAAAAACAAAATGCAGTTTACAAAATGTAAAAGCAATTGATTGTGACATTTATTCCCACTCTGTCGACCCACACTTGTAATCGTTAAAACTACACTAAAAATGTTGTCTGGTTATATACTTGTTTTAAAATAGAGTCGGTATCTATATATTTTAATTGATACAAATCTGAATTGTAAAGCCCACACATGACAATTAAAACAGTACATGTTATCTGTTACTTGAAACATTTTTATGTTAAGACCATTTTGCTCAAAATCCTTGTTGGTAACAATATACTACGGACTCGTTCACTCTAAGCTGCAATATGGTATATCTTGTTGGGGAGGCACTTATTGCAATACACTTGAGCCTCTTGTTTTGTCTCAAAAGCAGATAATAAGAACTATCTGCAAGAAGAACAGATTTATCAGCACATGGCCTTTATTTAAAAATCTTCATATCTTACCGATATTTTGATGAGTTGAACCTGAAGGCTATAAAATATTTTAGAAGTAATACATGCAAAAGCTACATGGTGCACCCAAGAATAGAGAATAGGATGTAGAAAAATGTAAATTTATATTGACTAATTAATTTTATGTCACCCTCTGCAACTTTACAATTCCATCAAACTCAAGGATTGTTACAAAAATAAATACATAAGCGAATTGTATGCATATGCATACTGTTAAATTTTGTATACTTCAGTCATAAATAGAGCTCACAACAGCCTTTGACTACTCAAGTATATTAGTACACTATTGGGGATTGGAAAATCGACATTTTTGAATTGGCAATAAATTGACACTTGTAACTTTTTATACCTTTTTCTAACATTGTTCAAAAATCAAAGAGTCGAGCTTTGATACGAGTGCCTCTCTAAATTTAATTTTTTCATCAAGCATTCTGATATTTGTACCTAATTCTTCTATTTTTCATGTTTTCCCAAAGGATTTCCATTCCAATTTAGAAAACTCTCATCACTTATAAATAACAACTAATGGACTTTATTCCAACATTTCTTTTTTTTTCACTCCACTTGAGAGTTCAATTTGTGGAAACATAATTCACAAAAGAAAAAAACATAGGGAATAATTATTGCAATAACGCGAAAACATATTTTTCATTGAAAAAAGAAAACATAGAAAATCATATAAAACGAATATACCATAAATCATCACGATATAGAAAAATAAAACCTAGAAATAGCAAAAGTCTGAGAAAAATCATTTAAAAACAAATGAAACACTGAAATGTTTTCAAGTGGAAAACAATTTTTCCACATGACTTATGTCCGATTCATCTGATGCAAAATTTTCTCTCCATCTCCATCACTGATACTGTACTAGTGGCTGAGGAAGAGGCTGAGTCTCAGGCTGATGCTGACGAGGCTTTAGCCTGATGCTTCATAAACTCAGGTAAATTGAAATAATATTAAAAATTAAAAAAAAATACATAAAGCAGGTGGAAAAAGTTATTAAGTGCTAAAGTGGAAATCGTAATCGTCAAGAGTTTCAAAAAGCTTCAGTATAAAATGAAAAACCAGAGCGACTCGCTGATTCTTTTCCTATGTTTTTTCTTTTTTCGAAAATATTATACTCAATCGTACAAACGAATATATTCGCGGGTGGGTTCAGTAAGTTGGAAATACAAATTTTGCAATTAACTTTATTCCTTTTGCTGGTGATTAATTAAAAATGCGAAGAAACAAACGGACACAAAAGGAAACAAAAACGGGGAGAAAATAAAAACTCACGTAAAATACTTTGCACCGCATCACCGCGAATCCAACGAATCGAATCGCTCATCAACACGATACCTGTAATTATTTCCATTCAGGTGAATTCTGTTAGAAGAAAAGTTTCCCTTTGCAATCGAAAAAGAAGAAGAAGCAGAAGACGAACAAAATGAAGGCTCTTCTGTTTGGTTCTTCTTTTTTAATTTTCATTTTTTATCGAAAGGTAAAATTAAGTGGAAAATTGCTTAGCAAAATTTTGAATAGTTTGAAAAACCCTAAAGGCACAAAATTAGGTACAATTCCAAACAAACAACCTTCCGCTTTGTTAAGTGATTGTCTTATAGAAATTTCGGCCTCAAACTGAGGGCGAAACAATGTCACATGATGGTTAGTTCTTTTATGTGATTTTCTTTACATTTCTTGTTTGTCTTATGTGACTAACAAGAATAGTGCCACCAAACAAAATTTACCAGAACAATACTCTGACCAACAATTGTTGCACGTCCTCGTAGTCGTTATCTTCGAAGGATATATAGTATTGGTCCAGATGTTCCAAAATAGAGCAATTAATTTTGATTTGTTGCTTGGTTTGCTTTGCATAAAAATGGTCACTAATCAGGGCTTTACTTTAAGATTTCTATTCAAGTTGTGTATTCAATGTATCTTTAAGAAAGGACCTCCTAAAATTACTTGTTCTTATAAAGGTGACACACAAAAGGTTTATTGTCTTTGGTTTTATTATGAAATCCTTATGAGAAAGAAAGATAAAAAAGAAGAATATATCATATGACATTGTTTATTGTGTGGAGGCCAAAAATGATCAACCTATTGCATTGTTTTGCTCAGAAGTACTTATTCTTGTCTTGAACCCTATTAAGTTGAAGAGAACTGAACCGGAAGAGAAATTTATTCACATGAATCATGTTTTTAAGTGAGGAAAGGATAAAAGATACAATTCTTAAACAAATTATATTTCTCAAAAAAAATTGTTGTACTACTAGAAGTTTAAGAAGGCAAATTTCTGAATTTCATATAAGTTGATTGAATACCTAAAATGTTAAAAATTTGATAAGTAAAATGCTGCTTATTATTCAAAACTTAAAAAATGTATGTTCCGAGTTCACTAGTGTTAAGGCAGAGCTTGTGCAGTCGACGTGTTTTGGCCATTTGGACTGCATTCATATATTGATACAGCTCCTACAATTCAGGATTAAATCTTCTGCGCTCATTATAGGACCAAATATTTGATGAATGATTCTTATTTTGAAAGTATTAACTTTAAATTCAACTTTTTTACTTATTGTAAAGCACTGATTGACCAGACCCATTTAGTAATTTTCTTCGGATCTGCGCTTAGGCTTCCTAAAAATGTTTATTCCAAGGCAGATGAAATTCTTGACTAACTCAAAATTATTGCTACCAACAGTGAAGCTTTGTCTTAGGTTATGGATAGATAAAGCTTTTTCATAGCAATTACTCTCTTTTGAAAGGATAGTGCCTTTCAGGTTGACAGCACTGTCGAACACGATCAGAAAATGATCACATCATAGCCTATCTTCTAGCCTGAACCATGTATACATGTCGGGAATAAATCGTTGCACGTTGAACCGTATAACGGAACAAAGTATTTTTGATTCGGTATATCAACTTTGCTAAAATCTCTTGGCGACTCATGCTATCATATGCTGCTTTGGAATTTACAAAAGAGTGTTTTGCAGAATATACCTTAATTTCATTTCATTTCCTTTTTGATCTGTATGTTCTGACCTTAGTGTAGCAGAAAGGCCTTTGGATAGAATATTGTAAGCAAACTGAAGCAGTGATATGTCTCTGTAATGTTTGCACCACATAGGATTGCCTTTTTAGTAGGTTGGGCATAAAGGGTGTCCCAAAATTAACGCAAGATTTGAATTAAATAGAAAACGCCGTTTTTAGTCTTTTGATAGTTATATTTTTATTGACTCGTAAAGTACATAGGATAGGGTTATGTATGAAATAACACATCGAACAAATGGCATCCACGGCTTTGCATGCACATGCGCACTCTTTTGTTGAAATTTTCCATGACCATTCTGCATAAATGTGGCTGAATTTCGTTGATGCAGCGTTGAATCTCCTCCTTTAATGCACGGTTGGTTGTGGGCTTATTGACATAGACTTGTGATTTCAAATAACCCCATAAAAAGAAGTCTAATGGTGTTATATCACACGATCTAGGAGGCTAATTTTGATCACCGAAACGAGAGAGTACACGACCTGGAAATGTCTCATGCAGTAATTAAATTGTTTCACGGGCTGTATGACATGTGGTCTTGTTGAAACCACATATTAGACACATCAATATCATCCAATTTTGGCAGAAAGAACTGTGTAATCATGTCGCGATATCGAGCACATCAATATCATCCACTGCTTGACCAGCATCATTTTCAAAAAAATATGGCCCAATTATGCCTCCAGCCCAAAATCCACACCATACAGTCACGCGTTGTGGATGCATTTGTTTTTCGACAATCACATGTGGGTTCTCCGAACCCCAAATGCGGCAATTTTGGCGATTGACAAACGAATTGTGGTTCCTGGATTGTCAGCAACACTCTCACGCACTGCTTCGACATTCACATTTGAACGGCTTGTTTTTGGACGACCAGTGTGTTTGGCGTCTCCAACTGATCCAGTCTCCATGATTTTTTCAATTAATCTCTTCACAGTTGACGAAGTTAAAACACTATTCCGACCATATTTTGTATGAAATTTTCGAACTGCAGCCGCCAAGCTTTCACTATTTTTGAAATATTCTTTAATAATGAAGACACGTTCTTCTATCGTGTAACGCTTCATTTTTAATAACCCTATACTTTTAGCTGTCAAATTGCTTTTTTTTCAGGGTTGCCAACACTTCACTGCACAAATGGCGGCAAATTCAAATCTTGCGTTAATTTTGGGACACCCTTTATTAAGATATTTGATCAGACTTAATGCATACTTTTCTTTTCCCGAGTTATTTTCGACGTAATATTATGTTGACAAAAATATTTGAAGAGAATATTTGAAAAGTATTAAAATATTAAAAATTAAATAATAAATTTATAGTTTTGTTTATAAATTGTTTGTATGTTACAGTTTTCTATAAAGGTAAATAATGCTTTGACATCAGGAGGTGTACAAAAACTATTGTAATGCAAATAGGCGTTATTTGGTGACATTTTATTTACGAGCCAATACTTAACTAAAGAAAGCTCTTAAATCATTACACTTTAGATTGAAAAAATGCTCCAATTGCAAGAACTTTACGTTCTGATAATAAAAATTATGGCAGGCTTATTTGACTTATTTTGGTAAAGTTAATAAGAAATTAAAACAAAATTTCGAATTAAGTGGACTTATAATTCGTTATTCTTCAAAGAAAATTGCACCAACATTAAGTAACTGTTGGTCTCCAAAACCATCATTAGGCCTCAGAGTCGGATTAAGGGGAGGGCAATCGGGGCGAAAGCAACTGGGCCTTCACAAACGAGGGGCCTCCACAATTGGAAAATTCAAATTTCAACTAATAAACACTAGTAAACAACTTTTCCTTTGTTTTGGTGTTCTTCAATTCTTGAAAAAATTAATTATTATTGACTAATTGGTAATTTGTCCATCGGCAGTTCAATTCTTTAATTTCGTGTAGAATCTGTACACGTTTTTCACAGCCAGTACAGACCGGCATCGAATTCTGATTACAAAATTATCGGATAAAAAAGCTTCCTGTTTTTAGCCTTGAAAAAGTTTAGCCACACTCGTTATTCTTGTCGAGCTGAAGCTACGAAAGTCTTAGTCAACAAATATTCCGCTTTGTTTGCAGCATTTTGGAACGATATCTTGGAGCGATTCAACGCTACAAACAAGGTGTTGCAAGACCAGAAAATGATCCTTGAATCAATAATGCGTGCACTAGAATCATTGAAATCATTTGTAGAATCCAAACAAAATACTTTTAATAAATACAAGGAAGCAGCCAAAAAAATATTGTATACGATCGCGCAGCCTCACCAGAACGAGAAATGTGAGGTTGAATCCGGTCGATTACGGAAAAGCACAAGACGCAAATCAGTCACCGAAGAAAAAATACAAAGCATTCACCTTCATCCAAGTGATTGACCAGCTATCCGTTTCTCTTACTGAAAGATTGCATGCCTATAAAGCTGTACGTTCGAGACTTAGGTTCCTGAATCACATCGAGGAGATGGATGCTGAAGTTTGCACGGCGCATTAGAGGCATTATTGAAAGTGTATGCGGATGATTTAGAGCCTAGTCTTGGTAATGAATTGGTTCAATTTGTGTCTTTGATTGGCTCATACAAAAATTAAAAGCTATATACTACCAAATTCTCCAAAAATTAAAGTTTCAGAGCCACATTCCCAAACTTCGAAATTGCATTGAGAATGAATTTGGCTTTGATGGTAACAAATATACTTGGAAGCGCTCATTTTCAAAAATGAAAATTATAAAAAATTAGCTTCGAACTACGATGGGGCAAATCCGTCTCTCGAAGTTTTCCCTCCTGAGCATTGAAAGCGATTTACTCCAAGACTGGAAAAAAGCTCAAAAGTTTCCGTTCGTTAACTTTAAAATTTAATTTTAGATTATTCTTTTTCCGTTTGTGTAAAAATGAAAATAAAATAAAATAAAATAATTGGGGGTGCCTCCGCTTCTTTACTGCCCCTGTCAGGCCTTGTTTCTTTAATGTTTTCTCATCACAAATGCAAAAAAAGGTCTATTTTTAACAAGACCGCAGTGGCGGCGGTGGTGGTCAAATTCTTTGAGGGATAGTTCCAAGGAACCTTCTTTTGGTGTATGAAATTAAAGCGGAAATGTAATCATAATTGAGTTAAAAACCTGGTTTGAAATATGTGGCCCAAAAATAATGTGAAAATGGCGAAGTTAATTAATGTTGGCGCATCTTGTTATATTCGTAGATACATTTTGTTTGAGTTTTAAATGAAAGATGTCCAGAGGTCAGTGCACCTAATTTGTGCTCTGATGAGTTCACTAAAGATATAAAACAACTGGAAATAGAGACCAAAAATTATAGCCGCGACCACATTTTACATTTTTTTTTCATATGCTAAAATAAGAACAACTAAAGGAAAAGGAAGGAATCTTGTTATTTATGTAAGGTTTAGTACAATATACTTGCTCAAGGCATACCAAAACCGCAATATTACTTTAGATCAAAGATTTTCATTCACAAAAGTTAGTATTTATTCATTTTAAAATAAAATTACAAAAACAAATTATTTTTAAGGTTAAAAATCAAAAAAATGTTTGAACGCACAAATGAAAACTCGATACTTAAATAATACTTTACGTACAGATTAATTTAAGGGGCTACATATGAATTAGTAAACTTCCAGGATTCCAGGAATGTATAGTTATAAAATATTTTCGTATCCCATCCTGGTTTTATTAAGCGCAACTTCCTAATAGGGACACCGAGTCGTATACTTGTTTTTTTTTTTAATAATGGAACTGTTAAAAAGACATCAACTAAGTGAGTCATAAGACTAAAACACAAAAGAACATCTTTAGTTTTTACTTAATTTTGAAAGTGTATGTATTTGTTTCTGACGATGTTTTGAAGATATAGAAATAGTCAAATTATGTGTTATAAAAATAATTGTATGGTAAATAACTTTTTATTTTGGTATATCCTTTGGCGAACTACCATTTCAAGCTTTTAGGACCTCTAACGGACGCCTTTCTATTTCCCATGCAAATTCTACTTATTAAACAACAAATTAAGAAAACAAACTCTTCTTTTAAAAACAATAACAAAACTGTATAAATATTTAACTAACAAAGGAAGTCTTATTGACTTATGAAATTAAATGAGCACAGTTAATTGTTAATGACTTTATTTTAACTTGAATAAAACCTCTGCCCATTTAAATCAACACTCTTCTAAAGATCTACATTGTAGATTGTATAGCCCCATTGTAATACCCACACACGCTTTGCAAATAAATAACAACTTCATTAATAAAATATCTCAAAACAATTGAATAGCAAATAGTAGGTTAACAAAACAAAGAACACAGCGACTTACAAAGACTTAAGAGAAAAGATAATAAAAGAAAAAATAGCAAATTGATGAAATAAAGTTTATATTATTTCTATAGGAGAATGGCATGCAAAAAAAACAACAACCAATAATTCAGCCTTTCTTTTTCAACTTCAAAAACCTCTTTGACTTCAAAAAACGATTCATCTATTGTTCCCAATTTATAAAAAGGCGAACAAAAATTAAAGATCCCGTCGCTCAAAAAAAAAGAAGAAGTTGAGAAGTTTAATAATGACGAGATATATTTAATAAAATTAGGTTTATAATCTATGGACCTTAAAAGATGTCATGAGGGCGTGCAGTATTAACAACAGCAGCAGCATCAAATTAAAGCCCCCCGAGTTAAAGTTAAAGTTCCAAGGCTCTTCTTTGGGTATAAATACACCATCAGGCCCATTTAAGCAAAAGACAGAAAAAAGACAACTGGCACATTAAAACAAAACTAAATCACGGATTAGGTCACAGCTAAAGAGCGTCTTTATGTCGATATGACTGAGCGCGGGTGCTTGAGGCGAACAATTTTGACATATTTATTGCCCTTCGGGGTCTAGCTCAAGACACTTACTTTGAGGTAGAAATGTTATATAGAAGACTCTTACATTAGTCTTTTTGGTCATATCGTCGCTGGGATGGCCGGCTTCGCCACTTCAAGTCAAGGTGTTGCCTCACGTCTCACCTGCGCTGCTGCCGGCGGCGTCGGGGAAGATATGATGAGTGTTTCTGTTTATAGAAGTGGATGGAGAAGGAGGTGGTATCTCGGCATCACTATGTCCAGATCGATGCTTCAGCGTCATGGTTCATTTGGGATTTTATTTTGATCGTTATGGCGATGTGGGGCAGGTAATTTCCTTTCTTTTATTTTATTTTTTGTCTTACAACAAAAGGCAAAAGGCGGCTGCCATGACAACGAACGACCACGATCGCTTACTGTTCTATCGTCGTCACAGTGTCTACGAAGACTTCGAATTTTTCCATATACGAATAAATACTTATGTATACGTATAAATGTTTAAAGTGGATTTTTATTTATAGCCTGAAAATTCCATACGCAGTGGGGAGGCAAAGTTGTCGATATCGATGTAGCTGTTCGTTAGGAAAATAACTATAATCAGGCTATCCATATTTGATGTTGCGAGGATGTTCTGGTATTTTGACTTTAAAGAGTTAAACTCCGTATGCAGATATATTTGATTTATACTGAAAGAAAAAATAATTCTTGTTATTGAAAAACACAACCATTTTCTATTCTAGAATGTTTCAAGTTTTAAATTTGCAAAGAGGATTGGGGAAAATCATGGAAATATTCGGAAATTCATGAAAAGAATAACATCTTTGACAAATTTTGTAACTATGCACTATGAATTTTTAGTAAATCGTAAAAATAGTTCAAACACGAAGAACTCTGAAAAATAATGAATAATTCTGAAAATTAACCAAGAAAAATGATGACTCATTTAGATTGAAGGTTGAAGTCAATATCATTCTTTGTATACTTACATAAGTCTGTTTCTGTCTTTATATAAAAAAAAGTTGTGCATCGAGTTTTTCTAAAAAAATAACTAAAATTAGAAATAATAATTTGGATATGATAAAATATGTAATTTTTATAAACACATGTTTTAGTTCCCGAGATATTTTAGTCAAAAAACAATGACCAGTTTTTAGTAGCAATTTAAGAATGACTTTTTTTCCTTGTAAAAACAATTCGGAATGGATTTTCCAATAAAAATTATCTTATGTTAATAAAAAAACTTCTTATAAATTTGTAAACAATCTGTTCTTACCCACTTTTTATAAATTAAATTGGATGTTTATAATTCCAAAACAACAAAAACAGTTTTATTAATAAGATACAATCAGTTTGAAGTCAACAGTTTTAGCTGAGCCAAAAATCAATTCCTACAATCGTTTAGTAGTATTCGTTTTAGGTTTTTGATTTTCGCAAGAAAATTTTCACTTCGATTTTTCTAAAATTTTAAGCACATGCAAAGGGTAATTTTCAATGCATACACTTGTTTTAGAGGTAATTTTATGTCTTGTTTGACGGATTTATAACAATATAATATAAAATATAAACAGTTTAAGTTGCTGGCATTATGAGTTCGAGACATTCGTGGTGAAGCAAGTTTTTAACTTTTTTTTAAATTTAATATAGCAAAAGACAGACCCTCACATTTTTTTTGCAAAGTCCTTTTTAGATTATGTAGATGTTATTATCAGTAAATCTGTCTAAAGTCGATATCTCTCACGGTTCTTAAGTTTTGGTATATCGTCAAACTACGAAGGTACTTGATTGGTTTGGCCTGTGCATCATAGTTTCGCTCATAACCACTAAAAATATCACATACAAATTGAAGACCTGATTGTATAGATTCCTCGTCGTTTTCAGGAATTAGGACTGTCTTACGGTACATAAGTGCGTATTTTGCATCTGGATCTACATTTACATCCATATAAAGTCCAGCTTACACAACAATTAAAGCCAGCTGACCATTCTCAATATCGTATAGATACGTTAAATGGGTGCGTTAAAAACAGGCGGTGCACAGCGATTTTTCCAACAAAAATTCCTTCAGCGACGAAGCACATTTTTTATTTGGTGGTGGTTGGAGTAGTGAGAACCCTCAAGTAATTGAAGAGATGTCAAAACATCCTTGAAAAGTCACTGTTTCGTGCGTTCTTTGGTTCGGAAGTGTGATTGAACCTTGCTTCTTCGAAAAAGATGACGGAACGACTGTCAACGTCAATTCGGAACGTTTGGGTCATATGATAACACACTTTTTTTATCTGCTGTTAAAGAATACGACTTGAAAAATATGGGGTTTCAACAAGACGGTGCAACATGGCACACAACTCGAGCAAGTTGCAAGTTTATGGTTATGCTCATTTATTTTTTGGTGTGGCGATATCAACGTGCCACCATGATCATGGGATTTGACATTGCTGGATGTAGCGTTTCTCACATAATTTCAACGTTCACGTTTTACCGAAAAAAATAGGCTGGGATGAAACCCACACTGATAACTTTCCATCCCACCTGTCGATTTGTCTTGCCAGTTTGAAAGTTTTCGTGTTAAAAAAGTTGTCAGTTGAATTATTCTTAAAAATTTTAAAATTACCAGCAATATGTTTCATATAAGGAAATACGTTAATTTGAAAATCTAGTTTTGATATATAGAGTTTTAGTCGAAAACAAATTTTCACCAATTTAATAGCATTTCTTAATTTTTTACAAATTTTATGAATGAAATTAATTTGATAGATATCAAGAACCGAACATCAATTTTTACCAAATTTGTTTACTATTTTTTGTATATATTTTTTTTTTATTAAAAACGGACTGAATATCGAAACCAATATTTTTTGTGACATAAACAATGTTTGAAGACAATAGTTTTTAGTTTTGAAAAGCTATATGAGTCAAAATTTAATTTTGACTATGTTTTAGTAGGTATTGTTTTTGTTTTTTAGGTTTTATTTCTTGTTAGAAAAATTGTGAATTAGATTTTTCTCAAAATTTTAATGAATATTGACAACAATATTTTCTAAAAGATGCAAGTAGTTTAAAACCAATATTTCAAAGTTTTGAAAATATATTTTTTATTCGAAAATAATTTTGTACGAACTTTTCTTTAATTTGTAAGGCACTTCATCTCTTACAATTAAACTTTATTTAAATAATACAAATAATGTATCACGGCAACGCTGATTTACGATATTATGTTCAGCTTAAAGAAATATTATAAAAGAAAAGCTTTGAACATATGTTTCGTTCGAAACATAAACTATTTTATGTATAAAATTATTACTCAATGATCGAATGATATTTAAACTGTTTTTATGTACAGAACTTAAAATCTATTGTTTCTTTGTTTTAAGAAAGCTTTATTTTGAAATGAATGTCTTAATCTTAAGTACAGTCTGAATAAATAAGTCAAACGAAGAAGTTATGTTTTTTTTAATGTCTTTTGCTTTGCTTACTTAAATATTTAAATTGCACGTTGAAATTATTTTAAGTTTTTTAATTTTGCATGCTGTTAATTTAATTAAATTAAACATTACAGTAATTAAATTAAACATTACAAATTTTCTTTTAGGTTGTTATTTTTTGTAAAAAAATGATTTTTCTTAAAATTTTACCAGATGTTAAAAACGTAATTTTTCGTTGCACACAATTGTTTTGGAGATGAAATCATATTTTATTCGTACGATTTTCGAGGTGACAATTTTTTACGTTACAATTTATATTATAAAATTTATTTCAAGTCTCTAGCGTTATTGGTTCGTGAGATATTGCGGTTTAACCAAAATGTTACCTCTTTTTAAACTGCTATGGTAAAAAAAAAAACAAACACGCAATTTTCTTGAGAGCCCTTTCTGCATATTTCTGCATTATTATCTGTATAACAAAATTAATTTTAAGTCGATATCTCTTCTGGTTCTTGAACTATGGACGGCGAAAAATCGTCGCGAACGTATGGATGTATGAACGTACGTGCACACGCATGCACAGACATCTTTCTAAAAATCTTTTATTTCGAATCTAGGGACCTTGAAACGAGAAATGTCAAGTTTTTAAATTCAATAAATCGGACCCATTACCTACAATAACTTTCTATGGGAATTTAAAAATAAATATCATGAAAAAAAGTATTTTTTATTTGTTTTATTGACGTTAACTTTTGAAACCGTAAAATGGATCACATTTGAGGAATCTTCGTTAAATTAGTCAAATTGTCAATTTGTCGATAATTTGAAATCGTATAAATTTAATTAATTTCTAATTTTTTTCAACTATCCCATAAAATTTTTAAGATCGTTTTGAAGTCGAATTTTATAAATTTAAGAAATCCAAAAATATAAAATTGGAAAATTAGGTCAGAATCTGACTAATTATGAACGAATAAAACTAGTCTCTGATGATTTCTTTTGAATAATACATATTCAGGAAATCTTTGGTACTTCCTTCAAGGAACACAAGGAATTGTAAGAAACCATGGACGAAAAAGTCTCAGTAAAATCTGAAAAATTACATCTTATTTCGGAAAACCAACAGAGGCATATTCTTATGTGCTTATACAAGCACATGTGCTAATTCCCATCCAAACTACATCTGAACTGCGGACAAATCTTTCAAATCACAAACTAATTCTATATGACTACCAAATCAGACCAAGTCATCGACAAATTCATTTTTAAGAATGAACATACCAAAACCTGACAGAATATGGTATACAGGGATGAATCAATAACCGTCAAATCAAAAAAGAAACAGGAAAAAGCCAGATTCATAATCGGTAGCTTTTAACAATGATATCTTCGTCTTTTCTTGCAAATATTAGTTTCCAATACATATTATTATTTGGAAAGGCTTTTAAATCTCTTTCTCAGCTCTTGATGTGATTATGATGATACTTTTAAATATCAGGTTCAAAACAATTTACTGAGCAACTTTTATATATTTTAAAGATCTAACCGATTTCCCAACGAAATGGATATGAACCAAACCATTCATTCTGTACATTTCATAAGACTTTTTTTTGTTCTCGTTAATTTTCGGTAGTTTTGATATTTTTAATCGTATTTTCTTTTGTTTGATGTAAAAATTACAGTACTAATCGACAAGGTTTTTCAATCAGTTTAGCCGTACATTAAATAGGGCATCAAAATTACTCTATCTCGTAAGGGTTTTAAGATATTACTTTTTAAAATTAAAAAAAAAACATATCTACAAGTTTTAAGTTTATCTGTTTTGATAAAGTAGCTTTTTCGTTTGAGTTTGTGATCTGTAATGTCTTATTTCAATATTGAGATGTAATATTTTATCATAAAATGTTTGTAACATTTCACTTGTTAGAAATTAATCGTAAAAAAACGAAGAACAATTTGTGCTGAAACGGTTTTCGAAAAAAAAAGGAAAACGGATTTTGTTGTTGTAACGAATTCATCGTCTAACTCTAAACAATTCAATCACACTAAGTTTTTGAAATGTATTTGAAAATATAAAACAAAACTGAAAACGAGTATTTTTAAAACTTGAGCAAATAGTTGCAATCAATCAGCACTTAAAATTAACTTGAAAAATTATTTTCCAAAATTATTGAAGCGTAGACATAAAGTCACATGAAAACTCATAAAACTAATGACAATTTTCAGAAACAAAGTAAGACACTGAATTTTAATTTAAATTGATTTTAAAAACCTGATGTGAATAATTTAAGATTCAAATTAATTTGAGTCCTTTAAAAAAGCATCTGAAACAAATATCATTTAAATCAGGAATTCTTTATAACTTTTAATAAGGATTTTTATGATTTGCGGGTCAACTGCTACCATTGATGATTTCGGCTTTATCTTTACATTTGAACATACATATGTACATATATAAATCTATTTTTTTCTTTCGTCCATGATTTCTAACACACTTTTGTCATTTGAAAAGTCTATAATCAAGCTTACCGTAATTTTTTTTTATGGATAAGTCCTCAATTTGGTACTTCAATGTTTTATAATTTTCTGATTTTATTTTTTATTTTCCGTACTGCCTTTTTTTTATTTTGAAAATTCATTGGTGATTTATTTAAGACTTTAATACATTTTTAGCTATCGAGATCTTCAAAGTTAAATTATTCAAGAACCTTTTGGTTTACATAAAATACCTATCTGGTCCAAAAAGTTGAACAAAACCACAGCTTCTCTCATTCATTCCCTGCCTCCCTCCTCTCGAACAAAACCAAAAAAAAAAAACTTTTTTTCCAATTAACAAAAAACCAAAGTGCCTGGCTATTTTTATTCATAAACTTTCCCTTACCCATTTACAATAGGTCCTAGTAGTTTCCAAAACCTCTTAGTGGTTCAAAAAAATAAAACCATACAAAAATAGTAAAACAAACTTTCTTCCAAAAATATGTGAGGGCGAGTTTTAAAAAAAGGATAAAGCTGCATCGACAAACAAAACAAAACCGACACCAGAGAAATAAAAATAAAAAGAATAATAACAGGATAATTATAATGCAGCCAGCCAGGCCTGTTGTTATTTATTGTTGTAAAATTCAAATCCTGAGTCCTATCGCACTTTCATCAATACCAACAATATGCACAATAAAATGCAAAACAGTGCCTTTATCCTTTGTTTGCCCTCGTTGGGTTGTTCTGGTGGTCACCAAGTTCATAACAACGAAGTTGGTTTTTGTATTTTTTCAAAATCCTTGTTTCTGCAACTCGCCCAGCTTTGGTATAGCGTGATGCGGTTTTGTTTTGTTACAACTTTTATATATTTTTCAACAATTTATTATTTCACAAAATAATGGAAGGGAGGAAGGGTTAGGTTTAGAGTAGCTCTGGCATTCGCCGCATTCATAATTATTGTTCACTTTTTTTTGTTGTTGTCGTTATATTGTTGTTTTAATATATATTTTCCAAAACCCCCCTTTATCGTCTCTCCACAGCCCCCGCCTTCACCATCCCTTTTATTCACGTCATTTTTATAGTCAACGAGTGAAATATTTTGCTTTTATTTTAACTGCGGTTGGTTGTTGTTTAACATTTTGTTTTGTTTCTTTTTGTTTTTACGGATTCTCGTAAAACAATAATTTTTCGAAAAACTTTTATAGCCTCTCGAGCTCTGTAAACTGACTGACTGGGATTTCAACTCTCAGCTCCCAGCTCTGTTGGTTGGCTGATATAATGAACCATGTACATTTACCTTCTGGTCCTGGCTTGGCATCAGAAAGGAGAGAGATTCGGTGAAAATATAAAAAGGGAGAGGGGCATTATAATGGAATTCATAAAAGCGCGCGATAATTATGACATTTAATTGTATATTGAATTGAAACAAAAATCATAATTGAAAAAGTTTGTTTTTCGAGTGGTGTTCCATTGGATCTCGAACGAAACCATCATCCAGAAGCTAGAGGTCTTCTAGACCGGGAAAGCGCAACAAAAAGGTATGTTGAGAATATAGATTGGTACATACATACATAATATATATTATAATCAAGGTTTTGACTTTTGAATACGAGCAAGCCGAAGTGTATTTTGTTTATTGGAAGGGAATTTTTTAAAGGAGAATAAGTTTTATTTTAATATTATGGGTGTTTGATTTAATTAAGGAATTCTATTGGAAGGAACATTTTTGTGTTCATTTTCCTACGAGTTGAAATGTTGTAAATAAAAAATACGAAGAATATTGCAATTGGTCCAAAGTTCCAAATTGAAAATTTTAACATTTCTTGACGTTTAAAAGACCTTGAAATCTTAATCCAAATACGATGGAAAAGGTAGATTTCAAGATCTAAATAATTTATCTCATGAAATTTTATGGTTGAAAACAATGCAGCGGTTAAACGTTAGTAGCATGTTACTGTCCTGAAAAATGTCCTATTGGCTTTTTGAAGTTGAAACTATGCATGTTCATACTTGAAAAACAATTTGGAAACAATATACATCAATATATGACACTCTTTTTTGCAGCAGATTTTAATTTTACTTTAAATGAAATAAAAATCAACACTTTTTAAAAATTCTAAGAAAATGTTTAGCCTTTTTTATGGATATATTATATCGACAGTTCTTTTGAATAATGTTCGATGAAATTCAAAAACTTAGAAAATGTGTTGGATTTTGTGAATGAAATAAAAATAAGAATAGATCCAATGTGAAAGTGTGCTTTTTGTTTTTAAAAATTGGTTGAAATGTCAAGAACTAATATAAGGCTTACTGAAGAAAATTGTTGTTACCTGTTTATTACTTACTTTACTTGTTAGCGCTACAGCGTGTGTTCCTGGGCCTCAAGTAATAACTTTCGGCAGCATTCTTGATCTGCTTGCTGATTCCAGTTTCGAAAACCAAGGTGACGTGCGTCGGCGTCAACTTGATCACTCAACCGGAGATGAGGCCTGCCTCTGCTTCTTGTTCCCTCGCAGGGTTGACGTTGAATACCTTACGGGCTGGAGCTTCGATGTTCATTCGCTTGATATGCCCTAGCCATCTCAAGCGTTGAACATACAGGTTTTTGGCAAGTGGCAAGTTGCTGTACAGCTCCTTTAACTCATTATATCTTCTTCGCCAGATGTTACTCTGCCTGTCGACAGATGCACCATACAGCAAGACTGTGATGATTAAGGTTTTGTGCAGTGTTTCTTTGGTACTTCGCGATAGGGCCCTATTCCTCAACTGCTTGCTTGGGAGAAAAGAAACAGGATTAGCAAGGGTAGTTCTAAATTTGATATCCGCGCTGATGTCATTTGCAGAATTAACAGCAATGCCAAGATAAACAAATTCGTCACGTTTTGACCAAGCCCATGGTGTAAGTTGACTCTAATAATGTCGAAGTCATCTGCATATCCAAGATATTGCGGGAATTTTTAAAAGATGGTGCCACTTGTATTGGCGTTGGTGTTGAGCAACACTCTTTCAAGAATAATATTGAAGCAGCTATATGACAGCACATCGCCTTGTCGTATCAGTTTGGTAGGGATACCAAAACTCAACATGGCACGGTATATTCCGTTCCTATCTGCATTGTCATAAGCTGCTTTAAAATCGATGAAAAGATGGTGTGTTTTGATGTTATGTTCTTGGTCTTTTCCAAGATTTGGCGTAGAGTGAAATTTTGGTGGATTTTCCAGACCTGAAGCCACACTGGTATGGGCCAATAAGTTCATCAGTAAATGGCCTCAGGCTTTCACATAATACGTTTGACAAGATCTTGTGTGCGATGTTTAAAAGGCTAATGCCTCTGCAGTTGGCCCAGAGAAGGCGGTCAACATTTGTATGAATCGGGCAGATGGTGTATAAGTTTCACTCGTCGGGTATGCTTTCTTCCGACCAAATTTTAATAACCAGCTTTTGCATGCTTCTTATCAGATCTGCTCCAGCGTTCTTAAAAAGCTCCGCATGCAGACCGTCATCACCTGCCGCTTTATTCGACTTCAGCCTAGTTGATCTCACTCTGGGCGAGTGTGTGAAACTCTAGATCGTCCACCAAATGGATTTGACTTGGCTGCTCGCTGGCTCGTTGACTTCATCACCATGAAGCAACTGGTTGAAATGACCGCTTCAGATTTGTATCATCGACTGCGTCTAGGCTCCAAGCCGGCTAGTGAATCCCGTTGTTTTTTTCTACTGTTCTATAAAAGCTTCGCACCTGTTTCCTGCTAAAACATCCCTGGATCTAATTCACTTCACGCTGCTCGTGGGCTTTTTTCTTTTTTCACTTCACGCTGCTCATGGGCTTTTTTCTTCCTTCTGAGCAAGCGGTTCTCATCCCTTCTCTTGTCGACGTAGAGCTGGCGGGAAGATCGTGTCCTCCTTTGCTGCCACAATCATTATGCCTCCGTTTTGGTTTTGTTTGCCTGAACACATTCGGAGTCAAATCAGGGATTCTTTGGTGACGGCTGTGAGAAACCAAGCACCTCTTCTGCAGCATTCCTGATGGATTGTTTGCAAATCTGCTAGTGGGTCTCTGGGCACATGTCGGCAAAGGCATTGGTGGTATCCTCCTACTGCAGTCTTCCAACGTTGAATCTTCTCCTCGTGGTTGTTGTACCCGAAGTTTAGCACCAACACCTACGTACGAACGCCAAGTATGCTAAAGGAGTGTCTTCCGTCAATAGCAACATGATCGGTTTGGTTGCATGTGCGATCATCGGGGGACTACCAAGTATCTTTGTGGATATCTGGGCGCGGAAATTTGGTGCTAATCGACATTTTCAACACCATTTTTTTCTCGGCTAGGAAGTCTATAAGCCTGAGTCCGTTTCCAGATTTGATGTCATGTAGGTTATGTCTTTCGATTGACCTACCAAAGATGCCTTCTTTACCAATATTGGAGTTAAAATCTCCCAGAAGAATTTTAACTTGTCTTTTTTTGGACATTGCTTATATGTTTTGGTGAAGTGCTCGTAGAATTCTTTTTTTGGTACTGTCATTCTTCTCTCCGTCGGGGCGTGCGCGCTGATAAGGCTCAGGTAGTGGAATTTGGCTTTAATGCGGATTGTCGTCACTCATTCGTCCTATCGAGTAGACACTTCCCATCGTAGAAATCACAACCTTCTTTGAGTTTGGCGAGGGAATCGGCCAGCTGCTATGCTTTGCGTGGCCGTGTGTTTTCCGGCTTGATAGGCCTGGGCATGACTGAGATCGTTGGAGCTGGTTCTTCAGAGCGATTTCTGGTCTTTCGTCGTTAGTTCACTTATACAGCGGGCACCGCTAGAAGGTGAGGATACGATCTTACACCTTTAACCTCTTTGTTGCCGATAATAAAATGACCAAAGACATTCAATTCAAATAATACTATCAATATCAGCTAAAGGGACTTTAAGAAAAACTCAAAATGTATTCCATACAAAATAAAATTATCGACATAAGAGAATTTTTCTTTGAAAAATCTATAAGAAGAAAGCCTTCATATTGTTAAATATTGCTTTACGACTAAAATATTTAGCGACAAAAACAGATACTGAAATTATCATGTGAAAAATATTGTTTTTTCCGAAAATCTAATTGAAAACTTTTTCTGCAGAAATCGAAGCTTACAAAAACAACGAAAAACAGAAAAAATGGGTGTCGTGAACAAAGACAGCCCGTTGAGAAGGGGGATTAATATTTAATTAAAATTTTGGTAACTCTGAACTATCGAAAGAAAGTAATAATTAATTTATTTAATTTAAAGTTAATTTAAAATTTATTTTATTCTGAAATTTTTTAAAGTCAAAATAAGGGGCAGCTGGAAACGAAGTTTTAAATTTGGTTTCGGGGGACCGAAAAATTTCTCGCAAACGTTTTTAAATTGTGGTTTCCGTAATATTAACTTATTAATATTTTGTGTGGAGTTGAGTCAGCAGAATGTTGTACTACCGCAATCACATTTTTTGGTGGTGTTGAAAAAACTTAGAAAATCATAAGAAGCCTTATGTGATATTAATTTAACTGATCAAATTTTACCTAAATGCAAAGCAGTTTCTACTGGATTGTTCCTGAATTGTTCCCATCGCACCGAAAAAGCAATTCAAGAGACATTTTTGAGAAAATCGATGATTCGGAGAGCAAGTTGAAAAAGAGGAAGAAATAAATTTCAAGAGAAACACCTTTTACGTCGTAGTTGATTCAAGTATTCTAGAATTTCTCGTTGATTCGATATGATGAACAAATTTGAATGCTACGTTTTCATTTTTATGGCAGTTTTCAATAATGGACGAAATTGAGATTAAAAACTCCGCTACAAGGTTCATCCTAAAGTAAAGCTCCCCTGTGTCTCAAGAGTTGAAAGAAGAAATAATTCATCTGGAACACGTTTATGCGAAGATAATTTTGAAGCAGAACTTTTGCCACTTAGTTTGCTTAATGCCATTTATTCCCAGATTTTGGATTTTCTCCAATATTTGTGTTGCTCTCTGCATGTTTTCTACCATACCTGTAACCAAAGCTAGTACCGAACGCTCATTTAGCGTCCTTACTAGAAAAAAGTATTTCCATTGTTCATGCTCATCACAACATCGTGTTTCCGGACTCGCTACACTACGCATTGAAGCACCTTTGGAAAGGAAATTGAATTTCGATGCAATTATAAGTTGTTTTGTTGCTCAGAAAGCTAGTTTGATCTTAATGTTAATTTTTTTAAAAAGTTAATTGACCCTTTTAACAGTTACTAACATGTCGTTGGCAATATCGAATTGAATGTATTATTCTGTTCGGAATCTGATCTACTCGCATGTATAATAATTTTCTATCCATCCTCCATTTCAACTAAACTGGGCGGTACTTATGAGATTGATTTGATGATTAACACTTTTTTAGGTTCACTTCGCAAACAAAAAATTATTATTTCCGCTAATTCCAACCAATTTCATGCTATTGCAATAAGAACTATCATATCAGTGGACATGAAATTTGAAAAAATGGGAAATATGGAGATTTTTCCGTCCTGGGTCCGGAATTCCTCTCGACTACTCTGAACAAAGAAACACATTGACTTCAAATATTGTATATTATACAAAAAAATGCTATTAATATTTAGCTTTACTTTTAATAAATATCGGCAGATGAACACTAATTGAAAGTTATTAGTGTGAGTCGCATCTCAACCTAGTTTTTACTACTCATTTATCGTAGTCTAGCCAATCAAACCCTAGTATATAACTTAAATTAACAAAATTCATTGAAATTATTAGCAATTAAAGTCACTAAAAACTGAAATAAAAACAGAAATTAGTTTATTTTTATTATTGTAAGCACTGGACATGTTGCGTTTAAAGGCGAAAGTCTAAAACATGGATTATTAAAAAGACCGACATCGTAAGTCACTCATAAAAAATTATGAACTGCCAAATTTATAGCAAAGAATTCTTCCATTCAAATGGTAAATTTACTGCACCAACTGGTAAGTTTTTCTGAGAAAATTAAATAAATTCATCTATTTTTTATTGTATACAAATGTATTAAAGCTGAAAAGAACAAAATGTCAAGTTCTAAAACTCTTAAGAATGTAAGTTAGATGTAAGACTTTTGTACCTTAATCTACAATAAATAAATGAAGAATGAAAAAAAAGAAAACTCAATAGAAAGACTTTTTAACAGAAATCAATTAAAAACAAAAATATTAATTGAATTGGTGTAATAGAAATCTCAAAAACAACTTAAACTAAATGTTGTATCGTATACATTTTAAAATTCTTAAATACCCATTTTAGCAAAATCGGTTGCAAGTAATTGTTTTAGGGCACCAATAGGAAGATAATTTAGTTCACTATGTTGTATGCTAATTATACTAAATTCTCCCAAGAAAGGTACCAGATCATCAGTTTCAATTCAATGTTTTACAGTGTATTAAGTTCCATCTTTGTTTATCATCTCATTGAAATACCTTAAATTCTTTCGTACAACACACACGTAAATGCTTTCTAACCAAAAACCAACTCACCAGTTTGAAGTGTTACGAATTTTTGGTGCCACAATGTCTCGTTTTGAAATCGAAGATCATGACCAGCAGACAAAATGTCTGACGGAAATTCTCTCTACATTCCCTAAGTGTATACCTAAACCGGATCCCGGCCATAATAAAGGTCTAAATGCGTATACATCATGTTGTTTTTATAACCTCTCCTCCACAAAGGACAAGGTGTGATGAGATGCATTCTTGCGTGAGTATTTTATTATTAATCTTCTATTATTCTTCATGCAATCAAGTGCCAGTTTTTATTTTCGAAATTCCCTCAGGGGGTACTACCAACAACTTAGGGATCCCTTATTGTTAATCCAACTCACATTCTCTTTGTATGTACAAAAAGGTAAGAAAAACAGGATCAGTTAAAAAAACTCAATAAAATTCAAGACAAAAATTGGAATTAGATCCTCGAAACTACACCAACCAAAAACATCAACAACAACAAAAGAGTAAATAAATAGACAGAGAGGAAAGGGAAAGAATTAATTTTTGTCGTCTTCTTGTTGTTAACGAGATGATGACTTCCTCAAGGAGTTTCGTATCGTTTTTTTGTGTGGGTTCTTAAAATGTTTTTCGTCTTTCGGTTTTCGATCAAGAATTTCAAAGTGTGATACGGCGCGATGTTTCTCTTCTTATATGCATGTCACTCCAATTCAATACCTCGCTGGAAATGATGTTTTGAGAAGAAGATACAAAAGACACACAACCTAAAGGCAATTCCATAATGAGACTTATACGGATGAACAATGGCAAGAAAAAATATGAAAGATAAGTGCCTGGATGGTTATACCAAAGAAAAAGAACTAAAGGCTTCAGGTTCTTCTTCAATTCATCGGTTGGACAATCAAGATGTCATTCTTTTTTTTCTTCAAAGTGCTACAGGGCTTACCACCAAATGATACCCTATAATATAATATGCCGAATGTGATGCGATGGTGCTTCATTCTCCACTTCTTTATCATATTTCTTTAATTTAATTCAGTTGATTTTTGTTATTCAAATGTGTTTTGTTATTAAACTGGAGTATTTGTGAAGGCAGAAGGCAACCATGTCATTAATTCGAATTAACGAAGAGCACTAAATGTTGAGTATAATAGAAAATATGCCTCATAATGGTCTTCTATAAGTATTCTTTATTGAATGGGTCTTTAACCATCATCATCTTTTGAGAATATAAGAGACTTGCATCATTGAGGCAGAGTGTGATTAGAGGACATTTTAAAACGAAGTTTTCATAGTTTAAGCTGCATATGAAGTGGCAATTAATGTTTCATTTATTTCTTTTTGCATTTGTCTAAATTTAGTTCTTTTTGTTCTTTTTGGGTTTAATTTGGAACATTAAATGTAGTGTAACTGTCATGCTTTCCAGGTAATAACATATGCTTAATTATTCTATTAATACAATGAAATCATTTTTCCTGGATTGTTTCCCTGATATTCCGATAACTCTATTTCTGTAAATTTTAGTTCAGTAAGAAAATATAAGTACATTCAGTTTCAATCTCAGATGAACTTTGAAGGGTTCATAATTTTTTTGTTTTAAAAAAGATATCTTCTTTTAACACTTATAATGTTTACACTCATGTATCACTTTTATCAAAAAGCTTAAAGTATTATTAATTACATTATTTTTAAAAGGAGTTGAAAGGAAAAGTAAAATACTTATATAAAATAAAGAAAAAAGCTAGAATGTGATCCACACTCAAAAGATCCCAAGTTTGAAGTTCTCAAAATACTTAAGTCAAAAACAATATTTACTAGTTCTTAATTGCTATTGTTGGTTTTCGTTTTTTGTTAAAAGAGAGTACTTGGTTTTCCCAATTTCAAAAAGTGTAGTGCTAATTTGAACTACATAACTTTTTTTCTATAATCGTTGATCCAAAATTTGTTTTTCTTCAACTTGTTAACAACAAAAAAACTGCAATTAACTGCATAAATTGCAGAAAATGTAGTGCTAACAGTAAAGTTGTGATATGCATTCTTTGTATTTACTTAAAGACTTTGCATTCAATTTCAGTCCTTAAGTCAATATATTGTAGTAAAATTATGGCAATCTTTTAAGGGTCAAATGATAGGTGAATGCAAAATCTGAATTCTCAATCCCTAAAAAAAAAGTCTTGCGGAAGACCTGAATGTGTCGATTAATCGTCTTTCTCAAGAATTAGGCATTAGTACTGTCTTAGGACACATTATGGCGTATTTTGCATTTGGATCTACTCCCACGTCCATATAAACTTCAGCTCACACAACAACTGAAGCCAGCTAAAAGTTCACAAAGTCGTAGATATATCGAATGGGTGCTTGAATAACAGGCGGTGGACGGTGGTTTTTCGAACACAATTTTCTTTAGCAACGAAGCACATTTCTAACTCGGTGTTAATAAACAAAGTCGTAGTATTTGGAGTTTGAAGAGAGGTCATTACATCCACAAAAAGTTCCTGTTTCTGTTTTATGCGCTCTTTGGTCCGGAGCGTAGGAACCACACCTCACACTTCTTCGAAAACAAAACGTTATGGTCATATGATAACCGACTTTTTTGTGGTTTCAACAAGGTGATAGGGGATACCGACAAAATACAAAAGTTAAAAATCGCCAAAAACAAAATCCCCACACACTTTTAAAAATCCACAAATTGTTTATCCCCAAATACAAAATCTCGTTAAATAAAATCCCCAGGATCAAAATTCCCATGACGATATGTTTGTTTTCATCATTTGAGTGTAATTTTAGGAGCTAAGCAAAAGTTCAGAATATTATGACTTTTCAAAACTTTACTTCTGGTTCAAAACCAATGTTCCTACTTACTTACTTAAGGTTGAGCAATAGTTTTGTGTGAACTAGGGCCTCACCCATCAAACTTCTCCATCTAGCTCGGTCCCTAGCTAGATGTCTCTAGTTTCGCGCTCCAAGTTGGGTGAGGTCACTTTCCACTTGTGCGCGCCACCTGATCCGCCGTCTTCCTCTACTGCGCTGTCCAGTGGGTGAGGAATTGAAGACATTCCGGGCCGGAGCATTGGTTTCCGTGCGCTCTTGTTTTGCCCTCATTAGCCGTTGAACTTATTTTATATATAATACTCACAAACGCCCTATTGACATCACGCTGAGTTCTTCCGATTATGTCAATATCATCAGCATATGCTAGTAATTGGACAGACTTTTAAAAGATAGTGCCTCTAGTTTGACGCGTGAGCTCTCCACTATTCTTTCAAGTAAGATGTTAAAAAAATCGCATGACAGCACATCACCTTGCCTAAAACCTTTTTTGACATCGAAAGTTCTGTTAAGTTGTTTCCAACCTTTATGGAGCAGCGCGAATTCTTCATGGTCATCCTGCACAAACAGACGAGTTTGGCAGAGATACCAAAACTAGACATGGCTCTATCCACCTCGTCCCTGTAGATGCTGTCATATGCGGCCTTTAAATCGATGAATACTCGTAGATGGTGGGTGTCGATTTGGTTTTCTTGGGTTTTTAGCAGGATCTGCCGTAATATGAATATTTGATCGACTGTGGACTTTCCTGGTCTAAAACCACACTGATAAGGACCTATCAGGTTGTTGACGATGTGCTTTTGACGTTCACATACTACGGCAGAGAAGATTTTGTAGGCGATTTTAAGTAGACTGATTCCTCTTTAGTTGGTGTAGTCTCCTTTTTTCAGGATCGGGCAAACAATATTGAGGTTCCATTCTTCGGGCATGCTTTCTTCCAACCATATCTTACAGATATGGTTGGAAGCACCTTATATATGCTAATCTTTACTTTGTCTATGTCGGGAGGACGGCTTTCGTCGTCTATGTTGATTGGATCATCCCGCCTGACAGCGTGATACGGTTTGTCATCGCCGTTATAAAGTCTGCAGAAGTGGACCTTCCATATCCTCAGCATTGACTGCGGTTCCACTATGATGTTTTCACTCTCGTCGTTGCAGTCTTTGGTTTAAGGTTTATGTTCCAGTGAATTTCGTTTCACCTGTTTATAAAACTTTCAAACTTCAAACCCAATTTTTTGGATGCGTGAAAAAGAAAACATGAACCCGAGTTAAAGTCAGTGGCCGATTGTTTAAAAAATAATAATCTTCCTAGCACACAAAATGTAATTGAAACTTAGCATCGCCACCTCAGGTGCATTGTAGGTATAAAAAACTCAGGATTATATACACTAACAAGAGAGTAAGCAAAGAAATTATAGCAAGGGGTCAAGTTTCCCAAATCATTTTTTCCAATTCATTTTCCCAATGCAATGGCTCCAAACAAGATTATTTTCCCATTTTTTTCCCAAAAAATTGGTGTCCCAATGAAATTTTTGGCTTAATTTTCATTAGCGCAGCACGAATTTCGACAAACGTTTTTTTATTTGATAGATATGTTCAAATAAATAATAATTGTAGTAATTGCAAGGAATAATATTAAAACCGGTGAACAAGACTTTTTTTGTGGAGCTACGCAAAAGACCGTGCTTATTCTGATAAATCTTTGACTTGTGAGCACTTAGAAACCAACATTCGTTAAGTTATGGCTGAAATACCACCCAATATATGTCAAAAATTGGTCGAACGTTACCTTAAAAGAATCGACGCTTGCCAGAATTCGCGTGGTGGTCATTTAAATGATGTAGTATTTGACATATCGTCGTCGTTCTATGAAAACTCCCTAAGTCCATTTTCCCCCAAAAATTAAATAAATACACTAAGTTCATGCAAATGACAAAATCTATATTTTGTCGAAACTCCCTAAGCTTAAGGATGCACCATTTTTAAATTTAACAGAATTAAAACTACCAAAAGCTATTGATTTGCATGTTGATTTCAATCTTCTAATGCAAATATCTCAAAACACAAAAAATCGATTTAGGGAGTTTTAATAGAACGACGACGATATAATGTATATAATGTTAACGTTTAAACTTTGTAATAAGAAGAAATATCATGAAAAAAGTATTTAATATGTAATCTATTTACGTTTACTTTTGAAACCGCAAATTGGATAAACCTGTTCAAAGTCAATAAAAATGAAGAATTTTAAATATTCTTTCTACGCCACGTTTGTTCTTTAGTACAAATTTTTAAATTTTCAAACATTTATCACAGACATTATGTGAGGTTTTGTAATTATCTTCAATTATCAACACAAATTAATTTTTGTGTCAAACGGTGATTAAAAATAGTTTTTTGTCATTAATTTTCTTCAGAAATGAATATTTTCATATTCAACAATATTGAGAAATATGGAAATAAGAAAAAAAAAAATATTTCAATATTTTTTTAGTTTATTTGATGTCTTATAATATGTGAACCCCTTGAAATGATTTTAAACGTATCTCCTAATGACAAAAACTAAAAAAAATGTGTTACCTTAGTTTTTTTTTGACTATTACAAAATCAATTATTATAACAACAAGAACATTTTTAAACTGATAATTTTCTAAATAATTTGAACCAAGTCACCACAAATGTTTTGTTTCAATACAAACAATGATCGTCCTTTTATATTTTCAACCACTAATAGGTTACTATTATTTTTCTTTTATTTTCCTATATTAAGAAGAATAAAACAAAGAATTGTATTTTCTTATTCTCATGTTTTAACTTATCCCTAGCCTATTTTTCAATTTTCCAATATATTTAGTTCTAACAAAGTCCAGTAAATAATTCACATGCCCTGATGTCCACCTGGTAAACAATGAGGAGATTCCTCTCCTGGTGGGATAGGTTAATCTTTTCGAAGTAGTTCTTTTTTTTTCATTCGAAATACCTGTTTAAAAAAGGATCTTCTTTTTCCGATACACACCAGGATAGGATAAGATCAAATATATACCATAAATGAAAAGACAAACAAAAGTGAAAAGTCAGGCTATGTGAATATTTTTATAACCTATCAGGAACAATAGAAGCAGGAACATCCTACGCACAATTATAACAAAAGGATTCCCATTCAATTAGACAATGGAATTAGATGAACAAAATATTATGTATGTTTAGCTGTAACACATGCTGTGAGTTTAGAAATTGTTTAATGGCGACAAACTGTCTAGTGTAACGATTTTAGAAAACTCAAAACTGTCTGGTTTCTAGTTTCTGGTGGAGGGAGAATTTCAGGGAATATTTAGATGAAAAGACAGGTAAGAAGTGTGTGTACCTGTAAAGGACCCGGGTGAGTTATTAATAAAATAAATTATACTACAAAATGAGAATAAATTCAAAACCTGGAGAATTTTGAACGTTACAACTTTTGAAAATAGGGTAACTAAATGGAGCAAACTTTAAAGTTATAAGGACTTTAAATGAGGGCAGACCATATTTTTGATAGGTGTTGAGAAATCTGCTTACACTTAAGGAAAAATAATTAATTTTATTGTTCATGATATTTTTCAAATTATTAAAATTCTTCTAACTCAATCATTTTTAAAACATAAAATTCTTCAATTTCTTTTCAATTTTGTTAGAATAACTTAAAATTCAAACCGAATTTGATGTTTCATCGTGAGTTTGAGTTTAATTGAAAATTTGTGATGTTTTTTACAGTCGAACCCAACAAAATCGGTAAATTTAACAATTTTTTCAATCAACAAAATTTATAAAAAACTTTGTTCCTCGTACAAAGTCCTTTATAATAAACCTTAAACTCAAGCTTAGTTATTGAATTATACCAACAACAATGAAAATTCATCACCAACCTTGAGAATCTTCTAGAATAATGAAGCATTTTTCGTTTTTTTTTACGGGTTTTTTGATAATTGCTAACTGCTGGAAGTTTCCATATTTTTTATTTTCAAAATCAAATAAGACGTTACCCCTTTGCGAATGGTAAAAAATAAATCTTGCATAATATTTTTGTTGACGCACTCATAACGAAAGGATAACATGGCGGATTATTTTTAATTGAATCTTCACGAAACTGTTTGTATTTTTTTCATGTGCAAATCGAATTATAAATATTCATGAATCATAATTTAACCCCATCACCGTATTTTTAACATATACCGAAACCATCAATGATACAATTTCCTAACCTTTTTTACCGTCAATTTAATTCGCATAAATAACAAAATTTTAATCAAGGATCAATAAGGATTTTTGTATGAAATTTGGCAGTGCGTAATACGACGACCAAGACGACATGGAACGCACCCTAATTTGCACGCCGCGCCATAGTACAGAAAATAGAACTATGTCACGATATTGATGGTTGATCTTGAACAATCCTTGAAGAAGATGGCAAAAGGACACATAAATAAATATTGTGCATCTTGGTTATGTGATATGGGAACTGTTTTTCTTTTGCACGGATGATCCTTTTTTTTGCGATCGATCGGTTGATCGATATTTTTCAAAGATCCTTACACCATTGTTCGATTGTTACTTTGCTAAATCAAGAAAATAGAAGATTCTTTTTTCCTGATGCAAATTGTGCCAAATCAATTTGAATCCTTTCGCCTGGAAGAAGAAGTCACATCTCTTTGTTATTATACAGTTTCATTCTTTATCCTTGTGAGATTTGAATGGAATAATACTCAGTTCGATTTATTTTTGCATTTGTCAAACGATGAGAAGATTCTTAATTTTGCATTTTTCAAATGAAAACATGTTCTCATGTTTTTTTTTCAAGACGGTCTTTTTTGGACTGGGAGAGGTTCATTGATTTTTGATTATTTATTTTTTGGTATGCAATTTCACAGATGTCATTGTGACAAAAATCTTAAAAAGGAACAGAAGAGTGATCGATATATTTTTGCATATGATGGGTTTTGCATAGGATATTGATATTGTTTGATTGTAGGAAAAATATGTAACAATGATGCTAGGAAGTGAGTGCAATTTGAATTTGATTTGCTCAATAGACTGAACTTTTGTCACATAATTTGCAAGCATCTTCACATTTTATAAGGGCGTTCATCAATTCTGAATTTTTCAACTTCACATTGACATGTAATGAAGTGTTCAAAAAAGTGATGGAGTGTCAAATAATTTTGATCACTTTGCTTAGGAACCAACAACTTCTTAGTGATGTGGAAAAAGGTCTTACTCAATTCTTATTTATTCAATTGTTTGTTACCCTTTTTGGTGTAAATCAATGAACCCAACCCATGGATTCGAAAATATATTAAACTGTGATTTATTTTATTTTAAAATTAATCAATATTTTGTAAAGTAACTTTTTGTTGAAGATTACAGCTTAAAAGCATAGTTTTAGCGTGAATGTAATATTTTTAATTAATTGAGAGTTTGAAGTCCACTTTGTCCAACTGAAAATCCTGATTGGCAATTTTCGACGTTTCAAAGTGTCTACAACCTAAGTCTACCAGTTCTTTGAATTATTTCTCTGTGTGGCCATATTACAAAAACGAGTAAATTTATCGACTTAACCTTCCGACCACAACACATTTAAAATATACATACACCAGCCAGGATAAATTAAAAAAAAAAACTTTAAAGAACAACATCTAATTTTTATTCAAACAAAACAATTCATTTACTTTATTAAAAACATAAAAAACTTAATTCATAAAAAAATTAATATTTTTACAAAAAAACTGTAGAAAGGAAAATGAAGCAAAATCAAAATTACAGTTCGAATAAAAATGCCTGGGTTGTTATAGCACCCCTGTGGTGGTCGGAAGGTTAAAATCAATTTTCTTTCATACATAACAAAATCTTCAATATACAATGTACCCGTGTATTGATAATTAAGACTTAGGAATTAGGGCCGAAAGGCATTAGTAGGTATTGTATCACAGTTTAACTTAGAGTTTCCATTTGGCGGAAATAAGTAAATTAACTAATATTCTTCGTTCGGATTTGGTAGGTCCCCTTTATCTCGAATTTATTTATTTTTGTGTTTAAAAAAGCACATGTGTTTTATTGAAGTCTTCTTTATAACTTTAAAAATTGGTTTTCAACCATGGATATCAAATAAAGTATCACTTACATTTTAAAAATTACTGAACCAAAAAGGCTTGCGATGGAAGATTGAAGCTTTTCAGGATTTCATGAAATGACATAGTATTCATTTCAAAGGATTAAGAGCACTATACAGAAATCTTAGCCAAACATATTTAATGTAACACAAAAATAGTATAATTCCCATTAAAACAAAAATTTAAACTTTTCATTTTTGCAAGAAGTGCAGTTTTAATAATAAATAAATCGTTAATAAAGCTCAAATAATTAATTTGCTTTCCAATATGTAAAGAAGAACAAGATTGTCCAAAAGTGCGTTCAATGCAAGATAAAACCATGTGAGCATTTCCTTTCGTCTAAACGTCGCGTCGAAACTAGCTCGAAAATCGGCTTCAAAGTCTAAGATATAGGAAGTGCACTTAATACTTTTGAAAATTAATACATTTTAATTAAAAAAAAAAAAAGAATTCAGTATCCTTAACTGCATTTTGAATGCTTTCAGTATAAGAAAACTAAGATAAGGTAATTTGCACCCTTGCATAGTTTTAAGAGAACGAAACGTAGATTTGACACTTTTTGGAATATGCTCAAATGTTAATACAGTTTTGATTTTGTATTCATACCGATATTTTGAAAATATCAGTTTGACTTATTAGTCCAGTAACTTTATACACCAGACCATTCGTTGAATCCGGTAGTTCTTATTATTTGGTAACTAGCTTATGATTTGTTTGCCTAGTTAATAATCCAAGTTTCCAACCTCCAGCGAGGAAGATGTCCAAGAATCAAAAAAGTTGTTAGTATCTTTTACCCTGGAAGAGATATGAAAGAATATAATCATATGGTATACAATTTTAAGACAACAAAATTAACTACAATCTGAGTCTAAGGTTGTGTCTTTAGAAGTGAAGGTATCCAAAATACAGTTGATTTAAAATTATCTAAAATACGTTTTTTACAAAAAAAAATCGACGAATTAATACTAAAATATTAAAAGTATTTTATACAATTTGCCTTAAGACATAACATGACTATTGGGCGAGAAAGTTGGGCCAAACGAAGAAAAACATTTTAAAATGATAATAAAAATAATAGAAACAATCTCGTGTCCAATCTTTTTTTAATAAAAAGGTATTTGCGAAGAGTAGGACAATAAAAACTATAAAGGTAGATTTCTAACAATTTATTGCTTAAATACAACAATTTTTTAAAATATAATAATAGGAAATAATAATACAAAATAGAATCGTGATTATTATTATGTTTCATCCCATAAAAAATAATAGAAACAAAATTAGGATGGTACTCTTATTGTAGCAAGAATGTAACTTAACAGTAAAATAATTTCAAATTCTTTGAGTATTTTGTAGTGGCACCTTTATTTTAAATAACGGCCTCCACTATTCGCCAATCGAATGCACCAATTTGGCACATGACTCTACGGGTAAAGAGTACCATTTCCCGTTGAATTTTCGACCACAACTCTTTCTTTTTAGTTTTAAAATGCCTCATATGTGCTTTATTGGGTTTAGGTCGGGGAATTGTGATGGACATTGCCTAACATTGATTTTGTTTGTTAGAAGTGTTTGTTAGCCAATTTGGAGAGGTGCTTGGGGCCATTATCTTGCATGAGCTCTCATTTGATTGGCACCTACACTTCAATGAATGATACCATAACTGAATTAAAGATGTCAACATAACCCACATCGCATATTTTATCCTCGATCCAAAATATTGGACCTACACCAGATGCTGTAATGTACCGTCAAATCATTATATTCCCACCACCGTGCTTCACTGTCTTTCTATGCATATTTTGAGTTAAACTTCTTGTCTATTGGCCATCTCACATACATTTTATTATCGGAAGTAAACAAATTGATCTTCGTTTCATACCACCATAAAACGACATTCCAATAGAACGGTGTAAATGTTTATTTGCAAAGGTTAGTCCTTGTATAATGTTTTTTTCGGTTAAAAAAGGAACTTTTCGTGGACTTTTACCAAGAAGACTGGCTTCTATAAGTTAGTTTCTTATTGTTCTAGCTGTCACTGATAAACTTCTTTGCGTTTTGATATACTATTGGTAGAAATGTGTTAAAAGAAATCATTTCTTTTTTTAGAAGCACTCAAACATGGATTAAACGATGTTTGAGTTCTTCTAAAGAAAGAAATGGTTTCTTTTTACATATTCGTACCAATAGTGTATTAAAACGCGAAGAACTTTATCTTTTTCTTCATCTTGTGTCTTCGTTAGGCGTAATGTAAAGTTTTAAATACTTTTTTTATCGAACCGTTTAAAATTTTACCAATTTCAATCATTGTTTTTCTAGCTTTTCTAAATTTATTTATTACTTCGCGTTCTTAGCGTTCAAAGGTAGTATAATCCACGACGCATATTTATTAAAGTTATTGATGGGTTTTAAAAAATTTGTTTTGTTTCGAATATAATAACATCTGACAAAATTATAAAAAAATTCAAAACACCTATTTGCACACGAAATAATAGATAGTTACGTTAGAATAACAGTTCAAGTAGGTTGTTACTATTATTTTTCCATACGAAATAATCGAACTTATTACTGTTAAGAACAAACAAAAAGTTGCGTCCTCGAACCAATTTTGCAATTTGAGAGGTACAATTAAAATATAGAAAGACTAACAACAGAAGACTTATAAATGCTAAAAAAAATATTGTGTATCGAAAATGATGAAGACACTCATTTCTATTATTTTTTCCAACATTGTACATTATTGTGATATATCTTTTCTCAAAGCCCGAAACCTATTCTTGCAATAAAAAAAATCAAATGGGGTGGCGCAACAGTCCGTTGTGAACCAGGGCCTAGTGACTTACAACTCTCAACCATTCCTGTGTGCGAGTACTGTTGTCAGGAATGGAAGGGACCTACAATTTAAGGCCGAATCCGAACGGCTAGTTTGAGAAAGCACTTTTTCATGACAAGAATTACTCTTGAAGGATTTGTCAATTCCTCGCAAGAGGCAGTACCCGCGAAAATTATTTTTTTTAAATTAAGCTGGCACAGGCAGGGATTGAACCCAAGACCCCTTGCATGACAGCCCAACGCACTAACCATCATGCCACGGGTACTGCAATAACTTTTTAAAAAAATTGTCTTTTATCCATGGTATGAGAATTAAAAACAACGGAAAAACCATGCAAAAACAATTGTTTTTAAAGTAGTAAATGTTCTTGTCAGCTACTGATCAAAAACCAAAAAGCCAAATCTAAAAACATAGTATAATTTTTGAGAAAATTGGAAACAATTATTTCTACTACACTTCGTTGTATTCAAGTAGTCTTTTCTCTGGTAAAAAAAAAAAATTCCGTAGATCCGGTAGATAACATTTTTGTTTCTAGAGGTATGACATAGGTGTTATAAATAATCCAGATTTTCGATCTCTAAGTTTGAGCCCAACATGTTAAAAAAATCGAGAAAAAAAAACACGAAAAACTTTAGTTTTTCCAAGGTATTGCGACTTTAAACCCGGAGGGCTAGTTTCTTCCCCATAAGTACACTCGAAATTTCAAACTAAGTTCATGTTTACTCTTTTGGTCCAATATTTTCAAGGCAGAGATATGTTATACTTTAATGGGCAAATTTTCTATTTTTGATATTTTAGTATTAAATTGTGGATTTTTAGAACAAAAAAAAACGTTTTTCTGCAGACACAAACTTAAACTTAAATTGTAATTAATATATTTGCCTTAACTAAGTTTAAAAAAAATCTCCTGTGGTTTTTCTTGATTTTAGAAATCTTCCATTTTTCGCTTAGTTTCGGAAACTTGGATCCTTCTTTTCAAATGACAAAGCAACTGAACTATATTTTAAAGACGGATATTCCACACTTGCAAAGAGGAACAGTGTAAATAAAAAAACTAAAAATCTTAAGAGATGTAGCAAATGTAAATATTAATAAATGCTTTTATTAAATATTTTTACTGAACATTTTCAAAGATTAAGACGCTTTAACCTTTGGAAGTTTTGTTGGAATTGAAATCACAACGAACAAGAACAATCAGATTGTTGGTATTTTTGTATTTTTTGTATTTTTAGCAAAAGTCAATTTTGAGTTCTTAATATCATTAGTTCTTCAGTATGTCACTATTTTATAGAAATTTGTATTATTTAAGATTATTGTCAAAAGAAATCAATTAAAAAATCTTAAAATCCAAAAAACATCAAAACTATCAACTTATGAATGAATACAAAATTTAAATGAAAAATAATTCATCCCAGCAAATGACTCTAAAACGAAGGATCTTTTGTGTGTTTCTCGTGTCCAATAGGATTAAGTTAGTTCTTTATATTCTTCTTCAAGTCCCCTTTTTGAAAACATATGTAAATGTGTACAATAAAATCCTTAAATACGCGTGAATTATTTATTATTTTTGACAAGAAAATCTAATATTTTTGATTTTATTGTGATGATCGAAGTGGTGTGGGACCAGAATTAATAGTTAGACAGTCATAAGACAGACAGACAGGAGGGCGGCACGGCACGGCGGCAACGGCCATTATGTTTTTCATTTTGTGACAAAGATGAAGCGAAGAGAATTCGTTTTGAATGAATGTCGATATATTCATTTATCTGTCCATCCATATTCAATGCAATTATAAAAAGATCGTCCTACCTGAGTTCAATAATATTTACTATAAAATATAAACAGTGACGGACACAACAATAGGACCTCTTTGAGTGTGTATTGATTTTTTAAATGAACTCAAAAATTAACTAAATTCTTATCTTAATATAAATAATTTCCTAAAACTTTAGTATTCCTTGAACTTAAACCAAGATAATTGTAAATAAAAATAAGAAACAGGATAAAGGAAAATTAATTATTGAAAAAAATTGTAAAAAACATAAGGGCCACCACTTTAAAGAATTTTGAAAATTTATTATATATTGATTTAGTTCAATTCAGGAACCGCATATTCATTTAGTGTTTTACTATTTTAAGTATATTTTAAGGTTTTACCTGCACATTTATTGCCAAAAGCTTTATTTATAATTATCAGACTTTAAATAGTTAAAATCTCTTAAGATATATTATCACCCATACAAAATGGTTCTATTTTTCTGTCCGTCATTGTATGTTTGTATATTCTGTCGCCCGCCTGTCTGTCTGTCTCGTTGCAGGACTTTTCCATCTCTTCAAAAATATCGATGCGGGAGTTTATGTGTGGGTATTTTTGGTGTTTGGTTTTTAAAACTGGCGACACACTGTCTGGCAAGTCAGAATCTATTCAAAATCCGAGCACCCGCATTTTTCATTTTTCAATTCTTTCCATTTTTTTTTGTTAAAAACCAACAAAAGGTGAAAGAAAAGAAATGCATTTCAGTTCCACTTGAGAGGAGAGGGAAAGGTGAAAGAATGCATTTCAATGACAATACACTTAGATTTTTGTCTTCTATTATAATGATGAGCTCAGCTCAGCTTCGACTCCGACTCCGACTACGATACGATGAATGATCAATAGAAATCTATATTGGACGTTTTTGTACCTATCGGGAGGTGGATTTGGTCATTCATTTTGGTAAATTGGTTAAAATATTATTAATTGTTGTTGAAAGAATAAGTCCTCATCGATATTCGATACCACACAATGCGGGATGTTTCTATCTACTTATTTGCTTGTATCTCTTTGCCATCAGAAAAAGAGATATTTTGAAAGTATTTTGTGATTTATATTTTGACGAATCGATCACTATTAATCCACTTTTGAATGCAAAGTGACAAATATTAATGGTGGCGATTAATTATTAGATACTTTTTTTGTTTTGTTTAAAATTTAGGGTACCTACTTTTTGTATTCAAGAAAAGTATGGGAAATAGCACTTGACGAAGTAGTTTTAGTCTATTCTTAAAACCTAGAACAATGCTAAATTTTGACTGCTTACTTTAGTTATGTGGTTTTTTCTGAAAAGACTTTATATCATGGGAACAATACTTTCTTTATTGTTTTTGTCATTTGTTTTGTTTTTAAGATATCAGTCAAGCGACATCTTAAGGTGACAAGTAAGCAAAACGCAGGGATCAGGCTTCTTTAACTGCAGGGTGGACACTATAAAACGTTAATCTAATAAATCAATTTGGTTTTTCAAGTCATCGTATTCAAGATTTGTCATTTGAACATCAACACAATTGAAGAATTTCTGTTTTTTTTTTTAAATTTTTGTTTTTATTTTAAAAATGTATTTTATCATGAAGAAAGAAATTAGAATTTTTGAAAAATAAATCCAGGGCATTTTAAAATAATACAAATCACAAAAAGATCTAGGCATTTTAAAGTATTTGAGTGCATTTTAGAAACTGTAGGAGGATCTATAGCTTCTCAACGGTTTAAGTTGCAAGAAGCCAGCCTAAACTTAACATTTTTAAGATACTTTCCAAAACCTCATGTTAGAATTACTTCAATTCTGTGTTGAATTCCAAATACGTATCATCGTTTAATAAATGTTTTACTTTTATTGGACAATATTTTCAAAACTTGATTTCTTTTTATTATAAAACCATGGTTTTCTATGATCTAGCGTTGGAGATTAAAAAGAGTTTGAATGATGTATCGAAAACATTAATATCTTAACATCTTATATTATTTAAAACAAGACATTCCTGTAAAATTTAACTCTTTTTATTTACGAAGAAAGTATGGGTATAAAATTGACCTGAAAACAAATTAAAAATCACTGGTACTTGAAATGTTTTACACCTTGCTTAAATTGTTTGTTATGAATTAATTTTCCAAATCTTAAGAATCGAACCTGAAAAAACTATTTCTTTTTAATCAGCCCGCTGTTTTTTTGATATATCTGAGAAGTTAGACGAATTAGCCATTGAACTAATGAGACCAAAAGTCTGTACGATCTTCAGCATTTTTGTAAAGACTTTTAAATGCTATATTTTTTTTCCGAATATTATAAATACATTACAATCTTTTAATCAAGGACAAGACTTATCGCCTTAGCAAAATAGTAGTAAAAGTTATTAAAATTGAGTCTTCAAATGTTATTCCGATCCAAACATTTGGATTTGGGCAAGCTCATAGTACCACCTATCAAGTGCCTAGAATATGTTACCATATTAAAGAAAAACTTACTGCGAAACAGTCAGAAGATTCTTTTGATAGAAAGGTGTCCTTCATAAACTCAAGGTCTTTGGTTCTCCTTTTTATCTTCTACAAATTTTAAACATTTCTTGCAAATGGAAAATTTCAAGTTAACCTAAATAGTAAACCATATTCCCACTTACAAAATATAACTTAGGGGTACCACAAGGATCAGTGTTTGGTCCGATACTTATTACATTTGTTGATGACTTCAAAGAATTATTGAACTCCAAACAAAATTTACGATTATTTCATAGCATGAAAAGTTAAACTTAAAGCTGACAAATATAGAGCCGTATTTTAAAGCAGAAAAAAGTAAATAATGTGCTATACGACTTGGTCAATTCAAAGTAAATTACTGTGATGTTTTCTTGGTCAATTCTGTCAAAAATCTTAAAAGGAGATCACTGAATTTGTTACAGATATTGTAAAGCCAGTATATCATCGTTTCGTTCGGACCACTGAAAATATCGCTGATTTAAGTGAAAGTGTTGCCGAAGACCCGAATGTGTCGATTTTTCGTCGTTCTCAGAATTAGGACTGTCTTACGGCACATTATGAAGTATTTTGCATTTGAAACTGAACTTCTATTTATATAAAGTCCAGCTCAGCCAACAATTGAAGAGAGCTGACCACAATATCGTAAATACGTCGAATGGGTGCTTGAACAACAAGCGGTGGACGGCGATTTTTCGAACAAAACTTTCTTCATCCACGAAGCACATTTCTCACTTGGTGGATATGTTAATAAAAAAATTGTCGTATTTGGAGTTCTGAGAATCCTCAAATAATTGCAAAGAGGCCATTACATCCACAAAAAGTCACTGTTTGGTGCGCTCTATGGTCCGGAGGTGTAATTGGACTTTTCATCTTCAAAAACGAAGATGGAACGACTGTCACCGTCAGTAATATAATAACCGTCTTTTTTCAATGTTTTGAAGACTTCGAATTGATCCAATATGGTTTTATTGCAATAGACAATTACTTTTACAATACAATACAATAGAAACTTCTCCGAGCTAGATGTCTCCAGTTTCGAGCTCCAAGTTGGGTGTAATCACTTTTCACTTGTTTGCGCCACCTGATCCGCGGTCTTCCTTTACTCACTGCCCTGTGGGAGTGGATTGAAAGATTTTCCGGCCCGAAGAATTCATGCTTTTGACTTAGTCCATGCTTCTGCACCATATGGTAAATAACGGTGGGTCTTATATGTCAACACTTTGGTGGGTCAAGAGAGGGCTTTACTACTCAATTGCTTTCTTCTTTCAAAGAAACAGCGGATAGCAAAAGTAATTTTTCGTTTGATCTCAGGGCTGGTGTTGTTTTTGTTTTCCTTGGTCAACAAAGTCCTTTACTACTTCAAAGTTACGTTTGTCGATGGTGACGTTTTGCCGACACGCCCGCCATTGCTGTCCTTTCTTGATGACAGCATGGACTTTGTTTTGCCCTCATTAACCGTTTAACCCATTTTTGAAACCTCTGTCTCAATGCTCGTAAGAACCCCATTGATATTAGCATATGCTAGTAAGGATAGTGACTCTAGTGTTGACGTGGGAGCTCTGGAGTACTATGTTAAAGAAAAAGAATAACATCGAATCACCTTGTCTAAAGCCTTTTTGACATCAAAAGGTTCTATTAAGTTGTTTCCAACCTTTATGGAGCATCCTGCATGCTCCTAAATAAATTATTTCCATCTGCTTTGGAGAGCTAGGGATTCAAACCATCTTTTTCGGCGGCTTTGTTAGACATCAGCTTAGTTATGGCAATCTTAACTTTGTCTAAGTCGTGAAGACTGTTGGCTTTCGTCGTCTATGTTGAATGGATCATAATGTCTGACAGCGGAATTCTGTTCATCTTTACCGTTATACAGTCTGCAGAAGTGGTTCTTCCATATTCTCAGCATTGACTGCGGTTCCACTATGATGTTTCCACTTTCGTCTTTGCAGACTTTAGTTCGAGGTTCATGTCCTTTTTTTAATTTTCATTTTTTCTTATCATGAAGCTTGTGATTGTTGGTTGTTTTTGCTTTTAAACATTTCGATATCTTCGACCGCATGCTTTTTTTTGCGATGTTCTTATCTAATTTTCTGCTTTTAAGCGATATATTTTCATTTTAGAAAACTAAATAAAAGCTACGACTATTCCTTAAATTTTGTCTACCGTTAGCAAAAATGTTTTCAGAAAATTGAATATAAACATAGTAGTGTTGTTTTTAAATCATAGGTGATTATGAATATGTTTCCAACTCGAAATCTTGTAGAACGAAATAAGTCGCTTGCCTAAAAGAAGTTGAAAGTTTGTATTAAAAACTTGGCAACGACTTTAAATTTTTTTTGTGGAGGACGTGAAAAAAAAAATTTTATACCAACTATCCAGAAAAAGTTAAAGCACTTATGTGGTAGCTACAGCTTATTACAATGAACAAGGTCTTGGAAAATTGCACTTTGTTTCATGTATTTTGGACTTATAAGTAAGTGCAAACATTTTCGTTGATTATGGAACGTAGCGTGGCTTCTGTCACTCCAATTTTCCAAGATTCATGAGACAAACTTAAATTGTTTAGTTTCCATTTTTAAATAGAATTTTGTATTTGGCCCAGATTTTAAGTATGAAAAATGATTTCTCTTTTTCAAGATCTCACATCTTGTTGCCAAGATCCTGAAAACAAAATTTAATGTTCTCACCAATTGATGATCTTAGATTCTAAATATATTTTCTAAACCAAATATTTTCCCACAAAAATCGAAATTTTTAAAAAAAGTATCAATTTCCATAAACAAAAGACCACAATCAAAGATTCAAATCTATTTTCAGAAGATCGCAAAAATAAAAGAAAAGATTATTGATTTATTCAAAAAAACATAGACAAACCTGATTTCGCACAGCAAAAATCCAATTATTATAAATATCAACCCTTCCATTTTTTGTATCAACTGTCTTTTTTGCAGCTTTGCAAAAGAACACACCGTTATAACCAAATCTTAAATGACAAAATTCACACAAGCATAAAAATTCTAGTTTTCTCATAATCAGAGCAAAAATCAATTTTTTCGCATTCGATGTTAATCAATGGCACACAATCAACAAGATGACGATGAAAAAAAAATCATATCTTCTTAAGGGTTATACCTGTAACCCTTTTCTTAAGAAAATTAAATTAAAAACTGGTGACATCTTGGCTCACCCGAACGACCCTTTTACCATTCATCTCCAACGAACTCTTTCACCTTAAAATAAAAATTGATCAATGATTTTGCTCACATGAAACAATTAAATCGATCGAAGTTGGAAAAAAAGGGATCAGACTCGTATATATTCATATTTGACAATGTGTGACAATTCTTGGGCCACGAACTTTTGCACACTCAAGAAAATAGGGCAAATGACAATCAAGGCCATTGGTACAAGCAATTTACGCATTCCTTAAGAAATTCTATATGAGTTCGCGCTTTAAAATTTAAGATCCTTTTTCTTTTCAGCTCGATTGAGTTTTGTCGATCTTTTGATTTTCTTTTTATCTTGCGGAATGATGTCACTTTAGATTTTTTCGAGATGGCAAACGAAGACACCACCGAGGAAATTTAATGAATTTCCTTCCGCAACTATATTAATAATAATCACAAGGGATGTCCTTGTGTAAAAGGAAAGGATGACGTTTTCGTCGTGTTTTTCGCAGCTACAATATGATAACCACATCGAATGGAAATTTACAAATAACAATAAACATTGATTACCTTGTGCTGTGTTGCGTCTTTTTGGTGCATCGAAAGCAAGGTAAGTTGATGCAAGAGACTGACAATATAAAAATGACAAAAGGACCTTTTCTATGGGTTGAAAGGGTTCATTCTTGTTTTTATTTTAATTATTTTTTGTGCGCATTATGAGGAATGAGTTAGATTCGTTTTGATTGCCTCTATTTAGGCGAAGGGTTATAGCTATCAAAGATGTCAGTAAAAAACGCATTTACAACATGTTAGCAAATATTTATGTGAATTTGTATGCTGCAATAAAACACCGTTTGCCTGATACCTTTTGGTGGTAAATATTCGACTAAATACGTTTACAGCCTATTTTTCTTGTAACAGAAGATAAAGTTGGTCCCGAAAAAGTATCTTCAGACGAAAGTTTGCTCCGTAAAATGTGTGTTAGCAAATTTTAGGGGCCATCATTATATACCAACCGTTGTCTAATCTTGGACACCATCAACAACTTCAGTCTCTCTCTTTGTCTCATATCTCGGTCTCGTCTTGTAAAGATGGGGACTTCGATTCCCTGAAATTTCGATTGCATTGCCTGAACACCCTATAGAATCTCGACTGCAGGTTCCTGGATTCAAAACACCATTTCGGACAGCAACTTTTGATCTGAACCTATCTTTTAGAGACATATTTTTTTAGCTTTAGCCCTATAAACAAAGAAAGAAATATAAGTTCCATAATTTGTTCTGAAACTATATGAAAATAAAAATACTTTCTATTGCATAAGTTAAAAAATAAAAATTACAAACATAATCCCACCACTTAGTTGAATTGAAAATCCAATCCAAGTCATACCATACCTACCTTTACCATTCCAAACTTTACACGCCTTTCAAAATGTCCCCAACACCAGCATCGTATCTTCGTACATATATAATTTTCTCAATATAATCCATATGCATAGCCAACATAGCGAAACGAATTCAAAAATGACGTTAAAAGCACTTGATATCTGTACAATTGTGACAGAGCACGTTCCACACACCACTTACCTGTGTAGTCCTTCCAGAGATCATACCATCTATAGCGCGAGTACCTTGAAAACCCAACAACTACAACAACAAGACTTTGAATCAGTAATAAATTAGCATTAGCGCTTTATGCAAGAAGACACATTTTCTTGAATTGAAATTCAAGTCCTTGAGGCGGTTACAGATGCTCGTATGCGGATGCATATGATGAGGCGATCGAGGAATAGCAAATCTCAGGTCTCTAGAGAGACCATAAGGCTTGATGATCGCGACCGATCAAAATATTGCCAAGGAGTAATAAAATGCACCAAGACGAATACAAAACAATTCCCATACGATGGTTCCGAGTCCGAATATAAAAAGGGACACCAATCAGACAATTAATGTGTAGGAGGCAGGGGGGCTACTCACTAGCAGAAAAAAAATTCGTCCCTCTTTCAAGTAAGACTTTGGTATAAAGTCTCTGTTTGGCAAGTCTATTGGCAATAATGATTCAAATTGAATAGACTTTCTTGCTCCATATGTTGCGCAAGTGTTTCACCTTATCACCCGCCACCCCTTTCTCCATCGTCATGGGTCTATGACAAGATGGGTTTATTTTTCTTACATATTTCGCGCATTCTGCCTTTTCGCTTGCGTCCATTGTGTCATAAGCTTTATAGTTAAATGTCACAAATAGTAAAGCTAACTGAATTTATGAACGACAGAATCGGCGAATAGAGGTGGCACTAACGCGCACGCCATAAATAATAATTTATGAAAGGAGAGTCTCTTTGGATGCAAACGACGACGATCGCGTTTCTCGTCGCGGCCTGGTCTGGTCTGGTCAGCCCCTTGCGCTGATATGCTCTCCATGCCCCACGATCGAGCAATATACGAACATAACGATGGGGATATGAAGCCCAACTCCAAATATTGTTGTAATGGCTGAATGGGGAAAATTCAATTGGAAATAAATGTGTTTTCTGAGATGTCAGCCGAATTGAATGGAATCCGTGCCGACATGCGTGCGGTGATGGTAATAAATTGGAGGAGACAAAATAAAATGGGTAGAAAAAAGAACTTCAAGTTTGTCGCTCAGCTCTTTTGTTTCGAATGCCGCCCAAGTTGTTCAGTTTGGTTTGGTTTGGATGAGGTTGGCTTTAACTTTATGCAGCAGCAGCAACAAAAGAAGAATCATGCGATGGTGCTCATTTTTTGGAATATTAATTGTCTTAGATTTATTGGGTTGAGTTCTTTTTTGACAATATACGTGCGATGGTATTGGTAACGAACAGGAAGTTGTCAAGTGGGATTTTAAGGTTTTTTGTTGTTGTTATTTTCTCAAAGAAAACATCACGATAACAATGTTACTGTAGAGTTGATTTTGTTTGGAAGCTATGTATAAAAGTAATAAAATATTTTCATAGTTGTTGGATCCAAGAGGTTTTATGTCATTTTTCTTTTGTTAAGACAAGAGAATTGTGTAAATTCATCTATAGCCACCATTTTGAAGGGATTTCGGTTTTTCTTTGCGTTTCGTTAACAATGGAACATTTTATATCAATTCGGTCTTTTGATGATTGTTTTGTTTAACTTCATTTTATGGTGACTAAGTGGGGGGATATTAAGTTAAAAATAAACTTACTGCGGGCGTGGTTATTATTTATAACTACTAATAGATTTTATGAGATGCATAATTTTCGAATAGTTTTTTTTTACTGTTAAGTTTTATGACTACGATGGGAGTTAGATGATCTATTGTTGGAATTATATTGCAGTTTTTTCTTTATTGTAAATTAGTATTAAGAAGGTGGTAGTGGGAAATGGGGAATTGTTATAGGGAATTGCTGAAGAAGTTAAAATAATAAAAAACTTATGAAAATAAAAATGTACATAGCAATCAAAAACTCAAATCATGTAATTTTGATGAATTGAACATATTTATAGATTTGTTAAAACATTTGTGTGACTTTGTGATATTTAACTGCTAACAGCTTCAAACATTATTGCACCAGTCCTTAACAACAGCTGTTTATATCAGGTCCATACTCCCTCGGCATGGAGGGAAGTTAAAGTTGTTTTTCTACCCAAAGCAGGTAAATGCTCTCAAGTAAATCCTCCAGATCTACGACCTATAAGTCTATCATCATACCGTCTAAAGACATTGGAAAGATTGATTAATATAAATTTAAGGGAAAGTATTGATACAAGACTTCTGTCTACGTCTCAACATGCCTACCGTAACACATCGAAAACGGCGTTACACACACTAGACGCACCATCTTATACTCCTTCCATCATAGAGTGTTGACTATGGTTACTTTCCTTGACAGAGAAGGTGCTTTTAACAACGTGGACACATCTGCAATCACATCTGCACTAACATTTCTAAGCGTAGAGGATTCGATTGGGGAGTTAATTCATTTAATGCTAAGTAGCAGAATAATTAACTCAAAACTGGAAAACTCTTCTATTAAAAGATTCGTCATTAGAAGAAGGATGGTGTTCTATTCAATCTCCTCTGAAACCTAGTGGCGAATGAAATCTTAACTAGTCTGGATGCGGAGAGTTTTGGAGTAATCGTGGATAACGTTTGTACAACGGTTTCAGGAAAGCAGCTTAACACCTTAAAAGAACTCTAGCAAAATGTCTTAGACAGACTAAAACTTTGGGCTGATCGGTGCAGACTGGTTGTTAACCCACACGAAACCAAATAAGTCCTATGTTCGGGGATATACAAAATTCCATTTGTTAACCTTCTTTATATTAAAGGAATCCAATTAAAGTTTTCAGACGAGTCTAAATACCGGGGCTTGTTTTAGACAAAAAACTAAATTGGAAACGTAATGTACAAGAAAGAATCAGCACACAACTGTAGCTACCTTTTCTGGCAGAAAAGCTATTGGTATTAAATGGGTCTAACAACCTCTAATCACGCATTGGTAATCAAACAAAATTTGGCAGTATGGTGAAAGGTTTTAAAGAAGCGATTAACCACGACTAAATAAATAAAGTCCAATGTTCAGATAACCTATGTACCCCACATCAGTGGCACTGGAAATCCTATACTACCTTTTACCTTTTGATATATTTAGCAAACAAACAGCTGCAAGCACTGCTATTCGCCTCAAAGCTTAGTCACAGTGGATTAAAAAAACATTGTCCACTCAGTAATTCTTAGGTATTTAGAGACCACACAGACTACACCATCGCTCAACTGCAATTCGACAGAAACTGCCAGGATAGGGCATTCCTGGAAGACAAATCAGTCCACTTTTATAGAGATGGATCAAAAACAAAAGAAGGTTGGTGGAGGTGTGTACTCTGAACGACTGAAATTAATCCACTCATTCCACCTTCTCAATTGTTGTAGCGTGTTCCAGCCGGAATTTTTAACGATAAAAAAAGTCTTTTCATGGCTTAAAGAAAACGTGATATTAACATCTGATATCAGTATTTTCTCTGATAGTCAGGCCGCTATCAAGTCTCTGGACTCTGCCTCTACAAACTCTATAATAGTTAATAACTATTGATCCTCTTTAGTGGAGATAGCACAACAGTTTAATGTTCACCTCTCCTTTGTTCTGAGACATATAGGTAACTGTAAGGTAGATGAATTCGCCAAGAACAGTACAGTACAAATCATTCTACCACGTTCGGAGCAGGTGGAACAACATCACCACGTGTCAGGTAACTAAAGACATCTAGCCTACACTAGATTTAAGGCGATCAAGGTGCTTGCTATCTCAAAACAGGTGTTATAACCACGAACTTTCTAATACTAAAGCACGCCACGTGGCAGGCATATTCTCAAATCACTTTTGCAGAAGCTCTATTGATGAGGAAGGGGACTAAAAAATTCTTCAACTTCTCCGTACATGCCCTGCTCTAGCTCAAAAACGCAAAAATTACCTTGAAGAATTCTTCTATAATGATCTTACCGATCTAAATCATATCAGCATAATCAGCCTCTCACGTTTCGTAAGGGAGTAAGGGAAACCAGTTTGGATTTCATTGAGCTTAGGAAAAAACCTCAAGATTCATGTGGTATTACAATGGGCCATTAAACTGTCCTAAGGGATTTCTACTCCATCACATACAGCCACCTAACCTAACTGGTAATATTTTTTTCTTCATACATTTTTAGTAATATTCTTTCCCTTTATTCCAATAAAAACATGAACAGTTACTGTAACACGCTGTTAATTTTATATTAATTTTAGTAAATTATTCTTTAACATAGAAGTAATTTGAGCTATGAGCAATTATGAAAAAATTTCACTTTAGCGTTTTCACTTTCAAAATTATTTCCTTACCAAATATTTCAATATTGTAGTTTGATACGGTTCCTGAAATTCATATTAAAACATTTAAAAAAAAAACTATCTACAATTTATAACCCTCCAACATAACAAAAAAAGTATTGTTAAGTTGGTGTTTTGCGTTTGTTTTAAATGTTTGCACCTTTACTCTTTTATTTTGGTTACTTATGTATGTTTCCTCTTGTGCTATGCGAAATATTTATCCAAAGAACAACAAAAATATACCAAACCAAAATCTCAAATGCAAACAAAATCACACGTAAGATAAAATATTATTTTTTGCACTGCATATCATGATGTCTTGAAATTCCTCCACTTTTCTGCTTTGTTTATTTGTGTTAGAGATGTTTGATTAGAAGAAATTCTACAAAACCCTTTTTTTGTATCTTATATTCTTATACCTTCTCTTAAGAAAATGTGTCAAAATTTTGATTTGATCAAAATATTATTTCCTGATCTTGCAATCGTTTTTATAACACATTTTAGCACCCAGGTACAAACCTCTCTCTCTTTTATGGAATTGTTTAATACTTTTTTCTTTCTGCAAACAAGGGACTCCTATTTTTACTTGGAAATCAAGTTGAAGGATTAGCAAATATTATAGAATAAGGAATATTAGACTATATGGTGATGGAATCAGACATTATGACTGAATACATCAGGGATTTGTATGCCTCCAGAGCTGAGGTTAAGAATGGAAGAAGAATTTTTTTGGAGAACCATATGAATACGAGATTGGTTATGTTATGGGATTAAAATTTGCAAATGTCATAATTGGGGTGATTTATCTGATGAGGGTTTCCTTCTTGTTTTATTTTTTTTGTTAAACTGTGAAATCAAGTTTCAATCAAGAATTTGACGAATTCACTCGCAATGACTCATATTTATAAATGGTGTGCTTATATTATCCTTCTGAGAAAATTCTAGTCAAGTGAAAGAAAATGCATGTTTCTTATGAGCTGATGGATAGATAAGATCTAGTATTTTTGGATTAACTGTAAGATATAAGTTGCCTACATATTGGTCTATAGAGAATCGAAAAATAGAAAATATCTTGAAACTATACATGGAATTTTGGTTATACACTGTAAACTGAACTGGATTGAATTTTTTTTTAAGTTTGATAAGCTTTTTTTAAATGTCTTAGTCTTTTATTAAACCAAACAGGTTTACAGTTTTTGACTATTCTTTTAAGTAGCACAAAACCTATTTTTGGTTCTACAATTGTATATCTACATTTTGAAAAGTTAGTTTTCATATTATTCGTATCGAAAAAGCTGTCCCATTCAACACCAATAAAAACAAATTATTAATCGCCTTGTAATCAACTTTTCAAATTAAGATCATTATGGAGAAAATTAAACTTATATATTTGAAAAAAACTTGAATTATTTCATCTTTAAGGCTTTATGATGGATTAAATTTCGCAATAATGGTTCAATGATAGTATATACTGAGGCTTCTAAATCATTACTTATAAAAACCAGATCAAGTAATGGAACATTCTTTAAATGATTTAAATTTCAACCTTCCAAAATTTTATTAAAATCTTATTTCTTTGGTTTAAGACGCTTATAAAAGTGTCACTGTGTGAAAATTAATTATAATAACATCCTCCAAGATAATATCAAATTAAGTATCCTGTTATCGATAGCATCGTCACATGGATAAGCTGTCTCTTCCCTTAAACAGAATTAACATAGAAACAACAATTTTTAAAATAGAAACTAAAAAACTAACAAAATCCGAAATAGAGTCTTCAAAACATTTATAATGCGCAAATCCCACTTATGTAGATACGACATATACGAAAACAGGCAACTATACTCTTATTACTACGAGACTTAAGCCTCGTTCATATTCGCATGGCATGGCATATCCAGGAAGTGTATACAAAGTTTCCATAAGGGTACTTGTTAAAAAGACACTCACATTTTCTAACAAAGAAAAGCAAAAATATATCGTTGACATACAATTATGCAGAATAATGCCAAGCGAATGATTTTTATCGCACCTCTAGATGTCCTTTTGTGTCTGATTAAAGTGTCTGCTGTCTGCTGTTACTGTCTGCCTACATGCGTTTCGCGTCTTTGCTGTACCAAACCAATGTACTGTATAGTCTCAAATTTGTTTGACGTAGAGAGTTGTTGTAACTCAAAAAAGTTAAGTGGGCTTTAGAGAAGGAAAAGGAGGCCTGCGTTTTTTCGTGCAGATTAAATCTTCTAAACTAAAAACGCAAACGCAATGCAATACAATAACTTAAACGTTAACGTAGCACTAGCTTCTCGCTTGGCTTTGGCAATGCAATGCTGTATGAAGGCGGCCATATAATTGCTTTTGTTAAATTGAATTTATGTAATTGATGGTGCGTATGGTGTGGGGGGTTTGTATTGTTATTATATTTGCAGCTTTTGTGTCCTCTGGGCGCATCTGAGGCAGGTTACCTACCTATTCCACTTTTACAACATTTGTGTGGATATTGTTAGCTTCTGTGTTAACCACTGGAAAATTGCACTCAAATTTGTTCATAATATGGACGTGGAGGTATATGTACATAGCTTTGTGTGTTTAATAAATTTATGTGGTAGATAATTGAAAATGAAATTTATACTCCTTCTGTTTGCTTGGGAGATTTTATTTAGTTGATAGGCATCATTTGTGCAGTGGCAGAAACTATTTGCAGTTTTTTGAAGAACAACACTTTCCATATGAAAATTTAAATTGTCGCAAAAAATAGTGAAGGCATAAGACTTGCTCATTGAAAAGTCATCTGATTGATGAACTTTTTCGTACTCTTTACGTATTTTTTAAATTGTTGAATATCTCTTCTTTTACTGAAATATATTTTGAAAATATACCTAATATTAGTAAAATGAGTATAGTATTGCATTTTTAAATACTATAAAATCTGATGAAATATAAGATCTCCAAAAACTCGAACAAAAAAAATTAAAGAGGCTGTTTACACCTACACTGATAACTTCTCAAACTTGCTAGTCTTTCGAAATTTAATTTTCAATGTCTAGTCAATGTCTTCAAAGAGTCCTAACGTTATTAACAAAATTAGCTCCAAATCAGTATCAACTCATTTCTTCACATACATAAGTCTTATTGCTTGGGAAATTTAGTCTCTGTTAGGACTTATTCCTAAGCAACAAGCTACGACCTGGTTATTATACCAGTTGTTAGTGTACTTAAGTACTTAACTGCCTTCAAATAGTAAGAAATTCGTATTTTCTGGTACAGCAAAATCGAAAGGCACTGTTGTTAATACTAGAATCAAAGCAATGATGTTAGATCAGTTTGGACATTTTTCAATAGCTGATTTTTTGGAAATAATTCATTTTTATTTTATTATTTACAATTCTATTGTCGGTCCATTTGTGTTTGAAATATATTTTTAGTTTTTGGTGGCGACAATAAATTTTAATATATTTTATAATATCGTGAACGATGAAGCCGAGGACCAAATTGATGGGGTTGTTGGACGTATTCACCACATGTCTATTTTACTTCCTACAGCTGGGGTTTGAAATTAGATCGGGTACTAGAGATTGAAGGAACGCTGGCGTACCTGGCCCATAAGTTAGACTGGATACTAAATGAGTACAGTTTTGGATGAATGTGAAGAAATAAGGTGTTTAATTGAGAGTTCTAAGAACTTAAAATGTTTAGTGAAAGCAGTTAAGTCATGACTATCCGAAACAACTTTGACTTTAAACGTCACGAATTAAGGTCGATTGAAAAAGTCAATTGACTCAAAGCCAATAAAACTGCAGTTTATAAGGTCAATATAGTTATTTAAAAGTCAGTATTAAATGCGAGTCAATTTTAAAAGTAGCTAAGTCGTTCGAACGCAGTCTTTTCATTTTTTAAAGCCAGTAAGTATCAATTATTCGGAAGTCCGTTCTACATAAGGCAGCATGGTCTTCTAGCTTCTTATAACACAGTTTTTTTTTCTCAATTATTTTTGCAAAGCCAGAATTTTTAGGAGGGTTTCATTTGGTATATTAAAAACTTTTTTGATACCATAAACATGGCATTTAATAGTTTTGATGAAGAACGGTGATAGTCCTGTCTCAATTGAGATCATATAGTTTGGAGTATTTTTCGGTAAACATCTTTTAATGCATCTTTTAATGAAGAACCTCTGAAGTTTTTCGACTGTTTGAAACTTCTCCCTTACCGATATCTGTTCTGCATACATCATAATAGATTCCGCCACAAAGACCTTGTATTTATGTTTATGTGATATTTACTCCTTTTATTAGCATTTCTTCCATGTTGCAGATATTGCACTTTTAGATTTCATCAGCTTTTCTTTAAGGTTTGTTTCCATGTTGAGATTGCTGGTTATGGTAAATTCTGTAGGCTTTAATAATCATGATATTTATCATTCATGGCTGCTCCACCAGAATCATTCCGGAATATCATTACCTTGAATTAGCTCCAATTGACTTTCAGATTTCATTACCGGCAATACACATTTAGTCGGGTAATCATCAAATGTAGGGTTTCCGGCGAATAAGCAAACAGTATGACGTCATCTGCAAAAAGAAAGGCTTTGATGAGTGTCCTCGATATTTCTATTACATCAGAAGAAAATCAATCAGCAACAAAACAAAGCAAAATGTTTTGGGCTTAAATTGCACCTTTCCTTGACTCCCGTCGTCGATTTGAACATCTCCGGCATCTCGGCACCATTCCATACCGCTTCCTTATTTTCGTCACAGATGCTTTCTAGTACCTGCCCAAATTTGCCAAACATCCCACAACTGAAAAGCTTGAATAATAGCGATCGGCGTTCAACGGTATTAAAAACTGCCTTTAAATCGACAAAAAATACGTAGAGGAAGGTAGTTGGATGGATCTGAGGCAACGGCCTAGTCACTGATAAAGCTTCGGTTCCCATCGATCACCGAAATCGAGCATTAGTGAGCGTGGTTAGTAGACAGATGTCTGTTGTTCTTTCTCTTCTGTCCTTCTGTCTTGTATTAATGTCTTGTGTTGTTATCACCTTACATAGTCTAGTCCTCAAGGTCCTGTGTTCTCTACTCTGTACATTTATGTGCTGAGTTGTATGTAATGTACTGTAATGTATGGGAAAAATTAAGGAATTTTTTGACTGTTCTGGAAGTATTCCAGTATCCAAAATTGTATTGAAAGCCGATGTTAAATTTAAAGTTAGCCTGTCTGTTCCATATTTAAAGAATTCCAGTGGCAATCAGGCCCTGAAGCTTTACCGTCCTTCAATTTCACTAATATGGTTTTAACTTCCTCATGAGTTATGACACTATCTAAACTAAAGTATCTTTCAAGTACGAAGATTAAACGTATTGGATAGGAAGCGGAAAACTCTCTGGGCTCAAAAGTAACTTGAAGTGACTATGCAATACATCGATATTTAGTTTCAAACAGATTTTTAGTTTTGCTCCATTGAATTGGTTAATCGCTATCCAGACTTTCTTAGAATCCTTGCAGTTTGTAAGTTTAAGAGCCTCGGTTTCATAAAATTATTTTTTTTTCTTTCAATACTTCTTTGAATTCTGCGTTTGCTACTATATACACATTTTTTTGAAGGAATGGCAGCTGAATTTTCTAAAAGCTTTTAACCATCCAAATGATTGTTTTGCGTGCTTTTTCTAATCTACGTCAAACCCTTTTTTTACTTTTAAGAATTTTTCTTGGTATTATCTTGATTCCAGGCATTAAAGTCTTATAATTTGTTCAATGTCGCCTATTGAAACTTGAGTCACTGTTGTATGATTCTGTTCCAGGTTGCATTGATACTCCTGTCTTCTTCGCAATTTAATTTTAGTGACAGCTTTAAAACCGTCTTGCTCTATCAAGTTAGTTTAGAATTCAACTACTAATGGCAAGTGCTCGGAAAACGGGACACTTTTCACCATGAAATCTGAAATTATAGGAATATAATTTAGATTTATTAGACAGTAGTCAAGTACTGAACTACCTTGCTGGCCTACGAAGATGTACCCTTCACACTTATCAGACTCAGAAACGCCATTTAATATTCGAAACCCAAAAGCATCACAAACATTTATCAATTTAATATGCCAGTATTAGTTAAAAACTTAAACTCTGGCGATAATTTTAGAATTCAAGTATTTCAGGTAGGTATACCAAAGAACTAAAAAAGCCTGAACATTAAGTCGAACGATTAATAGGTTAATTAAAATCTTTAATGAGCAGCTGTGCTCATTAAAGATTTTCTTTTCCTTTACCATATAAGAACAAAACTTAACAATGGAGAACATAATTCAATAAAAGTTAAATATGTATTACTATGTATACTTATAATTCTAAAAATAATAAACAAAGACACAATTTCAAAGAATATTCTGGAATCATTCAGGAAAAATTTTACCTCTACATAAAAGATATACCATTGTGTTGATTGCACTTAAAAATCACAAGAGATTATTATGTGACAATAATATGGTAAATCTACCACGTATTTATAGAAACAATAAATAACAAACAAACAAATTTGCATAACTTTACCTTTTCCTTTGGAAATCATCACATCTATTAATCAATGCCTCACTCTCAAGTCTCAGTCCTTGAACCCATCATCGCATCGTGCGTATACCAAAGCAATGCGCAACAGGCCTATTAAATATCAATAACAAACTCAATTTGCATATTTTAACCAAATAAAGAAGGATGAGATATTTTTGAAAATAGTATTTCGTAAAGAGTTAACCTATGTATTTACAATATGCGTCACCAAAAACCGACTTTTGTTTGTACATTGTGCAAGTATTAGGTATAGAAGTGAAATAATTGCGCACATACGCTAGACGTGTGCTATTTATTGTTTGTGCATATTAATGAGATGGATTCCCCTTTCTTTTTGTATCTTCTTCCTAAAGGACCTCAATAACAAAATTCAATAAAGAACCCTCTCCCCATCAATCAATACAATATTTTCGTTCATAGAAACGGTAAATGGCATTAAAGACATAATTTTGTGAATAGCTCCGATCCGAACCGGCTATAACAAATGGCTACTTAGTCAATTATTCAATAAGCCGCATACTTTGTACCCATCATCTTATCGATTGTATACGTACGAGTACCAATGGCCCCCATAACAAGGACTATACTCATAATCGCATCTTTTATCCTTCATAAACCCGGATTTGTTAGAATTCCCCCATTTATCTGGGTGTATACCTACTCACTGTACAGTTACGATGTGTGTCAAATATTCCCATTTTTTCCTTTTGCTGTTTATTATTCACACACTAAGCTGACCACAGCAAATAAATATAATGAACTCCCCATTTGACTCCCTTTAACCGTACAATTGACCATCTTCACAAGTTATACTCGTATGTTCAGCTTCTAGCCTCTCTTCGTCTTTATATTTGCTTCCATCTTCAACCCCTGGATATGGTGACTTTTACTTTGAGGATGAGTGTGTCCACATCAATTGATGTTGTCCATTTAAGGATATTAAATAGAAGATTTCTTTATTTTTTTGAATAAGAAAATTTGTTTGAGCAAATCACAAAAAAAGGACATACTTTTTTTCTTGTGTGCATTTGGGGTTCGTCAAAAGACGACATTCACACAAAAAGGACAAGTTTTTTGATGCGTGAAATGGTCACTAAATAATCCGATTATACAAGTTGAGATTCATTCAAAGATGTATTTTTATTCAATTAAAGTCAACATCAAAATATAAGAAAAAATATATTAAAATGTATGGATGTATATAGGAACAATTGTGTTTTATGATATTGGTCTTCAATTGGAGTAGACATTACTCAAAAGCGAACGATTAAAGGACAGTATAGTTTTTAAATTTTTTTTCCACGGGTACTGCCTCTTGCGAGGAATTGACAAATTCTCCAAGAGTAATTCTTGTCATGAAAAGTGCTTTCTCAAATTATTCGTTCGGATTCGGCATAAAACTGTAGTTCCCCTCCATCCCTGACAACAGTACTCGCACACAGGAATGGTTGATAGGTCCTAGTTCTTAACGGACTTTTGCGCCACTCAATTTATTTATTTATCTTATATATACAATTATGCTGTCACAGTGTTAGTTGCCGTACTCCTCCGAAACGACTTAACCAATTTCAATGAAATTTTGCATTTACATTCGGTAGATCTGAGAAGAAGTTTGTATCTACTTTTTATATTAATAAGTGCTTTTGTTTCATTGCATCAACATCGTACACGGTGCAACGATCATACAATAGTATTCAGTGACGCTATGTACAATTAAGCATTGATTGCTATTGAGGATCTTTGCCTATCATTGACAACTTACCACTTAGTCATTTCAGTATGCAATCTCCAAATTGAAATGCATCTGATTTAATAGACACTGAATTGAATTGTGAATACAATACTGCAGAAATGACAGCTATTGTTGCTCGCAATGTCCCACTAATGAATGAAGAACAAAAACCATTTGTGACTACCTAATGCTCGCAGTTTCGGCAGGACAAGGTTGATTCTTTTTTTTATGCACCAGGTTAAACTGTAAAAACATTCCTTATTTCGCTAATTCTTACTAAAATACTATCAAATAGTGGTATCTCATTGGCTGTTGCATCTTCTGGTATTGCGTCAACTTTTTTGGATGGAGGAAAAACAGCTCATTCAGTATTTAAATTGCCACTAAATATTCAAAACAATCATTCATGGCAACAGTGTGAAGCAGTGTAAAATTATCATCTGGGATAGATGCACTATGGCACACAAACATTTGCTTGAGGCGTTGAAGAGGACATTCAAAGATATAAAAAGCAACGTAAGACTATTTGGTAGCACTCTTGGTGATTCAGACAAACACTTCCAGTTATTCCGCGTTCAACGTACGTTAAATCATCACCACTGTGGCGTAATGTTAAAAAGTACAATTGAGTACATCAGCTGAAACATTCCCAAAACAGCTTTTAGATATAGAGGCGACGGAAAAGTTACTACAGATGAAACTGGATGCATACAATTCACGTTCGATTTCTGCACGATTATTGATTCGCAAGATGCTCTCATTGAACAGATATTTCCCAATGTACATAGAAAATATACAAATCATGAGTGGCCGGCAGAAAGAGCAGTTTTAGCAACAAAAAATGTCAATAAATTAAATCTCAAGATACCAGATTTGTTAAAAGGAGACTTGGTGTCAAACAAATCTATTGGTACAGTTTGTGATGCTTCCGAAGCTGAGTTATATAATTTACAACTAAAGGTTGGATGAAAAATGCCATAATTCTAAAGGGCAAATTCTGAGGTGAAAATATATTATTACCGCGAAACCCTCAGGTGTGCGAATTCAATTCAAAAGTCTGACTATCAACAAGTCTCAAGCCCAAACGATGCCTGTCTGCGGCCTAGATTTGAGCAATAAATGCTTTCCACACGGACAATTATACGTGGCGAGCTCTCTAGTGGGCAAACCATCACTTTGTTTGTATTTGGGAAAGATGGGATCACAAAAAATATTGTACACTCTGTTGCATTAAGGGATTGATATTGTTTTTTTTTTAGTATTGTCATAATTAGCGATATGTATCTAATTTTAAAGAATTAATTTCAATAAATTAAAAAGTTTGTTAAATGATTTGTTATTTTAATATTTTGTCACCGTTTACAGTGCTCTATACCTCTCCCACTTATATACCATGTCCTTTTAAACTTATAACACGTTTTTTATTTCTAGCAAAACATTCTTTAGAAATTATTATTATGAAAAACAACGTGTGTCGGGTCAACTAGTTTATTTAAAGTTTTTTTTTTTAATTCTTTCACGTTCATTCAACGACTTTTAAGATGCAAATATTTGATGCAGAAATATGGTACCGTGTTTTTGTCCAGTGTAAGAATTTGGAAATGGAAAATTTCGTAAAGAATCATTTTTGGATTATTAAAAATGTTTTAGTTATGTATACGAAAAGTGCGGAAACAAAAAACAATACCTAAACATTATAAGATGTATTTGGAAAATGAACAAAAAAAAATTGACAAATTCGCCTTTGACAGAGAGGCCTTTTAAGGAATTAGAAAACAGCAGGCAAAGCCTCTGAATTAGTCGGTCTGCAACGGATTGAATTTTTGAAATTCTTCAGAAGGTATTGAAAGAAAATAATTTAAGGGTTAATACTAGAAACATATTTAGTGTAAACAAAAGCGGTTTGCAAATTGAAAATGAACTACGAAAGGTGTTGACTCAAAAAGGTGTTAAAGACTTTCATTAGGTAACTGCTCTGAAGAAGAATATTACCGATAGCTTATTGCAAAGCGGAAAGTAACTTTGTGCTACCGCTCCTGATAATGAAAGTAGATTTCTTCGATAGGTTAACAAGTGGCTCTAAGTTATATATGACATCGTCCTACATCAAAGTTAATCTGCGGTGGAATCGGCTAAGGTGATTGTTGATAAATGACAGTCAAAATAATTGAATTTGAACTTTTCAACTCAATAGTCAAATTGATATCCTAAAAGCTGTCAAAACAAAAATGTTATAGTCATTCTCCTACAAATGTGTCGGTTCTGAATACAGCTGCTAGACGTTAACAAAAAACGAATGAAACATTTTGTCAGTTATCTTTTTAGGTATAAAAATACATTCTTGTGACGGACAAAGCTAACGACAGTTAAAAAAACAAAAAGTAAGTAAGAATGTTATTAAAACACAGCCAATTTAATAATTTTATTAAGATATTTTATAGGAATAATTTTAAAACTTCACCAAATAAACAATGAATTGTGACAATTATAATCTGAAACTGTTCAATCCAATTGAATTGAGTTGAATCATCTTACATAAATGAAAAACTCGATCAATTTGATAAAAATGATAGTCAATTATCACCCTAGCGCGTTCCACCCCTGTTTTTAAAAGCTAGTTAAGATTCTATTAATATTGGATGGTCATACATCTCACAGAAATGCTTTCGAGATGATAGAATTTAGTAATTAGAACCACATTCTTATTTCAGCAATGATAACCAAGTCCTGTAGTGACAAAACCAAGTGTGATCAATCCACAATTTGAACTTCACAATTTAACCAATGGCGCTTGAGTCGCCAAAGAACAGAGAGAAGAAACACAGTATATCTCAAGGTACAAAATAAAAGACGCCATTCAACTGGTGGCATCCGAACCGAATAAACGGCAATAAAAGAGAAATTATAAATTGTGTTTTAATTTGTAAATCACAATCACAAAAATGCCTGCAATATGGTTTATTCAAGTCGAGTCTCAATTTTCAACGCGAAATATTTTTACAGAACAAACAAAATTTCACTATGTAGTACAGGCACTTCCTCAAGACGTGGCCGCAAGTGTTTACGATATCCTAGTTCAAAGTTCAAACTCGCCATACACAGATCTTAAAAAAGCTTTAATTGATAGACATTCCATGAGCGAGAGTAAACGTATAGAACAACTATTATCGGGCGAAGAGATGGGAGACAAAAAACCTTCTGAATTTTACAGAAGATTACAAACATTAGCTGGACAATCAATGATTGTCACTCAAAGTCTAATCCTAGAACTTTGGAGACGTAGACTTCCTACTCTTGTCCAGGCTTCAATAAAATCTTCCTCAGAAACGAAACTAGACGTTTTACTGAACATGGCTGATGAAATATACGATGTTTATCAGCAACAAAGTTCTTCGTTTAATATCCCATCGCACAACGACACCACAATAAGTGAGCTAACCACTATAAGAAACAATTTTCAGAGTGAAATTAACGAAATAAAATCAATGTTATCCAACTTAAATTTCAGTCAGCGCCCTTCACGGGATAGTAGAAGACAAACATCTTCGATCAATTTTCAGCGAAATAGATCCAACTCCAGGAAAAATAGCAACTTTTGTTGGTTTCACAATAGGTACGGGAAACGAGCCTTAAAATGCACAAGTCCGTGCAGTTTTAAAAATAAAAATTCCCCAAACTAGAAACTACTGTCATCAATGCGGCGAATGACAGTAATATGACAAATTTTCAAAGCCGCATCTTCATAAAAGATCCACTTTCAAAACTCACATTTTTAATCGATTCTGGTGTTGATGTCTCAGCCACCCGATCAAATTATTTCCGCAGCTAATGGCTCACAAATTCAAGTTTACGGTACCAAGCACCTCAAAACAACACTTGGTTTTCGAAAGGTATTTGATCATACATTCGTTATCGCATCTGTCACTAAGCCTATCATAGGAGCAGATTTTCTTAAACGAACAGGTTTAATCATCGACATAAAAAATTCCAGACTCATCGATCCTCTCACTCAATCAAGTGTCACAGGAACACTTTGCAATCAAAACATAACAAGTCCTCGTTTTTTCGCAATCGAAGAGCAATATAACTCTATTTTAAGAGATTTCTCTTCACTTATGCAACCTCCTGATTTCACTCTACCTATCAAACATTCAGTGGTACACCACATTCTCACCAAAGGCCCATTGCCAAGTTCACAACCCAGACGGTTGAACAACGTAAAGTTTAAAATAGCAAAAGAGGAATTCGAATACATGGTTCAAATCGGCATTTGCCGACCATCATCATCCCCGTGTGCATCTCCTTTACACATGGCAGCCAAACACGAAGCGAACGATTGGAGACCATGTGGCGATTACCGCCGGCTTAACGCCTTGACCATTCCTGATCGAAATCCGCTACCTCACATCCACGATTGCAACGCACACATACAAGGTTGCACTATTTTTTCAAAAGTCGATTTAATTCGCGCATACCACAACATTCCGGTGGCAGAAGACGATATTCACAAAACTGCAATTACAACGCCTTTTGGGCTATTCGAATTTTTGCGCATGCCTTTTGGGTTACGGAATGCAGCGCAAACATTCCAGCGTTTCATGTCACAAGTAACAAAAGGCCTTGATTTTGTATGGGTTTTCGTTGACGACATTCTGGTCTCGAGCAAATCTTCTGACGACCACGAGAAACATTTGAGAACTCTCTTTCAACGGTTAGAAGAATACGGATTACGTATAAAAACCTCAAAATGTATTTTTGGCGCTTCAAAACTACAATTTTTAGGTTTCGACATTTCAAAAGAAGGAATTCAACCATCCCAAAGTAGAGTTGAAGCCATCACTAATTTCCCAGAACCTACTTCAATTAAAAGTGCACAACGTTTTGTTGGTATGGTGAACTATTACCACCGCTTTATACCACACCTAGCACGCATACTCGCGCCAATTTACAATCACCTTTCGAGTCTCGAAAAAGACAAGAAACGAAAATTCACATGGCCAGCTGAATGCCAAGAAGTATTCTCAAAGGCAAAATCGGAACTTGCTAAAGTAACTTTGCTAAACCATCCACGCGAAAACGCAAAACTCAGCATCACGACTGATGCGTCTAACACGGACATTGGAGCGGTTCTCCAACAACAAAATGGTGAAGCCTGGGAGCCCATAGCATTTTTTAGCAAAAAACTATCTCCTTCACAAACAAAATATTCGGCTTTTGATTGAGAATTGCTAGCGATATATTTGTCCATCCTTCATTTCCAAAATTTCGTGGAAGGGCAAGATTTCTGCATTTTTACCGATCAAAAACCTCTCACAGCTGCACTTTTCACCAAAGCCAAACGCAGTCCGAGACAGGAACGTCAATTAGATTTTATTTCACAATTCACTAGTGACATCAGATTCGTCAAAGGTTCTTTGAACGTGGTCGCCGACACATTGTCCCGTCCAAACACAGATGCAATAGAAAATTCTTCACCCACCAAAGTGGATGAACTAGCGAAAGCTCAAATCAGTGACGAAGAATTTTTGTTCCTTCAGAACAACCCAAATCATAAATCCAAAGTCAAATTCGAATTCATAAGAATTCCAGCCTTAAACATTTCTCTCTGGTGTGAAACGTCCACACAGCAAAATCGTCCATACGTTCCAAAATCTTTCAGAAAGATAATTTTCGAACAAATTCACAATATCTCGCACCCTGGAGTTCGTGGCACAAGAAAAAAGATCGCCAAGATGTACTTCTGGCCCAAAATGAACCACAATATAAACTCATGGGCGAAAGCGTGTCCAAAGTGCCAAAAAGAAAAAGTGCAAAGACATATAAAATCTCCACTCGAACAAATACCTATTCCACCAGGCCGATTTCAACATATCCACATGGATATCGTAGGGCCACTCCCTCCATCTGACGAATACAAGTACATATTGACAATTGTCGACCGATTTTCAAGGTGGCCAGAGGCCTACCCAATACGAGATATCAACACAGAACTTACGTTCAAGAACATGTCTCCAGATTTGGAGTTCCGAATTCAATCACAACCGACCAAGGCTCTCAATTCGAGTCCAAGTTGTTTCAACATCTTACGAAATTCTTAGGGACTAACCGAATTCGAACCTCAGCCTACCACCCACAGGCAAACGGCATGGTGGAGAGATTCCATCGCCAATTGAAAAGTGCCATACGTGCGTCAAGTGACAGAATTCACTGGACACAACAACTCCCACTCATTTTGCTGGGAATTCGCACTACAATCAAAGATGACCTCAAACACACACCTTCCGAACTCCTTTACGGAGAAAACATCAAATTACCTTTAGATCTTTCCGTTTGTTCATCTCAGTACACAACTGAACACAATTTCGTAGATCAACTTCAACAATTTTTTAAAAATATTCCAGCCCAGGACCTTAAAACAAGAAAAACTTCGAAATCAGTTTATATTCCAAACAATCTAAACACTTGCGACCACGTCTTGATCAGAAGCGACAAAATGATAAAAAGTTTGGAATCTCCTTACGAGGGTCCATTCAAAATTATAAAAAAACTACGAAAACAATTCGTAGTCGAGAAAAATGGAAAAAACTATTCGGTATCCATCGATAGAATCAAACCATATATTAGTACCTAATTTTTCAATGTAATCAAATTTATTAAATGGTTTTTTTTTAAATATCTTTATATTTTCGCGAAACTATCCATTTCGCTGGGACGGGAGTGTGTAGTGACAAAACCAAGTGTGATCAATCCACAATTTGAACTTCACAATTTAACCAATGGCGCTTGAGTCGCCAAAGAACAGAGAGAAGAAACACAGTATATCTCAAACCCATGATGTCTCAGACTTAGATATGTATATATATATTTTATATGCTATTGACTATATGTAAGGTACAAAATAAAAGACGCCATTCAACTGGTGGCATCCGAACCGAATAAACGGCAATAAAAGAGAAATTATAAATTGTGTTTTAATTTGTAAATCACAATAGTCCCACTACTTTAGCGTTGCAACCTTTAAATTGAAGTTTATCACCCGGACATTTAATTGGGATATTGGGAATGCATAGGAAATAACATTTTGAGAATTCAGGGCCCCAGGAAACAACTCTTTTAACACTAAATGAATTATAGACGACTTTTTTACCACATCAGACCTATTGGAATTGAACTTGAACAGTCAACAGCTCTTCTCTCAGAAAATTTTGTTTCATATCCAAAAACAATCTTGTAGCCAATTATTCCAACTGCCAGCAATTCATCGATAAAGAAATATAAACATCAATATGTTTTATAACGAACCGCCTTCAAAACTACTGGACAAAATTTCAACAATTTCAAAAACTCCAGTGACGATTTTTCCAAGAGGAAGGTAACTGGATTTGAGATTGTCCCATTTGTATTGAAAATTAAGCTCTGAGTCGGCTGAGCATACCAAAGTTTGTGCCGAATGTTGTATCTGATGTGAAAAATGCTTCAAATTGCTACATGAAAACTTTACACAGTAGTATTAAAAAAACAGCCAAGTCAAAATCAGCTGCTTTAATTCAATTTAATAATTCATAATTGTGTGGTATCTTTTAAAAATAAGTTTTTACCTAAATTTGTATAAGACAAAGATTAAAATGTTGACAACAAGGTTTTGTCAAGAGTCTTTTTATTAAAGACATCGTTTAAATGGCCCCGCGGTTTCGCTGGGTGGCGTGTATTTGAAAGGTACAGTCTTCGATGACTAAGGGACATGAATCACTCTGAATTTGACAGATTATGTTGTTTTGAGTGTCGTAGTGGTTTGCAACTTATTCGCATAGAACTGCAAACCCATCAAGAAAAAGGCAAGTCGAAAGGGGTCAAATATCACCATCATGGTGGCCATTTCGTCGTCTCGGTGCGAGGTAACCATGTCATGCAACCGTTAGCCCAGAATATCGATTGATTTCTGGACTGTTTTGCATGTTGCACGGTCATGTCAAAACAATTTGTCTTCAGTGTTCTTATTATCCAATTCAGACTACAGAAAGGTGGTGATCATCGATCTACACCAGCATCATACGTACCGATTAAGCCTCCAGCCCAAAATCCTCAAGCCCATTGACTGCCTCAGATTCTGCTGCACAATTTTACAAACAGCGACAATCATTTCGGCACATCTGGATTCCATAACGCATGGGTGGTGGTTGATTGTTTACCAAGCCGGTGGACTTTAATCTGGCTACCAAGCGTTAAATAGTCAACTTGGGAAACTGCCATGTTCCCATAACAAAGGTGCAACACGAGCATCGTTGCTACTAGAGTCTTATCATTTACACGTGTTTTGCACGATGCTGTTACTGTCCATGCTGATTTGTTTTTAGTGACTTATTAAAAAAGATATTTTGGTAGTAGATAAGTCTATCCTAAAAAAGAAAAAAAAATATATTTGTATTTTTATAGGTTTAATTTTGTGTAAGAAACTGTAAAAACAAGTTAAGAAAATTGGAAGTTGAGAACATTACTCACAATTATTAAATGATTTTTTTTTAAATTCAATAATTAATTGTTACACTTTTGAACATTGTTCAAACAAACATGGTTTGAAACCAATTTTAAGGAATTATTTCAAGAACTTTGAAAGTTGGCACATCCTCACCTTATTAAAATGACTTATGATGTTTTTAAAATATATTTTAATTTTATACATATTTATAATCAATGGTTTTTCCGATCAGAGAAACAAACTCAACAGCATCAGCTAATTGTGTCAACATTTTCTATATTATCCTTGCAAATAATTCTTCCCTTATAGTCGCTCCCTACCTCAATTCTTCCTAATAAAGAAATAAAAACAACTCATCCCTCTTCTGTTTAGCGCATCAAAACTTCAAAAAACATTTAAACTTGCCAGTTTCACTTTTCTTATCCAGCCAAAAGGAGCAAAATAAAATAAAGAAAAAATATATCTTATATAAGTTTCCATAACAACATTTCATACACATGGTTGCTCATTTGAATATTAAGCGATTTTAACAAAAGGCTTCACATCAGATCCCGGCTTAGGCCACACAAAGCGTACAGCGTAGAAAAAGAAAAAAAAACATGAATAGGAACAGAAAAGAATGAATTGAAATGAAATATGATTGATCTAGTAAAATCCTTAATTCGGATATAAAAACGACACAACAACGCGTGAAAGTCCTTGCAAAATATGAAGAAGAGAAAAAATAAGAAAAGAAAAAAAAAATTGGTATAAATATTCAAAGAAGGCGAATTATAGAAGTTCTTTCTTTTTTCTTGTTTCCTGCGAAGAATTCCTTTGGGTTGTCAAGGATATTATATGCTTACGTCCTTACGACCTACTCAAACCATCACCAGCCAGCATCCAGTACCCACCTTTTCCATCATCGGATAAAGTATACTTTTGAATATGAATTTAAAGTTATATATCGAGAAGGAATTTCATATATATTTATAATGATCCCGTTTTTATACACCGAAGGATTTGTGGTCTTGCTTTGAGTTCCCTTTGATGCTTTATCTTCAGTTGTTTGCTATTTCTATGCGCAACCTATTTATGCATAAAAGGTCTTATGTTTATAGACTTCAAAGGCTATTCTTTATAGATTCTTCCTTAAATGGTGAATGAAGCAAATCTACACGTACGGCTCTGATCTGATGGTGTTTTCCAAGAATGACTTTATGGATTTCGAAACAATCACCTCACACAACCATCCATTCTCCATTGATTCATTGATGAGGTATGTCCAGGATTTGAGTCACTCCGATGAAAGGTTTGTATATCTGAGGTCGATATAGTTTGAATCAGGAACAATAGGTCTGACAATTGTTAGAAATGATTCTTTTAACATGATGAATGAAATTTGTTTTTGTTTTGTGAGTTTGTATTTTGTGAAACCTTAACAAAGTCCATTACGCATTCAATTGTCTTGAAAGGACATTCATAAATGGCTGATGGTGATTGGATAGTTTATGCCCAGGGCCGTATTTATAAAAAAAATAGATGAACATGAAGTTAGTAGTCAACATTTAAACATCAAAATATGTCATGTATTTATTTTTTGTTAAACAATTTGGTTTTTTCATGCGATGTTTTCTATGTTTTAATTTGTGACTTAAAGTAGGGCGCCTCTTATAGAAGGAGTAATCTTCTCATTATAAAGTAAATATTTCTTTACAATTTTTCCAACTTTCGAATTATGGGTTGAGATCTTTTATATCAAGAAAAGGAAAAACTAACCAAAAAGTATTATTTCTTACGCATTTAGATTTATTTTTCTTTAAACAGTCTTTAATAGTCTGTGGCTAAGAAAAATCCGTCATGCAATGTTTTCTATGTTTTGCTTCAATTGTATTAATGTATTTAAGTAAAAATATTTTTCTAAGTTATTATTTGATAAATCACCTTGATGCTTTCTCAAATGGTAGTACTTAATTAAGAAAATTGTGTATTGACCAATATTTAATTTGCATAAAAGTTTGTAGGTTTTCGTGTTGCATTAATAAAATTTGTCAGTTGAATTATTATTAACACTTTTAAAATTACCAACAATATTTTTCATATAAAGAAATAGTTTAGTTTGAAAATCTGGTCTTGTTAAATAGATTTATAGTTAAAAAAAAAAAAAACAAATTCTTACCAATTTTAGTAGCATTTCTTAAATTTTTAAAAATATGATGAATCGAAATAATTTGAGAGATATCAAGAACCGAACATCAATTTTTACCAAATTTGCGTACCATTTCTTGTAGATTTTATTTTTTTTTATGAAAAAAGAGAGTGTAAGATTTTTATAAAAAAAAAACTACTGAATATCGAAAACAATATTTTCTGTGAAATAAAAAAGTTTGAAGATTACAATTTTAATTTTTGAAAAGCTATTTGAGTTGAAAGTAAATTTTTACCAAATTAGTACTGTTTTTTCGTTAGGTTTTTTTATTTATTTTTGTAAAAAAACTGTCAATTCGATTTTTCCCAAAATTTTAATGAACGTTGACAACAATATTTTTTAAAAGATAAAAGAATATTAAAGCCAATATCACAAAGTTTTGAAAAAATATTTTTGACGAAATAAATGTTTAAAAACTTTTATTAATTTTTTTGTTAAGGTTTTTTTTTTTTGTAAAAAACTGTCAATTCGATTTTTCTCAAAATCTTAAAAGATGTAAAAAATGTTATTTGTCGTTGCACAAAATTGTTTTGGAGATGAAATCATTTTGTATTCGTAAAATTTTCGATGTGACAAAGTTTGTTTTTCAGTTTTTTTGATTTATAAAAAAACCGTTAATTGGATATTTTTTCAAAAAATATGATTGTTTAGAATCACGTTACAGTTTATTATATAAAATTTAATTCCAATCTCTAGCGTTTTTGGTCCATGAGATATTTGGGGTCAACCAAAAATTTTCACCGTTTTACTTGCGACATATAGGAACTATATGGGAAGTTTTGCATTCGTGCAAAATTTCGAACTCGAGATTTTAATCAAACATGATATTACGATGATAGAGAAGTCGAAAAAAGTGGGTCCCAAGATTCCGTCCGTCTGTTTTGTCTGTCTGTCCACGCTCCTACAGCCTAAACCATTGGGTCGATTGAGTTCAAACTTGGAAGTTAAGGTTTTGAGCAGATTCGAGTTGGGCGTTTTTTTCATTTTTTTAAGATCAATACTAACAGTGGCCCCATAGGATTTTTTTGGTCAAAAATCGATAATTCGAATATATTTAAAAACAAACTAATAGTTTTTTTATTTAATTTTCTCTTAAAATTTATTATTTAACTTGGCTACTTCTAAAAAAAAATATATATCTTTGCTTTCCTCAGGAGAGGTACCGCTCACAGAACCGTTATTTTTGTTTAATTTTCTGAGAAACTTATAAACCGATTTCAATATTTTTTTTTTCTGAATAAGATCTTATATTGCTTTAACAGTATTTGATTATCAAAAGTGCATTTTTTTTGGATTTTTAAGAAAATATTGAATTTTTTTTGTTCAAAATTCTATATATCAAAAACGGGTCAATATTTTTTAACGAAATTCAAATGTGTAGCGTATATTTACAATCACTAAACAACTGCATACCAAAAATATCTTTAGAACAAAATTTAAAAAAATGTATTTATAAAAAAATAATTAAGAAAATAACAGCTCTAACGATTTTTAAACAAAAAATTTAAAAATCAAGTTTTTTTTATTTATAAAATGGCATCAAAATTTTTGAAGACAAACTTATTTTTCAGGTAAAATTTTGAATCTTTAAATAGTTTTTTTTTTAAATTACTTTAGCTTTGTTAAATGTAACCCCTTCCTATTTCACCAGATCAAATCCTGTGGATGAGCGCATTATTTAAAAAAAAAATATAATTTTTTATATTTTATCCAAATGAATGCATTTGGCACATTATATATGTATTTTTATAACTAAAACTATTGTAAATACCAACGATGGCCGTCCGTGTAGCGCCACTGCTTCGGATTAACGAATATGATATATTTAATCAACAATCTATTTTAAAGTGTCTGTCAAGAAGTATTATCTTGGTACTTTTGTACATAAGAGTTTAAAATATTATTCTTTGAGAATAAAGTTGTTTCACATATATTTAACTTGCTTTCGCCTTTATAAAATAACAAATACTTGTACAAATTAAAGAAATGGTCCAGAAAGAGTATATATATTTTCTATTAGAATCACTTTTTCAGCGTACTCACATTATACCTTACCTATATAGGTATTACGTACAACCTCTTCAACTACTTGTTACGTGTCACTTCATTACTAAAATCCAAAACTTGCTTGCTTTTTTTAAACTATAACGAAAAAAATAAATTGAACGTAATAACTCCATTTTTGCGCTGAAAACGTTTTAAAGAAGGAATGTGATTGGATTGTAGTTAGTTCTTTTTTAACTACCAATAACATTCCTTCATTAGCATCAAAAACATGTCTTTATCTTTTTATCTGCATTAAACTGAGCACGCCAATGAACTGTTCTTTATTCGTTTTAGACCCATACCTAACTACACAACCAATAGGCGATCGCTTTACAATTTAAACATACATATTCTTCCTCTTTCTTATTTGCAGATAATTTACTTTCCATCCTGGTTCTTCTAATATTAAACTAAAATAAAGCTATCCAAAGGAAAAAGCTTTGAACTAACTAGTTGAATACACAAACAATTGTTTTCGTTAAGTACAAAATATTTTAAGTCGATATCTCTTCTGGTTCTTGAGCTATGGACGACGAAAAAAACGTAGTTCTAAAAAAAAATGTTTCCACTCTCTGAAACGTCGAGAAATGTCAAATTGTCAATTTGAAAAATCGGACCAATTACAATAACTTCCTATGGGAAGTTAAAAATAACTCATACATTTAAAGTATTCTATGTTTTTTTGTTTTAATTTTCTGTATCTTTTTTTAATTGTTTTTTTTTTTCACTTAAAGTCTAACAATGTTTATCTTAGTTTAATAAACTTTAAAACTTATATATTATTTTTATAAATTTTAAGTACGTGACATAGAGTTCTGAGTACGTACTTATTTATACATTTCTGGCATATTAATTCATTTTTCATTTTTAGTACAATAAATTATTATTTACATTCGTAGTGTTGTTTTTTTTTCTTATAAACTAGTTGTTAAAAAACTTTAAAAAAAAATCTTAACTAAATTAAACTAACCTAGAAGGTGTTCATGTATGATCCCTAACCTTTCGAAAAAAAGCAGAACCGAAAATTGTTTTCAAATATCTACTAACTTGCTTTTTCGACAGATCCGAAACCATGTATCAGGAAGTTATGGTAAAATTACTACGTGTCTGCAACGACCAAGTCAAGCCTCTAGAGGTATAAATCCACTCACAAGTGTGCTTTTGAAGTATCTGGCGTTAAAATAGAACAACCCAGAAACAAGATCGTTCTCAACAGCGTTTACTGACGGCTCAAAAGAATTCCTCACATGGTTTAGAATGACCGTGTTCAGGACACACCGGAAGCATCTAATAGTTTCTTGTTAGACGCTGCGAGGAGGGCAGGCACCAGGTGGAACAACATCTCCACGTGTCAAGCCACAAAAACATCTGGCCAACACTGGATATAAAACGTTCAAGGTGCTTGCTCTCTCTAAGCAGATCGCATATAAGGTGTCATAACCGGACACTGTCTAATAGGAAAGCACGCCACGAGACTAGGCGTATTCTCAAATGACTTTTGCAGAAGCTGTATGGACGAGGAAGAGGAAGAAATGGTTCTTTATCTTCTCTACACATGCCCTGCTCTAGCTCGAACACGCAAAAATTACCTAGGTGAATTCTTCTTTAACGATCTAAACGATCTAAATCATATCGGTATAATCAGCCTCTCACGTTTCGTAAGGGACTCTAGCTGGTTCCATTGAGCTTAGGAGGAAGCCTCAAGATTCATGTGGTATCACAATGGGCCATTAAACTGGCCTAAGTGTGTCCGTTTCCATCTTGGACAGCCACTATAACCTAACCTAACCTAAGCTCTAACACATCTTCTTTCAAACATTAGGAAGCTTTTTTATATACGACGGATTAATATTCCACCACCTGCGTAAGTCCGAATTAGACTTATAGCAAATAATTTTCACATTGGATCTCAGATAGCTGGAGAAGAAAAGGTACTTATCCGATATAAATTTGTCTAAATGAACACCCAGGTACTTCACAACAGTCGTTGATTCGATGGGAAAACCCTCCAAGTTTATAATTTTTAATTTTTTCTAATTTCGTCTCAAATCTAAATTTCCGCGTCTTATTGGTATTCCAATCCGAGCGGAAATTTTCTTTGCAGTTTTGTTTGAATACCCGCAATCCACTTGCATAAAAAGTAGTATTGTTAGCAAACGCTATAGAGTCATCGATTTTCCTCAATAAGTCAGAAACGTATAAACTAAACAAGTGAGTTGCCGAAACAGTGTCATGTGGCAAACCATTGGTTGTTTTTAAAACCATTGTTATAGTGTTTTGTCCATCGGTTACAACAAATTTTTAATGGTTCACCATAGATTAAATTACTTTAACAGGAATGGGGTGAAATGAAAATACCGCATTTGTTTAAATTAAAGACCGTTGATAGAATCCAATTTTATGTACCTAATCGAAAGAGGAAAATATAAGTTGGATGAATGGTTTATGACTCAATAACTTTATGTATTTAACCCACTGGTATTTGTTAGCTTGATCTTACAATGTTTTCTATGTCTTTCTTCGAACTTAGCAAAATAGCCAAGAACCTTCCTAAGAAAAGTGAACTTCACATATTGAAATGCTTATTTCTCAAAATTTGTGATTATTGTATTTATTTATATGGCCCCTAAACATTGGAATTCTACCATGCGATGTTTTCTATGTTTATTTTGCATCATATGTGTGTTGAATCTTCTTATCTTTATTAAACACGCTCACTGTCAATTATTCTCACAAAAAATTAAAATTTCCATAAATTCATTGTGTAGTTTGTGAAACTTCCGTCCAGGGCTCCAAAAACTGACCAAATTCAACCCTGTTTTTATTCACTAAGAAAATATGTCCGTATTTTTGTTGTCGCCGTCGTTGCTCGTTCATCAACCAAATGGAACAGCCCACACCTTGTCAATACGTAGCAAGAGTCACAAAAATAAATTCAAGAAAAACAAAAACAAAAAAACCATAATACCTACGCAATGGACATTCAGGTGTTCAATAGTCCTTTTTATGTGTCTTGCGTCGTCATCGTCATCGTTTCGTTCGACTTGACCAAAGAATGTGACTCCCTGGTCCGTTGAGTCGTTCTCTTAACTGCAATTCCCCTGGTGTAATTTCAATGCCTCAGCATGGGGTCTTAGTTTTGTTGTTTTTCTTTTACCCCAAGCCAGTGCATGATTTATAAGTGCGCGTTTTTATTAGGGAGGTTTTTCGTCTTTAAGGAAAGGACTTCAAATGGAGGTATAGACATTTTTAACTTATGGTGGTCATACAATTTTTTTTTGTCCTTAATGTATAAGACATTTGTGGAGTCAAACTGGAATTTGTCACCAGCACCACTACCAACTCTATACTTCTGCACTTGTGCAACAAACATTTTGTGCCTATGTTGACCATTTTATTGACCATCAGGAAAAATGTTGAAATGGCGGCAAAGTTGGTGGATTTTAATTTAATAGGCGGAGTTAAATTGAGCTGAAAAAAAATTCGATTTTCTTCTTCTTTTTTTAGTGCACATTTTGACAATTTAAGAAAATGTAAGCCAATAGCTTTTAAGTATAAATAAAGATCCACACAATAACTTTCTTGTAAATATATAATTTTCGAATTGTAGATAATTTAAATCTGAATAAAGAAAATAATCGTCCTTATGTTATAACAAAGTATTTTAAAATTATTGTTTAGTATAATTTTAATATTATTTATTTTTAGACTTTGTGCTTCAAAGAAAACCGTAATGGTGGGAAATGCAATGACTTATATTACGCTTCAAAAAAATTAGAAAATATTGAAAACTTATTTCAATGGTAAACGGAAACTGTGCGGTTTTGGAAAGAAGTTTTCGAACCCACCAAATGAAAGTTTGTGAGATTAATATCTATGTTATTAGACAACAGTCATGATAATTGTTGTCGTACGGTGATCACAGTCACAGAAGAGAATGTGATAGAGCCACAATACTCGAACATCTACTTGCCATCGATTTTAAAAGCCATTAAACAGCTAAGGGAGAATATTTACAACTGACTCAACAATTTCAGTATCGGACACAAATTTTGGTTGAAAAGTCATTTTTTCTGAAAAAGTGCATTTTCATCTTGGGTCTATGATAAAAAACAATGTTTTATGGTCGAGAAGCCAACTCATTCATCAAAACTGAGAGTTAAGTATAGATTCATATTTTTGCGGGTATCATGGACAATTTTGTATCGATAAAGAGGCTGGAAATAACGATTTAGATAACAAAAGACCTGCAGAGGAGTATTAACCAAATTAGGTGACTTTCTAAAAGGACTTATTTTAAACTCTCCCATTTTTTAAAGGTCCTTAGAATCTAAATTAAAGGTTTTTAAGAGAAATGTCAATATACTGATAAGTAATAATATACTAATAATGCGGCTTTCAATTTTTGAACGTTTAGTCATCGAAACGTCTTCGTCAAAACGAAGCCTAGTGATACGCGCGAATGTTTTCTTTTAGGTTCACTAGACCTCGTTGCTGTAAACTCTCTCTTTAAGGTTACCCCATAAAAAATCCATTGGGATTAAGTTGGTTGTGATAAGTTTTTAGGGGAAGGCTTTCCGAAGCAAGTTCTCTTATCTCTTACCTTGTGTGCAGTAGCACCATCATGTTGGAACCACGTGTGCGATTAAAACGAGGATGAGTTTGCACTTTCGACAAAAAGAAATCCGTTGTCAATCGTCGGTAGTTCTCACTATTTTCATTTTTGATGACCCTGGGGCAATGATAAGACTATTAGAGGTTCTGTCGATGGTTATGGGTTCTTGGAGCCTAGCAACGGCAGTTTTGATTATTGACGTGTTTTTTATGGGCCTTGTCTTTCCAAAAATTCGATTTGCAATTAGAAAACGGTCCAAAATCGTCTCACAAAAATGTTTACCTGAAATAAAATCACTTTCTTTGAGTTCTTAACAATTTGAATTTTGAATGGATTAAAATTTAAATCCAATTTTAAAATTATATAAATAATCGCTGTTAGAAGTCACAGTTAGTCTGCCCTTTTTTGTATCGAAAGTCGTGGACTTTCACGTAAACTCTCTTCAACTACTTCAATATTGAATCCTTGAAAATCAACTGGGCCCTGGCCCTGGAGGCCTGGAGTGCTCATAGCCAAAGCAGTTCCGCGGAACCCACGAATGAAAGAAATTCACACTCGGTCTATCACTTATTTTTCGTGTACCGAAGTGTAAACAAAACTGTCTACACCCAGTTACGTACGAATCGTTACTCTTGAAATGAAAAAACATTGGTAAAAATTGATTTTCGACTCAAACATTTTAAACTGGAAGGTATCAGCATAGGCCACATCACAATATCTTTTATTTACAGAAATTGAAAAACATGGTTTTGATGTCATCCCAGAGCTTTGATCTTTTCTTTTTGTTGTGTTCTATAGTCAATGGAAATGGTTGTACTAATTAACAAAGTAATAATTTATTAAAAAAATGTAAAATTGTTATTTTGTTTTTTCATTTAAAAGGTAATTACAAGATTTCTTAAACATTTCCTGTTAAAATACGTTAGCGGAAAAATTATTATCTTAAAAATTAACCAAAATAACATAAGGTCCTTATTTCTAAAGCAATCGTTCACTGAGAATTTCTTGTAGTTAAAAATATATGAAATTTGTTTTCAATCGAAACCATAGCCTCCTGTCAAGTCAACAATTCATCAGCATGTCATCACCAATTATTGTCATTCGATCAAATAATAAGATACAATATCTCCGAAGAAATATGGACAAGAGTCGTGTGAATACTTAAATCATACATCGGTTAAAATAAGTACAAAAAGGATTGACAGTTGGACACTTGAATGAAAAAAACCCTAAAAATGGTATTTTTTGATAAAATCTCACGAAAATATAGATCAAGGAAATAAAAAGAAACCTAAATAAAATTTGAAGATGAAAACCCTTCTTTTTCTAGAAAAAAAGAACGAAAACTACAAAAACAGATGCAACTTATTTTTTAATCAAAAGGGTTGATCGCGCTCAATTCGAAGATGTGATCATTTTCTATTAAATTTCAAAATTGACAATAAAAGAAAAAATAATAGAAATCTAGAGGCGTAACGTTCCTTGGTTTGATTCTTATTATATTGAAGGACAATTGATCTAGTTTCCCGCTTTTCCGTATAAAAGAAACATAAAAGAAACACGTAATATAGAAAGGATGACTTCTTTTTTCTCTTTAACAATTTCTTATTCTGACAAGATGTCCTTGATTTAAGATTTAAGTGTAACATATTTCTGCAATTGTCATTTATAACAATAAATATGTGTATGACATCCTTATTAAAAATTCGTAACGGTTCAATTCGTTAACAATCCTTTTCTTATATTCGCACAATTCAATCTTGCTTTTTCTTGGAAACATATTTTATTACATATTGAAAAGTCATCTATCACAATTCATAAATAAGAAAAAGGATATGCAAATTCTGTTTCCCATTATCTAAAAAAGGATATATTGCATATTTCTTGTAAGGATGTGAGATGCAAAACTTTAAGGAGACTCTCAAACATCCTTGATTACGAAAAAGATCTTCTTTAAGTTGCCAATTGAAGTGAAAAAATAAATCGAAAAAAAACAGAATACACGATGTGCGATGTCCTTGCACACAATATTGGTTTGAAATAAAGCGCAAGGCTCATGTAATTGATACTTTATTGGAATTCGCACAATTGACTTTGGCATACATTTTGCATATAGACACACAATAGATGATTTATTTTGTCTTATTTCTCCTCGTCCTTCAAACAGGATTCGTTTCGAACGATTAAGTAGTTAAGAAAATTAAAATAAAAAAGAAAAGAGATACTCAAAAATATACGTTTCTTTGAATAAATTAGTTTCAGAATTAAGATTTTGTTTTCAATTTTGTCAAAGTGATGTTCCATAGCAGAAAAGTGAAAAAAAAAAACAAAAAAGGACATTTATTTGAATGAATGGGAATCCTTAAAGGTGCACATCACTCTATATGAAGCCGATTGGATGGACAAAGGACTTTTTAATAGTTTCTCACTTTTATTTCAACTCCCTTGAATGAATACGACAAACACACAAATGGAAGCCCTCCTCCTTTAACAATGGTGGTCCTTGCCTTGTCTGTTACTATGCAAACTGTTCAAAAATCCAACCAACAAACACCTTCTGTCAGACACACATCGCATCGGTCGGTACGGTAGGTATAGTGGATTTTTCAATTCGTAATGGTTTCTGATGACTATTTAAACACTGAATGTCCAAAGGACCTCTATTTTGAATGAATTGAATGAAACAGCGGGTGGATGGACGGTGGCGGTTCTTGGTTGGCATGGCCAGGGCAGTCATTCAAAAAAAAAAAAGGATCACTGAATGCGTCTCACCATTATTGTAAGTCTTCTTTTGAACCCGATAGTCAGCTGAGTGTATTAAAACGAAGAAAAAAGGATTTGTCAATGAGTTTGAACAAAACTGAATGAACAATAATATAATAACAATAATGGAAATAGAATGAATGAATCAGGATTCTGAATGTGAACGTCTATACCTACTTCAAGTGAGTCCTTTCAAATGCCATGATTACTCTCTGTGCCTGATAGTGGATATTATATTGACAACGACTGGAAGATATTGAAATTTTCTATGGTTTCACTAATTCTCGAGTTTTTGTTATGGGTTAGTCTTAGTATTTATCAATTATAGAATTCCATGAAGCGGTACTTATGGAAGAATCCTTTTTAATATAATAAATATGTTGTATACACTTAGTTTGATGTTTAACACTGACGTGATGGTCATCTCATCAATTCCATAGGTTTTTTGAGGAGGTTCTTTGAGGTGGGAAGATTATGATTAATCTTTTGGTCAGAGAAATGTGTTTTAAGACGATATAATGGATTCGAAATTCACAGAAACCGTCTTTATTGGAAAAAATGTATTTTTGACGTGAGATATTAACACGTGGCAGCAAATAAATTCCCAGAAAAATAACCTTTAACTGACTCTGGCTGTTGCGGACAAAAAAACACAAAAATTAGGGCTTATGGTTTTGTCAAATATATAAATCGGAATATTGAAAAGTTACTATTCATAAACATTTATTTCTGAATTTCAGACAGTTTCGCTTTTTTTCTTCAATTTACTGGATCCACTTTTTTATATATTTAACATTATTTTGAAGTCTGCTAAAAAATGTGTCTAATGTTTTTATAGTTTTGTTTAAAAAAAACCCACAAAGTTTACCGTTTTTTAAGAAAAACTTGAATAATAGAAGCCTTTAAAATAATAAAAACGTATCTTTACAATAATTTTTTCTAAAATCAAGAAATTATTTGTGTTGGAGAAATTGACACTAAAATTTAATTTTTTTGAAAAATTCAACAAAATCAACAATTTAATGATTTTATGCCTATATGTTTTAAAAATGGTCAATTTACCTTCCATAGAAGCTTCAAAATCATCAATAAAAATGTATAAATGTACCTTCCTTTTTGATCATAAAACTTTAAAAAAAGAAGTAGAAATAAAAAAAAAATGATTACAAAAGACAGAAGCGGCAAAAGAATCACATTCCAAAGACATTTATAACCGATAACATACAATTTATCAAACACTTTGTTTTTTTTTTGTTGGTATATTAAAAGGAACCATCAAAATATATATTTCTTCACCACATGGGGCTCCAATCGTGTCTGAGGTGTCCGAGACCTAATGGCGACCACTTTTATTTGAAAAGAATCTAAAGGAACATAAGAAGAACAACAAACACGTTACAAGAACTCCTAATGATGCATATAGTGTATGTTATATCTCCTTTACTTTAATATTTTAGGATGTACCTTCTTTTGTCAGACATAAGAATTTTGCATGATTTCAAAGTATTACTTCTGATAAAATTCGTCAAAAATCAATGCCCTTTTACATTTTTGAAATGGAAATAAATATTTGAGGGAAAAATATTTGTTTTACTTTGGCCGATATCTTTTTATATTCCTACTATAGTCTAGTAACTTTGTCATTTTAAACAGAAGGAGACCTTACGTTAAGTGCAGTAGTTCTGATTGTTTTTTTGTTAAAGTTAAAGGTATTGGCTTGATTAACAAACCAAGTTTACGACCTCTATCGCGGAAAGCAACATGACCAAAAATCTGAAAAACTCCTAAATGTTTCAGATAGTTTTACTTGGTTTCGTTTTTTACCCTGAAGTAGAATTTTTATTATTATTATTATTTATTGACAGGTAATTTAAATTGCACGTTAATCTTAAAATTAACGAGCCTATAGCTGCGAAGACTATTTGATCTATGATAAAAGATACTTATATACTAATATTTGTAGTAAAGATAAATTCATTAATTTTTCTATATTTGTGTGGTTAGGGTTTTTTAATATGTCATATGTTATTATTTTTTAATAGTTTTAATGCAATTTTCAAGAATATGTTTTGGATCCAAAGTCTCTTTGCAAGTAGGGCAGTTTGGGGGTGTATTTTTTGTCAGCAGGTGTTGGTGTGTAGTTGTAGAATGTCCCAGTCGCAGTCGCACGAAGTTGGTTATTTTGGATTTTGTAATATCTGTGGGATATTGTGGGTGGCATCCGTTTGCGGTAACTTTTTTTTGATGGTGATGTTGATATGAGTTCAATTCAAGATATCGGTTGGCATTTATAGATTTTTGTATTTTGTTTTTTTTTTTTAAACTGCTTTGGTATACACGTTAAATTGAAACACAGGTGCAGTTTTTGCGCATTGAGCAACATGATCAGCATGTTCGTTAAATTGGATACAAGTGTGGCTAGGAATTTCACAAGTTTATTGCGGATATCGATGATTTTATTTTATTATTTGGATTTTTGATAGCTTTATGTACAGATATACTGTCAGCGCAAATGATTTGTTTACCACGGCAGTTCGGTGATTCTTTTGAGGCTTGCAAAATGTCGAATGCTTCTGCTGTGAAGATTGATGAAAATTTTGGTTAGATTCCAACACGTAGGATGGTACCATTTTCTAAAGTCACTGCGAAAGATGTACTTTCAAATTCTTGCAAATAGTGCATGGTAGATTTCGTGACTTGTGTTAGATTTTCTGTAATCTACGATTGTCATGATTGTTGATTGCGATTTTATGAACCAAGGAGGAAATGTTGTCAAAACGTTTTGTGGCCGCTTGTTAAGAATTTCAAATTGTACTGCTTTTTCGAAAATGATGATGCTGATTGCGGAAGGGATTCTTTTTTGTTTTGGCCCTTTAGATTCTAATATATCCTTGTTGATCACTGAGTCTTGGGAAAAGAACAGTTTAGCAGCTAGCTTTAAGGTGATGTCTTCTTTTCTTTCTTCAATTGAACTAAGTCCTGCTTCTAAAAGAACATTTTTGATGGGAGATGTAGGAAAGGCATTGATGCATCTTCTAGCTGCATGGTGTTGTGATACGTTGCTTTGATGATGTTTAGGGTAGATTCAGGGAAGTTACCGTATATAAATAATCCATAGTCAATTTTGCTGAGAACCAACATTTTGGTGATAGACGATAAGGTGTTGATATGTACACTATTTTTTTCACTACCTAAATACTTAAAACAACCTCTATCGCGGAAAGCAACATGACATAAAATCTGAAATACCCAAAATGTTTGAGATATTTTTACTTAGTTTTGTTGACGGTCTCAAATAAATTAACTAAAATTTTAAATCTGTAAATTAAACAGTCTTCCGAATACAGTTGTTCAAAAAATACCTAAAATATGTTATTTTACAAAATATTAACAAAAATTAATACTGAAATAACATAAATAGACCATTTTTTCAAAAGTAGATCTGAATTTTCTTAATCTTGAGTCCAATTCGTTCTATAAATACAAAAATTATAACATGTACACATTTTTAATATATAAAATATGAATAACAAACTAAAAGTATAATCAAGACCCAAATAAATTATATTTTAATAAAAGAGGATGGGATGCGACCCACACTGATAACTTTCCATCCCGTCTGTCGACTTGTCTTGCTCAAAAGTTTGTAGGTTTTCGTGTTGGGTAAAAAAAGTTGTCAGTTGAATTATTCTTAAAAATTTTAAAATTACCAACAATATTTTTCATATCAAGAAACAGTTTAGTTTGAAAATCTAGTTTTGTTCAAAAGATTTTTAGTCGAAAACAAATTTTCACCAATTTTAGTAGCAGCTCTTAAATGTTAAGAAATTGGATGAATGAAATTAATTTAATAATTTAAGAACCGAAGATCAATTTTTACCAAATTTGCGCACCTATTATTTTCGTAGATTTTATGTTTTTATGAAAAAACGGACTGTTGGATTAAAAAAAAACTACTGTATATTGAAAACAATATTTTCTGTGATATAAAAAAAGTTTGAAGACAATATTTTTATTTTTTAAAAAGTTATTTTAGTCGAAAAATGTTTACCATTATTAGGTTTTTATTTTTTGTAATAAACCATCAATTCAATTTTTCTTAAAAATTTACTGAATGTTGAGAACAATATTTTCTAAAAGAAAAAAGTAGTTTTAAGCCAATATCTCAATGTTTTGAAACGATATTTGAGCTGAAAATCAATTTATACCAATTTTTATAAATTTTTTTGTTTAGGGTTTTATTTTTTGTTGAGAAACTGTCAATTGATTTTTTTTTTCAAAATTTGATAGAATATTAATTATTTATATTAATATTTTTTATAAGACAAAATTATTTTGAAGACAATATCTTTAGGCCTTGAAAAAATATTTGAAACGAAAATCAATTGTCACTAACTTTTATTAATTTTATGTTTAGGTTTTAAGTTTTTGTAAAAAAAAACTATCAATTAGATTTGTCTCAATATTTTTATGAATGTTGAAAACAATATTTAGTTTAAAGCCAATATTTTAAAGTTTCGAAAAGATATTTGAGTCAAAAATCAATTTTTAATAACTTTTAGAAAAAATTGACAATTTCATTTTTTTCAAAATTTCACCAGTAGTAAAAAACATTATTCTTCCTTGCCCAAAATTGTTTAGGAAATAAAATTATGTTTTGTTGGTACATTTTTGAGATATTTTGGGTTTACCAAAATTGTCTCCCTTTTTCTAAAATTGTTATGGTAAAAAAAACCACGTTATTTTCTTGCGAGAACTTTCTGTACTTTTTTGCACTATTATCTGTATAACAAAATTTATTTAAAGCTGTTATCTCTTCCGGTTCTTGAACTATGGACGACGAAAAAATCGTCGAGAATGAACGGACGTACGAACTTACGTACACATGAACAGTCATCTTTTTGAAAATCTTTTATTTCGACTCTACAGACCTTAAAACATTTAAAAATGTCAACATTTTCAATTCGACAAATCGGACCGATTTCTAATAACTTCCTATGGGAAGTTAATAAAGGTTTTTATCCGATTAGCGCTAAGCGTTTTTTCATTATTTTTGAAGACAAAAAAGAACAACAATGTAAAATTTTTAGCCAAAAATCGAAAATTAAAATTTTCTCAAAAACCAAACCGATCTTTCTTTTATTAAATTTTCTCTAATTTTTTCTGTTAACTTGTTTTCTTTCAATGAAAAAATGAAATATTTTTCGATTGGCATAACTACATACCGAAATTATTTTTAAATTAAAATTGAATTATTATAAACATACAAAATTAATTTAAAAAAAGTAGCTCTAACGATTTTCACAATACAGGAAATATTTTTAAACAGACTTTTTGGATACATATCAACAAGTTCGTAAGGCCCCCCCCCCCCCTGGTGCGTTTTATGTCTTTTTAATATACATAGTTATCCGCACAAACTTAAACAAAAATCTATTTCTTTTTCTAATCCACAAAATTTAACTTATTAAAAAAATATCTACTCTAACTGAATAGCCCTTGATCGGTAAACTTAAGACCTTAATTGGCAAGTCTAAAAAATATTTTATGAACAATTGTTCATTAAGTTGGTGTTTTTTAAAATCTGATGTTTTTGACCTTGATTTAGAACATCACATGGCTAAAACTCGATAAGACTGTAGCTTGAATAGCTGAACATTATGATTTCAAAGTTGGTTTTACGTATATTATAACATTGGCAATATAATTGAACTCTTCAAATAGGTTTTGGTGGACTTAATTCAAACCTGACTCCAAAATTACTTTATGATGTCAGATTCTTGAAAATTTTAGAAAATTGAAAAACAAAACTCACATTTTAATTTTGTTTGGGTCTATTTAGTTTCATAAACCATTTTAATACATTTCGTGATGGTTCTCCAAAACTATAATTCCTTGCATTTAGTCGAAATAATTTTAGCATTTTATAATATTTTCGAAAAATCTTTATAAAATGTCAGCTTTAAACCTCTTACATAAATCTTATAGAAACTCTGAAACATTAATAATAAAAGGATTTTTAACAGATAGATTTAAAAATACTTTTGGTTTTTGTTAACAATCTGTTCTCTTAACAATGGGCGGTGTGTTTATTGTTTTCAAATTATACCTGTTGCAAAAATACAAACATAATATTGAAAACGGTTATTAGATAGTAAAAACTGAAGTTTTCATTCAAAATATTCACTAAAAATCAATGTCAAAACGTATTTTTTAAAAGCAAGAAAGCATTATATTTAAGATTTTTCAAAACCTCATATAAAGACTCATAAGCAATGAGAATTTGGATAAACAAAATAATATCCAAAATGATTTTGACTTTATCTAGAGCAACAAGATTTGTATTTTTCAAAATAAGTGCTTCATTGTTAAAAGGTATGTTGTGTTGTAATTAGACTTAAAAACTGTGTTTTTGTTCATCTATCATCTTTCAATAATAAATAAATTAGGTAGTGCAACAGCTAGTAGAGAATAAGGGCATAGAGACTTACAACTCGCAATCATTCCTGCGTGCGAGTAATGTCAGCGATGGAGGGGATCTACAGTTTTTATTTGAGAAAGCACTTTTCCATGACAAGAATTAGTTTTTAAAGATTTGACAATTCCTCACAACAGGAGGTGCCAAGGACAGAAATTGAACTCAAGACTTGTAGCATGACAGTTTTATGCACTAACCATCACGACACGGGAACTTCTTGGCTGTCTTTAGCATTTTCAAAGCTTACTTACTTACTTAAGATGGCGCTACAGTCCGGGGCGGGCCTTGGCCTCAACCAACATGCGTCTCCAGCCAGCTCGGTCCTTAGCTAGCTGTCTCCAGTTTCACACGCCAAGTTGGTTGAGGTCTTCACCCACCATTTTCAAAGCTACTGTGATAGAAAAATTATAAGGCGAGGTTTGAATAAATTAATTATTTAAAAATCAATAGTGTAATATGATTGGATATGGTCAAAAGATTTTTAATTTCTATTAATTCACGTGACGGTTTCCTTATGTTTTCACATTGTAATAGATTTACCTTTTAATGTATGTGAACCATGAATTATTTTGGTGCGTAATTGAATTGCTAAATTGTCTTCCTATAGATTCTATACAAAAGGCTTATTTAGAGTTTCATTGTCCTTCTGTATTACACTTTGTCTCTATTCATGGGAAACAATATCTTCTTTAACTGTGCACCTTTATATAAAAATAGTAAACGCAATTAGATACAAAACATTTCCGATGAAATAAAATGTTCAAGTCGCAAAATTCATTGCGTCCCACTCGTAAATCACAATAAAATTTTGAAACACAAAACAAAAAAGTAGGACGACACCGAAAAAAGGATCCAATAAATTTCGCTACGATTGCGATTGCCTAATTTTGTGTAACACACTAAATCACCAATAAAAGCAAATGCAAAAGCAACAAAAACAAAAACAAGAAATGAATAAGACTTTCAAAAATGACGATTCATAGCCTGAGCCTCCTTTCGGTGATGGTTGTCCTAAGAGGTGAGAGACATTAGAATGTAATACAAGGCTAATAAACGCTATACCCTTGAAGATATACAAAACGAAACAAAAGCAAAAGGATCAAATTGAAAAGAAATCCTGATTTGACCCCTTCAGGCAATTTGTGTGTGTTCCTGTTAGATAAACGTAACGAACTCCTTGCCAGGATCATGGTGGCTATGCTACGGCCATGTATACGAAAACAATGAAAATTTTAAAATTAAATAAATCTTGGAAGAAGTTCGTATAGCCTTCGTCATAGTCGTCGTCGCGCTAAAGAAATAAAATTAAGAAAAGGAGCAAATCAAGAACAAAAGGGTACCTCTATGAAGGAAGGACATCACATAGGATATAGCAGTATATTAGAAAAGAAAAAAGAAGCTCTCCGTAAAATTACAGGGGTTGGGAAAAAAGGATGCTATAAGTTCGGAAACTTCTTTGTATACCTCTATACCTAACTTACCAATGTCCTGTGACGTGTTCGCATCTAATCAAAAGCGATTTAGTGTCTCTTAAATCACCCCTTTTGATCATTGGTCCTGCCACAATATTCGTTTATCTTTATCTTCATCTGGGGTTCTTCCTTAAAACAAGGACATTCTTAAGATGGAAAATAAGGAACACAATTCTCAAGGGGAACCCATCTTCTTATGGTCTAATTTCAGAATCCTTAACGGTTTGGTTGAATTAGCAGGACCGAGATGCGCGCCTTAAATCAAAGGATTCGCTTTCTTTCCTCATGATGATGATGAAGATGATGATGATCTTGCAAGGACATTCAATGTGCATGCATGGGCTTGATGAGAATGTGGCATGGTTTATTGTATTTTTTGTTCTTTTGGTTTTAAATGCGGAAGGACATCTTCCCAAATGGGACAGGAGGTGCTCACCTTCGGGCTTAATTCCATGACAAAGGCGAAGGCAATCAAATCAAAGTCACAAAACAAGTCCTTGCTCATATCTGAGGAAGATCAACACGAAGACGAACAGTATTTTTATTGTGTGCTCGTGTGAGTTCATCATCTTCATCATCATCATCAGAATGACATCGATTTCGCGCGCTATATACAACGAGGCGGTAAAACAGGATTCAGGTGAGATGAGATAAGATGAAAAGGACCATCATAATGTGAGTTGATGTGATGTGAATTAAATCTGACATCTAAAACACACGGAACAGGGGTCAGTATAATTGTGCATTGTCTATTCATTTGAGTTCTGTTTTTTTTTTTCAATTGAAAAACAGCGAAAAAGGATCACTTTGGTCCTTTTTCAATTCGCCGTTGCAGGTAAGGATGCTCTGTTTATTTAATTTTTTACTTTGTAGTGTTTTGTGATCTCAATTTTTGATGGATGTGAGATTTTGATGTGCCTATCTTTGATTGTTTTTGACAGATCGCAATGTTTGTTCGTTTATCCTTACTCGTCCTTGCTTTAGATGAGATGGGAGGAATGAATTTGTAACTAACGTTGGAAATGTAAATAAAACAAAAATTCATATAATATAAGGGTCAGTCATCATTCTAATCATTCGTATACTTCTTATGAATGATGCGGAAAAAATACAAGATATGAATAGAGATTGGTTTTTGAGAAGAACTATAAAATGTAGCCTTTGAAGATGTTTTGTTTCTTATTGTCTATTCCATTTGGAGAAATGAAGGAAATTGAAATATTTTCTCATGATGTCCATCTTTGAGAAAGAATTGAAAAAAAAGTGGAACCAGGAAGCAGAAAAAGATGATATGATCTACAAACATCTGCGGACCTGTTTTTTAAAGATTTGAATTTTAAAAATACACTTACGTTCAGCGCTTTCCGATTTTAACATTTGATACGTGTTCAAAATTTGTGTTTGCTTTTGTTTGTGTTTTTGTTTCTAGATCAAACTTTTGGAACTTGAGATTTTTAGGAAACAATAGTTTAAGATCACAATGTGCAATGTTCGTTAAGATTTATCGTTTGGAAATAGTTCTGACAGAATTTAAGGACTAAAAATTACATTCAAGGAAACTTGAGTTCGAAGAAAACGAAATTTAAATACATTGTTGCATAGAGAAAAAATTCAAAAATGTGCATAATCAATTGAAATTGTTACGATGTCCAAAATATATATACAATGTTATTTTTCAACAAATGGTATTATTTTGCACAATATATTTTGACATCAAAAACTTATGACTTAAGATCCTTCAACATTTTCTTTGGGATCATGTGAAAGTTAAGGTTTAGACCAATGCTAAACAATAAAGATATTTAATATGGAATTCGGGAAGTTATCGAGGTCGAAAAGGTCCGAACTGATCGTATTTAAACTTTTATGAATGGATATGGTATTGCAATAGTAGCCGTGGTGCCTTTGCAAACATTTGTTTTTTATTGTTAATTAATCAAACTTGCTAGATACTAATTTTCTTTTTCTTATTATTCTTAAATGACATTCTTTTTGGCTGGTTGTAAGGATTTCTGAGAGATATTTTAAGCTGCTTTTTTTGAGACTTTTTAACTCGCATGTCAAGAATGTATTATATGAGAATAGTTAGTAAAACGTACTCAAACAAAAAATCATAACATGTTTGTTACCTCGACAATTTTACGAACAGAAAATTAATTTTGAGAAAAATCGAATATGCGTTTTTTTATAAAAATTAAAAACCTAAAAAAATATTACTCAAAGTTGGTAAATATGAATTTTGTTAAAATATCTTTTTAAAGATTGGAAATATTGGCTTCAAATTAATTTCATCTCATAAAAATATAGTTTCCAACATTCAATTATATTTTACGAAAAATCGACTTGACAGCTTTTCATACAAAATTAAAATCTACAAAAAGTAGTACGCAAAATTGGTAAAAATTCTGTTTTCGATATCTCGTGAATAATAGAAGACAATGACATTGGCATCGACTTCGAATTAATTTTATTCAAACAATTTGTAATTGTTTATATAAGAAATAAAAACTTTTAACAAAATCTAATGAAATTGGTAAAATTCTCTATAACTAAAATAGATTTTGAAATCAAACATTTCATCATATTCAAAATATTGTTGATCATTTTTTTTTTAATAATTCAACTGACACCTCTTTTAACAAAGCACAAAAACCTACAATCCATTTGAACAAGACAAATCAAAAGTCGAGATGGGAAGTTATTAGTGTGGGTCGCATCCCAGCCTCTTTTTAATTTAAGCCTTGACGAGCCTTAATATTCGTGTTTGAAATTATCGGATATATTAATTATGTCTTTTGATCCAATTTTTTAATTTACTAATTTCTTATATTTTCCTAAGTACTTTCCTCGACATATATGAACTTTTAAGAATCGTTGGGTATATCTCAGCAGAATAAACAAGATTTTTTTAAAGGTTATTTAAAATATTTTGATATCATTAGAAGAGTAAAATAATTTCAAACCTAGCACATTTTTGATTTAATAGATTTATTTAGCTTTTGAACAAAGACCAACATTTTGAACATACGTCTGACAATTTTATTAAAATTATGCTAAGCATTTAAATTAGCATTCATTCGGAATACAAAATTTAAAAGTTCTAAAGATGCAATTATGTGGAGTCGAACTAAAGCGGTTAAGCGTTGACTCTCAGAAGTCAACAAAGAATCAAAAGCTTCAATGCCTGAAATGTTGAACATCACACAAATCATACTCTTTGGTCATAACTGACCATCCTATTCTATTCTAGGATGTCCAAGAATATTAATATTGGTGCAACATAAACCTACGAAATTAAAAGAGGCTGGGATGTGACCCACACTGATAACTTCCCATCCCGTCTGTCGATTTGTCTTGCAAAAAAGTTTGTAGGTTTTAGTGTTGGGTTAAAAAAGTTGCCAGTTTAATTATTCTTAAAAAAATTACCAACAATATGTTTCATATAAGGAAATAGTTTACTTTGAAAATCTAGTTTTGTCAAATAGATTTTTAGTCAAAAACAAATTTTTACCAATTTAAGTAGCATTTCTTAAATTTTTACATATGAATTAAATTAATTTGAGAACATCAATTTTTACCAAATTAATATAAAATAATTTATGAAAAAACGGACTTTTGGATTTTTATAAAAAAAAATACAGAAATCGAAATCAATATTTTCTGTGCAATAAAAATAGTTTGATGACAATATTTTTTATTTTTGGAAACTTATTTGAGAACACAGAAAATTTTTACCATTATTAGGTTTTTATATATAAACAAAAAAAATCAAAAATCAAATGGGGTGGCGCAACAGTCCGTTGTGAACCAGGACCTAGTGACTTACAACTCTCAACCATTCCTGTGTGCGAGTATTGTTGTCAGGAATGGAAGGGACCTACAATTTTAGGCCGGATCCGAACGGCTAGTTTGAGAAAGCAGTTTTTCATGATAAGCATTAGTCTTGAAGGATTTGTAAATTCCTCGCAAGTTGCTTTGGTATCACGTTAAGATATATTATATACAATTTAATTCAAGATGATACGGAAATTGGTTAAACTTCTATAATTTCCAAAAACCGGTTGGTTTGAAATGTTCGATTATATTGATAAAAATTAATACAAAAAAATCACATAGATATTTAATTTTGACTTTGGTAAGTTAAGGTTAAGTTAACGTGGCTGCGGATTTAGAATCCACACACTTAGGCCAAAAGAAAAGGCATGTCGGTAAATTGTGCCACCTAGAATTTGCTATCGCAAAAGCTGTTTCTTTTAGCATAAGTTTACATGTAGCTATCGGTTTAACTATCTCCTCCCTTTCAGGTGGAATAGGCATGACGGTTTTATTTTTAGCGAGTTCATCGGCTCTTCAATTTCACGTGAAGTCTCTGTGGCCCGGCACCCAACATAGGTGAATGTTAAATTGCTGCGCCATCTCCATAAGAGACGATCGACAATCGAGGGAAGTTGGAGATTTGGTTGAGACACCGTCAACAGATTTAATAGCAGCCTGACTGTCAGAGAAGATGTGGATATCAAAAGTTGATATCACGTTTTCTCTTAGCCAGGAGAAAAACTCTTTGATCGCTAAAATTTCCGCTTGGAAGACGCTACAATGATTAGGGAGGCGGAATGAGATGCTTAGATTAAGCTTTTCTGAGTACACACCACTACCAACTCCCTCATTTGTCTTGGATCCATCTGTATAAAAATGAATACTTTTGTTATCCAGGAGTTTTTTGTCTTCCCATTCATCTCTGGAGTAGTACCCGTAGCATGATGGTTAGTGCGTTGGACTGTCATGTAAGAGGTCTTGGGTTCAATCCCTGCCGGTGCCACCTTAATTTAAAAAAAAAAAAAATAATTTTCGCGGGTACTGCCTCTTGAGAGGAATTGACAAATCCTTCAAGAGTACTTCTTGTCATGAAAAATTGCTTTCTCAAAAACTAGCCTTTCGGATTCGGCCTTAAATTGTAGGTCCCTTCCATTCCTGACAACAGTACTCGCACACAGGAATGGTTGCGAGTTGTAAGTCACTAGGCCCTGGTTCACAACGGACTGTTGCGCCACCCCATTTGATTTGATTCATCTCTGGATGGAATGGATACCTGGAAGTTTTTCTTAATAGGAGTTTAGGAATAGTGCAGTCTATGTACTTTGGTATAGAACCAAAGAGGTTCAAAATGATGGAGTGTCCCACATTGTTGTTGGTCCATTGAGATGAGGCGTCGAGTCCTATCGCTGCCACTTGTTTACTGAAGATGTCGAGGGGTGTCAGATGGAGGAGAGTGTCTAACGCTGCTGAGGACTTGGTTCTCAATTACCCGCTTATACACTCTGCTGAGTTTGTTCACCATACTGCAACCTCGTACATAAGTATTGGTTGGAAGACCGATGTGTATAGCCAGTAGGTTATGCGAGGTTGAAAACCCTATTTGCTTTCTATAGCTTTCTTGCAAAGGAAAAGAGCTGCTGTAACTTTTTAAACTCTTTCCTTTAGATTTCCAACTTAATTTTTTGTCCAATATCAGACCCAGATATTTGGCTTCATTGGTAAAAATTAGTGGTAGGTACACCTTTTATTGAAGGAGGTACAATTACTGGGATCTTGTATTTCCGTGTGAAAAGGACGATGTTTTTTGAGGATTAATACTAAGCCCGCAGTGATCCGAGCGCCTCTACTGACAGACCTTTTTGTGCAGAAATTCCCCAACCTAGAGTTGATGATCCTGCTTTTTAGCATTAGATTAATCAACTCACAGATTGAGTATTTGACGTTTAAGGTCATCATAGCAGAAGTGATAGCGGATGTGTCAACGTTGTTGAAAGCGCCCTCAATATCTAGGAAGGCCACCATAGTATATTATTTTTGCTCTAGGGAGTATTAGATAGTTCTTACCAGAGTGTGCAAGGCTGTTTACACCGATTTCCCTTTGCAGTAAGCATGCTTAGACATTGATAGTCTCTTATCAATGCTATTACATATATGGATATCGATCAATCGTTCCAGAGTTTTGAGAATGAACGATTATAGGCAAATAGGTCTTATGTCTTAAGGGTTGTCATGCGAGCATTTGCCCGCCTTGGGAATGAAAACTTCCTTTACATCTCTCTATCGCTGAGGTATATAGACCAGATTTAAACAACTTTTAAAGATCATCTCAAGGATGGGCAAAGTTATATCAATATTATATTGTAGCTCAGCTGGTACGATTTGATCTGGACCTGGAGATTTGTATAAGGTTTGAAACCAAAAACCAGACCTTGAGGAAAAATTAAGTCAATACCCGACCCAGGACTGTTTGCTGTACTAACCGTTAGTTAGTCCATTTACCATGTGAGTTTTTAGGACAACTAGACATGGTTGGATTCTTCCTTATCCTTGATGCCTCGGAGGACTCTTCTATGGAGTTACAGAAGGATCTCGATGAGGATCTTTTGGCTATTCTCAATTCTAGTTTATACTTTTTGAGGGATTCTTTATAGGAGTCCCATTCTTGGGGATGTATAGTCTTTTTTGCTCGATTGAAAAGCCTTCTACAACCTTTCCTGAGTATTTCTAGTTCAGCAGCCCACCAATAGTGAGGGGGCAGGCAGTTTCAATGGATTTATTGAAGGCTGCTGTAAGCTCATCGACTTTTCGATCGGGTTCAAGAGCGCACAAGGGCGGATCAGAAAGTTCTGGTTTAATCAGATTTTTCAGAGTCGCCCTATATTTTGGCCTTTGATAGTCCCTAATTCAATATTTTATTTAAGAAATTTAACGAGACAAGAGTCAAATCTAAAACTTCTTGTCGATTTTTAGTGACGAGGGCTGGTTCACTATCTACATTACTTACTACCAGATTACTTATTAGAATATAATCAAAAAGAGACTAACCTCTGTTATTTGTATCGGTAATACCCCATCTAGTAGGAGATAGATAGATACTTTATTTTTCATAGATAAGGCTTTACAAAAATTTGAGTAGTAAGCAGCTTGTACACAGATTGATATTAAAAATATATTTTACAACTGGAAAATGTTATGAAAGTAAATAAATACATTTGATTTAACGAAAAACTACATTTTTAGGAAAACTATAATAAAAAAACTTCAATTGATATATTTTATAATACAAAAACAAATGACTAGATTTAACTTACAAACTAAAGGTTGGTACATAAGTATTTTACAATTGAATAATACAATAATAATATTTAAGAAAAGTGGTCAAACAAAAATTTAAAAGATTTATAAAAAAAATTGATTTTCCTTAAAACGACTATAACCTATTTAGGGAGCCTATATCGTCTCAATATTGATTCCTTTGGATCAAGCGTTAAGAACACCTTGCCTTCAAATCAAATTTGAGTTGGTAGAAAGGGACACAAAGCTTGGCAAACGTGACTTTTTTCTCAGCACTGAGATTCCTATTGTGCTAAAATGCGTGTGGACCAATAGGGCATTAACTCTAAATTTTTTTCCTTTAAATAAACATTTTTATGTCAACTTAAGTGCTACATGCGTTTACTAGGAATTATATTCTGCACTTTAAATGTATCAACTAAATCAAATCGATAAATGATATGATAGTCTAAAAAACAAGTCGTTGTGTCCAAATAGCATTGGCTCAGACATGAAACGGTCACAGAAAACTATCAACGCGTTTGCTGAAATTTATGTCATGACCATTAATTTTCTCGTCAACACCTTGAAAGCTTTTAATCCATTGACAACGGTTACATATTTTTTTTAGATATGCCATTTCTAAGAAAACTTACAAAATTAGGAAAGAGTTATGAAATTTTCATTAAAATAGTTTCAATGTATTCCCCATCAATTAGCAAATATTTTTAGACATTTTTATACACCTACTCTAGCGAAAATAAAGAGCCATGAATGTAAAAAAACCATATCACAAAGAACTGAATGTTGAACTTCACTAAGTCATAGAGAATCTGAGAAAAATGGAAACTATTTTTTAATACAAATTTTTCACACTTACTCATTAAAATAACACTATGGTATTATTTATTTCATCTTATTAAATTAATTTATCTTACTTAGAGAAAACAGAAAATTCAACCTTTTCAAAGAACCCGCAGCTTTTCAAGATCACAACATAAAATAATAAAACAAATTCAGACAGTTCAAAATTAATTGGTCAAAGATAAATGGTCAAAAAACCTCTTTTAAACCTGCCTACACTCATCTTCATCATTTTCAAAATGAAAACTGTCATCAATTACAATGAGCCATTAATTAATCTACCAACCCACCTTGACTGAATAGTCGGCGGCGCATCAGTGCTTGGTAATCCAAGCCTCTGTCCACTTGATCATCTCATTCACCCACAACCCTGCTCGCCCTCTTCGTGACCCTGCCTGGTGTGGAAAATGTCAAAAAAACAAAACAAAAAATTCATCAAAATAATCATATTTTTCTCGCAATTGTGAAGACTGATGAAGAAAAGATGATACAAGTCAAGCCATCAGTGTCTGATGGACTCGACATGGACACACGTTCCAATCCAACCTCTCTAATAAGTTACTTTTGAAGAAAAAAAAGTTTGTACAAAGACAACAAACTCAAAAAACAAAAAGAACTGACACTCATTGTTCCACCTTGACACTAAAAAGCTACACATCATACCACATTCTTCACTGTCTTCATTGTGTTACCGCAATTGTTTGTGTTCTTTTAATGTTGGGAATTCTTCTTATTCTTCTCCCGCTTCTATATGTGTACCTTTATAAGCTGCGAGCGTCTTCATTATATCTGACACTGACACGCGGACGCAGACGCGGGACTCAAACAAAAAAGAAGGAAGATTCGTGTGTTTTTCTGTTAGACCAAAACAATAGTCCACCATTGACCTAAACAAAAGAATAAAAAATTATATTTATTAAAAATACAAAAATAAAATAGATATATTTTCCCAAAAGACACTGAGCTCAAAAAACAACAAAACAACAGACAAAAATCCCCGAAACAATAACAAAAACACCGAGAGGAACATAATAAAAGAGTCTTCTTCAAGCGAAGAAAGGAAGAAACTACTTAATATGAAATATCACACCGCAGCAACAATTGCACGAATAATACAACAATTGGTATAAGTGTTGCCAGGAGGGAGTGCGGGAGGACATAACCTCACAGTCGCAGCCTATAGTCCGCCGCCTGACACAGCCGCCGGCCGTTTCAAACACCTAAACACCCTTCAAGCTTCGGGGAGCACTCGTATATTATTGTTATGATGCATCATGATGAGCGAGACTCCACAGACCTGGTTAGGAATATGAACGATCGAGCTCGAAGTCATCTCATCTTATATCGCAGCCGCGTCCGTTTGGCTGTCTTCTCTCGCGATCTTCAACTTCAGCTCACTTCTCTTTTTTTTTGTATCTTTTATTTGTAAGACTGACTTAAGTAAAACGAACGAAATGGCAGATCAACAATAAATAAAATGATTTATCACCACGGTAATTCATAAAAAACGTTCCGGCCAACAATGGGCCATAATGTACTTTGACATGGAATAACAAAAGGTAAACGAGGCCCAAACGAGCCAAGAAAAATGAGACAAAAACAAAACGCGCCACAAGAATCTCAAAAAAAAAAGTTAAAATTAAAAAAAAAAAAACAATCTCAAAACCTCTAAAGATACAACCATAACACTATTTGTATTGTACGGCCGACCGACTCGACGACGAGTTTATGGGTATTGAGGTGCTAGCGCGGTCTTACAATGGACGATGATGCACACCGGGCAAACGATCGAGTATAACCCTTTCAGGTCTTTTTGGGGAGATTGCATTGGGGCCATAGCCAAGCGGTACAAAAAAAAAAGCTACTTCAGTCACAACTCAAAGATTCAGATTTAAAATTAGGAGAAGAGCTGTTGAGATGCGAAATGAGATGAGTTCAAGTTTGAAGATTGCAAATGAATGAAAGAATGGGACCCCTTCGGCTTGGGGCCGCGCGTCGCATGCATCACTAAGTAGGGATAATTTTTACAAAATCGGATTCCAATTGATTTGAATTGAGAATATGACACCGTAACATTGTGTTTGAGGGTAAACTTCTTAGTGATCGGCTAAATTCTTAATGATTTTTGGAATGATATTCAGATTTAAGAGTAAGAAAAATCATCTAACTTTAATAAATAAGAAATTAAGACCGGAAGAATTTTAGTAGTGTCAAAGATATTTTGATTTCATTTTAAAATCTTATTGTGTAAAAAAATAATAAAGTGAGCTACCAAATGTTTGTCTCTTTTTACCTTAGATAAATTATATTATTTTGTCTGTTTTAGAGTTTGGTGTTATTTTTCCATTCTGGTTTTTATTTTGATTTAATCTTCAGGCTGCGCTCGTAGTCGAATCGACCGCGCTTAGTACATTTTCGTTCATATTATTATTTTTACCCATCATATGCAATTTTCATTTCTAGTAGCTTTTTTCATAATTTTAAGTACTTTTTTGACAAATTAGACTTTAAAGACAATGATAATGTATACAAATCAATAAATAATTATGGAATAATTAGTGCTTTATTTCTCTTATTCATCCGATAGGTCTTTTCTGTTACGTACACGCTCCCGTTACAAATGACCGCGCGCCCGCTTGAAGGTTTTAAAAAAAAACGAGCATTTTTAATGCAAATTTATGAAACAAAAAGACATGTCACTAGCAATGGAAATCGATATCAACCAAATTTCCAGCACGTCTACGATTGCAGACCACCTCCTTTTTATAAAATTATAAGATTCTGAATTTTGTAGTCAAAGATGATTTCAGAAAAGTTGCCACAAAAAGAAAAACATTGACATTTAGCGAATTTGAAATATGTTTAATAATTGGTTTTTCGTGCACCATTGGGATAATTTCGAAATATCGTCTTATAAATTGTTGATAGTCATTAATAGATTTTATCCAACGAAAAAACAATGCAAAAAAATTGACTCGACCTTTACGATAAGATTCCAACCATTTCAAAAACTTAGAATGAAAACCATAGTTTTTTTAATTTCTCCATTAAAATAGAGTGACTTAGTCTATCAAATGCCTTTGAAAAATCGGATCGGATTTGATGTCCTTCTTCGAGATTATTTAAAATGAAATTGGAGAAAATAAAAAGATTAGTCTTGTTGATCTTTCTGTAACGAAACCATGTTGTAGCGATGAAATGTGTTTCTTAACTAAAAATGTTAGTTTTTCATATATCAATTCATCGAAAACCTTTGGAATATACGATAGTTTAAAAAATCTGACTGTAGTTGGATATTTGCTGTTTAAACCCTGATTTTTGAATAGGGTTTAAAAATTATTTCTTCCATGCTGGAAGGAATTGTCGTTCTTTAAAGAGCTATCAAAAATAAGGAAAAGCGGTTCAGCTAAAGAAGCACCACATTTTTTAATAATAATAAGTCACATTAATGCATCCCATTCTAAAGTCTGTACAACCGATTGTGAAGGTTGGTGACTGAGATGAACTCAACTTGAAATTTTAAGAATGCATTTTCGAACACTCCATCGTTGCACTTTTTAAAAGACGCTAGGATGCGACCCACCAAGGGTGGATCCAGACTTTCACACCTCACGCGCTTAACATAAGGATGAGTTTTTGAGCACCGCTTAAATTTTTTTTTTTGAAGGATTCTGATAATATTTAAATGACGGAATGACTTTAGTTATTAGAATATTTTAGAATGTTGTTGTTCAGGAAGATATGGTCTTATTGTTTCCTACAGGATTCTAAATATACCATATAAAAGAGCTTAATTAAAATAGTTTAGAGAGTTTGTGGTGCATTTCACGCAAAAATGTTAAAAATTGTGTTGAAACGTAGCTTTCTTCCAAATAAATGTGAAGAACGCTACAAAAACTTAATTTTTGGGAGTCTATTATTATCATCTTACTCGTAGATTCAAGATGATGCTAGAAGACAAATTCTAAAAAATTACTTTTTTGGTTGAATCTTTTGAAAATATTTTGACTTTTAAAAATTAAACCTACAAATTGTAGAAAGAAAAATTTTAGGTTTTCGTATTTAAAAAAAGGTACAGTTTTTCTAAAAATTAAATTAATGTAAAAAAAAAGTTTGGAAGAAACTTTAGTGTACCACTTACAAACTACACGTTCCAGAATCTTTTTTCACCTTAGTTCTCGAGAGATTCAAAGCTTTTATATTAAATAATTTATTAAACTAATAGAACAGCCATTGTAATAGGGCTGGATTGCTAATTCTTAGTCCAGGCCTCAGTTAAAAGTAGTTTTTTAGCAACAAAGTTTAAAGCAGTTAAGTACAAATTTTATTTTCATTTATAAAAAATAAATAACTTAAAATATAAGGGTAATCATATCCCATACAATATCAAGGGAATTCGTACGAAACGTAAAACAAAATAATCTCCTTAGTGACGGTCATGACCCCTACGACCAACAATGATAGTCGTATAGATAATAGTTAAAATGATGGAATGGTTACTTTAACTTTCAACAAATTGCTGAATCCATATGACATAAAACACAGTCAATGTTATAACAAAAGCTAGTAAAATGTCTACAGCTATAAATTCCAATTAATATGTCCCTTTAAGCTTGTTTGCTTTGTGTATTTTCACGAACACTAAACTTTAAAGACACATACCAATGTCTTTTTGTTTTTCCATAATTAAATGGATAAGATATCAAATATTTAAATCAATAACATTATTAATTCTCGCTATATTTGACTCAAAGGTTTTAATTCCTTAAAAAAATTGACAATTGCATTTTTTTCAATTATGTGTCAAATTTTATATTTAAGATTAATATATACGATCCGAAAATCAATTTTTACCAATTTGTTAGTTGAAATTTGTTTTGGTTTTTAATGTTTAAAAAAAACTGTCAATTTAATTATTCTAAAAATTTCCCAGGGGTAGAATTGCGTAAAGCCATAAATGATTCCAAATCAATGTTTTTGTCTCACGTAAGGTGATTATCAAATGGACTATCACTTTTTTGCTATGGTTTATCATGACACCGATTTAATTGTCGTTTTCATATATTTTGTTTATAGTTCTTGAAAACGATAGGTGATTAGTGAAAAAAAATGTGAAATTGGAAGCAAAAAGAATGAGTGACGATATAAGAGATGATTTGTATGCGAACAATTAATTAAATCCAATTCGTCTAAGCTCTGTTAAATAAACCAATTTAACTCAAAGTCTTTGTTTTCAAAAGGACCTCAAATCAAAAAACCATTAAATAAAGTACAGAACAGAGACTTTTAGTAAATAAATATAACTTCATGCCGTTGAATTTCAGTAATGCTAAATCGTTTGCGATTTAAGTTTCCTTCAACTTCTTGTTTCTAATATGATCATTTTTTTCATTCTTTATAGAAATTGCTAATTCATATTCTTTGTCTTGAATATTTGCTAACTGTCGAATAGCATCTTGGATCAACAAGAAAAGAAATTCTCTTAGAGTTCCAATTATTGTTTTTTTAAGGCGTCGTACACTTTATTCTCTTTCCGCTATCTTTTTAAGGTTTGAAGGAAATTTGTTACATGTGTCCTTAAAAATTTCGTCTTTGCTCCAATTGGGCGAACTTGTAAGTTCGTTTTGAAATTGTTCGATGTCATCGAATCGCAAATTTTTACTTTTTTCAGGGTTGGTATAGAATTAAAAATTAAAGAAATGACATTATAATATGGTAGTGGTGCCAAGCACTACAAAGTTCTTAGCGATGACAATATGCAGAATAAAGAAAGGGTGACAATCAAAACTGACAATCAAACCACTAAACTGATTTGCTGAAAACGCTTTTCAATACATTTTGGTGTTATTATCTGCAAAATAAAATAAAATTGTTGCCGATATTTTTGCTAGGTCTTAAGATATTGATGACGCAAAAAGGTATTCCAAAAGTACGACGAACGCAAAGACATCTCTCTATGAACATTAGATTAAAATTCGTTGAGAACAGTGAAAAAATTCAATTCGACTAATCGAACCGTTTACAATCAATTCCAATAGAAGAAAGTGATAGATGTCCAAATAGTGAGCTATTTAAACTATTAATGATAAACTCCTTATAATATTTTGCCATTTTCTCAGCTGCCTAGTGACTTTTAAATGTTTCATTATATATTATAACCAATATATACCAAACAAGTGCATTTTTGGAAAAAAATCCAATTAATGTTTTATTTTTATAAATCAAAAAAAAAAACTGAAAAAAAATTGTCATTTCGAACATTATACGAACAAAAAATGATTTTATCTCCAAGACAATTTTGTATAACGAAGAATAACGTTTTTAACACCTTCACAACATCTTTAACGAATTAATAGTTTTTTTATAAAGAATAAAAACCTAAAAAATATAACGCAAAATTGTTGTTCGGTTCTCGATATCTCGTAAATAATAGAAAACATTGACTTAAAATTATTTTCATTCATTCAATTTGTATTCGTTTATATTAGAAATAAAAAAATTAAGGAATATTACTAAGATTGGTTGACGACTAAAAATCTCATTAACAACAATAGATTTTGAAATCAAACTATTTCATCATATGCAAAATATTGTTGTTTTTTTTTTAATTTTTTGAATATTTTAACTGATAACTTTTTTAACAAAACGTGAAAACCAACAATCTTTTAAGCAAAAGAAATAGACAGACGGGATGGGAAGTTATCAAAGTGAGTCGCATTCCAGCCTCTTTATTTATTAGTTTAGTTTGGCATTTTAAAATGAATTGATTCTAATTTTTATTAGCAAATTTTGTTTAGCTACCAAGCTCAGTTTTGGTTGAATGGATACGCAAATAAACAACACTGCAATATATTTGAAATGATGAATAATCGTCAAGTGTAAGTTACATCCAAAAAACTGACTTTTCGGTATGCCTTTTTGGTTGTCGGAATAATTAGTAAGTATTTTTTTAAAAACGATGCGTCGAGAATGTCATTTACATTATTGTACCAATTTTTGGCAGTGCGCCATTTTGCATTTTGACAAAGTGAAATAAGGCCAAAATTGTTTTGAAAAATAAGGCCAACTTATTTGTACTCCAAGGTATGTACATTTTAGTATTTGGGATAATTGGAAGGTTGAGTGTATCCATATTGGCTTTATTTTAGTGTAATAAGACCAACTGTTAGAAATGGACTTTATTACACTTTAAAAAATAAAAAAAAGTCTAATTCTAGAAATGTTGACTTATTTCACTTGGCTTTATTTCACGATTTCACGGTGAGCCATTTTTAAAGTATCATAGATTATTTTAAAACTGATAGATGTTTCTTTCATAAAATCACAATACAGCGGAACAAAACGAGTCTTAAAAACTTATTTTCAAGCTGAAAGCTGTTATAGTCTTATATTATAACCAATCGGTTTTGAGAAAGAATTTTTGTTTAAAATGAAGCATCATACCCCGCCTGAATTAGCAGACATCACTCATGTTATTTCAAAAATATAAAATAGCAATTAAAAATCCAATAGTCAAAAAGGTCTTAAAAAATTCGACTGACAGAATCCGCTACTTCGAACTCCAAAAAGGGAAAAGAAAGTATTTGTTCTTACTTATACTTGGGTAAAGAGGTTGAAAACATTTAGTTTCATAAAACTTGCATTTGGCCTTTAACATATGTGATATATATTGTTTAATTAGTATCAGATATCAGTTAGTCAAATAAATTATTAAAAGATGCACTATAGTTTTACCTTTAACAAGAGTATTTTGATGCATAAATGCCGCAAACAAATGTTAAAGGTGGTATCAAAAAGATTCTGGTGAATCGCTTTATAAAAATCAAAAGTAGATCCTATTATGAGTTATTATTGAACAGAAGGTCAAGTCAACAATATAAATACAAATCTACTGGCACCCGCTTAAATTAAGTCTCAAATAAGATTTTAATTCCTTTTTTGAATCAAAACTGCACAAAAACTTACACAACAATTACATCAAATAATTCTATTTTTCTATTTCATATAATAATCTATAGTAGTTTTAGTTCTTGTATGATGCGCCATCAACAATAAAACATTCACTCGAATATAAAACCCTCAGAAAACACAACATGTTTATAGAATACATACCTTTATAAATAAATGCAAATATATCTTCCATAAAAGGAAGGACTTAATCCATTATATTAGGCACAAAGATTTGCCGCCATTGTTTGCGTCATATACACAAATACTATACACACATCATACATCCCATTGAATTAAATACGAATACGATAATATGATCGATCCCATTTGCGAATTTCCATTGAACCTTAAAGATACAACTGTCAGATGAACTGCCAAAACGATTGATATGAACCTCACTATCTGGACACAGTACATAAGAAGAAGGAGATTAAACCTACAAAGAAAAAATCACACAAATGAGAAATTGTTAAGAAAATAAAAAAATAGAATCGAATCTCGATTTCATACTCATCAGGATCAGAACCAAACCGAGCAAACATACAAAAATAATACAAATAAAAAACAAAAAAAGAAAAGCCAGGAGAAGGAATTAATTTTTATCTTATCTCGAGTTGTCCTTGTTCGATTGTTCGAATGAGTTTTTAGTTTGTATCCATATCCAGTAACAAGGATTCCATTCTGGAATTGTCATTTCAATCCTTATACTTGTATATTCGTCCGCCATTGTTGGAATTGCAATATTCTTCCCATGCGTGCTTCTTTACTGTCACAAAATGCACATACATGACTTGAGCATATCCTTCAAGTTCTTCTGTATACGTATTGTCCTGTTGCGATAGCAATCTTTGTGTGGATGCGATTGATCTCTCAAGAGTATCAATTGATGGTTTTCCGTTTAGTTGAGGTTCTTCAAGGGATTCATCAGCATCAAGCAAACGAGTATAGGATAAAAAACAAATTGCTAATTCCTTCTTTCTTCCAATTGTCCATTCACAAAAAAAGGAAAACTAGAAAAATAATAAGAAAATGGGAAAAAATACTTGAGAAGTACTTATCCCTTTTTTGTGGTTGCGGATATAGCATGTCATCTTTTTTGTCATTTTCTCATAAGTGTCCTTAAGATAATGCAAAAATCTTAACTTAGAATAACAATGAGAAGGGATTTTGCCAACCAAAACTAATTCAAACACCATGTGGTCGATTTCTTAATGCATCAAATCCTCCCTGGGTATAGTTCAGGTCGGTCATCCATCCAAACAAGCCAGACAGAATGACGCCTGATAAAATTTGTTGGTCCATCTTTGGTCCGTATGTAGATACACGAAAGGTGGGTATATGCAAACTTCGACTCTGAGTAATAAGATTGGAATGTGCCTGGGCCTGCAATGTGAATGGGATTGGGTTGGAATGAATGACGTTCTATGCAAGTCATCCTCTATTGTTGAATATAAAAAATAACAATCTTTCCTTTGATTGATCGATGTTACATAAAGTCTTTTATTTGTGTGGATTTAAGGGTCAAGATATAAGTGTTATGGACTACGCGAGAATTCATCGTAAAAAAATAACATAATGTGGTCTTGAAAACTTCATGTCATGCGGGGTATTGTGTGATGCTGGAGATGGTCAATCATTTTATTTTTTTGGATGAGAGGAGATCCTTTTCATTATTTGGTCAAAATATCACAAATGATTTGCACATTTTACACCTTTTTCCCAAATAAATAATATTCATTACATGAAAATGAAAGTAAATGATTTATCTTTTGAATTCCCTAATTTCAAATATGTATACAACTTACACAAAAATGTCAGGTTACCTTAAGTCCACCAAATTATTTTCCTCATGGTCAAAGAGGTCATTGGCGGCCTCTCTGAAAAAAATGTGTACGAGTATGTTGTTTTTTTCTGTTCCTATATTTTTGATTTGAAAGGTACCATGTTTTGTGGTCAGTACAATGTGGCACAATCAGATATAATCATAATGAACGTTACATTCATTGAAACACAATGTGAAAATGTCCAATGAAAAAAATGAAACTTACCTACATTATAAATTGACATATGAGGAAAAAAAAGAAACAACAAAATCAAATATAAACCTATTCAAAGACAGGAAAGAGAATGGTGCTTATTAGAAGGTTTAATAATTTTTCTTCGTAATGTTTCAGAATATATGTACTGTGCGCCTTCTAATGTCTAAGCCTTAAAAGAAAAAGTTTCTTACTAAATTGAAGGAACGTATAAGAATCAATAATAATGACAATTATTGTAATTGTCACGGTATACTATTATGTTCATCATACAATACGCTCTTTTGGAGGCATAATTTGCCGCTAGAAAAATATAATCGGTTTATTTGATTGACGGTGTATATAATGCTGAATGAATTACTTTTGTTAAACTTTTTTTTTCTCTTTGTAGACTTATAATACGTACCTACTGGCTACTTACCATTATTGTATAGCTTTTTTTACTGTGTGTCATTATTTTATTTTTACAATTAAATTGCTGCCGAATATAAGCCTAATCATATTTAGTGTGTCACTATTTTTAATTGTACATTCTTTTGAAAATATGCGCCTATTCGGTGACAATACATTATATACAAATAATAACTGAACTTAAGTCAAAAGACAAACATTTACCGGAGGAGAAAAAGCAAATAGAAAAGTTGTGTTGACTTGAAACTAAGACTTAGTAAAGTTTTCATTGCATTCCACCATTATGAAGAATTTTAATTCCTTATGTATTTACTAAAATCTTTAAGAAATCATCTTTTATTAAGAGCCTTAATGTTAAAAAGTTATTTAGACTCGACAAATGAAAGAGCTGATGTAAGAACTTTATGTACAATTTTGAAGTAATTTTAGCAATTAAAGTTGAAAGAATAATTTAATTTAAATTATTAATGATTAATAACGTTAATTTTTAGAATTTTATCAATTTTACACATAAGATCGGTAAATGTCTGCTAATTTGTTAAACTCGTTTTAAGTCCATAAATATGAGTATGTTTTCACAGCACAATGTTAAAATACGGTTTTATCTGGAAAATAGTATGTTCAGTTATCATTTCAATAATCATTAGATTTCATATAAAATTAGACCTATCATCTTACAAAATTTAGAAAATATCTCCCTTCCTCCTTTTCGCTCTTTACTCAATGCTTTATAAAAAGTGTTACAGTGTTCGGATTTAGTTAAAATATGCGCCGTTTTGTTCGATAATCAGTATCTATTCATAATACCTCCCTTGCACAAGAACCCCCCTCCCTCCTTATTTGCGAAGAACTCGGGCTTTTTACAACAATCTTTTGAATTTAGCCTTACACCACCAAAGGCGTTTGCCATAAACAAAAACAGATGGTATTCACTTGGCGCTTCTTCCAGACAATATAGTGGACGCGATATAACCTCTCATTCCAGCTCCCGTAGCTTCTGACGAGTCATGAACGAAGTGTGTGGCCTAGCGTTGTCCTAGTGCAAGACAACATTCTTCTTGTTGGCAAATTTTGAACACATTTGCTCACAGAAGATGGTAGAATTAAGCGTCTGGCCATATGGGAGCAGCGCATAGTGAATGAATTCCTTCCTATTCCACCAAACACACAGAAAAACCTTCTTGGCCATCTATCCCTGCTTGGCCAGTGTTTGGGCCTTCGACCACTACCGTTTTCGCTTGATATTGTCCTATGTGATCCAATCTTCATCGCCAGTAACCAATTACTTTAAGGCTTTGATTCGACCCAGAAGGTTTTTTTGCATCAAATCATGTGGAACCCAAACATTAATCTTTTTTTGTATCCAGGTTTCTGCAGATATTTTCAAAAGGTTTGGTGACTTACTCTCATCTCCTGGGTGATGTAACGAGATGCCACATGCCGGTCTTACTCGATGTTTTCCATGATTTGATGGGTATTGGACGACACCGGTCTTACGCCGCTGCCGGCTGGTTTATCCATGGTGTCGTTTTCACCAGCTCTGAATCGTTGAAACTATTCTTCCGGGGTTGAAAGTGATAGAGTACCATCCCCCAAAACATAATTAATCTCACCGAACGTTTCTTTAGCGGATTTGCCTTTAACAAAGGAAAACTTTGCTGGACCGCTAATTTCGGCGTAATGAAACTCAATGTCTACACATCTATAAAAAATATAACAGTTGATTCCGAAAAACCAAAGTAAGGGGTAGTTTAAACACTTCCTCAAAGAAAAAAATACAAATATTTTATGTCAACTTACTGAAAGCAAACATTTTTCGATCAAAAGGTGCAATGTTTTTAGTTTTTTTGCCATACTGATTTTAGTTAATCGAAGCAACCATCAGAAATCTATAAAATCGAATGAATGACGCTTTATCAGTTGTTTTTTATTTATATCCCTTAACATAGTTACTTACTTAGGTCCTCAGACCTGTTAAATCCGTTGGGAACCCCTTTAGGGGCATAGGGCCTCTACTACGCCTACGCGTTATCTGGCACGGTTTCTGGATATGTGTTTCAGCTCCCTCCAATTTTTGCCTAGTGACGCTGATTCCGCCTCGACTGTCCTGAGCTATGCACTTCTCGGTCGTCCAGCTCTTCTTCTTTCTTATGTGAGCGAATTCCACTGCATTGCTTGGACTGCAACGCAGTCGTTACCTTTTCGACGCGTATGTCCAATCCATTTCCATTTATGCCTTCGTATTACAGAGTCTATAATTTAATGACATGTCCTTCTTTGAAGGCCTCATTTGATGTACTGTTTGGCCAGAAAATCCTTAAGATATTACCAAGATATCTAATCATGAAGGTTTGCAGCTTTCTTATAATGGCTGAAGTGACCGTTCAAGTGCATAAAGAAGCACAGATTCGACATTTGTGCAAAACAGTCGTAGCTTTGTTCTTAAGCTGATAGAGAGTTATTCCTCCAAATTTTCGACAACATACCGAACACCGATTTTACTTTGCCGATGCGGCAGATGACGTCTTTTTCGGTTCGCCTTCGATGGAGACGTTACTTTCAAGGTATCAAAAGCTCTCCACTTTTTCCACCGGTTGCGAGGAAATATCTATTTGAGAGGATGGTCGGGTTCCGAGGCTGATCATTTTTGTTTTGCCGGAATTAATTTTCAGCCCAACAACTTCTGCTTCTCTCTCAACACTTGTTGTCATTTGATGGAGACCCATGATTCTATGAGAGAGTGAGCAAACATCGTCTGCGTAATCCAAGTGCTTTAAATATGATCTTTAAGTCCATTATGGATCCTTCCGCTACCTGAGAAAGCTGTTTGCAGTACATCGCTTATCACCAACAAAAACAATATTGGCGACAGAATACAACCCTGTCAGACTCCGCTACGGATTTCAAAATCATCTGACAACCTACCATCGTGCAGAATGTGAAACTTGGATCCATTATATGTTGCTCTAATAATAGCAATTAGTTTTTCTGGGATGCCTCTCCTCCGTAGAGGTAATCAGATATACTCCCTGTATACATACGAGTAGTAGTTGCGAACTTTTAAATAGTTTTTTAAATGTATCTTTTGTTTTTTTTCCAAGATGACGTTTTAATTTTTGTCCGAAAAGTTAAACTATTGACTTAAATTTCATAGATTGTATATTTCACCACCAGGTTAAACCCAACGTTCAAGTCCTTTGTTGACCCTTTGTTTTTTACTTTCACACAAAATGCAAACCTCAAAGGGGTTAAACAAATTAAACTAAGAAAATAATCAAATTAAGTCATTAAGGTACAAAACTAATGAATGGTATCTAGTATAATCCCTCTAGCTATAAACCGACGCTACGACCATGACAATATTAAATAATTTTAATTGAATCAGCATTGTCACCATATTATAAAGACACATTAAACACAAAACACCCTTTAAACACAATTTATCTAAAGAAACTGTCTCATTATAAATTGTCACATTATTAAATCCCGTATAAAACATTACATACAAATGACTCAAAAGAAAATCAGTACAGCATACAGCATCACAAACAAATATGAAGCCTTTAATTGTTACTTATCTGAATAGGACCCATATATAAACGTACTAAAATGAGGACAATTACATTCAAGGTACTATTCTATTCCATTTCATTTGTTGTATCCTTATTCTCTGACTCTTTGTGTTTGATGCCGTATGCCGTATGCACTATATCAACTCATCAGGACTTATAGGGTACATCATCTACTGTATATTACTTTTTCATTACCGTCATTTAAATATACCAAAGTATGTTCACAAAAACGTGTACAGGTGCACAATAATGATTTCAACAAAACCCCATCCATCCCACACACTTTATGTGAATAATAAAGTACGTAACGTGCCTAACTTTATACCTATCTAGATGCTTTCTGGACCTATTCACTCGATTCTTTCAAAACAATATTCTCTTCTTATTTTATATATTTTTGTATTTATTTTCACTTCATCATTCATTAATGAAAAATGCAACAACAATAAATGAAAAGAGAGTTTGCAACACAGAATAAAATGAAATCAAAAAAGAAAAACCTACAAAACTCGCAATGATGAATTTCGCATATTAGTGAAAGGAAAGTTTAAAAAAAAAGAAAAACAATATGGAAGAAAGATCCTTCCGCCCATTCCCACTTGGCAGAGATTGAATTCAACATTCGCATTCGCATTTCCATTCCCACACCCACCTCTCGCATTCATTCTCATTCTCGTATGCAATGGCATAGAGTGTAGAGAAAGGATAGAAAGGCGCATTCAAAACATATTCAAAAAGGATTCATCTCACTGCGAATATACTATGTACCGTTCATATATCTATTCTATGCTATGTTGGTGATTGTGAGGGGTGTGCGCGGAGAGGATGTGCATTGTACATTCATCGCGTGCATTGAAAAAGTCACAAATGAATGTGTGAAGTACGACTTGCATTTCATTTCACTCGATTGACGCAGACAATGGGAGCATTCTTTGATGCCCCCACACGTCACAAGAGCCCATTATAAAGTATGATGGCTCAGGACGGGCCTGGGCTATAGAAATCGTTATGCACTGGAAGAAAAACTTGTTATTTTTTTTGGGGGGACTTCCAAATATAAGTTAAATAAATTATAAAATAATTGTGTTGGAGTTTTGGGGTGAAAATCAAGCTCATTTTCAAAATAAAACTAGCATTATTGAAAAAAAACTAGATTTTGACTCAAAAGATCATTAATAAACTTTATAAAAATTAAACTCTCCAAATATAAATAATTTCATTTTAATACTTTTTTTCATCAAAATTCACCTGTAAATGTTCTTAACACCTTCTACAAATTTTCTTAAGTAAGACAATAATAAATACATTTATTTTTAACTTCACATAGGAAGTTGTCGTAATCGGTCCGGTTTGTCGAATTGAAAATGTTGACGTTTCTCGACGTTTCAAGGTCCTTGCGTCGAAATAAAAGACCTTAGAGAATTGTATGTGCGTGTGTACGTCTGTACGTCCGCAGGTCCGTACGTTGGAGAAGTTTTTTATTTTTCGTCCATAGCTCAATATCGACTTCAAATAAATGTTGTTATACAGTCTGTTACATAAGAGCGTGGCCACTGTTACACGTAGATACAAAATCAGATAGTCCTGTTTCTTTTCCTATGACGTTAAGGGCATCTCAGTCCTTCATGCGTTTTGTAAAGTCAGCTGTCTGTCAAACGGTCGGTAACGTTAATGATTTTCCTGATCGCGGAAGTGCAAGCAAAGTATGAAAAAAGACGAAAAAAAGATTCTCGCATTGTTCTCGAAAGATCAAACTTTGACCTAACGTGAAGCTGCTGTGAAATTAAAATCAAAAGGTGTTGACATATCTTACGGAACGATTCGCAGGCACTTGCTTGCCAATAAACTGAAATATCGCAGTACTTTGGGATAATCAATCGCGAAGGAAAACTTGGACGGCGATTGGAGCAACGTAATTTTTTTGATGAATTCTCCTTCTGTAAGGCAGATGAACTCGCCAGGAACCGTACAGTACAGCCCAACCTACCACGTTTGGCAAGTACTGGCATACCAATCGCTATTACCAATCGTAAACTGCTGCTAATGCAAGACGCTGTGAGGAGGGCAGGCACCAGATGGAACAACATCAATACGTGTCAAGTCACTAAAAACATCTGGCCAACACTGGATTTAAAACGTTCAAGGTGCTTGCTCTCTCTAAGCAGATCGCATATAAGCTCGATAATAAGTGTCATAACCGGACACTGTCTAATAGGAAAGCACGCCACGAGACTAGGCGTATTCTCAAATGACTTTTGCAGAAGCTGTATGGACGAGGAAGAGGAAGAAACGGTTCTTCATCTTCTTTGAAATGCCCTGCTCCAGCTCGAAAACGCAAGAATTACCTAGAAGAGTTCTTCTTTAACGATCTAAACGATCTTAATCATATCGATATAATCAGAATCTCAAGTTTCGTAAGGGACTCAAGCTGGGTCCTTTGAGTTTAGGAGGAAGCCTTAAGATTCATGTGGTATCACAATGGGCCATTAAACTGGCCTAAGTGTGTCCGTTTCCATCTTGGACAGCCACTATAATTATAGTAATTATATATAGCATAATTATATATAACCTAATCTAACCTAACCATCCTCCTTCTGGGCATTTCCGAGCATCAAACACGCCTGGACAACCTCCACCAGTAGGATGCTTCAACGGACTGTTAAACACCCCGTCAAGGTCCATGTTTGGGGTGCTTCTAAAACAAAAGTTTCATTACTTTGCTCTTATTTAGCGAGAATTTAAATGCCTACAAAATGAATAAGATAGATGAAGAGGCTTTGTTATCATCTGCTAAGCAATATTGACAACGATCCAAAACATCGGAGTCAAGCGTGTAGCGAGCGGAAAGCGCAAAACGGAGTTCTCACTTTAGATTTTCCATCTCAGTCACCGGATGCAAATCCCACAGAAAATGTGAAGGCTCTGATGAAAATGCAGCTTTGCAAATGCAAGTAATGTAATTAAGATCAACTTTCTTGACAAACTCGGAATACTTGGAGCTCTTTTCCGGTAGAATATGCATAAACTAGAGGAAAGTATACCCCGAAGGTCCTAGGCCATAATTGACAATGCAGGAGATTGGATTTGCTACTGAGGTATTTGCATTGAATATTGACGACCAAATTATCAATAAATTTAAGATTTTTCGAAAAATCAATGGTTTAACAGTGACCACGCTTTATGTACAGATAATAATTCAGGAAGGTGCGGAAAGGACTCTCAAAAAAATTGAGTGGGTGGTTTTTTAGGTTTCATAGGATTTAACATTTTGGTTAACCCTAAAAGACTTGAATTAAATTGTGTATTATATGTTGTTCAGTGATACCAAACAAATATATTCTTGGAAAAATCCAATATTTCCAGTTTTTTATAAATCAAAAAAACTGAAAAAAAAAATAATTGCCACTGCAAAAATCTTACGAAAAAAAAATGATTTTATCACCAAAATAATTTTGTGAAACAAAAAATAACGTTTTTAACATCTGGTCAAATTTTGAGAAAAATCGAATTATCAATTTTTTTATAAAAATTAAAACCTAAAAAAAATTACCAAAAGTTGATAGTAATTGATTTCGGCTTAAATATCTTTTCAAAGCTTTAAGATAATGGCTGCTAATTCATTTAATACTTACTAGCAGAATAATTAACTCAAAACTTGGCAACTCTTCTAGCAGACGATTCGTTAGTAGAGGGACACCGCAAGGTGGTGTTCTATCCCCTCTCCTCTGGAACCTAGTAGTGAATGAAATCCTAACTAGCCTGGATGCGGAGGGTTTCAGTGTGATAGCCAATGCGGACGACGTTGCTATAGAAGTTTCAGGAAAGCATCTTAATATCCTAAAAGAACTCTTACAAAATGCCTTGGACAGACTAATACTTTGGGCTGATCGGTGTGGACTGGGTGTTAACCCACACAAAACCGATCTGGTCTTATTTTCGAGGAGATACAAAACTTCATTTGTCAACCCTCCTTACATTAAAGGAATCCAATTAAAATTCTCAGACGAGGCTAAATACCTAGGTCTTGTCTTAGACAAAAAACTAAATTGGAAACGCAACGTACAGGAAAGAGTCAAAAAAGCTACTGTAGCTCTCTTTTCTTACAAAAAAGCTATTTGTAATACATGGGGTTTACAGCCCAGAAACACGCATTGGCTATACACATCGGTAATCAGACCGATTTTAACGTATGGTGTGGCAGTATGGTGGCCTGCTTTAGAGAAAGGTATATAAACAGGGATAAGTTAAATAAAGTCCAACGTTCAGCCTGCCTATGCACTGGACACCTTGCTATACCTTACACCTCTTGACATATTTAGCAAACAAATAGCTGCAAGCTCTGCTATTCGCCTCAATGCTTCGTTGCAGTGGACTAACAACAACATTAGCCACTCCGTAAATCTAAGGTACTTAGAATCAATTCCAAAGCACACAGACTACACCATCCCCCAACTACAATTCGACAGAAACTTCCAAAATTCTATACCTACCAGATCTTTTTGGGCGAATAGGACATTCTTGGAGGATGAGTCACTCCATTTTTACACAGATGGCTCAAAAACCAAAGAAGGGGTTGGTGGAGGTGTGTACTACTGAAATTAAGTATCTCATTTCGCCTTCCCAATCATTGTAGCATGTTCCAGGCGGAACTTTTTGCGATCAAGGAAGTCTTGTCTTGGCTCAAAGAAAACGTGATATCAACATCTGATATCCTGCTGCGAGGAGGGCAGGTACCAGGTGGAACAACATCACCAAGCCACAAAAAAACATCTGGCCAATACTGGATTTAAAACGTTCAAGGTCCTTGCTCTCTCTAAGCAGATCGCATATAAGCTCGATAATAGGTGTCATAACCGGACCCTGTCTAATAGGAAAGCACTAAAAATAACGTTTTTAACATCTGGTCCAATTTTGAGAAAAATCGAATTGTCAGTACTAAAAGTTGATAGTAATTGATTTCGGCTCAAATATCTTTTCAAAACTTTAGGATATTAGCTTTAAAGAAATTTCATCTTTTAAAAATATTGTTTTCAACATTCAGTAAATTTTTTTAGAAAAATCGAATTGACAGTTTTTTTTTTCTAAAAAATAAAAACCTGAAAAAACATTACTCAAAGTTGGTAAAAATTGACTTTCAACTCAAATATCTTTTTAAAAATTTGAGATATAAGCTTCGAGCTAATTTTTAATTGTAAGAAATATTGATTTAAACGTTCGGTAAAATTGTGAGACAAATTGAATCAACAGTTTGTTTAAAAAAAATAAAAACCTAAAAAAAAAAACAATACTAAAACTTGGTAAGATTATACTTTCGACTCAAATAGCTTTTCAAAAACTTAAAATATTGGCTTCGAACTTATTTCTTCTCAGAGCAAATATTGTTTTCGATATTCAATAATTTTTTTATAAGAATACAACAGTTCGTTATCTCGATATCTCTCAAATTAATTTCATTCATCCAATTTGTATTTGTTTATATAAGAAATACAAAATTATGAGAAATGCTACTAAAATTGGTTAAAATGGGTTTCTGACTAAAAATCTCGTTCACAAAAATGGATTTCGAAATCAAACTAAATCATATGCAAAATATTGTTGGTAATTTTGAATTTTTTAAGAATAATTCTATTTAATTTTTTTTAACAAAACACGAAAACGTTCAAACTTTTAGGCAAGTCAAATGGTAAGACGGAATGGTAAGTTACCAGTGTGGGTCGCATCCCAGGCTCTTTTCTTAAAATTGAATTGAATACATTGTTTATATAGGGTGCGCCATATAAGGTTTTTTTTTAACTTGTGCTTATTTCGTGAATGGTAACACTTAGATCCTGTCAAATTTGACAGATAATTAGTTTTATCCTTTTGCTTAACAAATATCGGAGTGTATATGCTTAAATGCCACCCAATTTATTTATTTTATACGCTTGAATAACGCCGGGAACAACACTCAGAGAAGAGGCCGATTTTGCTAAACAAATCATCTTCTCAGAAGAAGCTCATTTTGATCTTGGAGGGTATGTAAACAAGCAAAATTGTGTCATTAGGGCACAGAAAACCCGTACGCATACATTGAAAAGCCGATGCACCCAAAACTGTCACTATTTGGCTCGTATTTTCGTCTAGAGGCATAATTCGGCCATTTTTCTTTGAAAATAATCAGGGAGTTATCGGGCCATTTTGAACTAATTTTTGTTCACAAAAATTGATGAGGAGGATATTGGCAACATTTGGTTTCAACATTACGGCGCTGCTCGCAATACAGCCGAAGCTACAGTCGATGGTATTATAGAATTAAAAAAAAGGTATTTATCAGACCCTACAAAAAAAATTGTATTTAACAAAACTCTAAAAAAATTTGAATTTATTTAAATAAGCGTTGCTCGCATTTAAAATAATTATAAAAGGCTGACACTTTTTGATGCATTTTACATTCAATATTATTTTTAACGATCATAGTTTAGAGAAATAAATAATAAGTATGTAAAAGTAAGTGACGTAAAGTAACAAATTCATTTATTAATTAAATTATTGTTTAAGTTTAAATTTATACATGAATTTTAAAGCTATGGCTAAGCCGTCAGCCTGGATGACAAGATTTATAATTCTTATAAACGTTTTTTAAAGATTACAATTATATAGATAAATTTACAAATTAAACATATTCGCTAACTAAAAGTATTCTATCTTTGAAAATAACTTTTAAAAATTTACTTAGCGTTTTCCAGTCGCACTCGTTTAGTATTTTAAGGGTGTCTTGCATTGGAAGAGTATTTTTACCAAAGAAGAAACGTCGGTGTGGCTTAAATATTGGACATATACTTATAAAATGGAAGCAGTCCTCTTTTGACTTAAGGTTGCATATTGAACAGAACTGATCAAAGCTTATAAGGGCATCCGTTTAGGCTGAGTAGGTCACATCTCGCTTTAAAAATGAAAGAAATCGCTCGGTATGTTAAGGTATCGTTAAAGTATCGTTAAAGTAGTGTCTCTTCTCAAGATTGTAGTTAAGCTGAAAGTATAACAATCTACTGTCGGATTCACGACCATTTAGAACAAATGTTTCTAGCGTCAAGTCCTCATTCTTTCTAATTATACGGTACAGCTGTTCCTTTAAGGTGTTGGGGTTATTAAAGTCGATATGAAGTGTTTCACCACAATAAGTAACTAAGTTTTTCCACTTAGCAGTCAACCAGTCCTTATTCCTCAACTCGTATAATATGTACATATGTTTAAATAACAAATAAAAACTTTACTCATTGGATTTCAGTTTGTAGAGTTTTGCTGCACCATACATTTCTCTACAAATTTTCCCCCTTTGTATCGAGGAAGTTTCAAATTTTGCTTCCTAAGCATCAAAAAACCAATAAATTTGTTAGTTCTTTTTTTCTGGGTGTATTTTGAAAACATAAAATAATCTTTTTTATTTTTATTGAAAGCACGCGGTGTGCGCACACGTTTATTCATTCGTTCGTTCATTCGTTCTCCAAAGTGAAATTGTAGCCTTTCTAAATTTTTGTAGGATATAATCATTGCATTAAAATTATCAACACTGGAACACTGATGAATGAGGCCGGAAGGGGTTTGGTTGATGCAACAAAATGAAGGTTTTTTCTTTTCTTTGAAGGTATTCAATGTGGAATATAATTGTTGCAAAATTCAGAAGTTTTAAATGGCGTGAATATGCAATGCATTGCATTTTATTATATGCACGCAGAATGTATAGTGTTTTTGATGCTCGCTACGTAATGCACTGTAAGGAATAGAATAAAGTAGTGAGTAAAGTAGGTAGGGCGCGATTTGCGTTTTTGTTGAATTTGAATATACGTTTTATTGTTAAGCGACAGAACAAACGTTTTGCATTTGCCACTGTAATAGTTTTTTTCATTTTTAAACAAAAGTTCCTAAGTGTGAACTTGCATTATAAAGCAAATAAAGTGGAATTGAATACTTTTTATGGAAGAAATCCTATTAAAAAATTTCAATGACCAACTTGAACTTTGGAGATGTATGTCCTCGCGTACTTGACAAATTCATTGTAGAGTATTGGCAAAGACCTTATCACTAAAATTCTTAACTTCAAGAATAATGTGTTAGATCACAATACCTCGACGGTCAATTTTGTACAATTCTGAGTGAAACATCTCGAAATTTAAACTTTTATGTCAAAGTATTAATTGCCTGGATAATTATAGGACTTAATGCCATCTTTGTTGTAAATAAAAGCTGTCCAGATCTTCCAGTTCTTCCCATAAGAAAGTATTAATCAATAAATACAAATTAATTCACCGTAACAGTTGCAGCCCAAAACTTCATCAAAAAGTGACATATTGAGAATAGAGGGGCTCAATGTTTTGTTGGAAAATCTATCAATAGTATAATAGGATTTTACAAGACCAAAAACAAAATCAGTAGTATGAATGCCACCGATAAAAACAGAGCCGGATTTAGGGGAGGGCAAATGGGGCAAAAGCCCCGGGGGTTCCACAAACGGGGGCACCTACAATAGAGGCTAATAAATTTTTTTTTTTTAAATCCAACTAATAAACAGTAGTAAATATCTTTTCCTTTGATATCTTTTTGTTTTGCTCTTTTAAATTTACCTACAGCCTACAGTACTTTGTACATGCATGATTATTTATATATATATTTAATTATATTAATCTTAAATAACAGAAAGCATTGATCTATATTTTTTCACTCCAATCAGACAATCAGTGAAATAACAAAATCTCAAATTAAAGCACTTCCAATTCACTACCCATTTTAAGGGAGTACCCCAATCGCTTAATGGCTGAGCTGGGTGGTACTTGCCGCAACCTCGGAGGATGGGAATTCGATTCCGTGTCTCGACAATTTATATATACGAGTATATGTACATAAAATTGCTGTATATGAAGAACCGGTATTCTTTAATTCTTGGAAAAATCAGTTATTATTGATTTATTGGTAATTTGTCCATCGGCTGTTCAGTTCTCTGATTTACTGCAGAATTTGTACACGTTTTCACAGCCAGTATAGAGCGCCATCGAATTCTGATTGAGACAGATTAGTCTTGTAAAAGCTCAGCGACACTCATTGGTTTTGTCGAGCTGAAGCTACAAAAGCCTTAATCAACGGCTATTCGGAAATCGAAAAAAGCTCTAACCAGCATATCACCCAATTAAGAGCAAAACGACGTCGTGAGGAACCTTCTACAGAAGATGAGTGGTCTCAAAACCGCTTTGTTTGCAACATTTTGGAATGATATCTTGGAGCGATTCAACAATACAAACAACATGCTGCAAGACCCGAAAATGATCCTTGAATCAATAATACGTGCACTAGAATCATTGAAATCATTCGTAGAATCCAAAAGAAATGATTTTGATAAATACAAGGAAGCAGCCAAAAAAATATCCCATTCTGATGAATATGTACAATCACGAACCAGAACGAGAAATGTGAGGTTGAATCAGCTAGATTAAGGGAAAGCATAAGAAGCAAATCTGTCACCCAAGGAAAAATACAAAGTATCCGACTTCATCCCAGTGATTGACCAACTATCCGTTTCTCTTACTGAAAAATTGCATGCCTATGAAGCTGTACGTTCGAGATTTATATTCCTGAATCACATCGAGAAGATGGATGCTGAAAATTTGCACGCTGCAGCAGAGGCATTGCTAAAAGTGTAGGTATCCCGATGATTTAGAGCCTAGTCTTGGTAATGAGTTGGTTCAATTTTTGTTTGAATTGAGTCATACAAAAAGGAAAAGGACTATGGAACGGATCAATCACCGGATCTCTTTTACTACCAAATTTCAGAGCTACATTTCCAAACCTCCAAATTGCATTGAGAATGCATTGGGTTTTGATGGTAACAAATTGCACTGCAGAGCGCTCATTTTCAAAAATGAAAATTATAAATCAGCATGAATCAAAAAGATCGAAAGGTTACGTTCGTTAACCTTAAAATTAAATTTTAGATAATTCTTTATTCAGTTTGTATTTATAAGTATATTTGTTCGATACTAAAGGAATCTACTGGGTTTCACAACAAATTATTTATTGAAAAATTCGAGTGAAAAAAAATGGTTTACTTCATTTTGAAAATAATTTAGCGCGAGGGGTTGTCCGCTTCTTTATTGGCCTGAGGCCTCTGGACCTCTAAATCCGGCCCTGGATAAAAGTTAAAGAAGAATCTTACTAGGGATGGGTTTTTAACATTTATACGAGTCTCGAATGGATCTTATGTGATTTCTTTCTTAAATGTTGGTGCGATTGATATTGCATTTGTATCTCGATGACTGTGTTCGTTGAGTCATTTGGAATCATGTATTTTCCATTGGGGAACACAATCAATCTGTTACTTTACTGTTGCTATTACTTATTAGTAGTAAGTCCATTCTCAGCAAAACTATAGTTTACTTATAAACTTCAAAAGATTTGTTATAAACTATTGTTTTCTTGATGAAAATGGACTAACTGGGCTTATTTTGCAAGAGAAACCGATAGAAAAGATAATTAAGTTTTGCTATGTTTCCACTAAAGGTTTATATCAGCTTAGATTAAATGAATCTTTTTGGCGTTTCACCCGCACGAGAAGATTCAAAAATGATTAAGTTTGACAATACTTTCTAAAATGCAAATGGTGTTTCGATGTTTCTTATGAAGTCTAAGTCTAGTTTGATTCGTGTTAAACAATGAAGAACTGAATAGTTCAGCACCATGTAAGAATATGCTACCTACTGCATGTGCAATTTTTCGTTTAAATTTGATTAAAACAAAACTATATTTTTTGTACATAAACATGCAAATAAACAGACCATAATGAATTATCTGTAAAACCAAATCCTCCACAAGTTTTTTTTTCACAAATTTTGACTCGACATCGATCCCCGACCGAAATCGAGTCAATTCAAGCTCATTTCAACTGGATTCGGATATATAAAGAATTGAGACGAGCTTCAAGCTTGTTTTTGTTTCATGTCAAAGCTGCAATTGTTAAACTATTTTTTTTATAGAATCTCAATTTCCAGATGTTTTCTAACCATTTCTTCTTGAAAATTGTCAATTTTATTAGTTTTAGATAGTTTTTTTTTGTTAAAGTTAATTTTAATTTTTGATTTTAACAAAACTTTGTCCTATTTGAATTTTTGTTATTATTATTCTGACAGGTCTTCTCTTAGTTGTAAAAATTTTTAAATACAAAAATCTGGTCACTGGAGATGCGTTTTCTTGGGAATTTTCTACTATACTACTTATAGAACCCCAAAAAGAACTGGTAATTATTCTTGGCTTATCTGAACACGACACAATTCTGCTAATTATTGAAGCCTCCAATGGGACCTTTTTTCTAAAGATAATTTTTCAATTAAAATCTGGATGTTTTTAATGGATTTGATCGATTAGTTTTCCAAAATTCTAAAGACTTAAGATCGAATTTTTAATTCTTTATTCAAAAAGCGTTGTAACGTCGTATTTTGAAATGAATGCGTGATTTTAAAAATTGACTTAGAATCGACAAACCTGGATTATTGTTAGCAAATACACGATTTTGATTTTAACTTGTGTCAACAGCTAAGTCCACCAGTAAAAAGTCCTTCATGACAACCCAAGTGCTTCAGTTTTGCAAATTGTGTTACATAATCTTTACCATTTTCTACTGAATTTTTAAAATTTTGTTGTTTTATATTGAATGCCGTAGTTTAAGCTTTTCAAATCTTAAAACATGTCAGCTTTAAGAGTAACAAATTCCCAAATAACAGGCTTATTAAAAGTGTATTCTCTTATTGGAAAGGCCTATGAATCAAATTATAATAATAATTTATGTTCCTATCTACAAAGTAAGTTGATGGGTGAACTGCAGACTATAGACCACAGCCACAATTCCTACAGACAACAAATCAATAGCAGACAGGAGACTTGTTGAGTGCCTTTGTAATGAAAATCCAAAGGGTCAATGTGCCCCCAAAGAATAAAAAAAAAGTTATAATTTTGTAATCCTTTTTGAACAAAGCCCAACACAAAAACCATCATCATCCAGCCATCATTTTTATGAAAGATAAAATACACACCAACAAAAATAAAAATAAAATCCACACAATGTTTTGAAACACAACAAATCCTTTGATGACAACAAAACTCAGCGTTTCCTACAGCCCTGATCCTGATACTCTTCTATAGCTCAATTGGTTGATGGCTGCGATGGCTGTTGCTGCTGCCGAAGCCGATGATGTTTTTGAATTTGAAAAAACAAGGATAAACCCTGTGTTCGTAACTTCAGTTCAGTTAATTAGTATAACGTTTGGGTTGTTTTGAACTCATTCCAACATCAAACTGTGTTGCTCTATGTCATGTCTGCATAGCAAAGAGTTCGTATATTTATGGAACGTCGATGGTTAACCAGTGAGACGTTAATTAAGAAAACCAAGGACAAAGGGTTTTCTCGTTCACAAAACATTGAGAGAAGACCTTCAACACCTCCATGATGATGATTTTATGATGTTTTATATACGTTTACGAAAAAGGGCGTCGTTTTTGTTCTATATGAATTCCAACAACAAAACAGTACATAACCATTATGAAATCTATAATACAATTCATAACCGCTGCTGTACATTGAATTTTCATTGCTCATAATAAACAATTTTAATTGAATTTGATTTGATTTGATCGCATCACACAAAAATATGTATTCCATTGAATATATGGTTACCATGGTGTTTATATAAGAATTGATTTAAGGTTCATACCTGCTATAAGAAAATTCGAGTTTAATTGTATAATTGCATGTAGGATGTACGAACATACCATTAGATGAATATAAATTCATGTAAAACGCGGAATAAAACGAACTTGAAGTACTAGATGGAGGTTTTTGTTTTTGTGCGGATGCGATGATGGGGTTTTGTTTAAAAATATACCTTGATTAATAAACTGAATTTTTGCACGCTAACACCATATTTATTGTTTGAAATTCAAGCTCTAAAACACAACAAAAAGCCACTTAATTATATATTCATGCCTGCTTTTCAGCATTGTATTTATATAAAAGGTAGGTATATGCGGTGAATACCTATGTGCGGTGAGTTAATAATTCATTTGAAGTACTCGTACTTCTAAAGGAAATTCATTCTTCATGAAATTTAAATAAAACAATCGTTTTGGAAAACAACCATTAACGTAGAGTAAGGCTTATAGGTAGTTAGAAATATAATTCCGAGGTGAGACCTTAAAACTTAGAGAATTTGGCATTGAAATACACAATCTAACGCCGGATCTAATTCCTTGAAAACTTATCAAATTTATGAGAAAAATTGAAGTTTTTAGTGAAAATAGCTTCACAATATCATAACTAGAATAATCTTAACTTGAAACACAAATTTTTAGAAAAATAATAGACTACTTTCTTAAATTTATTCTGCAGTTATTCTTAAGTTAAGATTTCATTGAAAGGAAATACCATAAAATAAGATTTATTAAACAATACAATTTGTCACAGATAATGAATGATCAAATGGAAATGAGTTCATTACTGATGAATTCCAAACAATAATTGAAGACTTTTTGAATAACGTTACGTAATGAAGAACTTTTTTTTTATAACTGGCACACATTTTTTAATTTGCGATAATTCAATTTTTGAATATAAAAAATTGAATGACTGAAATAAAAACACATCAGGTAATCTATAAATTTGTTGTTTGCTTAACAATATAGTATTCAATTTTCAACAATTTATTGGATTCAAGTTTTTTGATTCAGCAAAAAATTGTCCACCAAAGAAAAGGACGTGGAATTATTGTTCATCATACACTCAAAAAAGAAACTGGTACCGGTGACCAGATTTCCTGATAAATTTATCCAGAAAAAGTGGTTTTTAGATTACTACCACGTGTCTGGAGATTTTTCGGAGAATTCCTGGTAAAATACACCAGATTTCAGGTAGAATATACCAGGGGAATTTTTGTTCCTGGTAAAAATTATACCGGCAATCAACTAAGTATTCTGGTAGAATATACAGGAACATTTTGTTTTTCTTGGTAAAAGTTTAACCAATATTCCTTTAAAAAAAATTCCAGAATTCTGGTAGAATATACCATTATCATTTTTTTCTAATGGTAAAAATGTACCGAAATTCTAATAAAATATACCAGGAATATTTTTTTTCTGGTAAAAATGTACCAGAATTCTGGTAAAATAAACGAGGAATTTTTTTTCTCGGTAAAAATCTACCAGAGATCTGGTAGAATATACCGCGATTTTTTTTAACTCAAAATATAGCTGAATTCTGGTAGGATATTAAGCTCTTCCCGTCAAATTATGGTAAGCGTCTTATGAAATTGTATTCTTCCTACTAAAAACAACGTATAATATAATGTACCGAAATTCTAATAAAATATAATAGGAATATTTTTTTTCTGGTAAAAATGTACCAGAATTCTGGTAAAATATACGAGGAATTTTTTTTCTCGGTAAAATCTACCAGAGATCTGGTAGAATATACCGAGATTTTTTTTAACTTAAAATATAGCTGAATTCTGGTAGAATATTAAGCTCTTCCCGTCAAATTATGGTAAACGTCTTATGAAATTGTATTCTTCCTACTAAAAACAACGTATAAGATGTAGGCAATATTCCGAAAGAAAAAATTCACATCAACATCGTCTCTAATATGTCCAAGAAAAAAAGGAATAAAGATTTTTCTCTACACTAAATTATTGGAACCGACATGTAGCTTATGATTATTTGGCGGGACAGGCTTGATAGATTTAATGTCCTAAGCTTTGAAGGTGAAATACTCCAGAAGACTGTTTTTTATCTAAGAGGAAAATACAATAAAATACCTGGTTTTATTTACCATAAAAAAGATAATTTTTGAACTAAAAGAATTTCTGGTAATAAATAGCAGAAGACTGGTTTTATCTACCAGAAAATAAATTTCCTGGTTCTACTTACCAGATTCCAGACAATCTTCATTTTACCAGGAACAAAATACTTTCTACCAGGATACTGGTAACATTTATCAGAAAATTTTCTCTTCAAAAATTTACCAGGAAGCCAAATTTCTGATAAATAAAACCAGATTTTTTTTACCAGAAAATCTGGAGCTATTATATTCCACGAAATCTGGGGTATTTTACCACATTATTTTCTGTTTTTCTTTTCTACCAGGAAATCTGGTTAAAAAAATGTCTCCTCGTTCTTGTTTAATTTGAAGATGAAATGTATGACTGTTAACTGTCGAATTGTTTTTTCCTGAACACCGTTTAATTTAAAAAATATGATTTAAAATCATGAAAATGAATATAAAAATAAACCAGCAGCGTGTTCATATATGCCTTTTTGCCCGATGTTAACATTAACATGAAGTTATTTACCACGAAATCTGGAATATTGTACCAGTTTTTTTGCTGGTGTTTTCTACCATATTTTTCCTACCACAAACATTTTTTAAGTGTAGACATTGTTACATAATACGTCACTCAAGACTATGTTATATTACCCCTAAAACGTTTGTTTACAGTTGAATAAAAGGTAGATGAGCAAGTGTTGTAGAAAACAAATAATACATTTTAAAATTACTAAGTTAGCTACTCGAGCTTGTCAATAAAAATAAAAATTCCGAAACACTAGTTAGCTAAAAGTTGTTTAACAGATTATAACATCGACGAACCAATAACTTTAGCGACTTCAATTTTATTTAATATTATTAAAAGTAACGTGATAATAAATATTTATAATTTTGAAAAACAAATCAATTAACGGTTTTTTATATGTAAATCAAAAGAAAACTTAACAACATTTTAGAAAAATCTAAGTGAAAGTTTTTTTGTCAAAAAATAGAAACCTAAGAAAATTTCTAATCAAAATTGGTAAAAAAATGATTTTTGACTTGAATAAGTTTTCCTTATAAATGATATTGTTGTTTCTATTTTATGAATTTAAAAATAGATCCAATAAATAGTTTTCTGTGAAACGAAATTCACAGGGACATAAACCTAGAACCGAAGGCTGCAAAGATGAAAGTGGAAATATCATAGTGGAACCGCAGTCAATGCTGAGGATATGGAAAGACCACTTCTGCAGACTGTATAACGGCGACGAAGAACTCAATTCCGCTGTCAGGCAGGATGATCCATTCAATATAGACGACGAAAGCCAACAATCCCGTCCTCCCGACTTAGACGAAGTAAAGATTGCCATATCTTAGTTGAAGTATAATAAAGCCGATGGAGCGGATGGCTTGAATGCCGAGCAGCTGGATATAAATTGGTTAGGAGCATGCACCAACTTATCTGTAAGATATGGTCGGAAGAAAGCATGCCCTATGAATGGAACCTCAGTATTGTTGATCCTGAAAAAAGGAGACCCTCTAAACTGCACCAACTATAGAGGAATAAGTCTACTTAACATCGCCTATAAAATCTTCTCTGCCGTAATATGTGAACTTCTAAGGCCCATCGTCAACAACCTGATAGGTCCTTATCAGTGTGGTTTTAGACCAGGAAAATCCACAGTTAATCAAATATTCACATTACGGCAGATTCTGGAAAAAACTCTAGAACGCGAAATCGACACCCACAGCATCTACAGGGACGATCTGTATAGAGCCATGTCTAGTTTTGGCATCCCTGCCAAACTCGTCCATTTGTGCAGGATGACCATGGAGAATTCACGCTGCTCCATAAAGGTTGAAAACAACTTAACAGAACCTTTCGATGTCAAAAAAGGTTTTAGACAAGGTGATGCGCTGTCATGCGATTTTTTTAACATCGTGCTTGAAAGAATAGTGCAGAGCTCACACGTCAACACTAGAGGCACTATCTTTCAAAAGTCTGTCCAATTACTGGCATATGCTGATGACATTGACATAATCGGAAGAACTCAGCGTGATGTCAATGGGGCTTTTGTGAGTATTGAGGCAGAGGTGGCAAAAATGGGTTTAAGGGTTAATGAGGACAAAACAAAGTACATGCTGTCGTCTAGAAATGACATACAACACCGACGTCTTGGTCAAAACGGCACCATCGACAGACGTAATTTTGAGGTAGTCAAAGATTTCGTGTACCTAGGCTCCGTTGTAAACGCAGAAAACAACACCTTCGCTGAGATCAAACGCAGAATAACTCTTGCTAACCGCTGTTTCTTTGGACTAAGAAAGCAATTGAGTGGTAAAGTCCTCTCTCGAGGGACCAAAGTGTTGCTATATAAGACCCTTATCATCCCCGTCCTGCTATACGGTGCAGAAGCATGGACCATGACAAAAGCGGATGAAAACACCTTGAGTCGCTTCGAGAGAAAAGTTCTTCGTGTGATCTACGGTCCCGTATGCATCGAAGGGGAGTGGAGGAGAAGATGGAACGACGAACTGTACGGGCTGTACAGCGACGTAGACATAGCCAGAAGAGTAAAAGTCCAACGACTAAGATGGCTGGGTCACGTAGAGCGCATCGAAACCAATGATCCGGCCCGGAAAGTCTTCGAATTCGCACCCACAGGACAGCGCAGTAGAGGAAGACCGCGGATCAGGTGGCGCGCACAAGTGGAAGGTGACCTCACCCAACTTGGAGCGCGAAACTGGAGACATCTAGCTAGGGACCGATCTAGATGGAGAAGTTTGTTGGGTGAGGCCCTAGTTCACACAGGACTGTAGCGCCACCTTATATAAGTAAGAAAGTAAATAGCTTTCTTAACAAAAATAAAAACCTTCAAAAATGCTACTAACAATACTGGACTCAAATACTTCGGGAATAAATAATTTGCTGCCTTCAAAATAACTTCATCTTGTACAAAGTATTATAACCAATATTAAAAAAATTCCAAATATCTATTCAAATTTGTCAAAAATTGTTGTTGACATTTAATTTTATATATTTTTATCTTCCCATAGAAAGTTATTGTAATGAGATTTGTCAAATTGAAAATTTTGACATTTCTCGACGTTTCAAGGTAGAGTCGAAATAAAAGGTTTTTAGAAAGATGTCTGTGCGTGCGTGTGTATTCGTACGTACGTTCGTACGTCCGTACGTTCGCGACGTTTTTTTCGTCGTCCATAGCCCAAGAACCAGAAAAGATATCGATTTCAAATAAATTTTGCTATACAGATAATAAGAAAAAAAGATGCAGAAAGGGCTCTCAAGAAAATTGCGTGGGTGGTTTTTGTTACCATTAAAACAATTAAATTGGGTCTCGCAACAGTCCGTTGTAAACCAGGGCCTAGTGACTTACAAATCTCAACCATTCCTGTGTACGAGTACTGTTGTCAGAAATGGAAGGGATCTACAATTTTAGGCCGAATCCGAACTGCTAGTTTGGGAAAGCACTTTTTCATGACAAGAATTACTCTTGAAGGATTTGTCAATTCCTATCAAGAGGCAGTACCCGCGAAAAATATTTTTTTTTTTAAATTAAGGTGGCACAGGCAGGAATTGAACCCAAGACCCCTTGCATGACAGTCCAACGCACTAACCATCATGAAACGGGTACTACGTTTTTTTTTTACCATAGCAGTTTGAAAAAAAAGGTGAACATTTGGGTTTACCCTAAATATCTTACGAACTAAAAACGCTAGAGACTTGAATTAAATTTTATAAAATATACTGTATCGTGATATCAAAGAAGTTTATTTTTTGAGAAATATCCATTTAACGGCTTTTTTATAAATCAAAAAAAACTGAAAAAAATGTGTCACCTCGAAAATTATACGACAAAAATATGATTTCATCTCCAAAACAATTTTTTAGAACGTAGAATAATGGTCTTGACATCTGATATAATTTTGAAAGAAATTGAATTGACAGTTTTTTAAAAAAAAGAATTAAAAACCGAATTTTTTTTACAAAAGTTGGTAAAAAATGATTTTCTACTCAAATATCTTTTTAAAAATTGTAGATATTGGCTTTAAACTAATTTTATCTAATGAGAAATATTGTTTTCAACATTTGGTAAAACTTTGAAAAAAAATCGAACTGACAGTTTTTTTACAAAAAATAAAACTCAAAATAAAAACAATACTAAAACTTGGTTAAAATTTACTTCCGACTCAAATAGTTTTTCAAAAATTAAAAATATTGGCTTCAAACTTATTTTATTTCACAGAAAATATTGTTTTTAATATTCACTATTTTTTATATAAAAATCCAACAGTCCGTTTTTTCATAAAAAATAAAATCTACAAAAAATTTTACGCAAATTTGGTAAAAATTAATACGAGTACATATAGACAAACTTTTAAGCAATACAAATCGACAGACGGGATGGGAAGTTATCAGTGTGGGTCGCATCCCAGCCTCTTTTTTAGAAACAAATTGATTACAGAAGCGGGATTTAATACTTATCAGTGAACGACTGCAATAATTTTTTTTGGAGCGATACATTTCAAAATGGCTGTTTTGCAATAATTTCTCCCTTTTTAATGATCCACGAGTTGACTAAAAACTCCAGTAGATATTTAATCTAAATTATAAAATGAATGTTCGTTTAATTATACTCATAAATGTACATTTGTATGTTATAACTGCTATAGAATTACATAGGATTTTTGCGACTTATTGATTTCTGGTTAGTTACAAATAAACTACGGAATATAAAAAATAAATCCAAGATAAAATACACTTAAAAGTTAATAGGTTAAAAATTGGTTGACTTATGAGTCAAAATGTTTGAAGTTTTGTATATTGTAAAGTCATGAATGATGTTGCAATACATTTAATAGTAACCTAAAGCTCGAGAAGCTATCAAATATTTAAAGACTTTTCTTGGCCATAAAGACTGTTGACAACTATCTTTTAGATTCGAAACATATGTTTTTTTCCAAAATTTGTGTCAACTATCAAAAATGTACTTAAATGTTTACGGTTTTTTCTTTTGCTGTTACGATAAAAAAACACCTGCTGAATTTATTTTAAAATCATTTTATGTAAACAATTTTTGAGATATAGTCCAGAAACACACATACCTCTTGTAAGACTGTGGTAATCCACCTTGAAACGTTAAGAAAAATCGAATTTGTAAAAGTTGCCAAAAAGAAACACAACAAGAAAAACTACTAAATTTGTATTAGGTCTAAAAAGTTTATTTACAAAACAGTTTAAACTTCATGTTTATATGGTTTTGAATGCTCCTTAAATGACAATTTAAATTATTTTGAAATAATAATATCAATTCCTAGTTTTTCAGTCGAAATTGTTTCATTGCGGACCAACTCTCTATCATCCGTAAAATTGTCTTCACTTTAATCAGTCATAATTATGAAGTGTTGCAATTTTGAAGTGTAACAAGTCAAAATTCGATAAAAATATTAAATGTTATCAAAAATTAATAAGCATGCTAATTTTTAAAATAACTGCAATTTTTGAAACAGTTGTGTCTTGAAATAAATAAATATTGGAAAATCATAAGGCCAGTCCATAAATAATTGAAAAAGTGCAAAGGTATAACTCAATATAATTTTTATAATGCAGCATGAATAAATAATTTCATTGATATGCTAAAATCATTTGTTACACTTAACCTTTAACAAGCATGTTATACATATCCGATACACAATACATCCTTTAAGCTAAAAAACATGTTCCACATACGAGTTCAATATATTTTATTTCGCAGATGTTAAAATATTCAGACTTTAGAGCAAGCATATATTTGCAAATATTTCGATTCGGTCATTAAATTTTATTCATCGATTTCATTTTGCAAATCTGCTACAAAAGTTTGTATCTATTGTTCCATTAGTATCAAATAGAAAAGGAAAATAAGAAACGAGGAAACAAAACTAATAACAAGCAAAAGAAAAAAGGATTCTCATTTAAATTTGTTTCTTTCCTTATTCGATTTAAATTTATTGCTTCCTGATGGCAGATGACGATGATGATGGTTTCATTTGGGCATAATTGAGTCATTTGACTTTGTCTCTTGTATATTTTATTTTTTTGCGAATCCTTTCACCCCTTTAATATTTTATGTTATCTTAAATGGCACAGCATATTTTGCACATACTTATAGTCCTAATAAAATCAATTGAATCATATCCTTTTTACAAACTACATTTTATTTAAATCGATATAAATTTCAATTCGGGGCGTAACTCACATTTTAAAATCGAAAATGTACCCACTTTTTCAAATTATAGGACTTCTGCCAAACGGTGGCATTTCAATTCTCTTCCTGCAAAGTTAATGTTTCCAAGGACACGTTTTGGCATTTTAAAATTATTATGTCATCTTTATGGGCTAAATGTGATAACACCACTATAACCACCCCTTTTTATTTTATTTAGATCAATAACTCTTTATCGCTTTAAATTCTGTGTGTGTTGTTTTTTATTCTTACAAAGGGGTGGCGAAACTGCCCCCGAGGCATTCCTAATGAAAGGGTTAAATATGTGTACCGTATACTATACGTATTGATTTAACTGAAGATCAATAAAATGTTTTTGTTGAGATTTGTGAATTAAAATTAATTCATTAACTTTTTGATTTACTGCCTTTGGGTGAAGTTGGGCGGGTTTTCTGAATTTTTGTTATTGTTGTCGGATGTCGTCTCTATTGCGAAAAAAGGTCCTTTCATTCGGAAATCGAAGATTATTTGTTTCTTTTTTTTCGCTTTTTTGTGCGATACGCGTTTCATTTTAGTATATTGCTGCATGTTGGTTGGTGATACACTTTTCTGTGAAAGAAATAACAAAATCCCAGAACCAAGAAATTGCGGTTAAGTGCCAAATGATGTCAAATCCTTTTTTTACAATTTGCAAGAAGAAAAACTGAACATATTGAAAAGGGTGTTACTTAGGTATACTTCTCAACTTGCTCTACAATCCTTTTTTATGAGTTATTTTTTTATTCATCCTTTCTTGGAGTTTTTTTTTCTCTAAAGTGCAGTTTGTAAAAAATTGAAAAGTTGTTGCAGGAAATATATTTTAATGGTTTGCTATTTATGTAACAATTGATAAATATAGTTCAGATTTGTAGTATGAATATAACTGACGTGTGTGGGAAATGGTTGACACAATTTTTTTTAGACATGGTGTGTGGAAATCATTTTTAAGGGAGTGTGTGCAATTTTTTTTTTAGATAAAGTTACAAGATAAACCTATTTAAGTTTTCATATTTATTTAATTCTACCTTATTTTGTTTACATATCTACAGATTTGGACCTGAAGATAGTTTTCAATGCTAAGTGATTTTTAAAATTATATCTTTGGCGTTGTAAAAAAGGTTTTTAATTTTGTTTAAAGGCCTTTTTCTAGTCTCTTTTTTAAGGCTAACAACTTGAAACTGCTAAACATCCCTTTAATTTAGTTTTCAGACAATGAGACAGAAGTATTCATATTTGTTTTGATTTTAAAATCTTAAATTCATTGATGCTGGGTGACCAGTTTCCTACTTTTTTTCCTTCTTACTTCTTAAAAGCGCCAATAAAGTATCGCAATCTTATTTTAAATGAATTTTCATAACTAATGTATGTAAATTAATCTACTTACTAAGCTTATATAATTTTTAACTTCCCATAGGAAGTTATTGTAATGGGTCCGATTTGTCAAATTGAAAATTTTGACATTTCTCGACGTTTCAAGGTCCCTAGAGTCAAAATAAAAGATTTTTAGAAAGATGTCTGTGCGTGCGTGTGTACGTACGTTTGTACGTCCGTACGTCCGTACGTTCGCGACGTTTTTTTCGTCGTCCATAACTCAAGAACCAGAAGAGATATCGACTTCAAATAAATTTTGTTATACAGATAATAATACAGAAAGATGCAGAAAGGGCTCTCAAGAAAATTGCGTTTGTGGTTTTTTCACCATAGCAATTTGAAGAAAGGTGAACATTTTGGTTAACCCTAAATATCTTACGAACCAAAAGCGCTAGAGACTTGAATTAAATTTTATATAATATATTGTAACGTGATACCAAACAGGTATATTTTTTGAAAAAAATCAATATAACGGTTTTTTTGTTTTAAATTAATAAAACTGAAAACAAAAATTTGTCACCTCCAAAATTTTACGACTGAAATATGATTTTATCTCTAAAACAATTTTGTGCAACGAAAAATAATGTTTTTGACATTTGATAAAATTTTGAGAAAAATCTAATTGACAGTTTTTTTTATAAAAAATAAAAATCTAAAAAAAACATTACTCAAAGTTCGTAAAAATTGAATATCGATTCAAATATCTTTTCAAAAACATTAAATTTAGGCTTCAAACTTATTTTATCTTATAAGAAATATTGTTTTCAACATTCTGAAAAATTTTGAGAAAAATCGAATTGACAGTTTTTTTTACAAAAAATAAAAACCTAAAAAAAAATTTATAAAAGTTGGTAAAAATTGATTTTCGACTCGAATATCTTTTCAAAACTTTGAGATATTGGCTTTAATTTACTTTTATCTTTCAAAAAATCTTGCTGTCAACATTCAATTAAAGTTTGAAAAAATCGAATTGACATTTTTTTTACAAAAAATAAAAACCTAAAAAAAATGTATAAAAGTTGGTAAAAATTGATTTTTGACTCCAATATCTCTTTAAAAATTTTACGTATTGGCTTTAAAGTAATTTTATCTCATAAGAAATATTGTTGGTAAAATTTAAAAAAAATCGAATTGACAGTTTTTGTTACAAAAAATAAAACTAAAAAAAAAAACAATACTAAAACTTTGTAAAAATTTACTTTCGACTCAAATAGCTTTTCAAAACTTAAAAATATTGGCTTGAAATTTATTTTATTTCACAGAAAATATTGTTTTCGATATTCAGTAATTTTTATATAAAAATCCAACAGTAAGTTTTTTCATATAAAAAATAAAATCTACAAAAAATAGTACGAAAATTTGGTAAAAATTGATACGAGTACATAAAGACAAACTTTTAAGCAAGACAAATCGACAGACGGGATGGGAAGTTATCAGTGTGGGTCGCATCCCAGCCTCTTTTTAAATTTCCGTTTGAACGTGACAAGCAACTTAATGTTATTGTCAAAACTAACTAAAAAACACTAAGAACTCCACCAAAAATATCACCAAGGGTTACTCCATCGAAACCCCCAACGCAAAAATCAAATGACATAGAAGTCATTAACGAAAAAGGAACCATCCATGAAAAGATCGAAACAAAAGATCAGCAGTGTTTCACAAAAAACAACGAGATCCACCAAGTTGAATCCGAAAATTATTTCGATAAATGGCAAATAGAAATCTTAGCCAGAAAACAACTTGAAGCCCTTGTTGAAAGTCTTCAGCAACAAGTGAAGAGACTCGAAGAAAAAGTCAGCTTGCTCGATAAAAAGTCCGTGAAAGACAATATATCAAGTCAAAAGTCACCAGTAGTGAAAAGCCCACAAAAAACTGCTAATGAGTTTCATACTGATGAGGAAGAGCTCCTCCTTGAAACTGAAGGAAACCGAAATAAACGTAAGTCAAAGAAACGAAAAGCAGAGAGTAGCCCAGAGGCTGTTATAAAATGTCAGCAAACAGGTTCAAAATCAGATACTGCTACAAAAATGAGAGCATCCAATAAAGAAATAAGAGATTTACCCCAAAATAAGTCTCACGTTAAAGGTACCAGGCAAACTGCCCCACCCCCAATTATGATCTCCGGATTGGCAATGTTTGGCGAGCTAAAGGGCATAGTAGAAAAATGCACGAATAAGGCATGTAAATATACATCATACAATAAAGACAATTGGAAAGTCATTGTTGAAGACGCCGATGCGTATAGATCTGTCACTGAAGAATTGAACAAAAAGAAAATTCAGTGGCACTCGTACGAAAATAAAGCTACAAGATCGATAAAAGTAGTAGCAAGAGGCCTTCACTCTTCATGTGTTGCCAAAGAAATTGTCGAAGACCTTATACAAAAAGGCTTTCAAGCTCTCGATGCCAATAACCTTATTAAAAATGAGATAGTAAAAGACTCCACTGGGGTATCAACGACAAAAAAGAGATCTCTACCTTTATTTATGCTCACGTTTGAAAATAAAGAAAGTCTCGATAAGATTTATAGTATTAAATCAATTATGGGCATAGTTGTCAAAATTGAACCACTGCGAAAGTCGAAAAGTGTTCCACAATGTAAGCGCTGTCAAGCCTTTGGGCATACACAAAAATACTGCAATCGCGAGTTCGCTTGTGTTAAATGTGAAGGCAGACATGCAACCAAAAACTGTCCCATGGGCAGAGAACAGAAAGCGAAATGTGTTAATTGTCAAGGCAATCATCCTGCAAGTTACAGAGGATGTCCAGTAGCAAAAAAGTTCCAAGACACAAAAAGAAAAAACAAAACTGGGAACAAGTTTAGAAACTCAACCAACACAAAACCAGTAGTTGAAAGCAAAAAAGTAACGGTCGATAACATTACTAAAAATCAACCGGGAAAAGCAATTGCACTAAGCAAAAGTGATGAAAATAAATCCTATTCCCAGATTGTAAAAAATGTGCGGAAGAATGAGGAAACTTCTATAAAAGAAATGCTGGAACTCATCCTGAAAAGGATTGACCAACAAGATTTAAACATAAAACAGCTAAGCGAAGAAGTCGCTCTTAAAAAACAATGATGGACAGAACACTCAAAATCGCAACATGGAATGCAAACGGTCTCTTACAGCATGTATCAGAACTAAACATCTTTTTAGACATAGAGCATATAGACATTTGTTTGGTGTCCGAAACCCACCTCGCTATTGAACAAAATCTTGATAATAAATTACCAAACTATACATGTTATCACGCTCCGCACCCAGCTGACAAAGCTAGGGGAGGATCAGCAATACTTATAAAAAAGTGCTTAACACACTTTGAAGAACCAAAGTTTACTAAAGAAAACATGCAAGTAACAACAATTAGTATTGGTATAAAAAAGAAAGAATTCAAAATAGCAGCTATATACTGCCCTCCGAGGCGCTCTCCAACTGAAGAAGACTATGCAGAACTCCTACATTTGTTAGGACATAACTTCCTTGTTGGTGGCGACTTCAATGCTAAACACACCCAATGGGGATCTAGGCTCATAACAACAAAAGGTAAACGGCTATACCAAGCAGGCCGAAAATACAACTGCGAATTTTATTCTTCTGGTTCGCCAACATATTGGCCATCTGATACTAACAAAATACCAGACCTTATAGACTTTTTCGTAGTTAAAGGTATTAAACGAAATCATATAAGTGTCGAAGGTAATTATGATTTATCATCAGATCATACTCCAGTAATTTTATCACTGAGCGAAACAGAAATAATAGAAAAAAGTAATCCCAAGCTCGTGAATAACAGAACAAACTGGAACGAATTCAGAGACAAACTTGAAAATTTTATAAACCTAAGATCCCCTATGCAAACAATTGAACAAATTGATCATGAAGTAGAACAATTTATTGCTGATGTGCAGCAGGCTGCAGAAGAAAGTACTCCAACTATTTCGAATGCGAGAGAAAAAGAAATAAAATATCCTATCGAAATAAAGGAGTTGATATTGGAAAAAAGAAGAGCTAGAAGAAAATGGCAATCCACGAGATTCCCAGATGATAAGGTAGTTTTTAACCGTCTTAACAACGAATTAAAAAAAAGAATCTGTGAGTTTAAAAATGATTCACTAAGTAGATTCCTGAAAAGTCTGACGACGGATGCTTCTACAGAATACTCCTTATGGAAAGCAACTAAGCGTCTAAAAAGACCTCAGACACAAAACCCGCCGATAAAATCTCAAGATGGTAAATGGATCGGAAACCCGAAACAAAAGGCTGATCTCTTTGCTGAACATCTCGCGAATGTTTTCAAGCCATTCCCAGCAAGCACAGCTACAGATCCCTTACAGTTTGTTGACAGAAACGACGAATGTGAAATACCTTTTGTCACGCTCAAAGAAGTAAGAAGCATGTGTCAACATAAGCTGTCAAACAAAAAATCACCAGGGTACGATCTTATAACTGCTCAGGTTCTGAAAGAAATGCCTCTTATAGCCTTCAAGAAACTCCAATTTATAATAAACGCATGCCTTAAACTAAGATATGTGCCACATCATTGGAAAATTGCGGAAGTCATTGTTATACCTAAACAAGGTAAGCCACCAACAGAAGTTACATCTTACAGACCAATATCGCTTATACCAATCATGGCAAAAGTTTTTGAAAAACTGCTACTTAAAAGGCTTAACAAAATAATTGAAGAAAGAAGACTAATTCCGAGCCATCAGTTTGGATTTAGAAATAAACATTCCACGATAGACCAAGTGCATCGAATTACGGATGTTGTGGAAAAGGCACTTGAAGAAAAACAAGTATGCTCGTCTGTATTCTTAGATGTTGCTCAAGCTTTTGACAAGGTTTGGCACTTGGGACTTGAGTACAAACTGCATAGGGACTTCCCCAGGCAGTACTACGAAATACTGAAATCCTATATTACGAACCGACTCTTTAGAGTACGGTACGACCAAAATTACTCGGAACTTAAGAAAATTGAAGCCGGTGTACCACAAGGAAGTGTCCTAGGACCAACCCTGTATCTGTTATATACAAGGGATATTCCAGTGGACATCAACGCTATCATGGCCACCTTTGCTGATGATACTGCAATATTGGTGCCAGATAAATCCGTTACGAAGGCTACACAAAAATTGCAAAATGCAGTCGATAAAGTTAGTGATTGGACGCACAAATGGCGTATCAAATTAAACGAAACAAAATCGACGCATATAAACTTTACAAACAAAAACATAAACAATGTTCCAATTTTTATAAACAGTACAGAAGTACCTTACTCCAATACCGCCAAATACCTTGGAATGAATTTGGATGCAAAGCTTAAATGGAAAGAACACATCAAAAAGAAAAGAGAAGAACTAAACTTGAAGTACAGAAAAATGTACTGGTTAATAGGAAAGAACTCTGACCTTTCTATCCAGAACAAACTAATGTTATATAAGCAAGTATTGAAACCCGTTTGGACATATGGCATCCAACTATGGGGCTGTACAAAGAAAACAAATGCTGAACCCATCCAAAAATTCCAAAGCAAGGTCCTTCGTGGAATAATAAATGCCCCTTGGTATATAAGAAATAGCGATCTACATCGTGACCTTCAAATTGAAATGGTTACAGAAGTGGTTAAGAAACACGCTGTATCACACAATAAGCGGCTGCAAAGTCATACTAACTCTGAAATGGAGACCGTATTAAATGTACGAGACAATGTTCGGAGATTAAGAAGAACCAAGCCTCATGAGCTGATGGGCTAAAAGCTACGGGAAAGTGTTATAACCTTAAACTTCCCCCAATGCGATTTTAAAAATTAAGAAATAAAAATCATTTGTCGATCTTTCATAGATTGGTCCTGATTCACCGGTGGTTTTAGTGCGGTAAGAGTCCCACACTACTCGGTACCGATTCTTACCGAGTGTCTTTTGAAGATTTCCATCGGATATAAAAAAAAAAAAAAAAAAAAAAAAAAAAAAACTAATTTTAAATCAAAAATTGTGTTATAAACGAATGAATACTAAAAATATTATATGCAAGTCAAAGTTATTAACGCCGATATTTCAAACGCATTTGATCGTGTGCAACACAATATTTTTTGAAAAAAACTTTATCTGCTACGGTTTCAATCTGCTCTCCTTGACTGGATCAAAAGTTATTTGGTTGGAAGTAGTCAATATGTCTAATGTATGTATCTAATAAAATAATACATTTTTCAAGTGTTCCTCAAGGCGGCCACCTTGGGCCACTCCTTTTTATTCTTTTTTATTAATGATTTGCCAAATTATATTTCTTATGCAAAGTGACTATTATACGCCGATGATCTCAAGATTTTTAGCTGTGTAATATCTCCATTAGATGCCAGTAAAATTCAAACTGATATTGACCCGTAGTACCCGTGGCATGATGGTTAGTGCGTTGGACTGTCATGCAAGGGGTCTTGGGTTCAATCCCTGCCTGTGCCACCTTAATTTAAAAAAAAAAAAATAATTTTCGCGGGTACTGCCTCTTGCGAGGAATTGACAATTCCTTCAAGAGTAATTCTTGTCATGAAAAAGTGCTTTCTCAAATTAGCCGTTCGGATTCGGCCTTAAATTGTAGGTCCCTTCCATTCCAGCCAACAGTACTCGCACACAGGATTGGTTGAGAGTTGTAAGTCACTAGGCCCTGGTTCACAACGGACTGTTGCGCCACCCCATTTGATTTTTTGATTGACTGCATTGTTAACTAGTGTACTAAATGATTTATGGTTTAATATTAAAAAATGCAGTGTTGTTAATTTTTTAACATACAAGATCCATTAAGTTTCAATTACAAAATTGATAATCATCCATTACAAAGGTTAACGATCAAAAAAAAAATTGGAGTTATCTTTGACTACAAAATGAGTTTTTCGGTTCAAATTGACCAAGTTATTTCTAGATCTAACGCGTGTTGGGTTTTATACCTAGAAGTTCTTTTGAAGATCCATTATACTCTAAAAAACCCTTTATTTATCCCTTGCCAGACATTTTCTGGAGTATTTTATGCATTAGATGGAATCCCTTTACCCAATCAAGTATCCTTGGGATTGAAAAAGTTGGAGAAAAGATTTACCAAATTCGCCTTACGTAATTTTTAGAAACTTAGATATTCCATCTTATGAGACCAGGTGTAAATTACATTTAAAAGCTTTATATTTGATACTCTTTGCTTTCGATGTTTTGAATTCTAACATAGATTGTTCTTCTTTGCTATCAATGCTATTAATGTTTTATATTTACGTACGTCGTAACTTCTCACAGTACTTCCTTATTTTGGCTTGGATCGGGATATACGTACAACGAGGTAGTGGCCCGAGTCAATGTTGGCCCCTAGGAAAGTTCAGATATCCTGTATATTGGAGAAGTGTCGTGCGTCGATCGCAATGAGGTCAATCTGATTGACAGTTGATGAGGAGATTTCCATGTCCCCTGCGTACCTACATAGTTTGCGGCCTAAAGATGGAAATTTTGTACATGTTCCTTTTCATAATGCAAAGTATGCCAAACACAATCGATAACTTATTCCTATCTTGCTTTTAATAAATTTGATTTTTTAATGGATTTTAATAAGAATAGGTTAAGAAAGTTATTTAATTTGTTATAAACTGTATTTTTTGAAGTTTATTATATTGAACTCATATGTTATCCATCCTATTATTATTAGATTTAATTGTAGTCTCTATAAAGTCATGTTACTTGAAAGGAGAAAAATAAATTCACAACAAAATATCAAATTTTCAATTCGATAAGCGAAATGAAACTGCCAAAAACCCCTAACTTTTCAATTTAATTTCCAACAACCAAAAAACCTCATCCGCCATCAGAGAAAAGAAACAAACAGAGCTTTTTTTGAAAGAAAAGAACCAATCTCAAACAGAAACCTTTCTCTATTCGACATCAAAAAACTCCTCCTTTAACTTTAACAAAAGGACAGAAATCAATAAAAGAATTTAAAAAAACAAATCCAACAAAAATAAACTTAAGTTTTCATTTCAATACTATTATTTCAATTGAATTCTAAAAGTTTTCGCACGCCTTATGTTTGGCTGTGTTGCTGTGTTGCGTTGTGTTGTTTCGTTGTGCTGTGTGTTGTGTTTTGTGTGTGTTGCCATACACATCCATTCAAAATTGAAAACTTTGTTCTATTCTTTCGAGTTGAAAATAAACAAAACAAAACTCTCCAATTCAGTTTTCCTCGCTCGCTACTTGCTCCCTAGAGGCACCTCTATACCTTTTAGATCGCAGTTTATATAGTTGTTGGTATAGTAGAGAAAAGAAACAAACAACGCCGAACAACGGTTATACAAACTCTCCTTTTTTCCCAGTCTTATAACTGTGTGTTGTGCATTTGAGAGAAAAAGTTCACTTTCTTCCCTTCTTTCATCTGTCAATTGGATTTTTCTTTGTGTCCAATTAGAATTTTCTTTTCAACAAAAATCTCTAAAGAGGTACCCACACTTCATTCAAATATACAAAGTACAAGAGCGAACCACCACAGCAGCAGCAGTAGCCATCAACTTTAAGCGGGAACCCTTTGTTAGGTTCAGGTTATAAGAGCAGGAGCTACCTCTCCTCGAACTCTACACACTATACTCTACGCACATGCGATACAATTTCTCCAATATATTGTTACACTACACTTTGACTTTGTGCTAAGCTACTCCATTTCTAAAATAAAAAAGATACTTTCCCCTTTTTATATCGAGTCAAGTCGAAAAATAGGGGATGCCATGAATGACAAAGCGACCCTTGGCATCGTTATGTATTAAGACGACAACCCACTTGAGGGTGGGTGCGAGTGCCAAGGTTCCTCCTGATGGAAGCAGCAGTGAAGTGACTCAGCGGAGTAGTTAACAAACTCAATCCAATTGGAAACGCCTCCCGTGAGGGCAGATACCACAACCAACCACCTGCTGTGCACTTGTGCGCTCTGCACAAGCAGAAGCAGAACCCGCTACTACTGCCGACGCCGAACCGGTCTTCCGTCTTCCACTACCAGTTAAAATACCATCAGCGGCGCACAATGGCCATCTGTATTTTTGTGTATGCGTGAGTGTGGCTCTGTGTTGGATCTCCCCCCATATACAGAAGAAGAAGTAGAAGAAAAGACTCGTTTTTGGTGCACGTGAGCCCTGCTATCGCCTTCGCCATCGCCAGAGAGTATCTGTCAGATACATTTCAGCCTGGCGCGTTCGGTTCTTCTTCTTGCATCTACCATCCATCCATCCATCCACATGGGGAGTCCGAGCCCTTCTGTTTCTGCTTCTGCCTCTATTCGTGTGTCGTGTTTCGTGTATCTTTCTATTTATTTGCGGTGTTAAGGAATTTTCTAGCTTCGCCCTAAGACAATGCCAATCACAAATCGAATACTGTGAACCAATCAGACAACAATGAGCCGGATTATGGCAAAAGGAAGTTGAAACGGTTTTATTTTTGTATATTTTGTCTTGTTGCGGTACATTCAGCTTTAACCGCATCGTCAATAGCTCCATATCCAGCTCTAGCGGTCCATCTAGCACCACCAGAGCGGCTTATAAGCATCATAGATACTGATACTGATACGGATACCGATATACTGGTATACAGCTATCTAGTGCGTTTTTGTTGTTGTTTTGTTGTTTATATCTGAAGAATTCGGGTGCGTTCTTTTAACTCGATTGGCGTTTTGTTTTTGGATAGCGGCGAGTATCTTTTTCATCGTTTCGTCGTCGTCGGATTGTTTTGTATCTCGCTATAACTATCTTCAATGGAGTGTAGTATGCGATGATGTTTGGTGGGGTGTGAAGTGTTATGAAGTGATTTGCTATAAATTTTTATAGATAGATAATCTTAATGCTAATAGATACATAAATATATAGATACCTATATAGATATAATTTGTATCTTTTTGTGTATGTTATACTCGCTATATCTATGGCAATGGCAATAAGTATATAGATTTTGTATCGGCTAATGGAATTCGTGTTTACTCAGAGAATTAGGTGCATGACACTTGATTTTCTTTTCAGCTCGGATGAGTTTTGTTGCTGCTTCATGTTAAGTGATTGATAAACACAAACAGTAAATGTAATGTATGATGGCAACAAATGAATGGTAGGTAAATATTAAATAATAATATTTGTATGGATTGTAGATAGTTGTTTTAAAGTGACAGGAAAACATTTTATATTTTAAGAGATTATCTAAAAAACTATCTTTTTAGGTAAGCTTATAGTTGTCTTCTAGAAAACACCTTTTTTATGTATATTTTAATGCCTGAAATATATGGATTTACTTGTCAAAAACTCACAAAACCAATAATCAAGTCAGAAGAGTGGATAATATTTATTTGATAACCAACATTTCTAGATTCAAATTTTTAATTTCGGCTTCATGTCATATGTCAGGCCTTTTGTACTTTAGCCAAACACAAACAATATGAAAAGCGTGAGTGGAAGAGTGAATAAATCGACAATACGTAGGACATTTTTCGCACTATCTTGTTTGACTTTATAGTTTAAAACTGTAAGTTATGTCAATTGTTTAACTATTTGTTAACAGTAGATAGCAATGCAAAGGATAAAACATGAATTGTCATACTTCTAAAAATTATTAAAATCAACGTGTTTTTTATCATTCCATAAATAGTATAGTAGAAAATTTCCAAGAAAACCCATCGGCAGTAGCTTGAACCTCGCCTCAATTCTTCATATATCTGAATCGAGTTGAAATGGGCTTGATTCGACTCGATTTCGGTCGGAAACACAAACAAGTTTTAATTAATTTAAACTGAGATAAACCTTTGTTGGAAACATAGCAAAACTTAATAATTGTTTCTATTGTTTTCTCTTACAAAATAAGCCCAGTTAGTCCATTTTCATTAATAAAACTAAATAAAATCAGTAACAGAAATGCACAACTACTCAACGAACAAAGCCATCGAGATACAAATGCAATATCAATCCTACCAACATTTGAAAACGAAATCACATAAGATGCACTCGAGACTCGTATAAATGTCGAAAACCCATACGTAGTAAGATTCTACTTTAACTTGTATCAGTAGTATTCATACTGCGGATATTGTTTTTGTTATTCGTGTAAAATCCTACTACACTATTGATAGATTTTCCAACACAACACGGGTAATTTTATCACGATTTAAAATCCAAAAATACGAACAAGACTTTGTTTTTATACAATGCAGGACGTAGTGCTTTGCAAAAATCTATAGGTTTCCAAGCATGTAAAGATGTAATTGTTTTATTTTGCTTAATTTTTAGTTTTTAACTTTAAATTGAAAGTTATTTCCATCGGTTCGACATGTCAAATTAAATTGTAATTTCTTGACGTTTCAAGGCCCATAGAACCCAAATCAAAGATCTTTTGAGTGATGTCTTTTTGCGATTGAGTATGCGTGCGTTCGGAAAACTTTTTTCGTCGTGGATAACTCATAAATCAGTAGAAATATCGACTTTAAATAAATTTTGTTACACAAATAATAACACACAAGAGTTGAGTTTGTGGTTTTCATACTGTGAACATTTGGTTGACAAAAAAAAATATCTCAAATCAGTAACGCTAGCGATTTAAATTACATTTCATATAATATAATGTGACGTGATACTAATTATGATTAGTTTTGAAAAAAAATGTATTAACTTAACAAAACGTTTGCGAATATTTTCCTAACAAGAAATGATATTTACTACAAAATGATCGCATGTAACGAAGATTAATTCTGAACATCTGGTAACATTTTTAGAAAAATAGAATTGCCATTTTTTTTACAAAAAATTACTGCTAAGAGCTGGTTAAAATTGGGTTTTGACTCAAATATCTCGGAAATAAACATATGTCTTTAAAATTATTTATTTTTCTACCTTACTTCACGAAAAAATTCAAAATTGTTTGATTCTTCTCAAAATATTATTGTGTTAGGTATTATTTCTATAGTTTTTTGGAATAAATTCGGTTGTAATTTTTTTAAACCTCCAAAAATAACCAGGAATTGATAAAATTTGATTTTTGACTCAAGTATCTTGACTACAAAATAAAACTATTGACTTCAAACTTTCTTTATCTTATACAAATTTTTATTATTAATATTTTGTGATGTAAAGTAAACATTAAATTTTTAGCTAAATAGCGCGAGGATAAAAGTAGATGTTGATTTCCAAGTTGCTTCATGCCACAAAAATATTGTTATTAAAGTTTTGTAATATTTAAATACAGTATTTTCCTATAAAAATATATTGATTTAACTTCCCGAATACATCTTTATAAAACAGCTTAATCTTTAGGTTTATATTGAATTGCCATCTTTTCTTTCAATAATTTATCTGAATAATATAATTGTATTGTTACAAAAATAATTATTTGAAGATTTTTAACGGGTACCAATTTGAAGATATCAGAAGGGGTCGCATCCCATCCTCTGCTTTGTTCTAGTTAAACAAGGACAAGTATTAGAAAAAAATCAATAAGTATTTGTAATTTAACAAAAAAAAAAAACTTTTAATCCTGAACCAAAATCCCCAAGTGACACCATAAGTTGTCGATTTTATATAACTTTAAGAATCTACCGTCTTTTTCTGTGGTGAAGGTGGAGCTTCTGCATAGCTAAAAACATTTGGCCTATCTCAAAAGATTTTCATTTTTTAACATTTTTGTTGTGCAATAGTGGCCTAAATGACTATGTCAAAAGTTTTAATAGAATTTTTACATAATCAAAATTCAGCACATTCTAAATTTAAACTAAGACTAAGACAAGCGTATGAAAATAATGTTTTTTTGCTATAAAAAATAAAAACGTAGAAAGGCCACTTTTCCACTCATGAACTCAAATGCCACTTAGAACAACAAATACTTCCTAAAGTTAGATATTAGCGTCTTGTTACAATATTATACTAATTCTTTTTATAATTTTTAAAGTCTACAAATTTTATACTTTGAAAAATTGTCATGTTTTTTGGGGAAAAGCCATCTGTATCAACTATTAACGATAAGGCGAAAGAAGCAGTTACACTACAGTCCCTGGCACATGAATTTTTATAATTATTAGATTATACGCAATAATTTTAACGTTCAAGAATGGATATATGATTACATTTTTATGCAAGGTGGAGCTCCATGCCACACATCCTGGTCCATGAAAACATCACTCTGTTGGACTGGCCGGGAAACAGCCCTAATATGAACCCAATTGAAAACATGTGGGAGCTGATGAAGAGGGAAGTAGCTAAAGATGAAGTCACTTATTGAAAGAGTTACTCCGCGTGGAATCACCACCCACAAATGCAGGAAACAGTCGAATCATGTATTGACAGTATATATTGAGGCTCTTATTATAGCAAAAGGAGGTTGAAAAAAATATTGAAAAAGATTACAAAAATAACAACAAGAAAACTGAAAATATTAATTTAAAAAGAAAATTATTTAAATCTGTTGCTTTATTTCTGGGAAATAGTTTATATTCTGCATACAAAATAATTTAAATTTATTACAATATTTGAAAACCTAATAAAAATAGCTGGAAATTAAGATTAAAGTGCGTCTAATAATATGGCCAGGGACTGTAAATCAGAATCTGAATGAAAACATATAAAAAGAGTATTTTAAAGGTATATCAATAAGCAGAATGAAATTCAAATTAGTAAAAAACGTTTTTTTGCTCAAGCAAGTTAAAATATTTAGAAATATATCACTATAATAACATTATAATTTATGTACAAGACATCTTATTTGCCGATAAATTTCTTAAGTTTGTAAGTAAATTTAAACGACTTAAAACATCAGAAAAATCATTTAGTTTTTAAAAATCACAATATTCTCAAAAAATCAAATCGAAGTTTATTTTGACATTTATATGTTTAACTTAACATATTATGTGTGTTGCATATAAATAATTTGATATTTTTTTATAGTTTCTTTACTACACTCACAAATGTTACTTTTTTATAGTTAGTGTTACGCTTTTTCTCCCAAATGAGAGATTTTGCAAATGGGCGATTTTTAAAATGCAAATTGTATTATAGTAACATGGCTTAAAATTTTGAATAGTATGTTTATTTTCTATAAAAGAAATTATATCCACTTAATTAAGTGTGACCAAGGATTTGCAAACAAATGGAAATGCATAATTTTCTTAAGGTTTTCAAATTTAAAATAGTAGGGAAAAAAATAATAAAGGAAAAAAATTAATAAAGCATTTTACATTCTTAATGTGTGACTGTAAAAATAATCTCTACACTCAAGGGTTATTTGATGGACTTTACTAAAAGAATTGTTTGAAGAATATTAAAAATGGCTCTTTCGCTAGAACATTGCTTACTTATCTTAATTCTGAAAAGTTTGTGTTTTCTTAAAATACTTGACAAATTGTCTTACGAAAAATTGTATAATTAAATGCAATTAACATTAAGTGATCCTTTTAAGAGTTTCTTATGTCAAACGGAACTAACATTGATGCACGTTCGGATCGAGACTCTTAATCGGGTGATGAGAGTGGTGTATTGAAACACTTAGATAAGTTATTACTCACTATTATAACAATTATAATAGTTTAAGCTTAGTGGAAAGTACTGCCAATGCAACAAAAACGCTTATTATATTTTTCAATTAGCCATAAGTTTAACAAAAGTGCCCCTTTTACTGTTGTTGAGACATTTATATTATTGAAATTCGTGTTTAAATCTCAGTTCTAGAGCATCCAAAGCAAATCCACCTCAAAAGTAGATTTATTTGATTTCTTAAGGCCTTTTGTATTATCAGAAATTTTTAAAGAAATGAAATGCACTTTTGGATGGCTAGAACTTGCTAATGTCTTTTAAAACCTCCTTTTAAAAATATTTCCTTTATTTTGAGATTTCAAAATGTAACTTATTTTTTTTTTGAAAATCATTTAACAATCATTAAACATTTAAATTTCGTTATCCAGTTTTGTAAACAAAATTAATATATTTTTAAAAATCAAAAGATATGACATTTTTTATCATCAATTTGATCATAATCAAGAACTTGTACAGAAAAAGAATATTATTGAAATCGTTTAATTAGTTCTTAAGAAATCTTAAAAAATATAGGGTTTATAAGAAGTACCTTTCTGGACCAATACCAAAATATGTTTTTCCTGTAAAAAGAACCCAAATTAAGAATAAAACATTAAGAGAAAGTTTTACAAATCAAATATTTTTGAATTGACAATTTCTTAATCGAGGTTTCTTCTTAAGAACCTTAATATTTGCTCTTTTTCTTAAAAACAAATTTTATGAAAATAATTTAAAGCATGACTAAAGTTTTTTCCAAATTATAAATTGAGTGAAAATAAAAATACGTGTTGTTTTTGACAACAAATTGCTTTTTGGTGAATGTCGTTAAATTATTTATTATGAATAGAACGTATTATGTTCTTGGTCCAGTCTTCAGTTAAAAGTAGTACTTTTAGGAATAAAGTTTAAAGAAGTAAAATACAAATTTTGTTTTCGTATACAAAAAATTAATAATTCAAAATATAATGGGGGTCATGTCCATTAACGCAATACGATTAGGCTTGAACTAAAGGGAATTCCTTCGAAAAAAACCAAAAACAAATTATCTCCCGGGAGGAGTCGTAGAAGTCATGAACCGTCATTGTTCGAAAAGAGCCACTTTTAAATTAACCAACTACTCTTTGTTAGCAGTTTTGTTTTATTGAAAAAATGGTTATGCTCTTGAATTCAAGTTAAATATGTTTACCAATTATCGTACTTATTACTCCTTTCTTACTAAGACCTTCGATTCAAAAAAAATACATTAAATTTAAAACTTGCACGCATGATATTTTTATTGTTGACGATTTGAATCACATTAAAGTTTTTTTCGATATTGCCTGAAAATTTTGTGTCGAACTCAACAATTTGAGAACATACTTGTATTTTATTGAATCCACTTTAAACACTGCCTAAGAAAACCTGAAACCTTAAATAATTCGTTATTATTACCATAATACACGTTAAATAGAAAGCCCCTGTTAAGATATTTTCAAAATACCAAGAACGCACTATTTACTCACTGCTTCTTTGAAATCGTGCTTCAATTGCTTGCAACTTTATGTAGAGTTGTCCGTTACGAATATAATACAATTTGTATTAAGTCTTATGATTAAAGCCAATTTTAAACCTAATCTTTTTCTGTTGAAAAAATCAAAGTCCATTGAAAAGGTTATAAACTAAAAAGTACGCATACGCCAAAGTGAACAAAGTTTGTTTTATTAGATATATTTTGTCTGCTTCTATATATATACGCTTATAACGTGTTTATATGTTATGAACAAAGATTAAAAACTGTTTTAAATTAAGAAACAAAATAACGGTAAAACATTGTCTTCAAAGTGTTTGGCCTATAATTTTTAAAAGTATATGATAATATTTATTATCGTACATTATTTAAAAAAATTGAGTTTGTAATCAATAAACACCAAGAAGGATATATAGGAGTAAAAAAAAACAGGCCAAACTTGATTTAACTTTTACACAAAACCGTATATTTTATAAAATTAAGTGACGATTTTTATTTAAATTTAAAAACACGTTTTTGAACTTCAACTAACATTAATTAGGCAAGATTTGGCAAAATACATCATATTTATGACAAAACAATTTAAAATCTATTTCCTCATAAAAAAAATATCTTTTTTGGCTCAGTCTCTCAAAAGTATAAGTAAATATAAGGTAATGACCTAAAATCATTAATTTAGTTAAAATTCACGTATTTTAAGGGAATGAATGAAAATACGCATTGTAATAAATAACTATGAGTACTCATAAGGCCAATAATGAAATTATACGACATTTAGATAAGTAATTGGACACACATTAAAGCATACAAAAAAGTTTTACAAGGATCTGTAATGTATGTAAAAGTAAGTTGAACAAAAAATTCATTCAGTTATCTATAAATAAAAATGCAATTTAAAATTAAAAATAAAATCCGATTTTACTGAACATACACTAAAAATTGAAGTGACCAAAATAGATTGAATGGCATATTGTATGGTTTACTTACAGTCCAGTTCAGTTCTTCATACAATAATTACACATACTAGCTAGCACATTGAACGACATAATTTTTGTATTCTTCTTTCGTCCTAACAAACTGCATTGTCAGAGGAAAATAATCGATTAAAAAATAACCCATAACCCGTTGAATACGATGAGTAACCCCCCAAAATAAAAGAAGGAAAATCATATGAATACAAAAATCAACCCTATCTACAATTGAAATTGAAAAAAAAGAAACACCGAACCACCATACCACAAAAACCTTAATGCTCTCTCAGAATCGTGTGTCATTTCACAGCCCCGAAACTTCTACCTTTATACCTACCTTATTCCTCTGTGGGTACAGGGTACCTTTAAGGGCCAAAACAACGAATGCATGGCCAAAACGAACTGCCATCAAGCCATCACAATGGCTATAGGACACAACACAGGACAGGTAGCTCTAGTTCTATGGTATTTGGCTATAGTCGACTCCATCTTTTCATCCCCCATCAAGCCATCATACTTACACAATGAAAATACCTTCTCTATACCTGAATATTCTATATGTGTCTGTATGTGCTCCCCAATACTTAACAAATATCTGTCACCGTGTGCGCATATGTTGGCGTTGGGGCTTGGGGGTCCATCCCCCATCACAATACAACTTCATGGAAATCCTTCTCGCAGCAATAGTCTCAAAATGTTTCCATGTGTGTTTGTTTTTGCATGTGAATGTGTTTGTGTTAGCCAAAGATTGCTTTTTAGCTGCCCTCCCTAGCCTGGTTGGTTAGTTTCATAACGGCTTCCATTCCATACGACTGTGGTATCCATCTACAAACAACAACACAAAATTAAAGAAGGAACAACAAAAAGAAAGAAAAACACAAATAAAATATCCAAAATTCCCCGCATTGTCCAAAAAACGAGTTTAGAAAGAAGGAGAAAAACATCAACAACAACAACAAAAATAAAACGAAAACATAAACCTCGTTCGTTTCGTTTCGTTTATGCCATACATACAGTTATACAACAACAACACAAAAATGGTAGTAAAATAAAAAATAAAACAATATTCTCAACAACAAAAAAGAAGTAATAATTCCTTAAATGTGAATTGAAGAAACAAATAGAAATGTCAGTTTAGTTGAAGGTTTTTGCAAGTTTAGTTGTGGAAAAAAAAGATTCCACCGAGCTCCAACAACGCGGCGCGCCGCGGCTATTATTAGCACAGTGTTTTCTCTTCTCTTCTTCGGTGATGGAAAACTAGTATATTATATTTTACACCAAATAATTATAATAATAATAACAATAATTATAATCAGACATCAGAGAAAAAAAGATAGTAATGTATCTGAAACTTAAAGAATTGCGTGCAACTTAAAACAAACAGGATACACCCAATTGGATATTTACAATACCTACAGTTGATGGTTAGAATTACGCCTTCTGTTTAAGACTTTTCTGGTGCCGTTGCCGCTATCGTCAGAGCCGTCATAGTTTCCGACGGGAATTGAAAAGATATTTTTGTTAAAAATCGAAGAAGAAGTGGTTGCAACTTTTAATAACAGCGAAAGAATTCAGATACACGTGCATCACACTTGAACCCTTTGAGAAGGTTAAGGGGTGTCAAATTCTTTATTCAATTCAGTGAATGTTTTTTTTGTTTTACTGTGATCGTATTTTAAATGTGAAAAGCTTTTCAAAAATGTATCGGATTTAATTTTGTTGTGAATTTAGTTTGTTGTTGAGTGAATTTTTGAGAAATTAAGCGTTTTTGATAATACATAAATATAGTATTATATTTCGATACCAGGACATGACACATAGGTCAAGGTGAGTTATTCAATGATAATTTTATACAATTATTCAAAATTTCTATAGGATTCGACATGCTTAATAAAACTTTTCAACATTTTTCCAATATTTTATTTATATTGCGCTTAAAGTGACCTTGTAGAAGATGTAAACGCCTTGTGCGTGAACATTCTTTCTTTCATCTACACCATGTGCACTTGTGCAGTGCTTTTTAAGGCGTCGCATCAAAACAGCCAAATCAAACCCACCTTCAGTAGTGACAAACATTAAAACATTAATTGAAGAAAGCTTCAATTTCGTTCCAATCTCAATGTTTACAAACATAAAGCTGAAATTAATACATGATATGGACATTTTTGTAGCAAACTAAACTACAAAAACTTATCAAATCAACTCTTCTACCACATTTCTTCAAAGCAAAAGCGTTGCCTTTATGTCTTGAGCTATTGAACTCATTTGAATTTAATATCTCGACAGCTATGTATGTTACAAAGATTTCTGCTTGAATACTGGGGTGGAATCGGCTAAGGTGGTAACTGACTATCACGGATTTGATATTCAAATTGACAATCACCGAGTTTTCCGTTTGAATTCAACTTAATTCAATTCGATTGAACAATTTCAGAATTGAATTGTCACAATTCATTGATGCTATGGCGAAATGTTAAAATTGTTAAAATGATTCCTATAAAATATCTTAAATAAAGTATCAAATTGGCTGTGTTTCAATAACACTCTTACTTTTCTTGTGTTTTTCGAATGTCATAGCTTTTAGGTCACAAGAATTATTTTTTTAACAAAAAAAGGCAACTAAGAAAATTTTCAATTCGTTTATGAAAACATGTAGTAGCTCTTTTTAGAAACAACATATTTGTTTGACTATCGAACTTTTGTTGTCATAGCTTTCTAGGTATCAATTTGACTATCACCTTGCATAGATCAAATTCGATTTTGACTGTCATTTATCACCAATCACCTTAGTCGATTCCACAACTTAACAATCATTTTCTAAACAACTGATATTCATTGAATTCCTTTAAATTGAAGTTTGAAAAAATTACGGAAGAAAAATTAAGTTTCATCATATTACTCAACCGTTTATCTCACTGAGTTCCAGGTCTGAAACTTTTTCTAAATTATTATGTGTAAACATTGAGTGCATGTATTTCTTTTCTAATCCTTACATTCAAACAGAAATATACAAAATTCTCCTTAGTGTAATCGTAGACTAAGTTCTCCTCTTGCTATTTGCTTAACGTTATTACCTGTGAGAGTTTAAGGTTTTTCTCGCCTTTGAGCTCAATTCTATTTTTCTAAGGAAAGTTGAGACTTATAAATAAATAAATTGGGTGGCGAAACAGTCTATTTGAGAACTAAGGCCTAGTGACTGACAACTCTCAACCATTTCTGTATGCGAGTATTGTTGTCAGGGATAGAAGGGACCTACAGTTTTAAGCCGAATCCGAACGGCAGATTTGAGAAAGCACTTTTGGAGAATTTGTCAATTCCTCGCAAGAAAAAGTTTATGTCGCTCTAACAATTTATAAAGGAACCAGACATTTTGTAGCTATGTAATTAAGTTCTAGTGATGTTATTTGCCAAGTTCTTATGGTTTCAAAAGTTAACTTCCATCTCGAAGAACGAAACAGGTTTTGTTTTCAGAGTGGTTATAATTTCTAATAAACAAATAGAATACATGATTTTTTGAAATATTGGCTTCTTGCACCTTTAAACAATAAAATTGTTATAAAAAATTATTTCTATTGAACATATTAGCACTTACTCGTAAGATACTATTTTAGACCAATGAATAGTAGTTTTCATAAGTATTCTTCCGATGCTGGCTTAAGTTCGAATCCGAGTCTGAAATCAATATTTTACGTCAAGGTTTTTGAAATACAACGTTTTATAATACGAAAAAACCTCACGCTACTCTTTTTGAGGTTATTCATGAAGTAAAGATATTTTACTAAAATTCTTTATCATTTTCAAAATCTTAAACATCTTAATTCAATATTTCGTTTAAATTCTTTCAGTGTTTTGTTTATTTTTCAAAAAATCTTTATTCATTCATAAACCTTAAAAGAATGCTGAAGAATTTATGATGAAACAGTCAATCTTAACATAAACAATCAAACCAGCATTAAAGCAATTCTTGTACTTACTTTCAATTAACGTTACTATAACAAGTTTTTGAAAGATATTAAAAATAATTTTGAAAAAGTCATTTTTGAATTTGAGCAAACACATAAATTAGTGTTCGGATTCGGAATCAACACGAAAAATCAACCCTGAAAAGACTTATTCAAAATTCAATTTTTTCAACTAATCAAATCAAATCAAATGGGGTGGCGCAACAGTCCGTTGTGAACCAGGGCCTAGTGACTTACAACTCTCAACCATTCCTGTGTGCGAGTACTGTTGTCAGAAATGGAAGGGACCTACAATTTTAGGCCGAATCCGAACGGCTAGTTTTGAGAAAGCACTTTTTCATGACAAGAATTACTCTTGAAGGATTTGTCAATTCCTCGCAAGAGGCAGTACCCGCGAAAATTAATTTTTTTTTTTTTTTTTTTAAATTAAGGTGGCACAGGCAGGGATTGAACCCAAGACCCCTTGCATGACAGTCCAACGCACTAACCATCATGCCACGGGTACTACTTTTTTTTCAACTAATAACAATGTTTTTTTTTGTTTTGTAAAATAATCTTTCAATATTTTGTTTAGTTTTTAACAACAAAACCAATTGTTTTTGTTATTGTTAAAAATTTTGTCCGCTAACTTTTGACTAATTTTAACTGAAAATGTTATAAAGTACTCAAAAACCATGTTTTACCCAAACAAAATTTACATTTCCTCAGCTTCAACATCAGGGGTTAAAATGTTTTGATTTTACCAAAATGTTTTCGGCCAAATGTTGGTTTTATGATATGGTTCATAGACGCTTCACTTATCTTCAGTAAGTTTTTAATTCAGTTGATACCCCTGTTTTGTTAAAAAATCTATCAATAGCATAGTAGGATTTAGATTTAAAGTTTGTAAGTTTATTTTTTATTGTAAATTATTATATATTGTGAATATATAATAATACTACCGAAAAAAATTAAAGTAGAATCTTACTACGGATGGGTTTTTGGCATTTATACGAGCCTCGAATGGATCTTTCTTGATTTCGTTCCCAGATGTTGGATTGATATTGCATTTGTATATCGATGGCTGTGTTCGTTGAGTAGTTGTGCATTTGGAATCATGTGTTTTCCATGGAGAAAAAAATCAATCTGTCACTGTTGCTATTGCTTAGTTTTGTTGATGAAAATGGACTAACTGGGCTTATTTTGCAAGAGAAAACAATGGAAATGATAATTAACTTTTACCATGTTTCCACCAAAGGTTTAACTCAGTTTTGATTAAATAAATCTTGTTGGTGTTTCTACCACGAAAGAATATTTAAAAATGATTAAATTTGACAGCACTTTCAAAAATGCAAATGGTCTTAGGATGTTTTTTATGAAGTGCAAGTGATATAGTTTGATGCGTGTTAAACAATGAAGAGCACCATAAGAATATGCTACCTACTGCATGTGCATTGTTTTTTTGTAAATATTATTAAAACAAAACTTGGAAATAAACAGACCATAATGCATTATCTGTACAAATTTTGACTCGACTCCAACCCCCGACTGAAATCGAGGCGAATCAAGTTCATTTTTAGCTCGATTCAGGTATATAAAGAATTAAGGTGAGCTTTAAGCTCACTTCAACGCCCCATGTTAATGTAGTAGTCTACGAACAAACCCCCTTGGAGTTTTTATTTTCTATCAAATTGTTTGGTTAAAACTTTTAAACCGACTATCACATTACATAGACGAATTTTCTTGATTTTGATAGTCAACTATCAAAAATCGCTTCACCCCTTGTCTGAATTTGGCAATTTTTTTTTTGAACTTTTTTATAAATTATTCTGGCAAATATTCAATTGTAGCAACTTTCAAATATACAAAATGGATTCGTTTTTTTGGTAATTTCTCACTATACTATATACGAAAAAAACACGGCTAATGTATAATGTATGCGTGTATTGTAAGTGAACATAATTTTACACTTCATGGAGAGATCTACGGTATACTTAAATTAATTAAATTTGATATGAAACATATTTGTAAACAATTTACTGATTATGTTCTATAGTCTACACAACGGTAATATCTATGCACCAACAAATTTCAACAAAAATCATAAATAATTTCTTCACTTTAAATATTAACTCAATATATTTGTAATCCTGATTAATTTAGTTGATCTTAGTTTTGTAAACAATTTTTTTAACCCCTTTATATGCCAAAGATATATTTTATTCCATTAAAGTTTTTACTTACCGTTTAAAATTTTTGTTAGTTGCTATTTTATTTCAATATTTAAATATTTCAATTCAAGTGAATTATGTATAGACCATATTTTACGAAACAATGACAATTGAAAAACGTTATCCACACAATTAATTAACTGTATTCAATCTTATTCACAAAATTCCGGCGGTAAGAAAATAATAGCTATTCAACATAATAAAATAGTTATGATAAATTTCATAATTTATAAACAATTAATAAAATGTCATATTGAAAAACTTGTTTAATAAAAAGAATTTAGCAAACTTTTAAATTTTAAACAAAAATGTATGGAAACAAAATGAGATTAAAATCTTTTCATTAATTTTGTAATTCATGAACTGCAATATTAAAGATATAAAATAATTAAGTTGGATTGTGCTTTAAGTTTAATTAATTTAAAAATGTATTTTTATCAATATGGGTATTTTTGAATTAGTTGTAAATTTTTTTTCTGTTACAACCAATTCCTTTACAAAGTTATAAAATCAATTAAAAGCCCGATTTAAAAACTCTCGGCTTATCTTTTAAATTCGGGTTTAAAAAAATGTATATGTCAAGCATTTCTTCGCTTTTCATTATTTCCTTTAAACTTAAGAGACTTACATCTTGGTTTAAAACAAAAAAACAAAGTTCTAACGAATAATTTACTACTTTCATAGCAACCTGTGGAAGTTTTTTGACATATACGAGTATTTCTGACTTTTTATCAATTATTTGACCAATTTATATTTCTAAGATTTTGAGAGAATTTTCTCAGATAGATTGACAGAGTAGGAGATTGAAATACATATATGTAAATACATTTTACTATTCATTCTCACCTAGCAATTAAATTAGTTTAGAATTTCTTGTTATACTTTTTAAACTGTGCGATAGAGAATTCTTGAGAAATCGAATCAGGCAAATTCTATTCTTAGATTTCTGACAGCAAAAGTGAGACATTTATACAGAAATTGTTGTTAATATTTCTCAGAATACGGAAATCTCTGAGAAATCAGAAATATACACTGACCAAAAAAGAATAAATGTTTATCAGTTATGAATTTAAGTTTATTAAATAAATTGTCGACATTTTTATATTTATTGTGAAAAATGTGACTTCAATGTACATACATAAATAAGCGTAAATAAGCGTAATTGTCGATTTTAAAGTGAATATCAGCCACAGGCATTGCAAGTGCTACCAATGCATCCACAAAAAGTGACAGTTCGGGCGGTTTGTGGGCTGGTGTATTTCTTCAAAGATGATGCAAATCGTTACGTGACTATGAATGGCGAGCGCTACCGTGAGATGACATCCACCTTTCTTTTTTTTGCCCAAAATGCCAAAGCTTGACTTGCATGACATGTGGTTTCAACAAGACGGTTCCATATGGCACACAGCACGCGCAACAATTGACTTATTGAGAGGCGAGTTCGGTGAACATTTAATTTCACGTTCGGGACCGGTCAATTGGCCGCCTAGATCGTGCGCTTTAACGCCTTTAGACTATTTTTTGGACAGCTTTGTCAAAGCTCATGTCTCAACAGACAAGCCCGCTTCAATTGACGCATTGAAAGACAACATTCAAGCATTTATTCGTGATATATCCGTAGAAATGTTGGCAAGAGTATGCCAAAATTGGACTTAACGGATGAACCATTTGAGACGCAGTCAAGCTCAACATTTGCTTGAAATAACCTACAAAAATTCAATTATATGGACCGCACTATCGATTCAAATAAAGATTGTATGCATTTTTCTAAATTGTATATGTTTTTTGTTTTTTTTTTTGAAAAACTTTCTATATAGCTTTTAAAAAATCACCATATATAAACTGACCAAATAAAATTAAATGTTTGTGTGTTTTGAATTTAAGTTTATTAAGGGGGTATTCTGGTTTAGACACATGAATTTTAGGTAATTTTTGAAGTGCTGTAGAAAAAAGCAAGCAATAATTTTACCATACATTTTTTTATACATTATTTATTCACATTAGAATAATACAAACAAAAATAAAAAAGTAAAAAAAAAAATAAAAATTCCGTTAGTTTTCAGCTGATGGAGTGGTGCGTCCCAAAAATTTGTTGCGTGACCATACCCACGATTTTAACTCTAATAGAAATCTGAAATCAAAAACTAAAAAAGGTTATTAATCTACAATAATGTCGCAATGTCTGGAACTACGGAAAAGTTACAAACATTTTTTTTACAAAATGGCGACTGCCTAAAAAAAAAAAATTACCACTCTTTTGAACATTCTTCGATTTGTTAAAAATAGTAAAAATGAAAATTTGGGGATTGCCGTAGTTCCGGACGTTAACAAGTACCTAAAAAAAACTCTCTTAAAATTGCAAGTAAATCGGTTCGGCAGAACCTGAGAAATCGTGGGTATCAGATTCAAAAAGACCGTTCTGAGAAAAACGCGTTTAAAGTAACCCATTATGTCTTTTGTTCTATTAGTTGCAGCCAAACCGATTCGGATGCCTGCTCAGCAAAATACTTATTTCTTCGAAAATAATTTGAATTTGGGAAAATCCTCTCGTAAACATATTATTAAAAAGTTGAAACTATGAAAATATGAAAAAAAAATCGATTTGTTTTTATTTCTAGACCAGAATACCCCCTTAAGTGGATTGTCGGCATTATGTTTAGTGAATTGGACTGTCATGCGAAAGCTCTTGGGTTCGATCCCTGCCTATGCCACCTAAATATTTTTCACGGGTACTCCTCTTGCGAGGAATGGACAAATTCTCCAAAAAATCTTTCCCAAATTTGCCGTTCGGAATCGGCTTTGTAGCTTTTTCTCGACAATGTACATAAATGACATACAAAGTTCAGAAAATCAACATCAAAACGTAATTTGAGCTTGACTCGTCCGCGTCCATAAATGTAAAATTTTTCAAAAAATGTATTATTATGGCAAGTGAAAAACTCCGGGGACCTTAAATTTAATAAAACAATACTATCTGATCAAATAATTTAAAGAATTAAAAACATTGCTAAACCGAATTCTAGAATCCTAAACATCCAAATTTGAGGGGCTAATATACAAATTGAGATTTAAAGCAAAGTTCTAACGCTTCAGAACTTGATTAAAAAATGAGTTAGTATACTTAATGGATTTCTTGTTTTTCAATAAAACCGAGTTTTGAACTAGAACTTTGTCAAAATATTGGACGTTAATGATTTTTTCTTAAAGCTAGAAATCTATTGGGAATTATTTTAATATTTTTCAAGATTCACAGAAGAAACAATTTGTTTATAGGACTTTCATACTTCCCATATTCGACTTTAAAATATGATGTTGAGTATACTTTGTTGATTTTATTAGAAATAATGATTACCCTTATTGGAGTTATAAAATATTTTAAGTGCCTTTTTGAATATGCTCTTAGAAATTAAAGACATTAAATGTATTAAAATCTTCATCCACAACTATTCCATTTGCTTAGCCAAACTCATAACTTCTATTATTAGCTTTCAGACATTTTGTTTGGAAGAACTCAAGCATTTGAAAAGAAAAAAACGGTGCATAAATAATGAGTTTTTTTATACAAATTGTATTTTATTTCAAAACAAAAACAAAGAGAGTATATATTTGTTTCTCTGTCTGTCTAGCCGTATAATATCCTCACTAACCAAAACAAAAATGGAAGAGATAATATGTCCCTTTATATTTTTCCTTTTTTCCTGTCTTATAGCTACTCGTATACATTTAAAAAACTCATTTTCCGTAACCGTTGCTGTAGCGCGGCCATGTTTGACTTCCTGCTGATAGCAATTATTTTATTATTATTCCAAGGGTTGTTGTTGCTGCTGCTATTGACTATACGCACGTCATTTAACAACAACAAGTGTCATCGTCATCGCATCTTCCCTTAGTCTTAATGACGGTGTTTTGCTCAAGTATTATAGGAAAATTGTGTCTAAAAGGAATTCTATTGTATGAAATTTTATATCTTATTTCTGCATCTCAAAAAATATAAATTTAAGGAGAATAAATTAAAAGAAGAAGAATTTTATGATCAACACCTGCGCATTGTCTTTTTGTAAAATGTCTTCTCTATGACATCAAAATGTTTCCATTTACAAAATTATTTAGAGCATTATTCAGCCACTTTTAAGAAAATTGGTTCGGAAAACCAACAGTTTAACAATGCTTATTGCTTACATACATAATAGTGATACAATTTGTTGATAATATTTTGTTTGTAATTTGTAAATGAAGAAAAATATAGTTTCTACCTAAAAATGTAGCTTTATTAAAAACATTATTTTAAGACTAGTGTCTAGTATGGAGGAGCACATTTGACAAAAAGTATAAAATACTATATATGAAGCGTTCAAGTTTTATTTAATTAGTTTTATGTTTAAAAAAACACAGTACTTTCATATTTATTTGTCCTACTTTAATAAATCTGTTTATTTCTTAAATGCTAAAATTTAAATAACATTATTTTCTATTAGCTTAATATAATAAACTTAAATATTTCTTAGCCTTTGAGGCGTTCAATTTTATTCATGCTTACGAAACGTTTTTCCAATGATGACTTTTAACCTTGTCTACGTTGGTTACAAGCAAAAAACCTATTTAGATAAAGAAATCGATATTTCAAAAGCATTTGATAGAGTTTTGCACCAAGCTCTCTTGTCATAAATGCGTGCTTTTGGGATTGATGAATCTCTTCTTCTTTTAATTGGAAATTACCTTTGTAACCATTCATCAAGAGTTGTATTTTATAGTTTCCAGTTCGAAATTCATAAAATAAAAGATGGTGTTCCCCAGGGCTCCGTTTTGTCACCGATTATCTTCCTTATACCCATAAACGATCTTTTTTTGTCACTTCTAATCCATTAAACTGTTTCACTGACGACATTACTCTCAACTTTTCATATTCGTTTCTAGATTCACATCCTTTTCCTTCGGATTTTGAACTTCAACGGCAGCTTATGTTAAGCTCATTCAATCCGATCTCAACAGCATTGTCCGATGGGGAGTTATTAACTGTCTCCTGTCATTAAAGCGTAACCCACTCAAGATGCTACTATCCATGGGTGGCACCTGCATCACCTTTAATATAATTACCACATACTTGTTCGATATTGCCAAAAATACTGATAGGTACTCAGGGTTTCTCCGTAGGTGAAGGAAATGAATTCCCTTCTGATATGGCTGTATTCATTCGTCAAAAGATTTAATATAACTTGCATATTTGGCCAGTCTAAGTCTTTTGGATAGGATGCAAAAAAGACATTACCGATAGAACTGTAACCGAAACAATTGCATAACTCGGAGACCGCCGCAATATTGTATGCTTTTCTTTGCGTTCTGTCTGGTGTTAATAACTCCTTGAGTGCCTGTCTCGTAATTATATAGTGTTTTTCAATAAGGGCGGGTATATGTTGTCAATGTTACCCTGGCGTTTGCTGTGTGACATGAATTTCCGTCCTACTATATTCCCATGTCGTCTAGGTTCATATAGTTCATTTTGGGCCATAAGAAATTAGTTATTATCGTTTTGTAGTGATCGCCACCGCCGCGCCGGCCCAAAATCCACACCAAACGCTAATTTTTTGAGGATGGACTATCAGTGGTGAAACTCGCGTGGGTTGGTGTCAGCCCAACATTTGGCAATTTTGTTGGACAAAAATGCGACTCGTCAATAGAGATGATTTTTCGGCCCAAATTTTGGTCCTCTTCCAAACGATTCGAAGCACTGTCAGCGAACGAACGGCGTTATCTATGGTCATGAATATTTAGCTCCTAGGTCAGTTGGATCTTGTACGAGTGTAAAGTACCGACGCAAAATTCACCAAATTTAAGTCTGAGAGAGGCCGAGTTCTTGTGCACGGCTAGGAATAGACTGCCTCGGGTTCTGCTGTACACTTTCACCGACCGCGGTGATATTCTCGGCCAATCTCGCATTTCTTGAACCTACAGGTGTTGGCTGATTGTTTACTGTACCGGTCGTCTCAAATTTGGCCACCAAACGTTGGAGAGTGGGCTGTGAAAGGCCACCAGTGACCACATCTACCGTAAATTGGGCGCAATGCGTGCAACGTTTGCGTAAACGAACACTCATTTTGATAATTAAGTTTTATCATTTAAACGTGCTGTTCAAGCCACTGAATAATAAATAAAAGATTTGACAGATGTCATCAAAACAAAATGGCCGCTACTACGGGGCGCCAAAATCTACCAGCTCCAATTGAAAACCCCACGGTGCTTATTTATTATATTATGTTCTATAGACGCAAACTATTTTGGAGTAAACTTTTTGAAGTTGAAACTTTTAAGGATAGTTTTTAAAAAAACTACTCTTACGATTTTATATTTTTTTTTTCAAAAATATTTCTTTCCCTAGTAAATCAGTAGCATTTCTAAGCTTACAATTTTGTTCGAGATATTTTTAAACATTTGTTCAAATACTTAAAACCTGATATGATATCACTGTGTCAGCGATGGATGCGTTCTAAGAACAACAAAATAATTTCAAACCGTTTTAGTTTTTGTACTTAAAATGGTTCAATATTTCAGAATCTCTTTAATGTTAATGTAGCGGCGGCGGTTACTTATGATTTTTTGTAAGAATTTTGAGATAGAATAACAAACGCAAGAATTTACAAAGCCTTAAGTAACATAACTTTTTTTTAACTTTCATAGAAAATTGTTGTAATTGAACTAGAAGTGTTATCAATTTCACATAAATTGTTTTACACATAATAACATAAAAAGATTCAAAAAGGACTTTTCAAAAAATTAAGCCATTGAGTTCTATACGATAAAATTTAACCCAAATATAGTCAAACAATAAGCTTGAATCACATTGGAATACATTTGAAAAACGTTTTTTTTTTTTAAATATTAAAAGCAAATTCATATCACCTTAGATATTTTACAAACATTAAATGATATTACTTCCAAAATAATTTTTTTATCAAAGTAAGAACATTTTAGAGAAATCGGAGAGTTTTTTTTTTACCAACAGTAAAAACCTTAAATATAATGCTATAAGTTGTTAAAAATGATTTTCAAATATCTTTTCAACAATAAACGACATTAGCTTAAAACATACTTCATCTTATAAATAACATTGTTTTAAATATTTGGTAGAATTTTAAAAAGTCTGCACAAAATCCTGGATAAAATTGGTAAAATTTCAAAAAGGAATGAAAATATTGATTTCAAAATTATTTTTTAATTAAATGCAAAATATTTTTGCTAATCTTTTAAAAACTCACTTGCGGTTTTCTTTTAAGAAATAAAAACTATTAAAAAATGCTACAAAAAATAGTTTTTTGTTTGAAAAACATGTATCACAAATAAAACCATATAATCAAATCAAAGCCATTGCCCGTGTTTATTCGAAAATCTATCAAATGTATAGTAGAATAACAGAAACAATATCTGTAGTATGAAAACTACCGATAAAAGTTAAAGTAGAATCTTACTACGGATGGGTTTTTGACATTCATACGAGTCTCGAATTGATCTTATGTGATTTTGTTCTCAAATGTTGGTACGATTGATATTGCATTTGTATTTCGATGGCTGTGTTCGTTGTGTAGTTGTGCATTTGGAATCATGTATTTTATATTGGAGACAAAATCAATCTGTTACTATTGCAATTACTTAGTTTTGTTGCTGAAAATAAACTAACTGGGCTTATTTTGTAAGGGAAAACAATAGAAAAGATAATTCAGTTTTGCAGTGTTTCGACCAAAGGTTTATCTCAGTTTAGATTAAAATAAATCTTTTCGATGTTTCCACAGCACAAAAAGATTTGAAGAGGATTAAGTTTGACAGAACTTTCAAAAATACAAATAATATTCGATGTTTCTTATGAAGTGCTAGGGAGATAGTTTGATTCGTGTTTAATAGTTCAGCACTATAAAAAAATATGCTACCTACTCCATGTGCAATTTTTTTTTTTCATTTGATTAAAACAAAACTATATTCTTGTACACAAACATGCAAATAAACAGACCATAATGCATTATCTGTAAAACCAACTCCTCCACACAGGCTTTTCTTCAGATATTTTGACTCGACTCCGATCCCCGACCGGAATCTAGTTGAATCTAGCTCATTTCAACTCGATTCAGGTATTAAAACAATTGAGGCGAGATTCATTCTCGCTTCAACACCACATGTTAATTTAGTAGTCTACGAACAAACCCCTTCCTTGAAACAATTGTTAAATGAACTTTTTCTTATAGAATCTCAATTTCCAGATGTTTTCTTACCATTTCTTCTTGAAAATGTTCCATTTTATTAGTTTTAATTAGTTTTTTGTGCTGAAGTTAATTTTAACTCCTGATTTTTACAAAACTTTCTTCTATTTGTGTTATTTTATTATTATTCTAATAGGTCTTTCTTCAGTGTACTAATTTTTTAAATACAAAAATCTGGCTACTACCGATAGGTTTTCTTGGGAATTTTCTACTGTACTATTTATAGAATGCCAACAAAATTCGGGTATTCTATTATATGCAAAATATTGTTGTTTATATTAGTTAATTTTTTCTACTCAATTATTAAGAACAAAGAAAGATATTGACTTTAAACTTTTTTATCATACACAACATATTGTTGAAAATATTTTGTAAGATTTTTTGAAATATAGAAAGATGGCCACGAATGGTAAGATTTTAGTGGGGATCTCATCTATGTAGTTTTTTCATAATTTGAAAGGGTCACAAAAACGAGAAGAGATCAAGTTATTTTGTCGGATTCCATCAAAACCCTTTGAAAAAATTATTTGATTGCCACTTTCAAAACCTAGACTCTATTTGTAGTTGATTAATTTTAAATTCAAGAAAGTTCCGGCATCCTTACTACTGTTTTCTTATTCAAACCTTAAAGATTAATTGAAGAAACTCGTTCTATTAAGGCACTCTCTCTTTAAAAGCATATAACATCTTTAAAAAAACTAGATTTTTATTTTTGTTTCCGTCGGTAATACGACTTAATCAAGTAACATTTAATTTGTGTCCATGCACTTGCAGTATTTAAATAATTTAATTTTAAACCTACAGATTTGTCTTCGACTTCTTCAATAAACTGGACTATTTAATGAATCTTGTGTATTATTTAGGTAAGATTTATTAGGTTTCTTAGTTCAGCTAGACCTTCAAGTTAACTTCTAATAATTCATCCTTCACTTCGGTGGCATTCAAATCTTATCTTAAATTATATCATCTTCTAAAGTAATGCAGAACACAAACAAAGGAAAACATAATAATATATCCGTGTTAAATAAAACTTATGATACATAAAAAAGAAGCTACAATGTTTTTGATTATGTTTTTCTTAAAAGCGAATTGTTCTAAATTGTTTCTTATATCCATCAAATATTGTACAGATTTTATACATTTGTTTTTGCTTTCTGAAAAAATCCTTTGTTCCTTCTAAAACCTTCCAAAAGGTCAACTTGAAAATATAAAATAATTAAAAACCATTGAAATTGTTCACTAGACTTGGCACGCGCCCTAAACGACTCAATACATAAATACATATTTTTTTTTTCATTTTCAATGAACTGATTTCCTTTTTAAAATAAAATAAGTCCTTCGAGGACCGAATAACGACCGATGACTGGTATTTTTATAGGTCGGTCGTATAATATCGCATCACAGCACACATAAGTTTCGTGGCGCACTCCAT